>NC_137276.1:236015000-237215000 GCF_054371585.1 Giraffa tippelskirchi
TACCCTTCTCCTTTCCTCTTCCCTCTCTCTCTCCCTCCTCCCTACCCTTCTCCTTCTCCCTTCCCTCTCTCCTTCCCTCCTCCCTACCCTCTCCTTCCCTCTCTCCCTCCCTCCTCCCTACCCTCTCCTTCCCTCTCTCCCTCCCTCCCTCCTCCCTAGCCTTCCCTCTTCCCTCTCTCTCTCCCTCCTCCCTACCCTCTCCTTCCCTCTCTCTCTCCCTCCCTCCCTCCTCCCTACCCTTCCCTCTTCCCTCTCTCTCTCCCTCCTCCCTACCCTCTCCTTCCCTCTCTCTCTCCCTCCCTCCTCCCTACCCTTCCCTCTTCCCTCCCTCCCTCCTTCCTCCCTACCCTCTCCTTCCCTCTCTCCCTCCCTCCCTCCTCCCTACCCTTCCCTCTTCCCTCTCTCTCTCCCTCCTCCCTACCCTCTCCTTCCCTCTCTCCCTCCCTCCCTCCCTCCTCCCTACCCTTCCCTCTTCCCTCTCTCTCTCCCTCCTCCCTACCCTCTCCTTCCCTCTCTCCCTCCCTCCCTCCTCCCTACCCTTCCCTCTTCCCTCTCTCTCCCTCCTCCCTACCCTTCCCTCTTCCCTCTCTCTCCCTCCTCCCTACCCTCTCCTTCCCTCTCTCTCTCCCTCCCTCCTCCCTACCCTTCCCTCTTCCCTCTCTCTCCCTCCCTCCTCCCTACCCTCTCCTTCCCTCTCTCTCTCCCTCCCTCCTCCCTACCCTTCCCTCTTCCCTCTCTCTCTCCCTCCTCCCTACCCTTCTCCTTCCCCCTTCCCTCCCTCCCTCCCTCCTGCCTACCCTTCTCCTTTCCTCTTCCCTCTCTCTCTCCCTCCTCCCTACCCTTCTCCTTCTCCCTTCCCTCTCTCCTTCCCTCCTCCCTACCCTCTCCTTCCCTCTCTCCCTCCCTCCCTCCTCCCTACCCTTCCCTCTTCCCTCTCTCTCTCCCTCCTCCCTACCCTCTCCTTCCCTCTCTCCCTCCCTCCCTCCCTCCTCCCTACCCTTCCCTCTTCCCTCTCTCTCTCCCTCCTCCCTACCCTCTCCTTCCCTCTCTCCCTCCCTCCCTCCTCCCTACCCTTCCCTCTTCCTTCTCTCTCCCTCCTCCCTACCCTTCCCTCTTCCCTCTCTCTCCCTCCTCCCTACCCTCTCCTTCCCTCTCTCTCTCCCTCCCTCCTCCCTACCCTTCCCTCTTCCCTCTCTCTCCCTCCCTCCTCCCTACCCTCTCCTTCCCTCTCTCTCTCCCTCCCTCCTCCCTACCCTTCCCTCTTCCCTCTCTCTCTCCCTCCTCCCTACCCTTCTCCCTCCCTTCCATGCTTCCTCCATCCTTCTTCCCTTCCTTTTTTCCTTCGCTTCCTCTTTCTGTCTCGACTTAGCCCTGTACTGGGTATACAACTGGTACACAATAAGTTCTTGCACAATGGAATCAAATACTTTTAAAGTATTGTACATGAAAGAGAACGATAATTAACGTCAATGTCTCACGGTGTAGCACTAACAAGCTTCAATATCCTATTGTCTTTGCTCCAGGCCTTTTCTGCTCCTCAGGAAAGAACAAAGGCAATACAGATTCAACCAGGTCTTTTTTTAAATCTATCACAACATTGTTATCTTCTTCCTTAATGTCAAAGGCTGCTGCAATCATGGATGTTATATTTATTCTTCACATACATGTGTTGTATTTAAATCAGACATTATATATTTATCATACCATAAATATTTTGTATATGTATGAACCTGCATTTTGTGGGTTTTATCCACATTATGTTTTTCAGAGATTTAGTATATTCCTACATACCATGTAAATTCTTTTATTTTTAACTACCATGTAGTACTTTATTATTTATGTATATATCAATTTACTTAGCTCACACTGTATTAATGGACATTTTAGATTAGTATTTCCTTTTCAGTTATAGAAACAAAGATGCAATGAACTTTTTGAGCTGTACTTTTGCCATATATTTCTAGAATATATACCTGGAATTGGAATTTTTATGTTACAAATAATCATGACTAGTCTCCAACGTAGTTCAATAGACTTATATACCTACTGATGGATTATGATAATTTGTACCTTTACAAGATCTGGTCAACTTCTGACAAAGCCAGACTTTAAAATTATGTCAATAGATTGATAAAGTGGCCGATTCATTTTACTAAGACTTAATAGCTTCTCCTGTTTGTGTTAGCCATTTAGATTTCTTCTTTTATGAATTTACTGTTAATGTTCTCTGCATTTTTCAGTTGGGTTGTTTGGCTTTTTCTCATTGATTTGTAGAAGATTCTGCATATATTTTGAGTACTAATCCTTTTCTATCTCTTTATATTGTGTGTGTTAATATGTGCCCATTGCATTTCTTTGTTTTGTGTGTGGTGGCTTACTGAACAGAATTAAACATTTTAGTTTAGGTGAAAGAATGAACTTTTTCCTTTATGATTTATATATTTTGCATTTTGCTTAAGAAACACTCTCCAAACACAGCATTCTAAATCCTCCCATATTTTCTTCTATTCATAAATGCTGATGTTTTATTATTCATACTCAGGTTTTTATTTTATCTAGAATTTGTGGTACCCCAGGGCACATTCCAGCAACCCAATGGGTCAAGCAGAATGGAATCTGGTGCATCTTAAAGGCTGCATGTGAAACCAGATGTATCTCTCACCCTTAGCCCTTGGGGTGAGGATGGGACTAACTGGGATTTCCCTCAGGGTCTGCTGCTCTTTCCCTTACTCTGGTCAAAGATAGTTCCACCCACTGAATGACAACGCAAGTAGATACAAGGCAGGAAATTTACACTCACTCACCATCCAATGGTTCAAGATCCAAGTACCAGGGTATATATGAGGAAGCCCTCCATGAACAAAGGCTGAACGCTGGGCTAGTCAAAAGATACTGCCGTATAGTGTAAAATGGGTTTTCTGTTGATATTTCTTTTCTGATAAAAATTCTCTATAAATATGGAGATTTTACCTATAGCCCTATTATACAGCTATATTTGGTGATGATGTCACTGTTCTGTAAAAAATATGTGCTTACCTACCCAGAGAAGAAAAGGGAAAGGAGAAGACACTATTTATTAATAGCTAAATATCTGAAGTTTCAACTCTCTTAACATGGGCTAAAGTATGCATTTCAGAGAATCTTCAGTTGGTAGCTGGATGTGCTAGTGATTCCTGTGTCACAAACCACCCTCAAGCTCAGTGGGTTTAAATGACAGCCCTTTACTCTTTTTCATGAGTCTAGGGTTTAGCTGAATGCTTCTGTCGATCAGGGCCAGGTTTGGCTGAGCCCGTATAGGATTGTGCATAAGTCTGTGTTCAGACAGTGGGTTGGCTTGGGGTGTGTCGACTCAGAAGGCTCCAGATAGGAAGACCCAGTTCTGCTTCATTGGATATCTTACGCCCTTGCAGGTTATTCCAGGCTTGTTCACGTGACAGAAGCAGTGGTTCAAAAGGATAAGAGAAAACATGCCGAACCTCTCAAGGTCTATACTTAGAACGGGCACACCAGCTTTTCCTGCCCTATTATGTTGTCCAGACCAATCTCAGGGCCAGTCTGGATTCAAGATATGGGAAAACCAACTCTAATTCTTCATGGGGAGAGTTGTAAAGTCGCACTGTGAAGGGTGTGTCTAGAAGGATGTCATTTATTGTGCTCTCCATGAACTCAATCTACAACAGTCATCACAGATGCATTGTAATGCTTCTACTCCTCAGGGTGTCTGGTCAGAGACTCTGGGTCATAGTCAAGGTCCACTAGAATGAGCATTTATTTATTGAATACACATGTGCGCGCATACAGGAAGTGTTACAAAGAAGTTCAGAGGCTAAATAATCACCAAAAAAAAAAAAGAAGAGAGAGAGAATTGACCTAGGCTGAGAGGTCACAAATGCTTCATTGAACATATAATGTGGCACTAAACTCAGAAGTTTTTGGGCTCCAAAATCACTGCAGATGGTGATTGTAGCCATGAAATTAAAAGATGCATCCTCCTTGGAAGAAAAGCTATGACCAACATAGACGGCATATTAAAAAGCAGAGGCATGACTTTGCTGACAAAGGTCCATCTAGTCTAGTCAAAGTTATGGTTTTTCCAGTGGTTATGTATGGATGTGAGACTTGGAGTATAAAGAAAGCTGAGTGCTGAAGAATTGATGCTTTTGAACTGTGATGTTGGAAAAGATTCTTGAGAGCCCCTTGGACTGCAAGGAGATCCAACCAGCCCATCCTAAAGGAGATCAGTCCCGGGCGTTCATTGGAAGGACTGATGCTGAAGCTGAAACTCCAATACTTGGCCACCTGATGTGAAGAACTGACTCATTTGAAAAGACCCTGATGCTGGGAAAGATTGAAGGCAGGAGGAGAAGGAGACGACAGAGGATGAGATGGTTGAATGGCATCACCGACTCAATGGACATGAGTTTGAGTCAACTCTGGGAGTTGGTGATGGACAGGGAGGCCTGGCGTGCTGCAGTCCCTGGCGTCGCAAAGTGTCGGACATGACTAAGCGACTGAACTGAACTGAACTGAAAGTTAGAAGGGTGAGTAGGAGAAAAGATCCAGGCATGTAGGCAGAGGAGCTGACCCTGAAGCAAAGCAAGAACATGGCCTTTCGGAGGAACTGAAGGAGGCAAGCATATCAGGTGTTGACCAGATTATGCAAAATGCAAGCAAGTGTGGCTGAAGTAAGAGATTGTAGGGGAGGCAACTACGATGACACCCTAACGTTAAGTCTGTGTCCTACTGTGCAGGCTTTTGTAGTTAGGCCATGTTAGAAACTGGTGAATTTTCCCTAGAGAAATGAGAAAGTTTAAAGGATTTTAAAGAAGAGAGTAAGCATCATCATATTTCCATTTTCATAAAATAACCCTGCTTCTAGGGGAGAGTGGATGACAGGGGACCAAGAGGTGATCAAGGAGGAAGGTACCATAGTGGGATGTGGAGGAAGTTTAGCCCAGAGCTGTGGGAGTGGAGATGGAGAAGAGAAAGACTGTCATGGTGAGAAAATATGATCAGTGAATCACAAGGAAGAGGTGTGTTTATGTCCTCTGTAGCTGTCTAAACAGAGATATCATGGCTGAGATTAGAATATGGGTTCTGAGATTAGAACTATGAGTTTGACCTTGGCTATGCTTAATGTTAGTGCCTTTGAAACAGCTCAGGGAAGAACGGAAGTCATCTAGGCTAGCGCTTTAGGTTAGGGAGTCTTAGGGGTGTGGGGAGTAATTGGAGTCATGGACATCAGTTTATTCCCCCAGCAAGTGGCTTGTTGGTAAGAAGGTAAGCTGATCCAGAAGCTGTGTTCAGTTCAGTTCAGTTCAGTCACTCAGTCGTGTCCGACTCTTTGCGACCCCATGAATTGCAGCATGCCAGGCCTCCCTGTCCATCACCAACCCCTGGAGTTTACCCAAACCCATGTCCATCAAGTTGGTGATGCCATCCAGCCATCTCATCCTCTGTCGTCCCCTTCTCCTCCTGCCCCCAATCCTTCCCAGCATTAGGGTCTTTTCCAATGAGTCAACTCTTCGCATCAGGTGGCCAAAGTATTGGAGTTTCAGCTTCAACATCAATCCTTCCAATGAACACCCAGGACTGATCTCCTTTAGGATGGACTGGTTGGATCTCCTTGCAGTCCAAGGGACTCTCAAGAGTCTTCTCCAACACCACAGTTCAAAAGCATCAATTCTGCGGCGCTCAGCTTTCTTCACCGTCCAACTCTCATATCCATACATGACTACTGGAAAAACCGTAGCCTTGACTAGACGGACCTTTGTTGGCAAAGTAATGTCTCTGCTTTTAAATATGCTATCTAGGTTGGTCATAACTTTCTTTCCAAGGAGTAAGCGTCTTTTAATTTCATGGCTGCAATCACCATCAGCAGTGATTTTGGAGCCCAAAAAAATAAACTCTGACACTGTTTCTACTGTTTCCCCATCTATTTGCCATGAAGTGATGGGACCAGATGCCATGATCTTCGTTTTCTGAAAGTTGAGCTTTAAGTCAACTTTTTCACTCTCCTCTTTCACCTTCATCAAGAGGCTCTTTAGTTCTTCTTCACTTTCTGCCATAAGGGTCGTGTCATCCTCATATCTGAGGTTATTGATATTTCTCCCGGCAATCTTGATTCCAGCTTGTGTTTCTTCCAGCCCAGCGTTTCTCATGATGTACTCTGCATATAAGTTAAATAAGCAGGGTGACAATATACAGCCTTGGTGTACTCCTTTTCCTATTTGGAACCAGTCTGTTGTTCAAGAAGCCCTGAGAAACTCTGAAATTCAGAATTGGAGAGTCTAGATAGCTAGGAGGAAGGTCAGGAGAGCAAGGCACCATGGAATCCAGAGAAAACGAGGGCTTCCAAGCTCCACACTGCCTCTTTGCGGGGGCCGTAGGAGCAGGAGGAAGGAAATGGCTCATGAGATTCGTGGAGGTCATTGTCAGCTTTACTGAGAGTGGCATGTGGTGGAAATGATGGGGAGAGAAAAACCACAGACAGACCCTGGTAGTCTGTTTCAGAGGGTCCAGCTCAGAAAATTCAGTACAAATCTTGAGATAAACTTCAGGTCTATGTTGCCTACAATCTTTCTCTAAATTTGGTTGACAAACCCTTTCATAACATTTTATTTATTTTATTTCATTGACATGTAGTCGATTTACAATGTTGTGTTAGTTTTTGATATATAGCAAAGTGATTCTAATATATCTGTAGATATAGGGTTGGCTAAAAAGTCTGTTCCGGTTTTTCCAACTTTCTCGAATTCTTTCTCATAGTATGTTATTATCTGATATTGGGTATAGTTCCCTGTAGGTCCTTATTGTTTACCTACTGTATTCATAGTAATGTATATATGTTAACCCTAAACTTCTAACTTATCATGGGATATTAAATTTGACCTGTTAGTTTGCATGGGAAGAAAGGTGAGGAGATTTTTAGCAAGAAGGTGAAGGAAAGAATTTTCACCTTTGTGGACCTGTTCTCTCAAAAATGCCTGGAATTTACTCCCTATTCTATAGCTTTCCAAGCAAAAGTCAGTGGCCTTGTGAACAGCTGACTGATTTTTCCATTAATTTTCCTTCTTAGTTATCCAGGACCCAAGACTTCTCAGACTGTGGGTCTCCTTCCCTGTGAATTCTTTGAGATCCCAAAGTTATTCTAAGCACAGTCATTGGGTTCCATATTATGCCCATACTGTCCTTAAAAAGAAGCAAAAGCCATTGTTCTGATAATATTCACATCCAATTCCTGTGTCTCACTTTCTCTCCAAAACTTGTTTTATACCACAGTAGCTTATTTCTCCTTTCTCTTATTTCTACTCTTTTCCCTTTGCATGGAGATAAATTTTTTTACCAAGGCTTTTGCTTTTCTCAATCTTTGAGACCTTTCTCTACTTCTCTTAGGACAGCAATTCCCAGTAATTCTTCTCTATTTTTCACACAGGCAATATTATATTTCCTATCATTTAAAAATACGCCCCAAATGCTGCCAGTTGTTTCTTTGGACAAATTGCCGCTGCTGAGAACGGTGACCAAGAGAAGCAGTGAGTGATCTCTGTGTACTAGGGGGACTTTTTAAAATGATGTAAAGAAAGACTTGAGAATACTTAGTGTGGAAAAATCCACTAACGAGGAAGCTTGCTTTTATTTAAATCTCTTGCTAAAACATGGATTTTTTTGTTTCTCCTCTAGACTTTCTTTTTTGCCCTGATGACTTCATCATCAGTCACATATCACCAAACAGGAGAAATTAAATCTGTACCTTGGTGGAACACTAGTCTCTGCAAATTGACAGATAGCTCCTTTGTACCTGGGCTGTTTTCTGGCTGTGCCAAGGTCCTGTTAAGCCATCAAAGCCCACAACTAGTGTATGGGCAGGTCTAAAGGGCGAGGAACGAAACAGAGCTTTTGGGGGGACAAGATTTTCTTTCCTTGTTTTTTTATTCTTTTTCATTCATGGGAAATGGCATGTCCCATCAAAGAGAACCCTCTAAATATAAGAGGACAAGTTTTATTTAAGCGAACCACTGGGAGATCAAGGTTCTTTATTTGGGGATGTTTAATCTCTTAAAAATTCTTAGCATGTGTGTTTCTGTTCTTAGAACCATGACCATTGACAACATGGCTTCTATTTTATTTGTATTTGGCTGTACTTTCTGGGGAATAGACTGTTTCTAATACTTGCTTAAATTCATGTAGAAACTAAACCAAGCAGGGAAGAGGGAGATGTAGGGGGAGCAGAGGGCTGGAGCACAGCAGCCTTGCTGTGACCTGAGGCAATGGGAGCCCACTGACTCTTCTCTGGTTCTGTGGTCCCAGAACTCTGTTTTCCCTGCTGGAGAATGGCGCTGGTGGTACAGGAGTCAGTAAGTAATACATGAACAGTAGCTGCTGCTTTGTCAGTGCTATAGAGTGTTCTGTTGAATAATAATGGGCTCTGTCTGTCACTAAGAATGTCTCAATAACCAATGGTTTATCAGCACATTTCTTTGGGCCAGGCACTGTTTTATGTGCTTAATTTTTTTTTTTCTCGTTTGATCTTTACAGAAACTCATAGCAAATGCACAGTAATATGGTGTCCTCATTGAATGGGCGAGAAGAACAAGGTTTAGAGATAGTAACACTAGGTTACTAGGCCAACACAACTATCTAGCGGCAGAAGCCCTGAGCTCCGTGTACCCTGCTGCACCCGCCGCAGCAGGCTGCCCCCACCCAGAGCCTCGCAGGGACCCTTCCTCCCCACCTGCAACTCATTGTTACTCCCCAAAGCCTCACACACAAGGATAAGCCTTTGAGGCAGAAAATGCAGCTTTGTGAGCCCTGCTTCTCAGCCCAGGGGACTAGTTCTAAGTGATAAACCTTATTCGATAAGTGAGCAGAGACCTGAATTTGAAGCCTGGTTCCCCTGCTCACGGACTCTGTGACCTCAGGAAACGTACTGATCACTGACACTCAGTGTCTCGCACGGGAGTGACGATCAGAGGTTCTGCTCCCATCGACAGCCCCGAGGAACGGCTAAGATGCGTGTTGATCGTGTCTCACGGAGAATGTCTCGTTCGGTTCAGTGAAACGTGGCTGGGGTTTAGGTGGGGGTTCCTGGGATGGAGACCCTCCTTCGGGGTGGTCTTGCATTGCGGTAAGTGCACCCCGTCGCTCTCCCGGGAGCCCCACCCCTCCTCATCCGTCTGCTCCCGCAGCGCCCTACGAGGCCAGGCCTACAGCCCTAATAAGAAACCACTTAGTGTCTTCAAGTCATCAGCCACCACAACCACCACGAGGGCTTGCTGTCCACACCAAGAGACTGAATTTGGAGAAAAAAGAAGGAGGGGGATTTATTGACCAGAGAAAAAACAAGCCAAAGCTTTGGCTAATTTGTGTAATCAGCTTTATCAATTTGCATAAATTGTGCATCAGGCTATATTCCTCTTGGGCATAATAAGCCCAAATTTAGTTTTTCTAATTTTAAAGTCATCAGTCGCTTTTTTTGCTTCTTCTGTTCCTTTCTGGGACTCGCAGGGGTCACACCTCCACGCATCTGTCAGGTGGTCTATGGGTCCCTTATTCTCAGGGACCCTGTCAGTGCCTGGCTGGAGCATCTAATGCTTATTTTCAAAAACTGGTCCAGCCTAGACTGTCTCCCCTCACCAACAATTCATGTCTTTTGTTTAGATTTCATTTGTCCCTGTTTTGTTAGATCCCCATTCAGATCAAAATCTTCAAAATATTTTTAAATGAACCCTTTCAGTTTGCTGTGTTCTCCTACTCCATTCTTTCAAGTTACTCTGCCAAATTCTAGATGGTTTCCTAGCAAGCTCTCTGTCCCAGCTTCCACCCGTGGCTTCCTCTCCTTACTCATTTCTCAATGCTCATTCTTTCTGTGCCGCGCATGCACGTTAAATGGCTTCAGCTGTGTCTGAATCTTTGTGACCCTATGGACTCTAGCCCACCAGGTGCCTCTCTTCCTGTGATTCTCCAGGCATGAACACTGGAGTGGGTGGCCATGCCCTCCTCCAGAGGCTCTTTCTGACCCAAGGATCGAACACCCGTCCTTTATGTCTCCCAAATTGGCAGTCAGGTTCTTTATCACTCGTGCCACCTGGGAAGCCCCATTCTTTCTGTTCAGTTCCATTCAGTCACTCAGCTATGTCTGACTCTTTGTGACCCCATGGACTGCAGCACGCCAGGCCTCCCTGTCCATCACCAACTCATGGAGTTTACTCAAACTCGTCCGTCGAGTCAGTGATGCCATCCAACCATCTCATCTTCTGTAATCCCCTATTCCTTCTGCCTTCAATCTTTCCCAGCATTGGGATCTTTTCCAATCAGTCAGTTCTTCGCATCAGGTGGACAAAGTATTGCAGCTTCAGCTTCAGCATCAGTCCTTCCAGTGGATATTCAGAACTGATTTCCTTTAGGATGGACTGGTTGGATCTCCTTGCTGTCCAAGGGACTCTCAAGAGTCTTCTCCAACACCACAGTTCAAAAGCATCAGTTCTTCAGTGCTCAGCTTTCTTTATGGTCCAACTCTCACATCCACACATGACCACTGGAAAAACCATAGCTTTGACTAGATGGACCTTTGTTGGCAAAGTAAGATCTCTGCTTTTTAATGTGCTGTCTATGATGGTCATAGCTTTTCTTCCAAGGAGCAAGGGTCGTTTAATTTTATGGCTGCACTCACCATCTGCAGTGATTTTGGAACCCCCCAAAATAAAGTCTGTCACTGTTTCCACTGTTTCCCCATCTATTTGCCATGAAGTGATGGAACCAGATGCCATGATCTTAGTTTTCTGAATGTTGAGTTTTAAGCCAACTTTTTCACTCTCCTCTTTCACTTTCATCAAGAGACTCTTTAGTTCTTCTTTGCTTTCTGCCATAACAGTGGTGTCATCTGCATATCTGAGGTTATTGATGTTTCTCTTTGCAATCAGGATTCCAGGTTGTGCTTCATTCTGCCCGGCATTTTGCATGATGTACTCTGCCTATAAGTTAAATAAGCAGGTTGACAATATACAACCTTGACCTACTCCTTTCCCAGTTTGGAACCAGTCCATTGTTCTATGTCCCATTCTTTCTGTTAAAGGTATCTAATTCTAAAGGGTCTCAGAAAGTTCTGACTCTGCTTTGAGATTAGAAGATTAACTGTAATGAATGGCTTCCCTCATAGCTTAGTCAGTAAAGAATCTGCCTGTAATCCAGGAGACCTGGGTTCAGTTCCTAGGTTGGGAAGATGCCCTGGAGAAGGAAATGGCGACCCACTCCAGTTTTCTTGCCTGGGACATCCCATGGACAGAGGAGCCTGGCAGACTACAGTCCACGGGGGTGTAAGAGTCAGACACGGCTTAGTGACTGACCCTAGTGCTGGGACATGGCTGTATCCCCCCCTCTTCTCCCAACCTCTTGCTTGCCCCCCACCTTGGGCCCCACCACCCCCCATTCCTTCCTGGTCCATTTCGGGGCTGTCCTCACTGGATTCCTGCTTTCAGTCTGGACACGTGTCAATGCAGCCTCCATGTCACCTCCAGTCTGAGCCTGGGTGTGATTAAAATCTGTCTCATCAAAAGAGGTGATCATAGAACTCGTTCACCAACCTTAGTAATCAAAGAACTAATGAATCTCCTTGAAACTAGCAAGTGTTCAAGAATACACTTAAGAAAATACTATTTTATATAGCATCCTGATAGCATATGGGAGGTTATACAAGTTGAGAACATGAGCGGCTTTGAGAAGGGTTTAAACTTATGGGTGATACTGGAGACACAGGTCCTCTGAACTTTGGAGGGTGAAGCCACACAGGGCCTGGACCACAAAGCATCATCAAAGACCAAACATCAGATTCGGGGACAATTGGGATAACCCAGATGGCATTTCTTACAATGTTATGCTGTCCAGAGGGCTGAACTGCAGACATAAAATCTTAATCTCAAAGATGCAAATATAAACCTAATGTCCTTTTTAAAACAGTAGCTAGTTATGGCACTAGAGATGTTTAAGCCCGAGGCTTTACAAACGCTTTTATAATATCATTAGCCTGAAGATTGCCCCTGCCTCGATTTCATAACACCAGCGTTTGCAAATCTGGGCGTTTGTAATTCTTTGTGTTTCTTTCGGTGTCACTGGAACTCGGGCATCTGCTGTCAGAGAATAAGCTTTGCTCTCTGCCCTCAAAGCCGGGGAGGACGACAGAGAGCAATGCTGAACGTCTGGGCCCTTGGCCTCAGTCACGGCCGTCTGCCTCAGGTTTCCTCTGGGCTCTGGCTCACTGGCCAGTCGTTTTCACGGCTGGTTTAGAGACCATGTGCCTAATTTAGAGCCACTGACAGAGACCAGGGAATGGGCCACCTGGCAAATGCCTTGGGCTTTCACTGATTCCGCTAACTCAAAGCGTAGGCCAAGTTCCCCTCAAGTTGTCCTGAGGTTTGTAAACCTTTTGGCAATGCTGGGCCAGGCCTGGACCCGGTAATCAGTGATTCATGGTCCTCAGCTAGGTGTGAAATTTTAATCAAAGAGATTTTAGTTTTGCAGAAATACAATGCACCACCAGAAATGTCACATGGAATTAAACTTTGGATTCACTGAGGTTCAAGATGAGTCAGAGGCTTTCTTACACAACAGCAAATCCTGTCCCCTTTGCCGGGTAGGGGGGAATGAGGTAAAAAGAAATGGAATCAGGGTAGCTCTTGTCCCTTTTGTCTTAGGGGGAAATGCTTCAATAAATTTTAGTCCATCCGCATTTTGGAACTGAATAATTACTTTCTACTTTAATTACAAGATGGCACAGAAAATACATAAGCCTCAGCCCAAAAATACACTCTCTGTATCTGGGAGATACCAGAGACGTGATTTGCTGTTCTGTGCAATATGGTCTCCTGATGCGCTCCAGGCTCCCAGCAGTTCATCTAGAATGGTTTCAACGATCCTTACATCTGATAAGTAAACACTAGATACGGAAGACATGGGGACATCAGGCTAAAATGAGAGCGGGCTCTTCTCCAGGAAGATAAAGCCTCCTTTATAAAGGGAATTTAAGGCTTAGGAAGGAAGCATGGCTGATGGTTAATGCAGAGAATGGATGAGAAAGAGCTCTCTGTGACTTGGAACATTGAACTTTGGAGTTCATCCAGAGAGATTCCAGAGAAATAGAGTCCTCTGAGTATTCCCTGTCCAAAACCCAGACCAAGTTACCATACACTGCCCGTTACAGAAGTAATTCGCCTGAACACCACAGAAACTGATTTCTCAGTACCTCTCCTTGACCTGGAGCAGGTCACTAGGGCTTTGTGGACTTTCTGGTGGCTTCTCTCTCTCTCTGGTTGGAATGGGAAGTGGTGGATAGTCTTGGAACAGAGTGTGGCTTCTAGGATCAGAGCGGTTCATATCCTCCTCTGAACTTTCCAGCTGTGTGATGTGGGGAAATTTGCTTCGCCTTTGTGTGCCTCAGTTTTGTCATCTATAAAATAGGGTGAATAGGAAACTCTACCTCAAAGGGTTGCTATGAAGATTAAATGAATTATTGGCAATGAAGCCATTAACATAGCAATCCTTCAATAAATATGATAAAGATGATGATGCTTCAGCAAATGGGGCCATGTCATCTTCATAAGTGTGTGTATAAACAGAAAGAGATAGTGTATGTATATGTATGCACATACGTGTGTGTATATGTGTGTGCCTGTGTATGTGTATAAACAGAGGTATGTGACTAAAGCACAAAGGAACCTAGGCACTAGGTGGCGATAGAGCTGTGATACAAAGACACAAGCCCATCTTGGTTTTCAGTCGCTCAGTCGTGTCCGACTCTGTGACCCCAGGGACTGCCGCTCGCCACCCTTCCCTGTCCTTCACCATCTCCTGGAGTTTGCTCAAACTCAAGTCCATCAAGTCAGTGATGCCATCCAACCATCTCATCCTCTGTCGTCCCCTTCTCCTCTCACCCTCAATCTTTCCCAGCATCAGGGTCTTTTCCAATGAGTCAGCTCTTCACATCAGGTGACCAGAGTATTGGAGTTTCAGCTTCAACATCAGTCCTTCCAATGAATATTCAGGACTGATTTCCTTTAGGATGAACTGGTTGGATCTCCTTGCAGTCCAAGACTCAAGAGTGTTCTCCAACACCACAGTTCAAAAGCATTAATTCATCTATGCTCAGCCTTCTTTATGGTCCAACTCTCACATCCATACGTGACAACTGGAAAAACCATAGCTTTGACTAGATGGACCTTTGTTGGCAAAGTGATGTCTCTGCTTTTTAATAGGTTGTCTAGGTTTGTCACAGTTTTTCTTCCAAGGGGCAAGCGTCTTTTAATTTCGTGGCTGCAGTCACCATCTGCAGGGGTTTTGAAGCCCAAGAAAATAAAAAGTCTGTCCCTGTCTGGGGTAAGTGATGCCAGGCTGCTGATGGAAATGAAGATCCCATGTCACTAAGGCCTTTTCCTTTGGTGGCTGTGGGTCTCCAGGTCTCAGAGGTGGGGCTTGACCGAGCTCACTGCATACTGTCTACCTGGGGGCAAGGTAGGCTCCCCGTGTGACACAGTGCAAGAGCTAAAGGTGACTGGGCTCCTTAGAGTTGACTTTGTGAGGATTTTAGCTTCCTCTTCTAGGCAAACCCGGTGGTCAGGACATGGACGACTGGGCTGTGTAGATATCCCTGGAGGGCTCAGAGAGGTGGCAGGTGGAGCAGTCTGGATGTGAAAGAACTATTCTTATGGTAGGCGCCCTGAGACCTAGAGACCTTGTAATATGAGTATCTGCTGCTGCTACTGCTGCTGCTAAGTCGCTTCAGTCGTGTCCGACTCTGTGCGACCCCATAGATGGCAGCCCACCAGGCTCCGCCGTTCCTGGGATTCTCCAGGCAAGAACAGTGGAGTGGGTTGCCATTTCCCTCTCTGGTGCATGAAAGGGAAAAGTGAAAGTGAAGTCGCTCAGTCATCTCCGACTCTGTGCGACCCCATGGACTGTAGCCTACCAGGCTCCTCCATCCGTGGGATTTTCCAGGCAAGAGTACTGGAGTGGGATGCCATTGCCTTCTCCCATATGAGTATCAGATGAGCATAACCTCAATAATCCCAACGCCAAGACTGGATCTATTATTTACATTCTTTCCTCCATGGCTGCGAGCATGGCTGTTCCTCTGTCTTCCTCTCTGCTGAGATAGGGAGGCTGTTATACAGGCCCACAGGTTGTCTGAGCATAACCTCAATAATCCCAACGCCAAGACTGGATCTATTATTTACATTCTTTCCTCCATGGCTGCGAGCATGGCTGTTCCTCTGTCTTCCTCTCTGCTGAGATAGGGAGGCTGTTATACAGGCCCACAGGTTGTCTGAAGCATGAGTATTCATGACTTACTCGTCTGTTTTCATTTGCCATACATGTTCTCTGTTGTTGATACGAATGCCTCCAGACGGGAAGAAGATACAGATAAGGAAGAACATATTCACTGTGTTACTTGAAATTTACCCTGAACCAATCTTCATGGGTAAGACAGAATTACTGACTATACTTAGGTTTGGAAATTTTAATTTTCTGTATTTCTTTACCTCTTTTATCAGCACAAACAAATAACATGACACCAATCACTATATATGTACATAATAAGAATGTTCAAAAATCTTTAATTCATTTAAAACATCTCTAGATGAATCATACTGTATTTCTCTAGGAGCTAAAGTACAGTGGCAATGGATTTTTAGTATTTTTCCTATGCAGATAAAGTGAAACGTTTTTTAATAAGTTTTCTTGTTTAGTGGAAATTATACCACGAGTTGCAGTTGTAGAAAGGTGGGAAAGATTGGGATATACTAGTTGAAGGTGACCCCCAGCTGAGATGGGGCTTGGGGTAAGGCTTTTCCAGAGGGAAAGGTTTGATATGCCTTTGCACACTGTTTTGATTGGCCCATGTTATTGATGAATGTTTGAGTACCATAAAGAAACTCTTAGACAAAGTGAAGAGAGCTCTGAGTTACTTTTATATCTAAATTGTAAACCACAACAGAAAAAAACCCTGTTATGGAAAGAGAACATGATAGAGCTTGGTTTTTCAAAAAATCAAATCACGCAATAAAGCCTTTTGTTTTGAGCATATGCAAGCCCAAACCAGATATGTATAGAATTCCTAATGTTAATTAATTTATGTGTGTATTGAGTGTCAAATATTAATTAATTTAGCAGTCCAACAGATATTTGAATTCCTCTAACAAGGATCTCTGCCTTTCTCTGTCTTTTCCTGTGCCCACCCATATATACTCTAGCTTCATAAGTACCAGGAAGTAATTTTCTCATTGATTTTGTTTTATGTCATTTATTTTTAATATCCTTGATTTGTCAATATTCTTAATACTCTTGAATTTTCAATTCATTCAATAAGCATTTTTTCGCCGTTCATACAGAAATCTAAAAGTGCCGCGAGTTAAAGACACACAGAGGAAGCGCAGACTGTGCTTGTCCCTGAACTGTGAGAACTTCATTGTCTTACTGAGAAAATGAAACATCAGAGGGTTTAGAGCATGATGGTGCTGACTGATGTGTAATGGGATTTCTGAAAAAGCTCAGTTTGGGTTATTGAAGAAGAGACTCTGGGGAGGTGCCTGGCACTGGAAAGTTAATAGATAAACTGAGGAGAAGAAAGGAAAGATTCCGGGCAGGCACGCTGGCATGACCCGAGGTGTGTGCCATTTATAGTGGTTTTATTGATTTTTCTGCCTTAGTGTGATATTCTGCCTTATATGAACCCCAAACCCAGAATGGTCCATACTCCTTCCAACCCACACAAGTTGAGACTTAAGCCGTGCTTTTAGACCTCAGTCATGGATAGAATTATGAACCTCATATTGGAGAGATAAGACCATGTCTTTTTCATTTCTGTGACTCCAGTGCTGCACACATGGACAATTTCTTGAATATTGATGGAATGAAGGAAGCTTGCAGAGTGGGGGATGGCCTCATGCAACTTACCTAAGGAATGACCACTGCTCTCTGCTGGAATGAGTCCAGTGATTTGAAGCTTTCCCCCCAGAATCCATACCACTGTAGCCTCCTCATTTTTAGAAGCCCTTTCCAAATAGTGAATTGGAGATTCCTCCCAACAGCTTCTGCCCACTTGTCCTCGCTGTGCCTTCTTGAGCCAATTTGACAGCCCTGCAGCTTGTTCAGGTGGCAGAGCTTTCTCAGCCTGGCCCATCTTGGCTTGGGTTGAATAGACACACCCATGTGCTTGAGTTCCTCTGGGATGCTTTGTGAGATTATCCATCATTATGGTTCAACACCAGACAGCCTAGCCCAAACGGTCTGCCCCTTTTGTTCTCTATGTAGTGGAAGAGACGGATTCACGGAATCCTTCTAAAATCCCCAGAAAACCTGGAAAGTCACTGATTTTTCTGTGAATACACTGATGGAAGTGATCCTAAGGATCGGCACCTTCCAAACCCCAGGCCTTTCGAAACCCAGGTGCCTAGTGATTTTCCTGCTTGACTTCCCTTTCCCAAGGGACAATAAAGCAATCTCTTGAACGTGCCAATCTGCATTTTTTCTTTTACACTTTTCAAAGCAGACTTCACCCGTGTTTGTCAGTGTCATCCTTTTATTTGGCAGTTTGTGACCTGAGATGCTCCCTGCCCCTTTGCCAGAATATCCACGCAGCAGGAGGCTTTAGACAGTTATGGAAGCTGGGGAGTCTTCGCTTTCTTCTCCACTCCAACTATTTTCCCTGGGCCTTTTTCCCAGGAACATGTCAGCTGCAAAAATATGAATCTTTCCTCCCCTGCTCTCCACCGCCCAATACATATGCTATTTATCAAATCTAAGAATAAAAAGAATGCAATCTCAAGAAAGCTTTTAAAGATTTCAATTTCCTTTAAAAAAGAGAGAGAGAGAAAGGACATGTGCTCAGCTCGAGGTGTCGTGAGTGTCTGTTATTTGATACTTGGTTGTCATTAACAGTTAAGCACTATTCCTATTCTGTGGCTGGAAATAATCAGGGTCTCCACAAGTGTTCACGTGTTTAAATCAGTGAGAGTTAGAGTCTCCATTCAGGGAAATTTGCTGTGAAGCAGCTTTGAGCTGGTTGCAGGGGAAGAGAGTTCTGGCCGTGTCTGGGGGGAAAGCAGGTCTTTTTTCTCACCGTTCCCCATTGATCATGGGGTGTCTGCAGCAACGCGGGCCAGCATGGTAGCCTTTAGCCACTCATCACTACTGAGTACTTGAAATGTGTCTCATGCACAAAGTGTTCTAAGTGTGAACCACAAACCAGGTTCCAAAGACTTAGAAAACAATGTAAAGAATCACATTAGTGTTTTAAGCTGATTGCCATGTTGAAATAATATTGTGGATACACTGGATGAAATAATATTATTTCAAGTATTTTCACATATTTGTTTTGACTTACATAAATGTGGCTCCTGGAAAACTCAAAATGATGTGTGTAGCTCTCAGCAGTTTTCTAGGGGACCGTGCTGAACTAGGAAGACAGAAAAGTTATTGCCCAAACAGAAGCCCATGATATTCAACTGTCACCAGATGAATTTAATTTCTTAAAACATTAAACAACTTTTTTTGCCTGATTTTAAAAATATTCTTTTCATAGTTATCCAGAAATCTGTGAGCAACTCACTTCCTGTTTTGGTACGAGGCAAAAGGAAGTGATCTTCATTGGCTGTTCTAGTCCATGGAAATGCAATATTTTCCTACCTTCATTGATAGTGTTGTCAGCAGTACCTTGAAATTCTACAGACCTACCAAAGGGGCTCTCAATATCGATAATCTCAGATAGGCAGATGACACCACTCTTACGGCAGAAAGTGAAGAGGAACTAAAAAGCCTCTTGATGAAAGTGAAGGAAGAGAGTGAAAAAGTTGGCTTAAAGCTCAATGTTCAGAAAACTAAGATCATGGCATCTGGTCCCATCACTTCATGGGAAATAGATGGGGAAACAGTGGAAACAGTGTCAGACTTTATTTTTTGGGGCTCCAAAATCACTGCAGATGGTGATTGAAGCCATGAAATTAAAAGACGCTTACTCCTTGGAAGGAAGGTTATGACCAACGTAGATAGCATATTAAAAAGCAGAGACATAACTTTGCCAACAAAGGTCCATCTAGTCAAGCCTATGGTTTTTCCAGTAGTCATGCATGGATATGAGAGTTGGATGGTGAAGGAAGCTGAGCGCCGAAAAATTGATGCTTTTGAACTGTGGTGTCGGAGAAGACTCTTGAGAGTCCCTTGGACTGCAAGGAGATCCAACCAGTCCATCCTAAAGGAGATCAGTCCTGGGTGTTCATTGGAAGGACTGATGTGGAAGCTGAAACTCCAATCCTTTGGCCCCACCTCATGCGAAGAGCTGACTCACTGGAAAAGACCCTGATGCTGGGAAGGACTGGGGGCAGGAGGAGAAGGGGACGACAGAGGATGAGATGGCTGGAGGGCATCATCCACTCGATGGACATGGGTTTGGGTGGACTCCGGGAGTCGGTGGTGGACAGGGAGGCCTGGATGCTGCGGTTCATGGGGTCGCAGAGTCGGACACGACTGAGCCACTGACCTGACTGACCGAAGGGGCTCTCACTCTATCTCAGAATCTCCATATTCTGGTTGCTCTGGTTTGTTAAGACTCTAGTGATCCAGTATCCAAGTGTTAAACTTCCAAACCCCCTGGACTTGAGATGAAGGATGTAGATCTTGTGAAATCATTCAAGGCACCGCAGGAGTCTCAATGCGTCTGAAATGATAAGAACTCCGTTTATTGAACCTGAGACACTGGTGTCTGGGTGAACCATCCAAACTCCAATTTCTATCCATAGATGGTAATTGAATTATAAACTCTACCATGATGTCTGTATAAATTATGGGTATTTCTGCTAGAAGTGGGTGAACATCAAGTTACTCTATTTGTTTTTCTTGATGAATTGTGTTATTTGAGTGACATTGATTTACTACTCTATTCATCTGTCACTTGAAAATTAGTAAGAAGTGAGTCAGGCTGGGAGACGTTGCTGCAAGTAGCTTTTTCATTACCCCATGGTGCAGGTTTTCCTGGAAAGGTCACAGACGCTGACCTTGATATTAACCTGAATTATCAAATTCCCTTAAAATGGTTGTCCCACGAGGTCTTTCATCCTGCTGGTCTCATCACTGTCTGTAAAAGAGGCTTTTTTGAATTCCTAACCTCATCCTCCTCCCAGACCCCCAGCAGCTGGGAGACTATTCTCCCTACACAACAACCGCCTCCTTAATTCTTTCTAAAGTCCACCCAGGAGGACTGGTGAGACTGGTCTGACTGCTCTGAAAAGGGAGAAAAGGGGAATATTTCGGTGTCCAAATCTGTGTGGTCCAATACGGCATGTGGCTATTGACATGTAGTAAGTGTAAACTATGCACCAGATTTGCTGTTTCTGTGCCCTTGCAGAATGGAGGCACAAATAGAAATTGACTTTTTCCTAAAGCCAGGTTTCTGTCCTATTCCTGTTTGCAGAAAAGAGCTGTTTTACTTTGTTAATTTTGGGGGGGGGGGATTGTCTTTTGCTGAGGCTTTTAAGTGCTCTGGGGGCTTACCTGGTGCCACAACACCTTGGAAAAGGGGGACCTAGCATCCGTTAGAGGACCTTGGCGAGGCCCCATAGGGGTCAGGGGTTACCCTGGCCACTTACGGTGCCGGGCTGGGTTTTGGAATCTCAGAGAAGGTCCTTTCCATCTTCCAAGCTGCTCTCCAACACGTGGTGTACGTCTGGGTCTCCTGGGATGTAGAGAGCCCTTGCAGGCTGTGTGAAGCATTGTCGTTTTAGACCAGAGCTGCGCAGGCAAACTACAGCCCATCGGTCAAATCCGGCCATCTGCCTGTTTATGTAAATAAAGTTTTATTGGAATATCCCACATTCATTCATTTTCATGTTGTCTGTGGCTACTTTTGTGTGGATGATAGAATTGTTGTGACAGAGTCCATGTGGCATGCAAAGGCTAAGATATTTACTATCTGAATCTTTAAGAACAAGTTGACCAAACCCTGGCTCAGTTATACCATGGCCCCAAATCTTCTTGGTCTTCCCAGCTTCCCAGGGCTCTTCTCAGGGACGGGGCACAGGTCTCCCGTGTTTTCACATCCCATCAACTATCTTTTTTCTCCACCCCCAGACTCAGTATTGGAGGTGTCAGTATCCAGGGACCTCCAGGATCCATGTCCCAGGGACCTCACAAGCATTTAAGCTCTAATCAACTCCTCACAGGGAAGTCTTTGCTCTAGTTTTTCAGATAATTTTCCAAATACTTGTCCTTACCAAGTGTCCCTTTATTTCCCTCAAAATCTGGGTTTTAAGGAAATCAACCCTGAATAGTCAGTGAAAGACTGATGCTGACACTGAAGCTCCAGCACTTAGTGATGCGAAGAGCTGACTCACTGGAAAAGACTTGATGTTGGGGAGATTGAAGGCAAAGGAGAAGAGGGCAGCAGAGGGTGAGATGGCTGGATGGCCTCACCGACTTGATGGACATGAATTTGTGTAAACTTTGCGGGCTGGTGATGGACAGGGAGGCCTGGTGTGCTGCAGTCCGTGGGGTCGCAGAGTCAGACACGACTGAGCAGCTGAACAACGGCAGCAGCTAGGGTTTAAAGTTCAAGTCTCAGAATTGTTGCTCAGATTTCCAGGGTGCAGCCTCCCTAAGGTGGTGAACGGAGACTAGGTTAGATCCGTGATTCTCAAAGAGAGGCCCACAGTGGGGCAGCAGCCCCTGGGAGTGTGCCAAATGCAGGTTCCCAGGCCTCAGCCCACACCCACTGAGTCAGAAGCTTGGAGATGGGACCGAGGAACCTGCATTCTGACACGATCTCCCAGCAATTGTGGTGCGAGCTGGAGCTTAGTAAGCGCTGGATGAGAATGAGTGGTGCTGGGAATGGAGACTGGAAGAAAGCGTCGGACCTGCGAGGCAATCTGTTAATGTAACCTGTCAGTGTTCCAGCCCCATCATTCCTGTGTTCATACCCACTCTCACAGTCCTTCTTTCTCCTGCTCCAATTGCTTTAACACATCAGGGTCTTGTCCACTGTGCCCCAGAACCTGGGATGGACAAAGTGTTCGTCGAGGTTTAGTTTGAAGGTAGCACCCAGATTTCCAGAATTGCTTTAGGCTGTGCCACCAGGGCCTCCGGGGCAATGCTCACTCTCTTAGCTGGTGGAAATGTTTGAGAGGTCTGTGTGAGCAACCCAGGGGGTGGGCAGAAAGTGACTTGGAGACTTGGTCTAGGCACTTAGCTTGTTCATAAATGAGGGACTGCTCCAGTGGCTCCTTTGTTTTGTTACTCAAATATTCACTTTTCATCCATATATTTTGAACTATTATTTATGTGTTAACTGTTGAATCTTTCTTCCTTCATGTTCATTTCTTCGCTCCCAATTCCCCTCGCTTTCATCCTGTGTCTTCTAAACCCATTGGCCATGTTTATAAGAAAGACATCGATGAAGCCAATGTTTGGATCCGTATTTGAGGGGCCTCTTACTCATTTTTGCATCAGTGTTCTGGTCAGCTAAGCAATAGATCTGATTTATTTTACTGTAAATGTCATGTGCTTTCACCACTCACTGCTTCCCTCTGATACTTCCGGCCAAAAGGCTAAGCTCAGCAGGTCGTGGGAATTGCTGCAAGCTTACACACCTCCCGGTGAACTCCTTCCCTGAGTTCTCCCCCTTCACAACCTCTGACTCCCTCTTTGTGCAAAACTGTGCCCTCAAGAGGAGCTGGCTGACGAGGAAAGTCCGAGGCTGCTCCTCTGCCATGAGGATGATGGAGGCTGTGAAGTCTCATACACCCATTTGTATGCTTGTTTTGGAGTCCTTTTAAAAAAAGTAAACTTGAAGGTAAATTCCCCACACATTTCCTTTAAGTTGGTTCTTTCGCCATGCCTTTATTACAGCATTTCCATTTCAAAAACTAATGAGATAGTAAGGAAATCTTATAGCCAATGTAAATGTGAATTTGAAAATGTCCCAGTCTGGGTTTCCAGAAATGCTTGATCATTTTTGCTGTGGGAGCAGTCAGATTTACAAAAGGAAATGGACCTGTGTCTTTTTGGTTTGTTTTGTTAAATAATTCATAGCAAAAATCCATGATTTTTCAAAGATCTTTCTCCATTTCAAAGAGCACTGGACTAAAGAATAGCAAATAAGAAAACATCAGCAATTTGGCTCCTTTTATATTATCAGAAATATTCTTGACCAACCTTGTGTCTAGGTCCCCATTTACCAGGCCAAACAAATTGATCACAGCCTGCTTCCCTGTTAGTTGCAGGCAGAAAGAATGATATATGGAGGGTTTTGCATTAGTTTTTTTAATGCGGTTTACATCTTTCCAATGTTTCTTTCAAGGAAATACAAATACAAATATTGCAATTTGAAGATAATAAAGACCAAGATATTCAACTAGGTTCTGAACTCCACCTTCCCCATTTTTCCCAATATCTTTTTGGTAAAGTGCCCCCTCGCCCCGCCCCACAGCACTGACTGATTAGAGAAGAACACGTCGCCAGCACGGCGGGGTGCAGTGGCAGGTTTTAGGGGCTCCAGCCATCGGAGGGGATGGCACTAGACATCCAGCCAATGAGAGCTCTGCCGTCAGCTTCGATGACAAAACTCTGCAGCAAAGTAGCAACTGGACAGTGTGACTAGAAACGAAAAGACTCATTCTCCTCTAAGAAGCAAAACTCAGCACTCTGGATTCATCATAAAGAGAACCGACACAAGTTCTGGGTTTTTCTGGGTTAGAGGACTTGACGGATAGTTACCGGGGTAGGTGAGGGTGATGACAGCCAAACGTGTCCCCGTGTGCTCGGTAAACTCTGTGCCTCCGTGGACTGTGGTCCACCAGGCTCCTCCGTCCCTGGGATTTCTCAGGCAAGAGCACTGGAGTGGGTGCCGTTTCCTTCTCCAGGGGATCTTCTCGGCCCCGTTGATCTCGTGTCTCCTGCATTGCAAGTGGATCCTTTACCGCTGAGCTTTCGGGGAAGCCCATGACAATCTAATATTCTCCATCAAACTGTCTTTCTCCTTCCCCTGAGGGAAAGACTGGAGTGGCCATGTTATATAGCCTAACGCCCTTATAAGTATTTTACAGTCCATGGAGAGACTGCAGAAACTTTCACACTCAAAGCCATTTGTGTAGCTGGATTGGGTGCCCCCTCCCAAGCAAAGACGGCAGGATGTGCGCTTAATGTTGTCAGCCGTGTTTTCGTGTTGTCCATTGTAACGTGCTCTTGGGGAGACAGCCTCACGGCCAGTGTGGCCATCTTGGTGGATAGCGGGGTAGTGCCGCTGTTGTTAGGCTGGGAGAAGGCAGAACTGACTGCTGCGGACTGGGCTTGCGTGCTGTTTTGTGTGGAAGCTCTTCCCTCCGCCTGGTCTAAAGGTCATGAAACATTGTTTTTCCTGCAGACTACAGGATGGTCCCATGTCCAGTGTCACTAGACTTCGAGAGCCCTGTCTAGATTTATAGAATTTCTTTATCAAAAGAACTGAAAAGTTGCCCTCATTAGGTACATTCATTACACTATGCAGGATGGTAAAAGCCTAAATCATTAACCTCAGTTCAAGATCTGACTCTGGTTGGGGATGAAACTGAACTGATGTTCATCTTCCTACCCGCTGACTCATAGGAAAAAATTCAGCCCAGGGCAGATCTTACTGAGAACCAAAGAGAATAGGACAATGTGTGCCGAGTTCAGAGAAAGTAAAGAAGTGACTTTAAAGTCAAAATTCACAGTCAAGTTATATATATGAGATGCAAGATCAGAATAAAAGAAGTTAAAGGGAGAAAGAAAGAATCCAAAACCCTGGTGTGTGTAACAAGCTCAGGGCAAAATTCCCTCTCCAGAAGCGCCAAGGAGCTCTCAACTGTACGTTGCAGACTCCAGGAGCAGCACCCCACGGATGTCAATGGGAGAGCTGTGCTCAAAAGCAGCGAAGCAATGGCAATAAAGGCCCACAGCGTACAAAGAAAAAAAATACCACCACCAACAAAAAAACTGCTGAATGTGGTGCTGGACAGGGAATTTCTGCCCTTGGCAACCAGAACAGGGACGCAGGGCAGGCAACAAGGGAGCCCATCTAACCAGATCTTGGCTTGTATCTTGAATCCCTAAAATTTAGAGCCTGAATCAAAGGATGGAAAATCTGGGGGCACATTTGAGTCACCTGGGAAGTTTTAAAAATATGACAATACCCCAAACCATTCCCAGAAACTCTGGTTGAATTGATCTGAGGAGGAGCTTGGGCACTGGTGTCTTTTAAAGTCTTCCCTGGTGATTCTAAGGCAGCCAGGTTGAGATCCACTGATCACATTATAAAGCTGCTTCAAGGATTTCGTGTCTCTGCCACACAGAGCTGGGCGGTCAGCAGACCTGACCCTTCTCTGTCTCGGGGGCTAAGGAATATAGGTTGAATTAAATCTTCATTTATGAAAACTGTTGAGAAAATAAAGTATTGATCTTACTTGAGAGGCTTTTATGTTAGTCAATTAAATGAGTACTGTACCTTTCCACTAGTAATATGAGTACCATTACTATATGGAAATATAATGTTCCATAATATTTTTATTGTGAGACAGGGGACGTGTCTTACTGCACTCAAATGTACAGTTTACGCCTGGCTGTAAAGTTAGCTGTAATCCATAAACAGGCGATATAGATCTTAGATATTTCTTTTAAGATCAGTTGGAAGGAAAATTCCTTATTCCTTAGCAACACCATAGGAAGTGGGATTGCCTCCAAGGAAAAAAAAAAATCCTTATCTTTCCTAATTATTCCACATGAAAAGGCAATAGAACATTCCATTATTCTAATATTTGAAGGGAAATCAATGCTTTTGTGATAATTTGCATGTATATTATTCAAGTATTGCAATGAAAACATGAAAAGATATTTATTTTGCTTTCATTATTTTTTTCAGTGGCACTCACTGAATTACCCTGAAATAAGAACCGAGAGATATATTTTCCCTGACTTTCATATACTACAATAGAAAAAAAACAAACCACACATGTAGGAAGGTTACGTGTTTCCTGGGTTGTTGGAGGGCTGATAGTTTCAAGCACGGTACAAATAGGCATATTACTTGAACATTTTCACTTTAGGCTATTTGGAAATGTGTCATTTAAAATGTGGAATCCTGGCACAAGATTTTCACACTGAAATTTTTTCAAAACTATCTAAAATGTGTCTTATTTGTGAAAACGCATCTTATTAATCCATTGTGATATAAAATAACAGCTGCTAATATGATTTTAAAGTTTGTAATAAAGTGCATCAAAATGTCTATAGCATGGATCGTGACAGCACAGCCAACAAGAGATATTTCAAGGACTTTTAATATGTGCGCAAAATGCCAACGTGGCAGCACACAAATGCTTCCAAATGCATCTGTTCTGATTTTGACATTTATTCTTCTGATTTGGACCCCACACCACTTGCCCCAGGCATTCCTATTATTTGAAAGGAAGAAGGAGGCAATAGTCACTGATGCTAAAGTAAGTGCTATAGCCCCTGAGGTCAGCCTGTATCAGTTAGCTATCGCTATAAAAATGCTGTGTAACAAACCACTCTAGCTCGGTTGCACAGAATCATTTATTCCACTGTCTGCGGGTCAGCTAGGAGGGTTTGGCTGATCTAGGCTGGGCTCAGTCATGCTTGGATTGGTAGAGGAAATACCTTCTGCCTCTAACGGGGAGAGATGCATCCATGACAATAATGCAAACCACAAAATGGCTCATAATATACTTCCTCTCTGCAAAATGCCCATGACTGCAGTTGTTTATGGTGGTAAGGAAGCAGGAATCTTGCATGGATTAAATTTGGTAAATTACTGATTTGATATCAACATACGCATACAGTCCTTCTAGAAATGGTATAATTTCTGGTTCTAGATTGGCAAGGTCAGAATCCTAGTTTCAAAAATTATTGTCTTTGTGACTTGGAGCAAGTTGCTTAATTGCTTTGTTCTTTGTTTTCCTCATCTGGAAGTGTGAGAAAGAATAATCCCTAACTCAGAGGGTTGATTCAAGGATCAAAGAAGTTAGTGTTTTAAGTATTAACTTAAACAATGAATCATCATCATCAACCAGAGTCATGTGTGGCCATTCAAGTCTTCCATCTTTTAATCACCATGTTGTTTCTGAAGTATAAATTTCCAGAGGAAAGCAGCCTTGCCTATTTAACCTTCTGTGTGAACTTTCCAGTAAATCATATTTGGTAAGTGACCTCACAGGATATAGTGGCTAATACAAGTACAGATTATTTACTTTCCATACGTATTATGTCTGCCAAAATAGTTTTATCTTGGTATAGGTTTAGTAAGTTTATAGCCAACCCCATGCATGTATTTACCTTTCCTTGGGAAACCATAGCAAATTGCTTCCAACAAAGCAAGATGATAGTATACTCAAATACATTTTTAGACAACTATTGTGGCTGAAGATCCTTGCTATACAATGGGGAATGGAGTCTGGGAGATGAGAGTCACAAAGTGGAAAAAAGAATGTCCTGTTTTCCTAAATAGTTTCAAGTCTATCAGGAAAGATAAAAGAAATGAGTTGGGTAACAGTAAAGCCAAACAGAAAGGTGATGCTACTAGAAAGGTAGTGGCAAAAGATTTGCATGAACTGAACAAAGAGCTGTCTTGATTGTTTGGTGAGTTTACTCATCTGTAGAATGAAGGTAATAACAGTGCTTACCTCATATAGTAGTTTTAAGGATTAATAGGTAAGGCACTTATAACATTGTTAAATACTATTATTAGTAGTATCAGGATGCCTCATTCTAGCCTTCCAAAATCTTGTTCTCTAATTTTCTTGTTCTCTAGTATTTTAGCTCCACACTAAAAGCACTGCTGTTATTGGTATTGCTATAATTATTTTTCACTTTACTGTTGTTCTTACAGCCAGCACACTTATATTTGCCAACATTTAATTATTTAATTTGTTTTCCCTTATTCTGCATTCCATAGCTTTCTCTGAGTTCAACTTATTTTCTTGCCAAAACAGATTCTTCAGTTGTGCTTATATTGAGGGTCTGAGGTCTTTAGTGGATATATTTTTATGATATAGACTTTCTTATCTTTTCTTGTCTAAAGTGTATTAATTTTGCTCTTAAGTTTTAACCACACTCTATCTGGGTACAGAATTCTAGGTTGATGGTTATTTTCCCTCAGCAATTTGGAACTATTACTGTATTTTTTTTTTTTTACCTGTAATACTGTGGACAAGAACTACGTGGTTTCTTTGGAAATATTAGTCATTTGTCTCTGGTTGTTTTTATAGTTTATGGTCTCTATAGATAGTCTTCATTTGTTTCTTCATTGTCTTTATATTTTCCTTTAAATCCTTGAATGTATTTACGCTTACTAGTGTTATCTCAGCCAAGTGGTGAGGAAGGTGGAGTATGTATCCTCTAAAACCTCATCTGTGATTGGTTGAGGGCTGCTTCTAAGGCTACTAACTGTTGGGCTTTTCTGATTTGACCTGAAAATGGGATGGCATGACTCCCTGACCAGAAAGGAGCTCCCTGGCAGAGACTCACGGATGCTTGTGGTCAGCAGTCTTGGGTATAGACATGAATGTTGAGGGCACATGAGGCAGCATCTGCCTACAATGTTGTCACCCTCTTATTCCTCCTGCTCACTCAGATATCAATGACAGAATCACAGAAAAGGCAAAATAACAGTTAAAACAGCCTCCTCCTTCAAGTGTTGTCATTTGAGGGAATTTGTGAGTTTGGGTCCATGTGTGTCTGTGAGTATAAAAACAAATGTTCTTCAGTTCAGTTCACTTCAGAACACTTGCTCAGCTGTGTCCAATTCTTTGTGACTCCATGAACCGCACCATGCCAGGCCTCTCTGTCCATCACCAACCCCAGGAGTCCACCCAAACCCATGTCCATTGAGTTGGTGATGCCATCCAACCACCTCATCCTCTGTCATCCCCTTCTCCTCCCACCTTCAATCTTTCCCAGCATCAGGGTCTTTTCCAATGATTCAGCTCTTTGCATCAGGTAGCCAAAGTATTGGAGTTTCAGCTTCAGCATCAGTCCTTCCAATGAATACCCAGAACTGATCTCTTTTAGGATGGACTGGTTGGATCTCCTTGCAGTCCAAGGGACTCTCAAGAGTCTTCTCCAGCACCACAGTTCCAAAGCATCAATTCTTCGGTGCTCAGCCTTCTACACAGTCAAACTCTCACATCCATACATGACCACTGGAAAAACCATAGCCTTGACTAGATGGACCTTTGTTGGCAAAGTAATGCCTCTGCTTTTTAATACGCTATCTAGGTTAGTCATAACTTTCCTTCCAAAGGAGTAAGCGTCTTTTAATTTCATGGCTGAAGTCACCATCTGCAGTGATTTGGGAGCCCCCAAAAATAAAGTCTGACACTGTTTCCACTGTTTCCCCATCTATTTCCCATGAAGTGATGGGACCAGATGCCATGATCTTAGTTTTCTGGATGTTGAGCTTTAAGCCAACTTTTTCACTCTCCTCTTTCACTTTCATCAAGAGGCTCTTTAGTTCTTTGCTTTCTGCCATAAGGGTGGTGTCATCTACATATCTGAGGTTATTGATATTTCTCCTGGCAATCTTGATTCCAGCTTGTGCTTCATCCAGCCCAGGGTTTCTCATGATGTACTCTGCATATAAGTTAAATAAGCAAGGTGACAATATACAGCCTTGACGTACTCCTTTTCCTATTTGGAACCAGTCTGTTGTTTCATGTCCAGTTCTAACTGTTGCTTCCTGACCTGCATACAGGTTTCTCATGAGGCAGATCAGGTGGTCTTTTATTCCCATCTCTTTCAGAATTTTCCACAGTTTATTGTGATCCACACAGTCAAAGGCTTTGGCATAGTCAATAAAACAGAAATAGATGTTTTTCTGAAACTTTCTTGCATTTTCGATGATCCAGCGAATGTTGGCAATTTGATCTCTGATTCCTCTGACTTTTTAAAATCCAGCTTGAACATCTGGAAGTTCATGGTTCACGTATTGCTGAAGCCTGGCTTGGAGAATTTTCAGTATTACTTTACCAGCGTGTGAGATGAGTGAAATTGTGCGATAGTTTGAGCATTCTTTGGCATTGTCTTTTTTTGGGATTGTAATGAAAAGTGACCTTTTCCAGTCCTGTGGCCACTGCTGAGTTTTCCAAATTTGCTGGCATATTGAGTGCAGCAGGTTCATAGCATCATCCTTCAGGATTTGAAATAGCTCAACTGGAATTCCATCAGCTGCACTAGCTTTGTTTGTAGTGATGCTTCCTAAGGCCCACTTGACTTCACATTCCAGGTTGTCTGGCTAGGTGAGTGATCACACCATCATGATTATCTGGGTCATGAAGATCTTTTTTGTACAGTTCTTCTGTTTATTCTTGCCACCTCTCCTTAATCTCTTCTGCTTCTGTTAGGTCCATAGCATTTCTGTCCTTTATTGAGTCCATCTTTGCATAAAACATTCCCTTGGAATCTCTAATTTTCTTGAAGAGATCTCTAGTCTTTCCCAACCTGTTGTTTTCCTCTATTTGTTTGCACTGATCGCTGAGGAAGGCTTTCTTATCTCTCCTTGCTATTCTTTGGAACTCTGCATTCAAATGGGTATATCTTTCCTTTTCTCCTTTGCTTTTCTCAGCTATTTGTAAGGCCTCCTCAGACAGCCATTTTGCTTTATTGCATTTCTTTTTCTTGGGGGTGGTCTTGATCCCTGTCTCCTGTACAACGTAATGAACCTCCGTCCATAGATCGTCAGGCACTCTGTCTATCAGTTCTAGTCCCTTAAGTCTATTTCTCACTTCCACTGTATAGTCATAAGGATTTTGATTTAGGTCATACCTGAATGGCCTAATGGTTTTCTCCACTTTTTTCAATTTCAGTCTGAATTTGGCAATAAGGAGTTCATGATATGAGCCACAGTCAGCTTCCAGTCTTGTTTTTGCTGACTGTATAGAGCTTCTCCATCTTTGGCTGCAAAGAATTTAACCAATCTGATTTCACTGTTGACCATCTGGTGATGTCCATGTGTAGAGTCTTCTCTTGTGTTGTTGGAAGATGGTGTTTGCTATGACCAGTGCGTTCTCTTGGCAGAACTCTTTGCCCTGCTTCATTCTGTACTCCAAGGTCAAATTTGCCCATTACTCCAGGTGTTTCCTGACTTCCTACTTTTGCATTTCAGTCCCCTATAATGAAAAGGGTATCTTTTTTGGGTGTTAGTTCTAGAAGATCTTGTAGGTCTTCATAGAACCGTTCTACTTTAGCTTCTTCAGCATTACTGGTCAGGGCATAGATTTGGATTACTGTGATATTGAATGGTTTGCCTTGGAAATGAACAGAGATCATTCTGTCGTTTTTGAGATTGCATCCAAGTACTGCATTTCAGACTCTTTTGTTGACCATGATGGCTACGCCATTTCTTCTAAGGGATTCCTGCCCACAGTAGTAGATATAATGGTCATCTGAGTTAAATTCACCCATTCCAGTCCATCTTAGTTCGCTGATTTCTAGAATGTCAATGTTCACTCTTGCTATGTCATGTTTGATCACTTCTAATTTGCCTTGATTCATGCACCTAACATTCTGGGTTCCTATGCAATATTGCTCTTTACAGCATTGAAACTTGCTTCTTTCACCAGTCCCATCCACAACTGGGAGTTGTTTTTGTTTTGGCTCCATCCCTTCATTCTTTCTGGAGTTATTTCTCCACTGATCTCCAGTAGCATATTGGGCACCTACCAACCTGGGGAGTTCATCTTTCAGTGTCCTATCTTTTTGCCTTTTCATACTGTTCATGGGATTCTCAAGGCAAGAATACTGAAGTGGTTTGCCATTCCCTTCTCCGGTGGACCACGTTCTGTCAGACCTCTCCACCATGACTGCTCCGTCTTGGGTGGCCCCACAGGGCATGGCTTAGTTTCATTGAGTTAGACAAGGCTGTGGTCCATGTAATCAGATTGGCTAGTTGTCTGTGAATGTGGTTTCAGTCTGTCTGCCCTCTGATGCCCTCTCTCAGTCCCTACCGTCTTACTTGGTTTTCTCTTACCTCGGATGTGGGGTATCTCTTCACTCTTCAAATGCTCTTAGAGTTTCAAAAGTACAGTCAAGGGAGTGGTGAGCTGCTGCCTCTGTTCACGAACACTAAAGAAGAAGAGAAATAGTTTTAGTCTCTTCACTTCCACCGAGGGGTCTCCTTCCAATCATCAGTTTATTTGTGCATCTTTCTCCCAATCCTGCAAGATACACATATGGCTCAGAGGTGGTCAGTTGTGATCAGGAGAAAAAGTGAATGTTTACTTTATGATCCACTGATTAAATATTTAAATCAATCTGCAACCAGCTGAATAAAACTGGTGTAGAGAGCTGGGGCTGTCCCAGCTGCAGGCTTCATCTTTACGAAGTGCTGAAGGCCAAAGTGGAAGCTATGAAAGCAGGAGGTTTAGAAATGCTTAACCGTTGTGAAAATCCCTCCACGTTTGTTCTCCATATCTATCTCACAGTTTCCTTTATGTTATAAACACATAGTAACACATGCACTCACTATAATCATTTCTTGTTCCCACTTTGAGAGGCGTTTTAGGATCTGGAGGAGCAAAGAATGGATAAATTAATTTGATCACTAATTTGTAGTTTTCGGCTGAGTCCCTGAATTTTAGGATATGAAGATGATAGTGAAAGTAGCTAGATGAATATTTCAGTTCAGTTCAGTTCAGTCGCTCAGTTGTGTCCGACTCTTTGCGACCCCATGAACCGCAGCACACCAGGCCTCCCTGTCCATCACCAACTCCTGGAGTTTACCCAAACTCATGTCCATCGAGGTGGTGATGCCATCTAACCATCTCATCCTCTCTCGTCCCCTTCTCCTCCTGCCTTCAATCTTTCCCAGCCTCAGGGTCTTTTCCAATGATTCAGCTCTTCTCATCAGGTGGCCAAAGATGAATATTTGGGAGGTATTAAATCACCTTTACCACAAATCCATAATTATAAAGTTTCTACTTCATTTTAGGGTCAAAAGGAAAATGATGTGGGTAAATATGTCAACCCTGATAAATAAAATTCTAGGTCCTGAAAATCAATAAGTAACAAGCTTAATGAAAACAAAAATCTCTGTTTTTCTGGGTTGCTTTCATTTATCTATTCCCTACACATCTCTGTGAAAATGCTATTCAGCCCATTGATTGGAAGTACTATATGTCTCCTGTTTTTCCTGTCTTGACTACATCTTCATGTGCCCTTTTCCAAAGGGAAAATCACTTTTTTCAATCATCTCAGTCTAATGGTATGGAGAGCCAAATTGGGGTAGTACAGGAGTAGCACTGAAGTACACAGAATTCAAAGTGTGTTAGTTGAGATAAAAGGAGTTTTGAGGCTGAATGAGTTTGGAAAGTTGAGAAGGTTCCTAGACAAGGTTTGGTTGATATGGAAATAAATGAAAAAGCAAAGAGCAAATAGAACAGGAGTGAATCTTGGACAATCTTCAGAGACAAATATATAGGCTTGGTTTTAATCCATAAGGTCAAATATTCCCTCTGTCTCATACTGGGCCATATGCTTAATCCACCAAGACAAAGACCAGAGCAACGAGGATTAACCGCAAGGTCAGAAGAATCTACTATGACTTTGTCACAAAATAGCTGTGTGACCTTGAGCCAATCAGATCACTGTTCTGGGCCTCACCCCAAAATAAAGAAAGCAAAAACAAAAGCATAAAGTGTATATGAAGCCTTTAAAGTTCTTTCCAGCATTGTAGACCCATAAAATGCTACTTAACAGAAGCTTGCCTGGAACAAAATTAAATCCAAAAGGAAAATAGCTCTTTTTAAAATCTTATCTGAACATTTAATTTGTCATTTGCTTTATGACGTATGCATGAGGCTTATTTAAAACAACTCGACAAGGTTAATTACCAGTGCAGAATACAACGACTGTGTCGGTAGCACAATATTTTGTTAGGCTTGTGTGACAACATTGCAAAGTAGATCAGCTGCATGATTGTTTGTGATTTGGAGTCCCCTTAGTTTAAAATGGCCACAATCCTAAACATGTGTCCCCCAACCCCCCACCTCTATGGATAAAGTGTGTGCCATTAAAAAAATTAACTAAAAATAAAAGCACTTTTCAACATTTTATTGAACCCTTTAGAAGGTGTACAAAGGGTGGAGACATAGGGGACAAGTTTTCAGGTGTCTCTGATGCTACATAAACAGAAGCCTGTAAGTGCTTTCACGGAAGACGTGATGTTATTCAAACACTGGCAAAAAGCTTGTCCCAAACTAAGAGAGATTCTTGACTTGGTTAAGGGATCTTGCTGAGAAGTATCAATTAGTTGTTTACATACTTCAAACAATTCCTTGCCTTGTCATAAAATCAAGTTCTTAAAAATAACTGTCAACTCACTTTTTGAATAACCCACAAATAGCACCTTAATATTCAAGGAGGAATGACTTACAGTCACCTGGGTTTTGTATACATAATGTCAGTTTTCCCTTACGGAAGGAAATGTGTCACCACACGTCACTAGACTGAGGAAACAGAGGCACCTGCCTGCAATAAACATGCTACTTCCAGGGGAAGATTCCACTTTTTCTCCTCTGGGGAGAATAAAACCCTCTGTCAGATGAAGGAGTATCGAACAAATGCCATTAAAAGCAAATGCCAATTTTTCTGAGATTGTTAACAATGGTGAAGATGTTTAGTTTTATTGAAGTTATTTATTTTCATTTATATGACCCTGAATAAAATATGCTAGTATAGAGGATGGGCACTTATGTCAGGCCAAACCTACTAATTCATGTATTTTGTCACAGGGTGATGTGGGTTATTTAATCCAGCAGAATATTTAGACTTTATCTTTTTGCAACATGAAATGACAGCAATTGAAAAGCCTTATGATTTGCATAAAGAGTTTAATCTTTGTGGCCTTTCAAGGAAATGTTCTAATTGAAAAAATAACATGGCTGGTCAATTTCCATTGGAAGCCATTTGCTCTTGGGGACTTATGAAGGTCACTGTGGTCTAGAACAGAGGAATATATTTTTATTTTTCCTGAAAAGTTACCTGGTTAAGTGGAATCAAAATTGGTCTCCTTTGTGCAACTGCAGAGATACTGTTTTTGCATGTGCTATATGCACTCTCCTATTGTATTAAGATTTGTGTAATAATTTGATATAAGAGACGCAGATTTGATCCCTGGGTCAGGAAGATCCCCTGGAGGAGGAAATGACAACCCACTACTGTATTCTTGCCTGGGCAATCTCATGGACAGAGGAGCCTAGTAGGCTACCTACAGTTCATGGGGTTGCAAAGAGTGGGACATGACTGAGCAGCTGAGCACACAATAATCTGACCCCTTAATGTCAGCTGTTGACTATAAAGGAAACTTGATAAAATACTAAAAAGTAGGAGGAAGAAAATAACTAGACAGCAGCATCAGTGAAAGCAGGGCACCTTTCTTCTGTGACGGCTTTAGCCTTTGTTGGATACATATCTCAACGTCTCTGCTCCAGCGTTTTTCTCTCATATCAAATTTGTATATTAATTGCCGGAAAGGAAAGAAGGAAATCAAAGTGAAACCGTAACTCTGAACCAAACTGCAGAGAATTTTCCTTTTTTTAACAGAAGAGACAGAAAGGAATTGGCACTGGCACTTAGAAAATTACCCACACTTGTTTGAATGAAATGTTTTCCACCTTCAGGCCCATGGTTCAACTCCTTACAATCTAAATTCTTTCCAAATGTGGCTCTGCCAGCATCCTCAAATGAAAAAGAAAATTACATCATTATTTGAATAATATACATTATCATTACCTATTAAGAACTTCATCCTTTGATGTACCAACATTTAACAATGCCCTTTTTGGGGTAACAAACCACCTGCTACTCACCCTCCTCTCCATTTATTTTCTGGTGTTAATATGATTGAATATCTTTGTTGAATAAGTGAAGAATTAAGTGAACAAATAAATGAAAAATAGACAAGTTCTGCTACCCAGAATATAATAAAGACAAGAGAAGTGACCCTTTGTGAGCACTAGTGTTTGAGACTCAATGGATGTGAATTTCAGCAACTCCTGGAGACAGTGAGGGACAGAGGAACCTGGCGTGCTGTAGGCCATGGGGTCGCAAAGAGTCAGACGTGACCTAGCTACTGAAGAACGGCAGCAACAGAAAGCTGGCATCTCTGAATCGCGTCTGGAGGCTTCCTTGAAAGTTGCTTTCTGGGTGGGCTCAGCATGAGGACAGGCCATGGCGGGATGTCAAAGAAAGAGCCTTCCAGCGTTGGGGAGTATCTCCTCCCAGCCCCCACCCAGCAGGTTCATCTCAAGTCAGCTGCCCGCCCGGATCCAGACCACACGCATTCCCACAAAGGTGGCCAGCGCGCTGGGTCGTCCCTCCACATCTGCTCACTGCCCCCTCTCCGCTGCTCCTCGGGCCTGGGGCTGATGGTAGCCCCACTGTCCCTGCCTCCTGGGTCCTGGCAGTTTCCCTTCACGCTTTACCAAACTCTCCCCAAAGGGTCCTCATCTGAATGTGCAATCTGTTTCCTGCTGGACCGTACCCTGAACCACACGGTACCCTCGTCCTGTTGGGGAGGGAATGAACCAATGATTTGCTCGATCATATGTTTTGTGCATGTTGTTGCGCTGGTGGTGACTTTGTTACCTCCAAAAATACTATGTTCCTAGAAGTGTTTCTCACACACAAAGTGCAACTGAATGAAATGACACTCAAGTATTAAGTTAACAAGTTACAAAGGAACACATTACAATACACTATACTACATTATATTATATTACAGTAGTTGTGTGTATGTGTGTTAATTGCTCAGTCATGACCAACTCTCTGTGACCCCATGGACTATAGCCCACCAGGCTCCTCTGTCCATGTGGATTCTCCAGGTAAGAATACTGGAGTGGGGTGCCATGCCCCCCTCCAGGGGGTCTTCCCCACCCAGGGGTTGAACCCAGGTCTCCTGCGTTGCAGGCAGATTTTTTACTGTCTGAGCCACCAGGAAGCCCATTTATATTAATTATTGGGTTGGCCAGAAGATCTTACAGTAAAACCCAAGTGAACATTTTGGCCAACTCGATTTATTAATTATTTGACTATATTATATTACATTACATTACACTACACTACATTACATAGTATTACACCAATCTTTTGTTGAAACTGTAGAACACATGTAAACATTTCTGAGAAGGTAGATTGAAACTTTAATTTTCTTCCTTGATTTTTTCCTGCACACTTCAAACTTTCTACAATAAACATGTGCTGTTTTTCTCAATAGATATTTAAAAAGTATTCACCAGTTGGGCAGAATTCCAAACATATATTGTCTTCTACGCCAGAGCTGAATGAGCCTCATTTAGGGTGCTGTTCGCACATGTATCCTTGTGGTCTTTTTTTCGGTAGAGCTGGGAGGACATGTGAGGGTCACATGAGCCCCAGATGAGACCCTGAACCATTCTGCACCGTTTCCCTCAGCTCACCTCCCTCTAGCTCTTTCCCCTTCTCCCAGCCCTCTCTGCACTTCTGATTCCCCAGGAAGACCCTCACTCTTACCCTTTCTCTCCTGACCTGCCCGCAGCCACGTCTGGGCCCAGGTGGCTCCTTGAGCCGGTCCCGTGGTCTCCCCCTCAGTCCTGCTCCCTGGCTCCCAGTCACCCCTGTCTCTTCTGCACTGTGCCTCTCTGAGGCTCCTCATGGCCACTCCCCTGAGGTCAGGCCAGTCTCCACTCCCTCTGTGTCCACACCTCGCCATCAGGGCCACCCTCCACCAAATCTGTATCATCCTCCTGGGGAGGGCTTGGGTGGTCTAACTCGTTCCATGTACCTTGGATGATATACAAAGTCCTGACTTTATCTTGAGTGAGAAGCCTCTCTGTTGAGTATGTCTGTGATAGGTGGATTCTATGATAAATTGTGCCCGAGCAGAACCATAGGGGGTTTTATTGTTTAATTATGTTATGTTCTGAGTACATGAAACTAACATGTAAACATAACTTACATGAACCCTACATGATATGTCTCAGCAACCTCAGGCCCACAATTGGAGTTTCATGGAGTTCTGTGCCTTTTTGTATATGTGACACAACCATTTATGGATCCAAACCTGGGAGAGTTGTAAACGAGACCATTCCACATGAAGAAAAATTTAAGCAAATGAGGAAAACTATCCCACGGCTCAAGCAATCAAGGATACAGAGGGGCTTCTGAACAAAATAAGGGATGAGTCCTCCTTCATCTTAGAAATATGGGAAGGTCATTACCGAAGTTTATTAAATCTTGAACAAAAGGGGAAGAGTTCACCAAACTCTAGACAATCTCCTTTTGCAGCTGGTATTAATAAATGAGCACGTACACAAAAATGCAATATTTGGAGAAACGAAAGGGAACTCTGTAAAATTAACATTCTTTCTGCTGAGAAGGATTCTAGCACACGTAATATTTTTGTGGCAGGTTCTGTCAGTGTGCGGGTTACAGGCCCTCAGGACCTCCCACTCCTACCTGTGCATTCCAGTCTGACTTCTCACAGCCTACAATGGCACCTGTGTCGGTAGCTCTATGGGTGGAAATAACCCACTTCACCCTAGTGATGTGTAACACACCCTCTAGGCCTTCCCTAACTGGTAACTGATAACTGTGGCGATACCAGTATCCTAACTTTCTTGTCCCTTGACTGATCCTTTACGCTGTATCCCACCTAATCCCTGGGGTTAAGCTGCAGCCACTCGCTATAGTGACCACTTTACTAATGCACTCCTGCTGGCTGTCTTTCCTTCCCCGTGTCACCTTACTCCCGGCACACCCTGCACCCACACCTTTCATACGAACCAAACCTCATTTCAGATGTTTCCCAGGGGAAGCGGAGCATGGCCAGCAAGGGTCATAGCCCAGCTTTGAAGGATCATGGTGAATACCTGCCTTGCTTCCCTGTGCCTGCTAAGTAACTTCAGTCACGTCTGATTCTTTGCGACCCTATGGACTGTAGCCTGCCAGGCCCCTCTAGCCATGGGATTCTCCAGGCAAGAATACTGGGGTGGGTTGCCATGCCCTCCTCCAGGGGATCTTCCCAACCCAGGGATAGAACCCATGTTTCTTATGTCTCCTGCATTGGCAGGTGGGTTCTTTACCATGTTCTTTCATGTGGATATTTGTCAGTGTAGACAGGAAGGAGCTGCTGAAACAGCGTGCATTTTTCATGTCTTTCTAAGAAAGTTTCTGTTGTAATGAAATAGTTCTTCTGGTTAGTAGTATGCATGAGAAGCTATGGATACTAAATTTAGATATCAAACCTTAACTTTTTATGGGAAGTTTGGAAGCTGGTCACTTTCAGAATGGCATGTCCCCAACTTTATTTCTATGATAGAAAGACAGTGGGCAGGACTGTCAAACAACAGGCTCTGTTAGTTACACAGTCCAGCCTACCACTTAGGAATAAAAGCAAGCAATTTATTAAACATTCCCTTGACCAACAATGGCTTAAGAGAAGAAAAACATCCTGCTGCTGCTGCTAAGTCGCTTCAGCCATGTCCGACTCTGTGCAACCCCATAGACGGCAGCCCACCAGGCTCCCCCGTCCCTGGGATTCTCCAGGCAGGAGCACTGGAGTGGGTTATCATTTTCTTCTCCAGGAAGAGGGGAAGAAAATATCATGAAACTCCAAAGTTATTAAAAGTCTAAAAGCTTAAAAAACCTTCAATTCTGTTTTGCTTTTCCTCTCCTGGTTAATGGCAACGCTTCATCACACATTTCACTTTGGACCAAGTGTTGTGATTGTGTAAACTCTCTGTAATGAGTGGCAACTCGTAGCTCTGCATAAACACATTGCATTATATTTATAAACTTTCCTTTCTATTTACATTTGAAAATGTTAGGTGACAAGCCATCGTATATTTCCCTCCTTTTCTTTTCTCTCCTATTTTTTTTTCAGAAGCAGTATACATGAGGATGACGGGTGACTTTCTTCATTGAAACTAGTGTTCTGTGTGTGTGTGTGTGTGAGTGTGTGTGTGTGTGTGTGAGTGTGTGTGTGAGTGATTGGATAGGATAAGAGTTATAGAGGAAGCAAGATGGAGTAAATTTGAGAGAGAGAAAGGGAAAGAGAACGGTTATACTTAGAAAAACAGTGTTTTGAGATGCAAACTTTAACATGAAAGGACTTTATCTTAAATAAACTGAGGATAATGCAAAGTATAGAAAAATGTGAACTGAAATTCTAATGCTCATCAACTGTTTGGAACTGTGGTGCCTCGTACAGTGACTTGTATCCACAAACGGCTAAATTCAAATTAGTTAAAATGAATCCAAATTAAAAATTCAGTTAGTCATTAGACGAGTCACACTTGAACCCTTGAGCAGACCTGTGAAGCAGGCGGGCAGATCTAGGAAGGATACAGAATATTTCCATCACTACAGAAAGCTCAGTTGGGTAGGTCCAGAAAGTGAGGTATTTTGGCATCATACACAACAGACCTAACTGCATGCTATCATCTGAAGAAGCATATGGAAACTCTGCCATCCTCCACCCCATTTCCTCTTTCTTCCAGAGACTTGAAATATGAAGAAAAAAAACCCACAGAACTACAAAAAGAGAGAAAAGACGAAGAGGACTGTTGTAAGAATAAGACGCTTTGAAGAATCTGAAGCAGATGTTATGCTGGGAGCTAGTAGGTACTGTGGTACCACCTGCGCCCACTTAATTCTGTCCAAGATCATTTCCTCTACAGTTACCATGAAGAAACACAGAGATTCAAGGATTTAAGAATATTTGATGGGGAGTCAGGGAAGACAGGAGAAGGCAATGGCACCCCACTCCAGTATTCTTGCCTGGAAAATTCCACGGACGGAGGAGCCTGGTAGGCTGCAGTCCACGGGGTTGCTAAGAGTTGGACACAACTGAGCGACTTCACTTTCACTTTTCACCCTCATGCACTGGAGAAGGAAATGGCAAACCACTCCAGTTTTCTTGCCTGGAGAATCCCAGGGACGGAAGAGCCTAGTAGGCTTCTGTCTATGGGGTCGCACAGAGTCAGACACAACTGAAGCGACTTAGCAGCAGCAGCAAGGAAGACAAAAGCAAGAGTAAGGTGCACATGGGAATAACAGTTCATTCCCAGTGGGCATTCTTGGTTCCCTGCCCAAAGCTCGACTGGTTGGCAGGACCAGCATGCAAAGCCATTCCATATGTTCATGTTTTGCATAAGAAATTATATCTTAGCTACTTCTGGTACGTGTATATATATATATATACACGTATATATATATATATATACATATATATATATGTGTGTGTGTGTGTGTATATATATAGTGTGTGTGTATATATATATATATATATATATATATATGTATGTATGTATGTATGTATGTATGTATGTATAAGTGTAGAAGTGAAATTTTTTGTGAAGATAGTCAGGGACCATTCCTTTATCCCACCAGCAACCTGTTTTGCTACCTATGTTTCATAGTATTTCAATGATTCTGAGCTTGGCTCAGAGGATATTGTTTTAACCCTTTCCTTACAGTGACTTGCTCATTTTCTGGCACAACTCTTAACTTGACTATTCTCGGTGAAGGAAGTTGCCAGTTTTAACTCACTGATTCTAACGATTGAAGGTATTCTCTTGCTGAACCCATAGAGACAGAGTGAATTATTTGATGAGTGATATGAACTTTCTCTTCAAAAACAAATCACCTGGAAAAAGATACATTCCTCAGAAGATGCCATCATTTTTCTTCTGGAGAAGTTACTGGTTCCCATTAATGGATGTAAATCAGAAAATCTAACTGCACCGGAAGAAAGACCATTTTGGAGTTGATGTGGATGACCCAGTATATTACCACTCTAGTGACAGTGGGATCTTTATAGAAATGGAATAGGAAGTATCAGCCGACTGAGACAACATCCCATCTGAAAGCTCAGATAGAGGGCAAGTGCTGTCCCAGACCTATGACTTGCTGGCATCTTTGATTGTCCTCTTGGCATAATTCTTCTCTCTTGATAGAAGACCGCTCAGTTTTCACATTTTCTCAGCCAATGTTTTCCCTTCTGACCCATAGAGAGAAACTTGAGATCATCGGCTTCATTTTCTGTTTGATTCTCCACATGTGTGACTCTCATAGAAGAAAGACAAACACTTGGAATGAAGACTGTGAGATGAACTTTAGGATGTGAATCACAGATTTCTTAGTTCATTCAATTATTCATCTACTTATTCATTCAAAAAATTTATGTGAGGTGCTGTGCTATAAACTGGAGATCCAATGAGAAAGGTACACAAATCCCCTCTCTCTTGAAGATTACATTCTAGTAAGACATAATAACCAGGGATATGAGTTTCCTACTGCTGTTGCAACAAATTACCACAAATTTAATGGCTTAAATCTGTACAAGTGTATTATCTTAATAATTCTGCCGGGCAGAAGTCTGACATGGGTCTTGCAGGATTGAAAGTTTCTTTCTCGAGCCTCTAGGGGAGAATTTACTTCTTTACCTTTCCCAGCTTCTGCAGGCCACCTGTACTTCCTGACTCACACCTCTTCCCTCTGTCATCAGAGCCAGCAGTGCCAGAGCTAAGGCCTTCTCATGTCACAGTCCTTGATCTTTCTTTTGTCATCACAGCTCTCCTTGACCACAGGGTCAAGGAGGGGTCCTTTACTTTTAAAGATTCACATAGTTAGATTGGGCCCACCAGGATAATCTCCTCATTTCAAAGTTCAGTGATCACATTTGCAAAGCTCCTTTTGGTCACGCAAGGTCATTCACAAGTTCTAAGGGTTAGGGCAAAGACATCTCTTGGAAGCTGTCATTCTGCCTACCATATCATGTGCACCAATGAAATTAAAATAGTTGTTACAATGAGGCATCACCACACACTGGTCAGACTGGCCATCATCAAAAAGTCTACAAATAATAAATGCTGGATAGGATGTGGAGAGAAAGGAACCCTGTTGGTGGGAATGTAAATTGTTACAGCCACTATGGAGAACAGCATAGAGATTCCTTTAAAAATAAAAACAGAACTACCATATGATCCTGCAGTCCCACTCCTGGGCATATAACTGGACAAAACCACAATTAAAAAAGATACGTGCATTCCAATGTTCATTGCAGCACCATCTACAATAATCATAACATGGAAGCAACCTAAATGTCCACTGAAAGGTGAACAGATAAAGAAGATATAGTATATGTATATGTGTGTGTGTGTGTGTAGATATACACAAACAATGGAATACTACTCAGCCATGAAAAAGAATGAAAGAATGCCATTTGTAGCAACATGGATATTCCTAGAGATTATTATACTAAGTGAAGTAAGCCAGACAGGGAAAGATAAATACCATATGATATTATCTCTATGTGGAATCTAAAAAAAAGATACAAATAAACTTATATACAAAACAGAAACAGACTTGCAGACATAGAAAACAAACTTATGGTTACCACAGGGGAAGTGGGGAGACAGGGATAAGTTAAGAGTTTGGGATTAATGTGCACACACTACTATATATAAAATAGATAGCCAACAAAGATGTGCTATATGGTACAGGGAACTACACTCACTACACTATTTATTTCATAACAACTTATAAAGGAAATCATCTGGAAAAGAATATATGTTTGAAGTATATTTCAATATTATTCAGATTTGAATATTTGAGATATTCAATACTTCATAATAAACTGTGAAGGAAAAGACTTTGAAAAAGAATATATGTGTGTGTGTGTGTGTGTGTGTGTGTGTGTGTGTTTGAATCATTTTGTTGTATACCCGAAACTAACACAACATTGTAAATCAATTATGCTTTAAAAAAATCACAAGAAGACTGTCTTTGATGAAGCAGGAAAAAATGTTAATGCTATTTTAAAAAATAGTTGCATATCGTGGTGTGTTGCAAAAGAAACAGAGAGGGTGATACGAGAGGGAATAACAGCGGGGCACTCACCGTGGCGCGGTTAGGACAGGCATTTCTGAGAAGGTGGTATTCAAGTTGAGCACCGAGGGACTTCCCAGGAGTCTCGATGGTAAAGAACCACCTGCCAGGGCAGGAGATGTGGGTTGGATCTCTGGGTCAGGAAGATTCCCTGGAGGAGAAAATGGCAACTCATTCCAGTATTCTTTCCTGGAAAAATCCCATGCACAGAGGAGTCTGGCAGCTACAGCCCATGGGGCTGCAAAGAGTCGGACACGACAGAGCGACTGAGTCCATATGCACATTAAGGGTGAGGGGAAGCTCCCCTCACACAGCCAGCGGCGCTGGGCTGGCTGTGAGATCTGACAGATCCTGGCCTCCCCAGCAGCTGATTAGCTTAGGGATGGGCTTGTGACGTTGCTTGGGCCCACGGAGCTCTTCTCTAAGACTTGTAAGCTGAGTTTTCCAGGGAAAGTGTTTTATTCTTCTCTGTGGTGGATCTCGTAAGTATGAAATCTCAGCATAGTCATCAATGCCCTTTGCCTTGCAGAGAACGTTGATATAAAAAGGAAAGCTGGCACGTAGAGTTAAACAGAGACAAAAGACGACATAAAGCCTTTTCCTCGAAGTAAAATTCCTGATGGTATTATTTAGGATTCTTTTGATGTCAAACCTTAGAAACTAAAAAACCTGTCTGAAGCAAAGAAGTGAAATATAACTCTTTGGTTGCATGGTAGAAGCCCGATCTCTTAGGCTGGTTGGACTCCTAAACTTCCTATGATCTCACAAACCTCTCGATGCATTTTACTCTTTTGTTCACGAAACGCAGGTTTCTAACTTCAACAACCAAAGTAATCCTAAGTAGTGCAGCAGTAAGTAATTCTGCTTTGAGAAACTATAGTGCACCCAGAGCTCTCCAAGAGGCCTGATAAACATTTTAAAATTGGTGTGAAACGTTACTACTGGCTTTTAATTTTTTTATTCCAAAATCACAGAGACTTCATATCCCATTATAAGAGCTGGCTTTGCTCATTTGTCTGATTATTTGTGATCAGAATGCATTTGTGATCTACATAAGCTTTCTCCATTTTCTTTCTGCTTTTTAAAACATTATGAGATATAGCACTCATATAAAGTGTACATATAAAATATATAGTACAGCTTAAAGAATCATAAAAGGTAATAGTAAAATGACAACTTGCAATGACCAAGCCTGAGCACTTGAACAATCCCCGTGCCTTTGACCCTTCTCTGTGCCCCTGAATGCACGCATCTCTCTTCCTACCTCCAAAAGTAACCACGATCCTGAGTTTTCTGTTAATCATGCTTCCATTTTTCTTTAGAATATTTCTGCGTACATGTATGCCTTCCTAAGCAATGGTTTTTAATTTGCCAATTTTAACATTTATATAAATAGACCCTGTAAAATACATTCATTTACTACTTGCTTTTGTTGCTCAGCACTGAATTTTAAGACTCATTCACACTGATATGTATAGGAGTTCATTCACCTCCACTACTATATACTAAACCATGCTGTGCTGCTGCTGCTGCTGCTGCTAAGTCGCTTCAGTCGTGTCCGACTCTGTGCGACCCCACAGACAGCAGCCCACCAGGCTCCCCCGTCCCTGGGATTCTCCAGGCAAGAACACTGGAGTGGGTTGCCATTTCCTTCTCCAATGCGTGAAAGTGAAAAGTGAAAGTGAAGTCACTCAGTAGTGTCCGACTCTTGGCGACCCCATGGACTGCAGCCCACCAGGCTCCTCCGTCCATGGGATTCTCCAGGCAAGAGTACTGGAGTGGGTGCCATTGCCTTCTCCATGCTATGACTATGCAACAATTTACTTAATGCAGTTCTACTGAAAATGGACAGTTGCTGCTGCTGTGGCTAAGTTGCTTCGGTCGTGTCCGACTCTGTGCGACCCCATAGACGGCAGCCCACCAGGCTCCGCCATCACTGGGATTCTCCAGGCAAGAATACTGGAGTGGGTTGCCATTTCCTTCTCCAGTGCATGAAAGGGAAAAGTGAAAGTGAAGTTGCTCAGTCGTGTCCGACTCTTAGCGACCCCATGGACTGTAGCCTACCAGGCTCCTCCATCCGTGGGATTTTCCAGGCAAGAGGACTGGAGTGGGGTGCCATTGCTTGCTATTATAAAACACGTCACCTGGGGCACATGAGTAAATTTCTCTGCTGTATACACCTAGGGGTACAAGAACTGGGGCATAGATAAAGAGCATCTTCAGCTTTAGGAGTAATTCCAAGTAGGTCTCCAGAACAGCTGTAGCATTTTATAATCCAACCAGCAGTGTACAGGATACAGCCTGCTTCATGTTGCAGCTCAAATTTGGTATTGTGAGACATTATTATTATTATTAGCATTACTATTACTATTAATAACTTGTTGGTTGTGAAATGGTATCTCATTGAGATTTTAAATTGGATTTTCCTAAGGATACTGATCACTTTTTGCAGGTGTATGGGGAAAGCATCATCTTTCTTCTGTAAAAGCATGTTTGTATGAAAACATTGTGTATTTTGGAATTGAAATATCAGCTTATTGGTGTTGTAGTATTTCACTGAGTTTGTGAGTTGCCTTTAAATATTTTATTATTTTAATAAACAAATTCTTAATTTTAATGTAGGAGATTTTATTGCCTGGGGTTTGTATTCTTCTGTTCAATTCTTTGTATCTCCCTTCACCAATATTACCTGTTTTGATTGCTAGTAGTGAAGTAAAAAGTCTTGGTATCTGGTAGGACTAGTATACTCAGCAGCATATTGATTATTCTTGGCCACTTGCCATCCTTATAAATTTTAGAATTACTTACCAAGTTCCACAAAAATCTTCTTGGAATTCCAACTGAAACTCTACTTTATCTAGAGATTAATTTGGGGAGAATTGTCATTTTAAAAATATTGTCTCCTTATCTGTGAATATAATTGGTATTTCCATTTATTTGATGTTTACCTTGGCTTTCAAATTTTAAAATTTTGTTCACGTAAAGGCCTTACATTTTGTGTTTGATCTTTCTAAATAGGTTATATTTTCACTGATATTTTAAAATGTATTCCTTTTAAATTATATTTTCTGTTTGCAGTTGGTGTATAAACTGCAATTGGTTCTTGTTAATCTTACACTTGACAACCTTGCTTAACATTCTTTTAAAATCTATTATTTGAAGAAATCTTGTCCTTTTTATGTTTACACCTTTAGCATACAATCATAAGGAAAAAATAGGTAAGGCTTAGAAAGGAACACAGTATTTTTCATTTTTCTCAAATGGCTGTTGTCACACCGCCTATGAAATAGGTATTTGGTTCCTTTTTAAAAATGCTTTTATCTCTTTGGCTGTACCTGGCCTTAGCTGCAGCATGTGGGATGCAATTCCCCAGCCAGGGCCCCTGCACTGGGACTGTGGGGTCTTACTCACTGGACCACCAGGGAAGGCCCAATATTTTGTTTCTTGATTTGTAATCTTTATTCTTTGTATTTAAAAAATTTGTGGACACTCTATCAAAAAATCCTATAAATAGATTTTTCCTGATATCAAAAGAAAACATTTTAACATGTTGCTGTGGAGTGGTTGTTTGCTGTAGGTTCATTATAAATAACTGTTATCAGATGAAAGAGAGTCCCCTTTCCTGAGTCGTCTTTAAAAATCGGCTTCCCTGTGGCTCAGATTGTAAAGAATCTGCCTAAAGTGCAGGAAACTCAGGTTTGACCCCTATGTTGGGAAGATCCCCTGAAAAAGGGGAAGGCTACCCACTCCAGTATTCCGTGGACAGAGGAGCCTGGGGGGCTACAGTCCATGGGGTCGCATGGTTGAATTTTATTAAATGCCTTTTTTTTTTAACATCTATGGTGATTGTATGATTTTTTCTGTATTCTTTGAAGGTAGTAAGTTACACTAATACATATTCTATTGTTGCACCAACCTTGCATTCCTGGAATAAACCCAGCCATCAGGTATTATCTCTTTATACAATGCAAGATTCAGTTTCATAATATTTTGTTTAGAATTTTTAATATATGTTTATGTGTGAAATGACCTATATATTTTCTTGGTTTTTAAATTTTTTCTTTCTTGGTTTTATTAATAAGTTCATACTAGTCTCATACATTGAAGAGTATTTTCTTCAGCTGTTGCTACAGTAACGACTTCATTATCTCAATGGTTTGCACCTACTTTTTCTCATGTTATATGTTATATTATAATTCTTATTATCTTTGGTGAGCTCAGCTGGACTCTGCCTTATGTGCTTTTTCATTCTAAAACCCAGGCTAAAGAAGTAACTCATTTAGCACATGCTCTTTTCATGACTGAAGATGGAAACACATGAGCCAGACTTAAAGGGGCAGCCATCACATTTCTCATTATTCATCGGCCAGTCACGTGGAGAAGCTCAGGACAATGAAGTCAGACCTTGCACTGTGTCCCTGGGGAAGCTTGACAATGACAAAATGGGAATAAGGAGTTGTTATAAATAACAGCTTACCATAGTCATCCCTTCTTGATCACAAAAACTTTCTTTCTTCCACAAGTAAAATACACTTGCTTCTCATGAAGACATCCAAAAATCTCACTCAAATATGGCATTAAGATCTAGATCTCCACTGGATTCAACTTCTTTTAGTTTCGAGACCTAAGCACACACACAACAAAGACATGTTATGTGTAAGATGTCTTACGTCTCGTGTGTGAGATGTCCTTCCCTCACCCTGCACCGTCTCCAACAGTGGAGCAGAGTTAGCTGAACTGAAATAAGCACCCCCCCTGGAAAGAGGAAGACTGGGAATTTCATCACTGTTCCTAGTGTAACAATCTGGAAATTCCTCAGGGCACACGTGGTGCGGCCCCTACTGTGGAGGTAGGAAGGGTTTCTCTTTGCTTGCTTCCTTCCTCTCTCTCTCTCTTTCCTTTTTCTTTCTTTATTTTTGCCAACCAGGCATTGAACCCCGGCCCAGTAGTGAAAGTGCAGAGTCCTAACCGCTGGACTGTCAGGGAATCTCCAGGAAGAATTTCTCGGTTGGATTCCCGGCACGGCAGCCTGGGGGGAGTTTCACAGTCTAGCGCCCTCCTCCCTCCTTAACTGCTCTTCGGATCATCTCTCCTCTTTCATAATTTTCCCCAGTCACACCTACAAAGGGCTACAATGTCTGCAGCTCCGGTGTATTGAATAGTCACAGTCTCTTGTTAATCCAGGCTGTTGGCATTTTTGGAAACAAAATTCTCTTAAATACTTTTTAAAAAATGATTCCTTTCCCTGTGCAAAATGATGTACACCGTTTTCTTTGTGAAATGCCACTCTAAATATCATTATGAGTCCTTTGAGCTTAACAGGATTCTTATGGTAGTCTCAGTCCCTGGACCATTCTGCCTAATTGAAGAGTGTTTGCAGGAAGTCATGTTAACCCAATCAGAGGATTTAATGAAAATATATTAGCTAAGATTTTTTTATTTGGTCTTTTCTCCTAGTCTATATTTTAATGGACACAATCTTAGCCCTGTGACTGTGGGCAAATTTGAAGAAGATTTACCATCTGGAGATGAGTAACAGCTGCAATTTTCAACCCTTCAACTCCTGGAATTTCTGGACTCTCATTTTCCATCTTATCTCTGCAATAACTTGAAAAGCAGAAAATACCTAATAAACTTATGACTTGGGCAGACAAGTTATAAGACAAAGCATGTCTCCAGAAAGAACTTTTAGGTCAGTTTTGATGTTTTATGTGTGTGTGTGTGCGTGCAATTTATTCAATTCATTTAAATTTTACACTTATTTTTATAAAATTTTCTTTATATTTTTCATTAAAATTTAATCTCCACAGTGGTTACAATCATTTTTTTCTGCTAATAATAATTATTCATGCTTTCTCTTCCTTTTTCTTAATCAATCTTGCTAGAAGTCTGTCAATTTTATTCATCTTCCCAAAATACCAATTCTGTGTTGTTTCTCTCTACTGTATCTTTGCCTTCCATTTCATTCATTTTTGTGTTTATTGTTGAATTTTCCTTCCATTTACTTTCTTCAATTAATTCTGTTATCTTTTCTTATATCTGAAGTTGAATGCCTTTTCCTTTCAGCCTCTCTTCTTTGCTAATACATGCATTTCATTTATACAGCCTATAAATTTTGCTCTAATTGCCATTTTAGCTACAATTCACATTAAAATATGCAGTTTGAAAATCATTTAGTTTTTTTTTCTAATTGCCACTATCTTTCTCCTTTAATCTATGAATTACTTAGAAGTGCATTTAAATGTACAAATATGTATGCTTTTAAATTCTTTCTTATTGGCTTTTATTTTGTGTTACTCAGAGAATATTGATTTATTGACTTTTGTTTGACCTTGATTTGTAGCAAAGCACAGAATTTTTTTTTTTTGCATGCAAGGAATAAGGAGTAAACATCCATAAAAAAACATGTATAAGAATGCTTATATCAATTTACTCATGATGCTCAAAATAGAAACAGCCCATATATCCAGCAATAGGAAAATGGATACAGAATTGAATGTTACTCAAGAACAGTCAGTCACCAATAAAAAGAGAATGAATAACATAAATGAATCTCAAAAAATTACGTTGCAAGAAGGCTTATACTTGAGCACATAAAAACTACAAAAAAATAGGATTCCTTTTATATAAAGTTCTAGAACTGGAAGAACAATGGGAACAAGCATAGAACATGGTTATTCTGGAGTGGAGTTACAGAGGCTGAGGACTGACTAAGAAAAATAAGGCTTTGAATTACAATTATAAAAATTTATAAAAGTTATACACTTTAGCCTTGTACTTTTTAAATATCTGAGACATAATTTACTATTGCTTTTGAAAGCCACTTTAACTAGGTGTACAATTTTGAGCTGCCAGTTGAATTACACCCAGTAGTTTGAGGACTTTTTTTTTTTACTGTCTTTGGACTCTTACTGTTACCGTTGAGAAATCATCTGTTATTCTAATTATTGTGCTTCCGTAGACTCTGTCTGACTGCTTTTGTTACCTTCTCTTTAGCATCAGTGCTTTGTACTTTCAAAGGAGATTGATCTAGTTTTCCTTTTATTAATTCTTATGACAATCTTTTGGGATTTCTGAATCTGACTCTGGGACTTTTCATCTGTTCTAGAAAATGTTTAGCCATTATTCCTTGGAAGTGGCCACATCCTATTTTTAATGTTAACTCTAGGTATAGGTATCACAGTACTCTCTTACTTATTCTCCACCATGCCTCTGCAGCATTCTGGACAGTATCTTTTTAACTTCCCTACAATTAATTAATTCTATTCTCAGTTGTACTTAATCCCTTGTTTATGATGTTTTATGATGTTTTTAACTTCAAGAATTTGTTTGATTTTTTTAAAAAAACCTGCTTGATTATTTTTTAGGAACTGTTATTATTTTTTTATACTTTTATTACATTTCAAGTATTTCTTTAAATATATAAAATAAGCTTATTTTATATGGTGTATATGATAATCCAATAAGTATTATCTTTAGGTGTATGATTATGCCATATTTGGTTTCTACTTAATGTCTTTTTGTCTCCTCATATGTCAAGTAACTTTTGTATATCAATTCGTGTTTCTTAGAACATGGAGATTTTTTGACACCTCGGTGTTAAAATATTTTTCGAGATGTATTTGTGTTTGCTTATGCTTGGAACCTGCGGACATTACTCATCAGGGACAGCTGTAAGATAAATTTCCAGCTTGAAGTTTCTGGAAATGGCCTCGGCATGAATAAGTACAGTCTTGTAGCTGACAATTCTCAAAGCAAACATTTTTCTTTTTTGACTTAGCAAAACCCAAACCTAAGACTGGCAATTAACCTCGAGCCTCCTACTATGGGATAGGTTTTTCCTAGTTCAGCATTCAGAGGCGTGGACTCTAAGAGCTGCTCTCTGATATAATCTCACAGGCTTTGTCTTCTGCCTGTCGTGTGCCTGGCCCCTTAAGTTCCGGGTGAAGTTACAGACTATGAGAAATTGGCACGTATCGCCAGGGAAACTGTTGTTCCTCACACGAACCCTTCTCCCAGAATTTACTTATTTTCCGGATGATGTCCTTTCACAAACTGCACTTTGTGGTTCAAAATTTTGTTATGGTAGAACTTTCTAACATGAGACAATTTGTTGTCATTTGAATGCCCAGTGATTTTTGGTATATTACATATACATCAAAATAATATATCCTCCCTATCCCTTTTAATGACTGCATTTCATTTAATATTAATACAGTCATGTTGATTTTAAAGATCAGTCTTTAGAGTTAGCCAGTATTTATATATTTTCCGTTACCTTATTTATTCCCACCTCTCTCTCCACACCTGTTTTGGTCACTTGTGGAGACAGTTTGAATCTCCTACCCAAAATTAGATTCAAATGTCAAGGCCGATGGCACCACATACCCATCAAGATGAGAGGAAAAGGTTTAGTATGTAATGAGGCTTGCTGAGGAGAGGATAGTAGACCCTCGGTTTGGTCCAAACAAGGCTTGAGAAGGTCTGGAGAGGGGCCTGGTGCAGTTCTCATCTTCACCAGGAGCTGGGGCCTGAGTGAGGGTTCTTGCATGTGACAGGGATGTGCATGGTACGAATTCTGCCAGGACCGGAGGGGACCCAAGATCTCAGATCACCTTGCTCAGACGGGAACAGAGGGAAAGGTAGAGGTGATAGGCTTGCCAGCAGCCAAACATCAAAGGTTCTTTTTCAGGTTCTTTATCACAGCACCTCCCATAGTGGGGTCATTTTGGACTTTTGTTCCAGATTCTGGATAATTTTCTTTTTCATCTGTATCAAAACAGTTTTAAGTAGAAATGTGGTTGGTTTCTTTCCTCATTACCATTTTCTTCTTTTTTCAAATAATTTTTCTTTTTTTTTTTTTTAATAAATTTATTTATTTTAGTTGGGGGCTAATTACTTTACAATATTGTAATAGTTTTTGCCATACATTGACATGAATCTGCCATGGGTTTACATGTGTTCCCCTTCCTGGACCCCCCACCCACCTCCCTCCCCATCCCATCCCTCTGGGTCATCCCACTGCCCCGGCCCTGAGCCCTTGTCTCATGCATCGAACATGGAATGGTGTTCTGTTTCACATATGATAATATACATGTTTCAATGCTATTCTCCCAAAACGTCCCACCCTCACCTTCTCCCTCAGAGTCCATAAGATTGTTCTATGCATCTGTGTCTCTTATTCTGTCTCGCATATAGGGTTATCGTTACCATCTTTCAAATTCCATATATATGCATTAGTATACTATATTGTTGTTTTTCTTTCTGGCTTACTTCACTCTGTATAATGGGCTCCAGTTTCATCCATCTCAGTAGAACCGATTCAAATGTATTTTTTTAATGGCTGAGTAATATTCCATTGTGTATATGTACCACAGCTTCCTTATCCATTCGTCTGCTGATGGACATCTAGGTTGCTTCCATGTCCTGGCTATTGTAAACAGTGTTGCGATGAACATTGGGGAACACGCGTCTCTTTCAATTCTGGTTTCCTCGGTGTATATGCCCAGCAGTGGGATTGCTGGGTCATATGGCAGTTCTATTCCCAGTTTTTTAAGGAATCTCCACACTGTTCTCCATAGTGGCTGTACTAGTTTGCATTCCCACCAACAGTGTAAGAGGGTTCCCTTTTCTCCACACCCTCTCCAGCATTTATTGCTTGTAGACTTTTGGATAGCAGCCATTCTGACTGGTGTGAAATGATACCTCATTGTGGTTTTGATTTGCATTTCTCTAATAATGAGTGATGTTGAGCATCTTTTCATGTGTTTGTTAGCCATCTGTATGTCTTCTTTGGAGAAATGTCTGTTTAGTTCTTTGGCCCATTTTTTGATTGGATCGTTTATTTTTCTGGAGTTCAGCTGCAGAAGTTGCTTGTATATTTTTGAGATTAATTGTTTGTCTGTTGCTTCGTTTGCTATCATTTTCTCCCATTCTGAAGGCTGTCTTTTCACCTTGCTTATAGTTTCCTTTGTTGAGCAAAAGCTTTTAATTTTAATTAGGTCTCATTTGTATAAGAAACCTCGAATAGCCAAAGCAATCTTGAGGAAGAAGAATGGAACTGGAGGAATCAACCTGCCTGACTTCAGGCTCTACTACAAAGCCACAGTCATCAAGACAGTATGGTACTGGCACAAAGATAGAAATATAGATCAATGGAACAAAATAGAAAGCCCAGAGATAAACCCACGCACATATGGACACCTTATCTTCGACAAAGGAGGCAAGATTATACAATGGAGAAAAGACAATCTCTTTAACAAGTGGTGCTGGGAAAACTGGTCAACCACTTGTAAAAGAATGAAGCTAGAACACTTCCTAACACCATACACAAAAATAAACTCAAAATGGATTAAAGATCTAAACGTAAGACCAGAAACTATAAAACTCCTAGAGGAAAACATAGGCAAAACACTCCAACATAAATCACAGCAGGATCCTCCATGACCCACCTCCCAGAATATTGGAAATAAAAGCAAAAATAAACAAAGAATTTTTCATTTTGTTAGAACATATTTTTTGTCTGAGGTGGTCTGTATGTGATATAATTACTAAATGCTAGTTTTCCTGGGTATCAGACATAGAATAAAACAAATCCTCTCATAATTTCAATCCTATATCCTCTTCTAGGATCTGGTTTTGCCATTGAGAACTCAGACTCCAGTCTGATTTTCATTTGTATCTTCCAAAGTCCCCTCTAGAAGCTTTGCTCTTGTATTATAAAGTTTTCCTCTCTGCTTTGAGGTCTTTCTAAACACTATTGTTGCTTACTCTGCTTGGTATTTACTGATATTTTAAAATCCGAATCTTCAATTATTTCTGTAGTTCTAATCTTACTGTACTCATCGGCCCTGCATCTGAATTGATCCTGCTCTTCAATTCATATATTGAACACGTGATTTTTATATTAATGCTATTGGTTGCTAGAGATGTTTATTTTTCATGCTTTTAATAACTTTGAGAATCTCTGTGAGGATATTCAACATGTTTATATTAAGGTCTTTTAAAATTTTTGCTTCCCTTATTAGTTTTATTTCCTCAAGAGTTAGTTCTTCCATTCATTCATCTCTTCTATGATGTTGGGTTTCCCTAAGTGTTTGTGAATTTTTGATTGCCTGCTCATACTCATGTGTGAAAATACCTCTTTGCTTCTGGGAAGTTTCCAGTCTAAACATAGAGGCACATTTTCTATGGCTTTTGAGTATGGATTGGATGTACTTCCAAATAGGTTACAACCATTCATGTGGGGAAGCTTCCTCCATCTCCTGATTTTTCAGCTATTTGAAGCAATGAGTTGTCTCTTTGGCCCAAACACCTTCACCGTATGCTTTAACCTGGAGGTAAGTACCAAACACATCTACTGCTGAACTCAAGTGAGGGTCAGAGAGAGAAGCCAAAACTCCATGCTGACCCATGTACACTTTCTTACCTGTATACAGGTGTATTTATCCTATGGCCCCTCCCTTATTTTTATTTGTTTTTTCAGTTTGGTTATGTATATTTGTTAATTCTTCTCTTTCCTTATTTCTAGGGTTCTGGATCCACAGTCGCATCCCCAACAATCTTCACTGGCCCACTCTTTAATCTTTTACACCTTGGGTTTCCATGTAAGACTTCATTTGAAAACAAGTGAATTAAGAAATGAGCCTTTAAAAATCTCTCTAAACATGACCCGATTCCCATTAAGAATTTTGTCCTATGGGCAGCCTGCTGATAACTTGTATTACGCTTTGTATGTTGCTGCATTCTTATCAGTGATGATACTAATGCCAGTCAAGTCAACAGGTTCTGAGGGGTAGTTATTAAGAAGGAAACTTTCAATTAACACAAGAAGGGGATTTAAGTAAACATAATGATAAGGAGTTGAATTTATGAGAAAAATTTCTTCTCCCAAATGAAATTGATGTTATTTTGTTACATATCTTGATCTAGTGTTGTTATACCTGCAAGCTTAGATGTCGTTAGGGTCCTAGGTAATCTTAAAAAGAATATGACTGAGTGAGTACAATTTTCCAACCTTATAAGAGTTTTAGTACTATGCTACACTAGTTTGGATCAGGTTTTGTGGATAATCACATGTGGTATAATGCAACCACTGATATGGCTAAGACACAGACCTTCCTGGGCATGGGAGAAGCCACACACTGTTCAGCCTGCAGCATTCTGCACTGCCCTGGAAGCAGCATTGGACAGGGAGGCGATTTCCTATTATTTGACTGGGGTGGGTGGAATAATTTTAATTGCTAAGAAATTGCATTTTCATTGTAAAGCAATTCAAGTTATAGCAGATTCATAATGCAGCTATTGTAAAAATGACATTTCAGTGACATTTCTGTGAGAAGAACATGGTGATTTTGAAAATGACATGGTGAGGGCATAGCAGTTATGCGAATAACACATTTTCACAATACGTGTGCTGAGAGCATAAATAATGATGATGGCAATAGTATTAATAATAATGGCATTCCATGAGAGAAAACCTTTTATCTCCACAATTCCGAAGTTCTTTAACTCACATCTATCCAACGTTACATTCCACTTAAATAATTGATCTTGACTCTTTTTGATGGAATGGAGCTAAGGAAACAAGTGGTTGCTCAACTCTGTAGCAAATTAATGGCAAGCATAGAATCAGAACTCTATTTTCTTTTAAAAAGTCTTTGGGGATGACTCACCAGAATGAGTATCATGCAGGTACGGGAAATGATATTGTTCCAATTTTATTATAGATGTATTTCCATAAGTTTCTTAGGTGGGTTGTTGGTGAGCAATTAGCAACTTCTCTCTTCATGTACATAAAAGAAAATGTAGCATTATTTTATTTCAGGATGAACTGAGTTGCTCATTTCAAATATGTTTATAAAATACTCTAATAAGTTAAACAGGTAAGCTGCTTTTGTTAGCCTAAAGGCGTATTATTCCCACAGTGGGTATGTCATCACCATCTTCTTTTCACAATGTCATTATCATGTCATTAATATAGAAATTTCCCATCTTTTCTTCTACATATATTTTAAGAGAAAAACAGCTCCTTCGCAACTACATTGTCAGTGATTGGAAATAAGTGTTGGAGTGATGGCTGTCAGCATACATGACCCATGTGGTCCACGTCCTGCCATGAGGGTTACCAATATAATTTATTAAACAGGCTACAAGACAGAGGAAAAATTTACCCTTTGACCAAATGCCTTGACCACTTGATTTGATGATTTGTGTATGTATGAAATGGCTTACTCAAATTTAAGAATTTGGAGTCAGAGCTTAATTACATGTCACTGATAGCTTGTATTTAACTGATAGCTTGTATTTAATTGATACAGTGTATTCAGGCTGGGTTTTATTGTACTAGTTCTAATGTAAAATGTGAGGCTGAGGCTCTCAGGCTAGAGGGGAGGTGAAGCATAGTTGTAAGTATAAGATTCAGGAATTCCAGTTTGGATCCATTTGGAAGATGTTTGCCTATAACCAGCTATTATCTCGTTATCGATTAAATTGGCACTAGAAACGCAAGTTGAATGTTCCTTTATCATTATGCTTTTGGTCTTCTGAAAGGGTGGTTAGGCTTAGTAAAATTTAGAAGCAACAAACAAACAAAAATGTTTCTTTGCTTTTTAAACAAAGCACTTACTCTTTACGAATCCATTTTCTTTTCTGGGCAAAGAATATATGATTCCAAGCTAATTCCATTACTGATTTGCTCTACAATGAACACCAGAGAGCTAATGAATTCTTCTGTTTCAAAGGCTATGATTTACATCTTGTTTGGATCACTTGGTCCCATGATGTCAAGCCTTCAATCAGAGTTCTATGGTCTGACTTCTTCATTTTCACAGCTTGCAGGCAGTATCTCCAACGTTCTGCCAACACAGGGCTCCCATGTCTCTTGTCAGCCTTCACTCAGATGACTAAATGGCAAGGTGTATCAATGCATGTTAAAGCGACCGTGCAAATCTGCCCCAAAACATTGACATTGTAACATCTGCAAAGGAGTTGTCACCATATCAATAACAATAAGTAAAACTGCCATTTCTGTCCCATGGTTTCAGCAGAAAAAGACAGTGTTACAGAGCCAAGATGAGAAAGACTTGACTATGTTTCACTCTGGTTTTTGTTAAAAGTTGTTTGCAAAAGAAAGTCTAAGAAGGTATATTCAAATAATTGCAAAATAAAAGAAAATATAAGAAAGTATATTAAAATATTTAAAGGTTAACACCCAATTCACTGATGGGGCAAGATCTGAGGTAGAACTGGAGAAGCCGTCTGGAGCTTGGATGAGAAAGATGATGAAATTAACATTATACGAAAATTCCACCTGATCTTTAGGCTCTTGATACGGTTACTGAAATCAGTGATAATAAGGAATGACGAAGACAAAGGAAAAGGTCAAATCTCATTGAAAACTTCTGTCCTACACTAGCAGTCAGAGGGAAAGAAAGAAAATAAAAATCTGTATCTCAGGACAACTGGACCAGTCAGACTCTTCAAACAGTTTCATGATAAGTGTCAACTTAAAAAATGCAGCATGTGAAAATTGTGAGTTGTTTTATCTGGGGCAAAATGAGGACTGCAGCCCAGAAGACAGCACCTGAGGTAACTTGGAGAATCTGCTTCCAAGAGGCAGGGAGGAAGGTCAGCGTACCTGTGACTGGTGAAGGGGGAGTACATGGAATCAAGTATGTATTTTTCCAGAGGTTTCAGCTAGTCTCATGAAGCTTTTACTAGTCACAAGGAATCATCGTCACCGTGAAGGATTTCAGTGTATTTCTAGACATGAGGGGACAGGAGAATTGGGTTCATAAAATCGGCTCCTGAAAATATCTAAATATCTGAAGACCTGTCCTGCCAGTTTTTCCCCAAGCACAGAGTGCCTCATTTCTGCTCCCCACCCAGAGTTCCTTCCAGAGGGTGTTGAAAGCCAGCAGCTGCAGCAGCACATGATTTGGTGCCTGTAGAGGTAGATGGCAAGTGCCGCATAGTAGCTGACCAAAGGGACTGTCAACCTGGGTGCCTGACCTCACGGAGCCCGAAATCCCTTCCCAGCTGAGACCGCAAGCTCCTGCGCGTGGAGCCCGCAGCCCCATCTCTGATGCTGCCGGTGAGATGCTGGCCCAGCACCTCTGTGCCACTAACCCACTCAGCTCCCGTCTGGGGACACGCTGGGGAAGACCCAGACATTTGATTATGCTTTCTCTTGGAAAGCATGTTCTATATCTAGTTTAGACATTTTGTATAGGTTCTTGGTGGTCTTGGAATTTAGTCAAGGCAGCCCATGAAAGAGAGAGCTGAGTGCGAGCCCCAGTCCCACTTTTGAACGGAGCAACTCCATTTTTTTCCTAATATTTTGTTCATAAAAGGGATTCTACTGCAAACATTTGTAAACCACATCTCCAGTTTCACTCATTTCACAGAAACCTAGACCAGAGAGAAGTGACTGACCCAAAATCAAGGTTCATGAGGCTAAATTCAGGCAACTGATAGCATGATAATAATACGAGAACTATTTTGCTGAATTGAGAGAGGAATTATAAATGCTGGATAAAATCTGGTGGCTGGAGAATGAATGAATTCAATAGTCACAGAAAACCACCGGTATTTATGTCTGTTGTCATTCTCACTTTAGTTTCGTAGCCAGAAAATGTGGTTTCTCTGCCAGGGATCTTAGCTAGGCCACCTATACAAAACAGAAAATTCCTGGGCCAGTAACAAATCTCTCAAATTTCGTCAAACAAAAAGATGAGGAGGCATTGTGGACAAGAGAACCTTTTCCCATCCCTCAGGTGTTTCATCCAAAGAGCTCCTTTTGGTGCCAGAAAAAGAACTGTGCCCTTGGCAATGTCTTGGCAGTGATCCAGTATCCTGTGATGCCGATCCCTGACCTTGGCCGTCCAGAGTTCAAGGCTACTGGGCAGAGGACAGTGGTCCACATACTGGGCTCCCAGGCCCACGGGATGCAGGAATCTGCAGCCCGTCAAGCTACCGGCACCTCTCTCCTCCGAGCCCAGATTCCTGATGTGTCCATGGGATGCCCGTGACTCCCCTTTGTGCGAAGCCCGCCCCTCTGTGGTCTGGCTTCCTTAATTCTCTCCGGGACAGCTGCCGCTGACAGCCAGCCCCAGCACTGCTCTGAGATGCCTCAGGGAACAGCTGGAACTCTACCAAGGGCTGATTTTTCCACCATGAATCTGGCACCAAATATTTTTCCCACTTCATAGATAATATGGAAAATATGTTAAGGAAATACCACTTAGCGTCGGAAGTTCCAAAATCGACCAAATATTATTGTGAGAATTGCTTGCCCTATTTATTTGCCGGCTATTAAATCAATTTGCGGGGGGTGAGTATTTTCTGTGTTAATGTATTATGTTGTTCTGAAGCTCAAATGGAGGTCACAGATTAGATTCACTCACTGGAAAAAAAATGCAGCTTTCTTGTGTTGGAAGAGGACATTTTCTTGCTTCTCTTTAGATTCCCAATGATTTTTCTTCAGGAACCCTCCCCCTAAATCCTCTACCTGCTACTTTTTAAAGCTCGGAGATCTGGAGCTGGAGGTTTCAGTAAGGTGCTGTGCCTTTAAAACCGGTAAAAGTAAATGGGTTTTAAGAACCCAACAGGATCTTGGTCCATCATAACATTTAATCTGCGTTGTATCTCACTTCCTAATCACACCTTCCATTCCAGTTGTAAGCCGGGAGGTGGGTGGGGGCATCTCAGAGAAGCGCCGGTGAAACAAGTTTGCCTGCGAGCTGCCGAGCCCCGCACGCGCGCTCCCGCGCCTTCTGACCACATCCACCCGGGCCATCCCATACACTAAAACCAAGCACCCCGAGTACGGACCCCTCCTCCCCTTCCTTGTTGCTGGTCGCTATGGTGCTGCTTTCCACTGTGAAGAACTCAGCGCCATTATCACTCAGTGCCTCTCTCGGAGATGTGATCTAATTGCAGAATCCACACCTGTTCCACAGTTCAATAGAATTCAGCTCCGGTGGAGGCAGACGCAAAACAACGCAGGCACACACACAGGCACACTTGTGCACGCGCGCGCGCACACACACACACACACACACACGACGATCACCTAGGAGTTCAGTGGGGGTCAAAGACAAATAAATTGATCAAGAGGGTGAGCTTATCAGGAAATAATATCATGGAGGCGAGGAGGGAGGGAAAAGGCTGTGTTTTGTGGTCACTGGAAGATTGCTGATGGGTGCATAAATAAGGCATGCTGCAACATCTGTTCTTTGTTGTGCATTCAGCTTTTTAATGTGTTCAAAGAGCAGCTCTGACGCATCGCTGACTACCACTCCCCATCCGAGCAGCATTTTACCAGAAAATAATAAACCTTCCTGGTGGGGTGCAGGGAGCCAAGGCATTCGGGCAATGCCATTAATTTGGAAATATCTCTTTTTTTGCTGGGATTTTCAAATCTCTCTCCCTTTGAACATTGCACAAATTTGGGACCCAGCCTAGCATCCCTCTCAGCCTAAACATTAAATCAGTCTGAATATCTATTCAACCGTTTTTGTGTTTTTTTTTTAAGTCAGTAAAGGAAAGGTGGGAGGGGGTAGCCAAGTCCAAGTTTACAGACGTTTTCCCCTCTGCTTTTAATTCTATTAATGTGAGCTTCTATCTATCGGGATGATTTTTTTTTTTTTAAAGCATGTTCCAGTATTTATTTGTACTGATAAAATTCAGAGGCAGCTGAGGCCCCTGACAGTTGAACAATATTGGCTGGTTATTTTGATACAGTGTGGTAGGCAGCACAAGATTAAAAAAACGGAGCATCCGAAACTGAGAAAAACCAGCTTGAATTCTAAAATAAAATTTTAGCAGCATGGATTTCTCTTGCCATAGGCTATGAGGCTACTATGAATTTCAGATGCATTTCCTGAGCTGTCAATGAGGTGGAAAGATGAGACTGGCATTACGAAGATTTGCTGCGGCTCCATTCAGGGTAATTGCAAGCCAAGGTGGAGCGACATTAAACCACCACCAAGAAGAGCCGCTGGTGTACACACAGTATGGAAATAGCTTGCCAGGCAACCCGAGGACCAGCACGGGGATTTCTTTATGTCACTTTATCTGCCTTCTACATTTCCCCACTTTTTAGGTCACAGCTCAGAGGCACGGCAACACCAGTGAGCTGCTGAAGGTTGCTTCCATAACCAGCTGGACTAAATCTTGTGAAAGGGGGACAGGAACTTTTGGGTACAGGGCTGCCATTTATAGTCCCTCTTCCCAACCTTCTCTTTTATAATCTTGGTGTGCAGAATTCTGGTCTGCCTATTCTTGGCTTGGCCAGCCCTTCCCCAAAGGACGGTTCCCATTCGATCGATGTCAAAGGGACCAGGTCACCATTAGGCTCCGCATCATTAGTAAAAGCATCCTTAACTGCCTGTGGGACTTCTTGGTATCCCAGCTATACTTTCAGCTTCTTTCTGCTAAAATCTTTTTGTGTCTTTTTGTGCCAGGATTCTAGGTACAGTGGGTCACCCAGAACTTGAGTGTATAATACCAGAAGACAGACATCTAAATTTGTGGCTAGATGGGTGACATTTTTAAAAGTATAGGCTCTTGTGTTATACAGTAAGATGTTGTTTATCTATTTTATATATCGTAGTGTGTATCTGTTAATCCCAAACTCTTAATTTATCCCTTCCTCCACTTTTGGTAACCAGAAGTCTTCTGTGTCTCTGAGTCTATTTCTGTTTTGTAAATAAGTTCATTTGTGTCGTATTTTAGATTCTGCATACAAGCAATATCATGTGATATTCATCTTTCTCTGTGTGGCTTACTTCACTTAAAATGATAACCTCTAGGTCCTAGATGGGTGACATTTAAAAACTTCTATCCTTTTGTTGGCATTGGATGGTCTTCTTTTTGGCTTTCATGGGGATTTATAATGTTCAGTGTCAAGACAACACAATCATAATGAAAGATATTGGATTTGTCACAGATTAAACCTCTTTATCCTGGAGGAAGGCATGGCAACCCACTCCAGTATTCTTGCCTGGAAAGTCCCCATGGACAGAGGAGCCTGGTGGGCTACAGACCAGGGGGTCGCAAAGACTCGGACACGACTGAGCAACTGAGCACACCAGCACCAACCTGATTATTTGATGGCAGCTTTGCTGCTTAAAATCCCACAGGATGACAACTTTCCGAATGGTCAACTAAAAGGACCATTTCCAAGGGTGCATTCTACTCTACTTTCAACCCCATCAGCATGGAAGTAAAGGATGATATAGGGACGGATGTATCTTGTGGATGTGTGGTTAGCATATATTCTATACAGACTTAATGCACATAACAATTGCCCAGTTAATGCATTTTCACCACAATAATGCTTGAAATTTTAAGCTATTTATCAAACAACTTCTTTTTTTATATAACAACTTTTAACCCCCTCAAGCCCATTAGACAGACATGCTATGAGAAGTGACATTATTGTTTCAGGCAAAGATATACTAATTTACTGAGCACAAATGTCTAGTCAAAGAATAAGATGTGGAACAAATTTTAATTATATGCCCTATTTGGATGAACTCCTAAGTTTTACATTGCTTTTGCCAACCAGATGAAGGGGAAGATGTGGCATTTTCTATGATGCTTTTTCAATATGTTACAAAGCTCAATTTGACCATTTCTAGGTCAAAAGTTCAAAGAAAAAAAATATCCTTAAGACAAGACTGAGCGATTCTGATGTTGAAGGTATACATGCAGATCAGTCTCCTGACTTTCTACCACCTTCCAAAAAGGCTCTGCTCCATAGTACTCTTGCCTGGAAAATCCCATGGACGGAGGAGCCTGGTAGGCTGCAGTCCGTGGGGTCGCGAAGAGTCGGACATGACTGAGCGACTTCACTTTCACTTTTCCCTTTCATGCACTGGAGAAGGAAATGGCAACCCACTCCAGTATTCTTGCCTGGAGAATCCCAGGGACGGGGGAGCCTGGTGGGCTGCCGTCTATGGGGTCGCACAGAGTCAGACACGACTGAAGCGACTTAGCAGCAGCAGCAGCAGCAGCCATAGTACATGAAGATCAGTCTCCTGACTTTCTACCACCTTCCAAAAAGGCTCTGCTCCATATTGCGTGCCGTGAGGACTAGCCCAGGCCAGCCTGCGGGATTGTCTGGGGTCAACTCACAGTCCGTTCTGGCTGTTGCCCCAAAGAGAAGACCATGAACCTTGACCCAGGTGTTGATACATTCTTAGGCACAGCCTCACCTCAGTGACAGGTCAAAGTGGGGATGTAAAATCCAAGCCCCTTCACAGCAGGTCAGGACAATTTGGAATGTCCACCCGACTCTGGAGCTTCCAGCGGAGCTGGCTGAGCAACTTGCTGGGACTTCCCACTCTGCCAGTCTTCCACGGTGTACTGATTCTGAGATCTCACCTTAAAATTTTGGTTTACCAACTTCTGTTTCAGAATCTGCCTCCCTGGAAAGACTCTACCTGCAGCACTATTTCATCTTTCTTTCCAACCCCCACCACTGCGCATCACCTGTGATGACTACAATAAACCTTCATTATCTGACACGTGGTGACAAGCTATATTTATTATCATCTCCTTTAGTACTTATCTAAACTTGTTTTTATTGTTCAATTGATAAATTTTTTTCAACCTGGGATATTATTCAGATACCTTGAGTTTGGAAAGAATGCATTAGAATTTTCCCATTGAAGTTAATAAAACATTGTTTTATTTAAATGTCTTCTCATAACAGTGAGGCTTGGGGAGAAGGTGAACTTGTTGAGTGAGGCAGGGCGCTGTTAGAGGCTGCATCAGTCAGGAGTGCTCTCAGCTGCATGGGGCTGAAGATCCAGCCCGCAACGACCTGCGCAACAAGGAAAACACAGTCCCTTCATTAGCAAGAAATCCAGAGGCAGGAAAGTTTCAGGCTGGATAACTCAGTGGCTCAATCATGTCATCAAGGACTGACCTCCTCTCCCTCTTTGCAGACTTTGATCCTCAGCATATTAGCCACCCTTCATGTGTCACGAGATGCTTGCCTCTATGATGGGCAACAATGTCAAAGGCTGGAAGAGGGGGAGAGAGATTGCCACCCCCCGAATCCATCTTACGGACAATAAAACCTTTCTCAGAACTCCCCTCATTAGACTGCACTCGAGTGGACGATTCTGCAGCATCTTCCACCGTGGGAAGTCGTGGTGGGCTTGAGCACCCCCAGTCCACTCAGTGACACATCTGTCAGACTTTCCTCCCTTCTTTGTTTTTTTGCTCATTTCTCAGTCTTCTGTTCATCCTTTTCCCAAATGAAGCTGCCTGCACACAAACCCTTGTCTCAGGCTCTCTTTCTTGGGTTAACTCATACCATGTAAGGATACTGCCTCCATCATTAGGGACGTCCCACCTCCATCTCCCTTGACATGAGCAAATGCATCCCTAACTGCCTCTGGGGCTTCTTGGCATCCCAGGTATACTTTTAACTTCTTTCTGCTACAATCTTTTTGTGCCTTTTGCAGAATCTTCCCGACCAGTGTCTAAGATCACCAGTATCAATCTCAGCTCTCTATCTTTGCAAAGGAGCCTGTTTCTGGTTCAAAGAAAACTCACAAATTATAAACGACAAACCAAAAAGCACAACAAAAAACTGACCATGCAGGCTGATCCCAACATATCCACGTTTGTTTCTCCTACCACCAGCCAGCCTTTTGCATATGAGATTTCTCAGGAGTGAGGGAAGCACGAGGCCATGATGGCACCCAGGTTCAAAGGATACACACTGAGCTCTTCAAGTGGTTCCCCTAAAATTCCATCCCCTGCCCCTCACAGCCTCAGTTTGAGGGCTGAGTGGATTCATAACATATGCAACACTCTCTCCAAAATATTGTTTCTTAGTCTGATTTTTTCCCCTTATCTTCTCCAGACTTTTCCTGACATAAAGGTGGTTGATCAACTAAGAATCGCAAATATGGTTATAAAACACTTCCTTTCCCCATCCTCTGTGTATGTCTCACACTTTGATTTGGAAGTTGACCTCTATTGTCTTGGAACCTCATGAAAAATAGTTACAAGTGAATAAAATTTGTACACATATACAAAGGACTGCAGCCTTATGAATGCTCTGATCCTCTAATATCTGATTGTTGGTATAGAATTATTTGATTGTAATTGTCTTTGTGGTCTATTTGCAATGACTATAAAGATGGAGAGTTCCTGATGGTCAAAGAAGAGTCAAAAAGATGGCAAAACTTTAAACTAAAGATCATTCTCTGTTAGGAAATAATTGATGGGCAAATAGATGCTGAACTAGGGATGTGTAAGTGGCTCTTCTAATCTCAAATCTGTTTAGTTCTTTGTTGGTAATTAAAAATATAATCATTCCCTCATGGAAAGCTGTTTTCACAAACTTGCTATAACTCTTTTTGTATTTGGGGGCCTCAAAAGAGAAAAAAAAGATCCTACTGATGAAGAGAGAATGGGGAAATAAATGAAGTAATTATGAGCTAGAGTAACAAATACCACTTAGGCATATACCAATTATTTCTGCAAAATCCACAATTTATGGCAAGAAATCTCAGTGTTTACATATTGATCAACTTTTATTCATACCAGAAGAGAATACATTGTAATAAAGATTTCTCACTGATTTGGAGAAAAGTGTATTCCACTAAAGTGTTAGATTACTGCCTCGTCTCATCGTCCCTTATTTTTACCACCACAACAAAAACAGCTTTATGGGAAGAAAATATTGTGCTATATAAATCTCTTCATGAATGAACGAGCCTAAAAAGGAGAGAATCGTCCAGGTCCTCTTTACTATCTGGCTGTTCATGGTAAAGTGTTGTCTGAAATGAAAGCTGACTTGGGTAACTCTTGCATCAAAGCTGCTGACAAAGATTTATATGGTTTCACCACAATGAGTCTACCTCACTTTGAATGATGACAGTGACTACAATAATGCCATACCTGCCCTAGAGGAAGTATTTTTTTTAATATTAGCCATGTTTTACAGAAGGCAATTTTTGATTCATGGAAAGTAAATTTAGAGATCATTTCACATACCCCTTACCATGAGAAAGCGGAAGCCAGAGAGATTAAAGAGATGCATTGGGTTAATGGCAAAGGACCATCTAGAGTTCAAGTCCTGCAGTTCCAGATCTAGCATCCTTCCCATGGCACGATACTGTGAAACATAATACCCATCAGTTCTCTCTATCAGCCTAAAGAGGCACCACAGCATTGCTGTCTGAAATAGACACGTGCTGGGTAATTTATGGGGGAATGTTCAAGTTATAAGTGAAACATGGGACTTTTTTCATTTCCAAAATCAGAAAGGAGGTCAGTTTTCACTTGATATTTGACCAAGAATCTTTCTCTTGTAGTTATAATCTCACCCAGATTGTGGTAATGATGCACCAAACCAATGATGCTTATAAATGAACCCTTGTTCTTTGTAGTTATCCACTAGTATCTTTGTGAGCTGGTGCCCAAGAATGTCTGTATAGACATCTGGGAGCCTATCTGACAGGGAAATCATTAATCTAATGGACACTGTAACTAAAAGAACAATCTTCTATCTTCCCATCCTGATTTCCAACTCAAGATAAAAGGAAAATGTGTCTTTATTCTTATCATTTTCCACTTAGGATCGTAGTGGTTACATTAGCTAAAAATAGAATTTTTTATCTTGTAAAGATTTCACCTCAACTGTTTGCATGTGACTACAAAGGGCTAGCTGTTCAAGCTGGTTTTAGAAAAGGCACAGGAACCAGAGATTAATTTGTCAACATCCGTTGGATTATCAAAAAAGCAAGAGAATTCCAGAAAAACATCTATCTCTGCTTTATAGAGTATGCCAAAGACTTTGATTGTGTGGATCACCACAAACTGTGGAAAATTCTGAAAGAGATAGGAATACCAGACCACCTGAGCTGCCTCCTGAGAAACCTGTATGCAGGGCAGGAAGCAACAGCTAGAACTGGACATGGAACAACAAACTGGTTCCAAATCGGGAAAGGAGTATGTCAAGGCTGTATATTGTCGCCCTGCTTATTTAACTTATATGCAGAGTACATCATGAGAAATGTTGGGCTGGATGAAGCACAAGCTGGAATCAAGATTGCCAGGAGAAATATCAATAACCTCAGATATGCAGATGACACCACCCTTATGGCAGAAAGTGAGGAAGAACTAAAAAGCCTCTTGATGAAAGTGAAAGATAAGAGTGAAAAAGTTGGCTTAAAACTCAACATTCTGAAAACTAAGATCATGGCATCTGGTTCCATCACTTCATGGCAAATTGATGGGGAAACAGTGGAAACAGTGGCTGACTTTATTTTGGGGGGCTCCAAAATCACTGCAGATGGTGATTGCAGTCATGAAATTAAAAGATGCTTACTCCTTGGAAGAAAAGTTATGACCAAGCTAGACAGCATATTAAAAAGCAGAGGCATTACTTTGTCAACAAACGTCCACCTAGTCAAGGCTATGGTTTTTTCCAGTAGTCATGTATGGATGTGAGAGTTGGACTATAAAGAAAGCTGAGTGCTGAAGAATTGATGCTTTTGAACTGTGGTGTTGGAGAAGACTCTTGAGAGTCCCTTGGACTGCAAAGAGATCAAACCAGTCCATTTCAAAGGAGATCAGTCCTGAATATTCATTGGAAGGACTGATGTTGAAGCTGAAACTCCAATACTTTGGCCACCTCATGCGAAAAACTGACTCATTGAAAAGACCCTGATGCTGGGAAAGATTGAAGGCGGGAGGAGAAGGGGATGACAGAGGATGAGATGGTTGGATGGCATCACCGACTCGATGGACATGAGTTTGGGTAAACTCCGGGAGTTGCTGATGGACAGGGAGGCCTGGCGTGCTGCAGTCCATGGGGTCACAAAGAGTCGGACACAACTGAGCAACTGAAGTGAACTGAACAAAAGGTTAAATAACTTTGTTGCTTGAAGAGACCCTTGTACACAAGTAACCCTGTAGCTATGATCTGGAAGCTAGAGAAAAAATAAAGAAAACTTGATGATGCCTCACACCACAAAGTGAAGCAACGTTTTTTCTGGGGCAAGAAGAAGATCGCATGGCATACGTGGGTTTTTCCCTGTTTGTAATATGTGTGAGCTTCACGGTTTCTGAGAATTGCAGCTTTTATCTTGGATGGTATCTGTGTTGGGTGAGGGAGATCACCCTCCTGCATGATACGAAAGATGGAGAGACACTGCCATGCACGTGGAGGAAGAGACCTTGAGTGGGGCAGGCTGGGTGCCCCAGTGCATGCTGGGATGGCCGATGAATCAAATAATTAGGACTCTGGGCAATACAGTCTGTGTATTATAATATCTGTCTCCCCCTTTTCTTACGAGGAGGAGGGTGCACATTACCTACTCATGATAGAACTGAGCCTTGAGGAAAAGAAGGAAATATCCCAGAATGGAGGCGAAGGGTTGTAACAGGAAGATATTAGAAGGGTGTTCTCTCTTTGAGGAGCTCCTCTCAGGTAAACCCCATGAAGAGCTTAAGCTCCTTTTCTTTATCGTGAGACCAGGGGCGATTTCACCCCCTGAGGGGCTATTTGACGATGTGTGGATACCTTTTTGTTGTCCCAACTTAGGGCCAGGTGCTGCTGGCGTCTACTGGGCAGAGCCCAGGGGTGCGGGTCAGCACACCCCGGTGCTCAGGGCTGTGCTTTGCAGCAGAGGATTATCCAGCCCCGCCGTGTCCGCAGGATGAGAAACCCTGCTTTACATTCAGAATAACCACAGCATGCATCCTAAGGTAAATGGTTTTCCCTATGTGTTCACTCCCAGCCCATATGTAAAGTGAGTTCTGCACGTGTTGCCTCGCACTTGGAGTGCAAGGGGAGCAACTCAGGGGTGGGCAGCACATGGACAGGTGGTCTTCCTCACACTGCCCGCCTCGAGGCTGGTAGAAACGTCGCACCTGGAGGGGAAACGGCTCTGGCTCCAGAAAGTAACCAGCTGTGGAGAGCTGTGCCCTTGGTTTCCGTGTGGTTTCAGAGACCCAGTGCCTCTTTTCTCTCCTCTGAAGTCTAAAAACTACACAGGTTCCATTATGTTCTTCTTCTCAGGGGAAGGCCTTGACAAGAGACCGGAAGCTGAAGAGACGGCAGGAAGGTGTTCCTTCCGGTCTTCGGGGCCTGCTCCTCCCAGTCTTCGGGGCCTGCTCCTCCCCGCAGCAGAGGAGGACAGCTACTGCTCCAACTTCCAGGCTTTCCAAACACCTCTAGATTCTGCCTGTGGCGCTTCTTTATAAAGGGGTTCCGTCATCGGCCCGTGACCACATCTCCTGTGGTAAGAGCACCGGCTGAATCCCTGTCCTCTGAAACCTAACTACCAACCACGTGACTCTCCCTCACTTCCGAACACCAGTTCGGGGTTCTTCCTCTCCGCTCCTAGGTCCTGGTGAGCACAAATCTCCCCTTTGGTTTCCTCAGCCCTGAGGGTTGTAGCTGCTTCCTCTAGTTAAGATGATTTTCAAGCCTTCTTTTTGCTCGTTTAGTTTTCAGCACCTGTGTAACCAGTTGCTTGTATTAAATACCCTCCATCTGAATGTCCTGCGTGGCATCTGTTTTCCTGAAAGAACCCTGACCGTAACCCCTCAGGATTGCTGAGAGGAAGGGGCAGAGGTTGCCAGAGGAGGACAGAAGCCTCCAAGCAGTTTGTTTGGGAGGCCATCCTGGAGTGACGGCCACCACCTCTTTTCCTCCAGACACGCCTGGTAACGCTTGCATGTGGGAAGGCTAACACGTCGGTAGCATTGACGAAACTCACAGATATTTGCTGCTCATCTCTGTGGTGCAGAAGATGAGCTCTGAAGCGAGACATCCTTCCTTTCACATGGGAAGGCGACTACCTTCACACTGAGATAATGTAAGGACACAGCAGTCCTTGGTGAAGAAGCTTCCTAACAACAGTGAAAGAAATAGAGAGAATTCAGATTCTCATGAGAAGGTACAGGGTGAAGACCACCCTGTCCTGCGGTCACTGTACTGAGAGCTGCCACAGACGTGCCCCTCGGGGCTGAGAGCTGGAAGTTATTCAGTCCTGCCCAGGAACAACAAGCAGATCTGCATGGACCAGAGCAGTCAAGTCACAAAGGATCCTAGACAAGAAAGACCATCAGATGTTAGTAACTGTATGACACACCCTCATTTCAGAGATGTTAAAACGTGAGCACATGCTTGTCACAGAAATGATTAAATATGGAAATCCAGAACCCAGAGAAAGAAATGGTAACCAAGACGGCTAATACAAATAGAGTATAAATAAGAAGGCAAATACATAACGATAAGAACTAATACCTTGAAAATGGAGAGAACTCTCCAGTTCAAAATTAGACTATGGAGAAATCTCAATCCCATGGCGAGTTCTTTATAGAAGCCTCCCGATTCGATCAGATGTAAATACTTCATTGGCATGAGATAAACGCCTGTTTGGACAGCACTCAGTTATGAGTTGTGTTTGGCCCACACTCGTACTTATGGATAGAAACAAATTGGAAAAACAACTATTTATACCCTGGTAAGTGCCCTTATTACAGTACTTTGGTTTCCAGTGATACCATATATTCTTATATTCTGTCTTATGCTTAGTATGAGTGCCAACAATTTTGAGAAAGAAGTCATCCCTTTTATGAGTTGGTAGTTGAGTCCTACATGATAGCAGGGCTTCTCCTCTCTGCCTGCAGTAGTTACCTGTAACATTTCTTGGACACAGGCATCGCACATGGTGAGTTATTCACAGGGGCACTGGGCAGAAAAAAAAGCTAGGACGTGGCTCTAGATGTGCACAACCAGGCAGGGTAGCTGGGGCACCTGGCCCAGCTGCAGTGATGAACCCTGGAGAGTCAGGCGGATTGTTGAAAGCTAGTGTCCTGGTCTTCAAAGAGCTTACAGCCTCAGATGGAAGACCAAGAAGTGAACAAACCCAAAATAAAGCCACACGCTGAATGCCAGCATAGAGATGTGTGCACCAGGTTCTGTGGGAGCATAAAAAAGTGAAATAGTAAATGTTTCTGTGAAGCAAGGTCAAAATTCAAATTGATGTGGTATTTGGGTTGGGTTCTGATGAATGAGAGTTTCCCTAAAACACAAGGTTGCAAGGGAAGGAGGGTAATTTCTAGGAATAAAGAATAGTATGGTGAAATCCCTCTCCTGGGCATTTATTTAGAGAAAACTCTGATTTGAAAAGACACACACACCCCAATTTTGATAGTACCAACGCTTACAATAGCCAAGACAAGGAGGTGTCCATCAACAGATGAATGCATAAGGAAAATGTGGTGCACACATACAATGGAGTATTACTCAGCCATTAAAAAGAATGAAATGATGCCATTTGCAGCAACGTGGATGGAACTGGAAATTATCATACTAAGTGAAGTAAGTCAGATGTGTGCATGCTCAGTCGCTGAGTCATGTCTGACTCTTTGTGACCCTATGAACTATAACCCACCATAGTGGCTGTCTGTTTCCTGACACGGGATCAAACCCGTGTCTCCTGTGTCTCCTGCATTGGCAGGTGGATTCTTTACCACTGAGCCACCTGGGAGGCCCTAGTGACTCATATAGAGAAAGACAAGTATCATATGATACTATTTTATATGTGGAATCTAAAATATGACACAAATGAACTTATACAAAACAGAAACAGGCTCACAAACATAAAAATAAAACAGGTTATGGTTGTCAAAGAGGGAGTAGGTGAGTGATTCATTAGGAATTTGGGATTAACAGATGCATGTTACTATATATAAAATAGATATCCAACAAGGGCTTACTGTATAGCACACGGAGCTAGATTCAACAGAGAGAGGCTTAGGATGGAAGGCTGGGTCATTTTGTCCAACCATTTGGGCAAAAAGAAAAAGAGAAAAATAGAAATTAGTTGGAAAAATAAAGGTCAAGGAGGCAGGAGGAGGTCAGAAGATACTGGAATCAAGGAAAGAAAATGGAAAAATTTTATGAAGGAAGCCATTAATATTGCTGTGTGTTGTCATTCAGTCACTCGGCCGTGTCCAACTCTTTGCGACCCCATGGGCTACAGCACACCAGGCTTCCCTGTCCTTCTACACAGCTATGTGTATCAGTAGTCAAAGTGGAAGAACCAGAGAGTGTTCTCACAATTGGGAGGCCACAGTCATCTTAGGTGGAGTGTTTTAGTGGAGTTGTTAAGGGTGAAAATTGGATGGATTAAGGAACAAACAGGAAATGGAAAATGTTAGTGCAAACTAGTTTGCCATAACAATGGAAGAAGTTTGACAGCAAAGAAAAGTAAAGAGTGGTGGTTGGAGGTAAGTGCGATGTTGAGGTGGCAGAGATGTGACCGTGCTTATATGCTGAGATGACAGAACAAGTAGGGAGGGGGGTTCGTGGAAGGAGAAGAAAAGGACATGAATCTTGAGCGCACAGGGAGGCAGCTGCTCTGGATGAAAGTTGTCTTTTATTCTGAGATGGGAGGGAAGAATTAGTTTGATATAAATATGGATTCATCTAGCAGACTGTCGGTTCATCGTGAAAAGGTATGACCAGACAGCAGGCAATCCAAATGGCTGATAACACTCATGGTTAAGATGGGAAGTCTAAAAAAAAAAAAAAAAAGATGGGAAGTCTATCTGTTTTGGTGGGGGTGGGAGGGAATCTCTAGCTAAGAGGCTTTTGAAATATTGCTTAAAAACATGGGCTTTAGAGGATGACAAGGATGGTGAGTAGTAATTCTGACACTCCCTAGCTGAGTGACCTGAAGTTGTTTAAACCCTTTTCTAGGCTTTAAGTCCTTCATTTGTAAATTGGGAATTATTATAGTATCTATGTTATACCATTTTGTGAAGATTTAATGAAATCATACATGTAAAGTGTCTGCTGTCTCATAGGTACTCACGTCTACCTGGGCTAAAAAAAAATGTGAGGACCAAAGTAGACATTCAGGTATGTGTACAGACCAGGCCAACTTGGAAACAGTACAGAGAATCACTGGAATTCAGCCATCATCCTAGAGGCTGGCTGGGGTTAACAGCGAAGCACTTCCAAGAGCGAGTGGGAGCCCGTGGATGGTGGCCGGCCCTGCAGATAGCAGATCTGTGCTGGCGCCCACATGCAAGCCCTACTGAGAGCCTGTGGCGGCCTCTGAGATGCATCCTGTTGTGTGATATCCCCACGTACTTCCTGGCAAAGGTGGCAGCACAAGCACAGGAGCCCGTCAAATCCCAGCTGAAGTGTCCAAGGGAACACGAGAACCGGAAACTCCTTCACCGCTGCCGGGAGCTAGAGGGAACCCTTTCCATCGGTGGAAACGTCCTCAGGTTTTGCCAATGGGACCCTATCTAGGAAAGACACTAGGGCTCCCTTACTGAGAGAGGAAAAAGGCAAAGGAGATCTTGAAGGTATCGTAATAATCCCTTGATACATAGGATCCGTGGTAGGAAGGCATGACAGTCTCGGGATTAGCAGGGAACGTCTCCCTCGCAGGTCTTACGAACCCGAGGGCAGTCACTGCTTGGGGCCAGGGCCTCGTGAGCGCATCGTCCGGCCAGTAGTTGGGCTGTACAGTGGGGGTTCTCCACAAGCTCACAAGGTTCTTGTCAGTCGACTTTGTGGTCACACAGAGAACGACATCAGGTCATTCCAGATCTGGCTCCTGGCACAGTGACTTTGCCATACACAGAGAAAGCTGTGACCTCAGCTCGTAAAATGTCAGAATAAATCTCCCGCCAAGATGTTTAATCACTGAATGGGTAAAATGTCATATAGCATGGATCTAAAAGAGGATTAGGAAAAAATCCAAGCAAACTAGGATGGGATCGAAGAAAAATCTATTCACTGTTTTGCTGAGAAACACTAGGCCAGATAAAATAGCGTTCAAAGATGAATAAACAGGCAAAATAAAACCTCATTATGAGGCATATGAAGAACTTTGTGACTTTAAGAAATGAAAATATAGCACTCAAGAGGCAGAGGAAGAGCATGCTTTTGAAAAAGATTTACTACAGGAAATGGGAATAAATTTTAAGCAGCATATGCTTCGTGCTCTAAATAACATTCAAAGACCCCATGAAGCAGGAGATGAAAAATGAGAGAAGAAAATATATTGAGGTAAGAAAGAAGCTGATTAAGGAACTAAATATAGAGTAAGATGAAAGAAGGAAAAATGCTATAAAACTGAGTATGAAATATCAAAATGGAAAATGCATTAGAAGCAATAAAGTGATTAATTGGCAACGTTTATAATGAAATCAGTAACATAGAGGACAGATTTGAAGCCCTCTTCTAGAATTACAAGAAAATGAAAATTATATAAAAATACAATGAAAAGAGATGACAGATGCAGAGGGCAGAAAGTGAAACCCAACATGTAGAAAACCAGTGCTGCCAAAGACACCTGAGCAAGTAGGAAAAACAGCAATGTTATATATGTGTGTGTATATATATATATAAAGTTATAGAAAATAATTAAGTAAATATTTGTAATAATTTGAAAATAAGTAAGTAAATAAAAAATATACCTGAACTTAAGTAAGTAAATATTCAGATCAAGTGGGCTTGATGAATGCTAAACAAAATTAAAATAAACAGATCAGTTTCTTTGAAAGTTTGAAATTTTAGTTTTTCATAAAAAGAATTATGGAAGACAGGGGAAAAAAAAAGAAAATAATCAGGACAAGAAGTTAATAAAGCAACATCTTCAGAGGCCTAATTTACTAAAAGCTAAGAATGCTAAACCTAGACACATTATTATTATTGTTCACATTTGAAGTCAGTAAAAAAGCATTCTCTGATACCAACTGTCAAAAGCTAGATCAATCAAGTCATCTTCATGACAAAAAAAGTCAGTTTTCCAGACAATCATAAAATAAGTTCAGTCTTAAAAACATCCTGCAAAATAAAAATGTGCTTTATTAAAAGTATTTCAGTATTTACTGCCAGTAAGTACTGAGATATTTTAATGTGAGATCAAGTCTAAATTGTTGTAAATATACTGTAGCTACAACAGAGATTGCAAACTTCATCTTTAATCCTTGAAAGAGAAAATATAGCCTGTAAATAATAATATCTAGCAAATAAGAATTTGGGTCTAAATCCTCAGATAGTGGAGGAGACCTCAGAGAAGGAAGGCAGTATCTCGTGTGTACAGTGCATCAGAGAGAAAACGGTAGACACATTCTTCCCCCTTGACATGAACAAAGAAATAGTTATTTATTTTTTAAAGGTAACTTTGACCAAAAGTAAAAGTAGGATGTATACTTTTTCATTAGAAGACAGAAAAGAGAAAGAAAACTTGTATGATAGAGTCAAAGATATATATCAAAGGAGATAGCAAAGAAACTGAGACAAAATCTAAATCAAGCTGAGTAACACAAACATATAAGTTATGACAAACATAATGACTTAATCATATTAAATGGCAAAGATTAGGTCATTAGACAATCAGCAATAATTGTCTATTAAAGATAGCTATGAAAGATTAACACAAGAAAATTGAAAGTGTAAGAGTGTTTTTAAATATAAAGAACTACACTCCCCAACTAACAGTTGGAATTACAATCATACAAGATGAAGTAGATTTTCAAGGAAAAAGTTTAAACGTCTCATAGATAATCTGTTTTTTTCAATGTTGGTAAGAAGATTCCAAATTAAAATGTATCAGGATTCAACTTCCATGTGCCAAATAACAGAATATATAATAAGCATAAAGCAAAAACTGTTAGAATTAGGAAGAGGAACTGACGGCAATGGATGCATAATAAAAAATGAAATATTTTTCTGTCCTTAAGAGTCAAAGTAGGCAATAGACAAAGAAATGAAGTATCTTATAATGTCATCAGTTGAGTCAACTTGAAAATGCACACAGAGAGTTATACTTCAATGGAACATACACTCTGCTTTTAAATATTTGGAAACACATAAAATAGTATATATATATGATCAGAAACAAAACCTCAGAATTTTCTAAAAAGCAGATCTATGCAGGTCATATTCTTTGATTAAAATGTAACAAAATTAATAGTTGAACAAGAATAATTTTTTTAAAATTTCCCAACCTTTTTAAGTGAAGGAAAAAAATATTCTTATGGGTCAAATATGAGATTAAAAATGTAATTACAAAATACTTAGAAAACTACAATTATAAGCACACTACATAGTCAAACCCATAGTATTTAGTTAAAGCTGTAACTGGGCTTCCCAGGTAGCACTAGTGCAGAACCCACCTACCAGTGCAGGAGACTTACGAATCATGGGTTTGACCCCTGGATAGGGAAGACCTGGAGGAGGGCATGGGAGCCCACTACAGCATTCTTGCCTGGAGAATCCCATGGAGAAAGAAGCTTGGCGGGCTGGAATACATAGGGTTGCAAAAAGTCACATATAAGTGAAGCGATTTAGGAGGCACTAGAGTTTTAAATAATAAAAAAAAAAATTAATTTAGGCATTAACTTGAAAAGCTAAGAGCAAAACAAAGAATGCTAATAGAAAAAAAAGGAAAAAGTTATTAAGGATGAAAGCAGAAATCAAAATTTAGTAAACAAAAAGGAATAGAATAGAGAAATAAATCCAAGTGGTTCTTCAGAAAAAAAGCCAACAATAAATAGAACAAAAAAAATAAAATATACAAGTCTCTATTTATTCTAATCAAAGAAAAAATATGAGATGAGAAAAAAATTAAGGATAAGAATGTGTCATCTTAGACATGAAAGTATTTGAAAATCTTGATATAATAAATCATCTCATTCTTATCAAACATGAATATTAACTGCTGAAAAAGCAGGAAACATTCTTGAGAAAAAATAATAAAAGTAAATATTGACTTATTCAGAAGATTTAAAGCAAAATTATTTCAAATTTTAAAGAACAAATAATTTTCTGACTTATTAACTCTTCAAGGGCATTAACATACATGGGAACAAATCCCATTTCAAGAACTAGCAAAACTTTAACACAAACAACTTATAAAACTAACTCAAAAGAGAAAATGACAAAGAAACCTCACAAATAGTGAGATTTAGATGCCAAAATCTAAAATGCAATACTACATTTACCCAGCTGTTTGTGAAATAATGGAAACAAACCCTAGCAGGTTTCCTTTCAAGAATGCAAATATAATTCCATATTATGAATTAATTAATATAATTTTCACATCAATATGTCACAGAAGAAAAATAAAGTTATTATTCCAAAATATGCCATAACTATTTTGTAAAGAATGTAGCATTCATTTTTAGTTAAGGCACCTGATAACTAAGACCATGATAGGAATGAAGTCTTCTTTCTTAAGTTAGTGTAGATTTATCTATCTAAATATGTGATCACTTCAGTTCAGTCACTCAGTCGTGTTCGACTCTTTGTGACCCCATGGACTGCAGCATGCCAGGCTTCCCTGTCCATCACCAACTTCTGGAGTTTACTCAAATTCATGTCCATTTAGTCAGTGATGCCATCTAGCCTTCTCATCCTCTGTTGTCCCCTTCTCCTCCCTCCTTCAATCTTTCCCAGCATCAGGGTCTTTTCAATGAGTCAGCTCTTCGCATCAGGTGGCCAAAGTATTGGAATTTCAGCTTCAACATCAGTCCTTCCAATGAATATTCAGGGCTGATTTCCATTCAGATGGACTGGTTCGATCTCCTCGCAGTCCAAGGGACTCTCGAGAGTCTTCTCCAACACCACAGTTCAAAAGCATCAATCCTTCGGTGCTCAGCTTTCTTTATAGTCCAACTCTCACATCCATACATGACTACTGGAAAAACCATAGCTTTGACTATATGGACCTTTGCTGGCAAAGTAATGTCTCTGCTTTTTAATATGCTGTCTAATTTGGTCATAACTTTCTTCCAAGGAACAAGCATCTTTTAATTTCATGGCTGCAGTCACCATCTGCAGTGATTTTGGAGGCCAAGAAAATAAAGTCTGTCACTGTTTCCATTGTTTCCCCATCTATTTGCCAAGCCAGGCTTCAGTGTGAACCATGAACTTCCAGATGTTCAAGCTGTATTTCAAAAAGGCAGAAGAACCAGAGCTCAAATTACCAACATCTTTTGGATCATTAAAAAAGCAAGAGAGTTCCAGAAAAACATCTACTGCTGCTTTATTGACTATGCCAAAGCCTTTGACTGTGTGGATCACAACAAACTGTGGAAAATTCTTAAAGAGGTGGGAATACCAGACCACCTGACCTGCCTCCTAAGAAACTTGTATGCGGGTCAGGAAGCAACAGTTAGAACTGGACAGGGAACAACAGACTGGTTCCAAATAGGAAAAGGAGCACGTCAAGGCTGTATATTGTCACCCTGCTTATTTAACTTACATGCCGAGGACATCATGAGAAACGCTGGGCTAGATGAAGCAGAAGCTGGAATCAAGATTGCCGGGAGAAATATCAATAACCTCAGATATGCAGATGACGCCACCCTTATGGCAGAAAGTGAAGAAGAACTAAAGAGCCTCTTGATGAAAGTGAAAGAGAAGAGTGAAAAAGTTGGCTTAAAACTCAACATTCAGAATAGTAAGATCATGGCATCTGGTCCCATCACATTGCAAATAGATGGGGAAATATGTGATATTTAACAATAAAACTCTAGGAACATTGACTTTAAAAGATGAAAAAATACATTTTTTTTTATTATAAATACTGTTTAACATTGTTCTGCAATTCCTAACCCATGAAAAAAGATCTGGTAGAGAGGGAAAAGGGGTTAGTGATTGAAGAGGAAGAGGAAAGTATTACTATTTATTCGTATTATGATGGTCTATCCTGAAGTCTCAAAACCAGGGGGGGAAAATCAGTTAAAAATGAAAGATTTTTGTTGAGAGATTTCGGCTTGTGACCAGTCATAAACCAAATATACAAAAATCAATTGGTTTTATATATAAAAGCAATAAATAATTAGAAGAGTTGATTTAAACATCTCACTCATGATGAAATGAGCAAATTATCTGGGAATATATTTAACAAGAAACATTTAAGACCCATTGGAAGAAAACTATAAAGTTTATTATGGATTTAAAAGACTTCAATAAATGGAGAGAAACACTATATTTTGTTCCAGTTTGTTTACTGAGAACTTGTAAAGCTGTCAGGTTTGAACGGGTCCCAGAGCAACATAATCTGGTTCCACTCAGGAACACAGATGCAAAAGCCCCAAGCAGAGGCGTGTCACAGCAAGTCAAGCAGCATATGGAGATGGCATCACACCCAGAGCAAACAGGGTTGATTCTAAGAATGCAAAGCTTGCTCAGCTTCAGGGCAGAAAACTTGCCTGTCTTGTTCTTGTCTATATTCCTGACATTTATCATAGTCATTGGCATATACGTGATAGTGTTAGTCACTCAGTCATGTCTGACTCTTTGCGACCCCACGGACTGTAGCCCACCAGGCTCCTCTGGTCCACAGAATTCTTGAGGCAAGAATACTGGAGTGGGTAGCCATTCTCTTCTCCAGGGGATTTCCTGACCCAGTGATCAAACCCAGATCTCTTGCATTACAGGCGGATTCTTCACCGTCTGAGCCACCAGGGAAGCCTGTGTACATAATAGGTGCTCAATATGTATGTGTTGACTGAATGAATATTATCCTGTCCTTTGTTTTGCTACATGAGTAGATTAAAAGAGAAAATCTACTTAATATCTTAATAGATGTCTGAAAAAAATCATTTGAGAAAATTCAAGATCCATTTTTCATTAAATGCTAAGACAGAAATAGAATGAGCTCTTTTTTTAATTTTGCTAATGTTTTCTACTAGAAGCATACAGGAAGTGTCCTACTTGATAATAAAATATTCAGGAGCAAGGAAAGTGTGCTTACTATCACCTCAACTTATCAAAACTTTACTGAAAGTCTTAGTTAATAAATTAATCAAGAAAAATAAGAATAGTGAAAGGGAAGAGTAGATGAAACAAAGCAGTTTTTTTGTGTAGATGACATTATTTTTTGCTCAGACAATGACGCCCGAAGAGGACCAAGGCACAACCGATAAGTAAAGAGATTGACTCCAAGCTCAACATGCAGAGGGAAGCTTTTGGCTCTTCCACACCCCAGCAACAACTGAATGAAACTCTAATAATCATCCCATTCACAATTGTAACAAAATTATTAAGGTTTTAGGAATGAAACAGAAACATGCCAAGACCCAGATGAAAATGTATCATAAAGCTTAGTGGGAAAGTTGAATAAATGAAGAAGAGACATGTTTCTGGGTTGTAAAGATATCACTTCTTTGTAACTTCTCTATAAATTCAATTAAATCTTAATCAAAAATCCCATAGGAATTTTTTTTTCTTTTTTGGACCAGAACTCAATAAGCCACACTTCCAAACTTTGGAGAAAATAAAAGAAAAACCAACATATTTTTGAAAAAGAGAAATCAAGAGGGGCAATTTGCCCTGTCAAACATGAAAAATAAACTATAATATATTGTAATTGCACATATTAGCTGGGGACTAATCAATCAATAGACCAAAAAGAAAAGCAAATCTAGATGCCTTCCACCCAGTAACTAAAAGCCCAATACATTAAAAAAAAAAAAAAAAAAAGACCTGATGTTTAAAAAATCATTTTTAAATATAGAGGAAAAAATAATGTTTATATAACTTTGGCATGGAGGCCTTCATAGATGAGATATAAAATCCAAAAGACATGAAGTAACAGATGGACAAATTTGCCCACATAAAAATAAAAATCTTCTGTATGACAAAAAGCAATATGAAGCTTAAAAGCAGGTTTAGACCCAAATAAACTGTTTTTGCTCCATAGTTAATAGATAACGGATTCATAATTAAAGTAAGTGCAGTTTTAAATAGTTAAGGAAGACAACCAATTTTTAAAATGAGCAAAGGATAATAATAAACTATTCACTGAAAAAAATTATAGTTAGTTTCTAAAGGTGTTTAATCTCATTAATAATTGGAGAAAATGTGAATTGAAATAAGAGATCTCTGCTCCTAGAACATGGACTCAAGTGTCAGTGAGGGTCTGGGGACAGGCATTTTCGGGTGCTGCTGTTGGGAGTACAAATTGGTGAAGATGATTTGGCAGTATTAGAATTACAAACACAAGTCTCCCCAGTTATACTTCTTGGGCTTTCTATTAAGAGAAAATATACATGTACTGGGAGAAATTGAAGGCAAAGAGAGAAGAGGGTGGCAGAGGATGAGATGGTTAGACAGCATCAGTGACTCAATAGATGTGAATTTGAGCCATTTCCAGGAGACAGTGGAGGACAGAGGAGCCGGGCATGCTGCGTCCACGGGGTCACAAAGAGTCGGACATGACTCAGCCACTGAACACCAACAGCTTATACATAGTTCAAGATAGAAAAATATTGGAAGTGTATGTATCTGACAGTATGAGTCACTTCTAGTACTATGTAATCTATATGGGCAAATAAAAATGAATACTGTGTGGGCAGAGAAAAGGAATTATATAGACCTGTATGTAGGAACATAAAGAGCAAGACATTGTTAAATAAACATAAGCTCTATCTGCTTTAAGACTTTGTTCATCCCGAACCCTCAACATCTTTAACAATTCTTGGCATATAGGTTCTCAATTAAAAATCTCTTGAATAAATAAGTGTGAAAATAAGTGTATGAACCATTTAAATGTAACAGTCCTATTAATATTTAAAACTGAATATGAACAATGTTTACAAGTATAGAAAAAGGACTGAAAATGTAACAGCAAATAGTTTTAGTACTTACTTCTACGAGTCAAGTTTAGGAGAAGCTGTCATTAGAAAGCATCTCAATTATCCTTTCCTGTGTAACAAACCATTCAAATTCAAGGACCTAAAACAGCAGTCCTTTTATCATTCTCTCCGATTCCATGGATCGTGAATTTAGACAGAACACAACAGAGACAGCTTGTGTCTGAGCTACGATATCTGAAGCCTTGGTCTTATTTCAGAAGACCGGGACTCAATGTCTGGAGACGTCTTACATGCTGGTGCCCAGGTCAGGACGACTTCAAGGCTACTCCTCTGGGACTGTCAGCTGCAGTGACTTCTGCGTGGGCTGGGACACTTCACAGCATGGAGGCTTCAGGGTCGTCGGACTTTTCATACAGTGACTTAGGGGTCCAGGAGCAAGGGTTGCCATGGACAAAGTAGAAGGTGCAAGACCTTTTACGACCTAGCCTTCACAGCCAGCCAGCACCACTTCTGCCGTGTGCTACTGGCTGGAGCATCCATGAGGCCGCCCAAATTCAAGGGGAGGAGTGGTGAAGGATCACCAGAGGGGGAAAATGTTTAATTTTTATTAATCTTTTTTTTTTTTAAATAGTAAGCTCTTTAACTTAACAATTTGTTCATGACAGTAAAAGAGGTGGTGAAAAAACACAGAATCTGAAACCAGAAAACCCAAGTTCAAATCCTGACACTTCCGTTTTAATAGCTGACTGATCCTGGGCAAGCCCTTAGCCTTTCTGTGCCTCGGTTTCTTTATATATAAAGTTAGAGATAATTACAACGTCTACTTCATGACTGTTGGGAAGATTTTGTGCATCAATACATACAAAATTCCTTAGAACAAAGTTAGGCGTATTGTACTAGACATAACTATTACTTGTGTGTAAAAATGTTTAAATTGAGCCTGCATAAGAAGTGGTCTTTTAAAGATTCAACAACAATGAGAGATAAAGCTTTGTATTAATCGGATATCCCTAACCCTCAGCTGGGCTTCCCTGGGCTCAGGGAAGGATACAGAATCTGCCTGCCATGCAGGAGACCCGGGTTCGATCCCTGAGTCAGGAAGATCCCCTGGAGAAGGGAATGGCAACCCACTCCAGTACTCTTGCCTGGAGAATCCCATGGACAGAGGAGCCTGGCAGGCTACACAGTCCATGGGGTCGCAAGCGTCAGACACGACTTAGCGACTAAACCACCACCACGCCTAAGCTACATTTAAAATCTGTCTAGCTGTGTAAGCCATCATTTTAAAAACTACAGTCTGAGCTTCCTCATGACATGGCAGCCTCATGCTAATTACAGAATAGCTCAGGACCCCAGAGATGAATGTCTCAAATTAATGGGGTGGACACGGAGTGGCCCACCTTGTCCTAATCTCTGGAGCCAGCAGTCTCTTCTGCCACGCTCTACTGGTCATCCAATATCTAGAGTTGGTCCAGGTTCCAGGGGAATATTCTCTTTAGGAGGAATGTCAAAAAAATTGAAGATACGTGTTAAAAGTGTTTAGTAAAACTTGACTGCATTGCTTTGGATAAAAGTTAAAGTTTTGTTTCTATGGCCGGATGGATATTTCTTGGGCTGTTGTGCTATAGAACAGGAAATTTCAAAAACCAAACAGTAGGTAATACGACATGTCAGTATAGAGGGGCAATAAAATTGCTAGGTCTTCATCTTCTTAGAAAACACAAAAAGTGCATGTATCTGCCCAGGGAATTCTCTCCAGGGAATATTCCCAATTGGGGATATATGTCTGGTTTTCAATTTTTAGGGTTGTCTGCATGCTAAGTTCTGTCATGCCCGACTCTTTGCAACCCCATGGACTGTAGCTGGCCAGGCTCATTTGTCCATGGGATTCTCCAGGCAAGAATACTGGAGTTGGGTGCCATGCCCTCCTCCAGGGGATCTTCCTGACCAGGGATTGAACCCATACCTCTTCTGTCTCCTGCACTGGCAGGTAAGTTCTTTACCATTAGTGCCACCTGGGAAACCCCGGGTAGTCTAGTTCCAAGCCAAAAAAAAAAATTTCTGTCAGAGTTGAATAGACACCTCCTCCTTCTCTTTCTAATCACCTTAGCTTTGTGGCGCATATCTAGAAAATTTGGCATTTATGGAAACCCTTTTCAGGATTGACCACAGAATTCTCTTTTCTTATGCCTAGATGGTGAGCAAGGTCTCATAAAATGCATATCACATCATTATATTATGTTTAAACATTTATATTCCTCCAGAGAATTTAAAATATACAAACATGTGACTCTGTGAGGAAATGATCCAAAAAAGATTATAAATACGGCCATAAATGTCAAAGTTCCTAAAACATTTCCCTGGCTCTATCTTCAGAAGAACGTGTTTACACAGAGAGCACACGCCAGCATGTTTTATTACTGTTATTGTGGGCGTTAAATGTTACAAATGCGATCTGTTTGACATACACATGAACGATGAGCTCCACAAAACTTTAGGAAGCACCTCTAAGTCCGTGGAGCCGATCGGCAGGAACAATCACGTAAGGCCTGGGCAGCAGGCGCTCCAGAGCGAGCAAGACGTTGCCATCGCTCGGAGACAACTGGGAATTCCTCTTCAGGTGACTAAACAGCAACTCCAGGTTTCTTCTTCATCACTGTTTAGTTTTAAAACTGTGTTTGTTTCTGGAAAGTGTGCTACAGTTAATAGTTAATCATCACTTGCGTTCCTGTTTGGCTCGTTCAGGATAATCAATATTTCTTTTCTTAAAGAACACAAGAGAGAAAGAAGGAAGCAGGAGAAGGAAAAGAGAAGCAAAACAGGAGAGAGGAAGGGAGGAAGGAAGATGGAGATGGAGGCAGGAAGGGAAATGGAGGTAAAATGGAGATGAAGACAGGGAGCAAGAAAAGGGGAGACAGAGGGAGAAAAAGAAGCACATGTCCTCCAGTTTAGACTCGCCATATATGGAGGGTCTCTTTCCCTCTTGGACCCTCTTACTCTTCAAAGAATCAGCATTAAAGTTGACCGTGCCAGGCCCATCATCCTTTGTAAGGGAACTACTCCACTCTCAGCCCCTGCTGCCAGCCTGTTTTCTGCAAGCCTCTTCCCTAACTTACATCTCAATACCAGTATCTCTAGAGCTATGCTGTCCAGCAGAAATCTAAGGTGAGCCACCAGTGGGAGCCTCATGTGTAAATTCTACCTTGGCAAGTAGTCACATTAAGGAGAGTTAGAAGAAATAGGTGAACTTCCTTTGAATAATATATTTTATAAGCCAGTATATATCATAGGAACATGTCATCAATATGAAAATGAAATACTTTACACTTTTTTTAGTACTGACTTTTTGAAATCCAGTATTTTGTTCACACATATAACTCATCGCAATTAGAAGTAGTCACATTTTTCTTGTATCCTATCCTTCTTATTGCTTCCTATTCATCCATAAAATAATCCCCCCTTATGTTGAACCAGTTTGAGTTCGGCTCTGCTTCTTCAAACAAAGCTGAATACAATAGCCAGCAGAGTGGTCACAGTGTTTATTTGCTTGTTTCCTGTCTTCAAGAAATTATTTGATATGGCATCAAATTATTTTTCTTCAGTCGTCTGCCACTGGAGACGTTTGGGATTATTTGTGGTTTTGGGGATGATATGGTTTAAGTTTATCTTCCTATCATGTACCCTTTTCTATTTGATGTTACCTTATATTTGCAAAAAGGGGCTTCCCTGGTGGCTCAGATGGTAAAAAATCTGCCTGCAGTGTGGGAGACCTGGGTTCTATTTCTGGGTCAGGAAGATCCTCTGGAGAAGGGAATGGCAAGGGAATGGCTATGCACTCCAGTATTCTTGCCTGGAGAACCCCATGGACAGAGGAGCCTGGCGGGCTACAGTCCATGGGGTTGCAAAGAGTCAGACACGACTGAGTGACTAATGCTATCTATGCTTGCAAAAATACTGATACAATGCAATTTTTCATCAGGCAATTGAGAGAGTTCCTCTTAACAAAGTCCTGTGAGACTCTTATGAAAGTTAACATTAAATGCCCTAGTGAGGGGCTATCCCTCATACCATATAATTTCATTAATTTAAATCCAAGTAAAGATCAAATTTTTTGATTCATCTCAGCCATTTATTAACCTTTGCTTTCTTGATGATTAACTTTGATGACAATAGCATTTCACACCATGTTCAAACATAATACTTTGCTTCTTACACTACAGTGGGGTTATTTTTGGTGAAATGTTTTTACTCTGGAGCGGTTTAGAGAAACCACAAGTCTGTGAGTTAATTATCCAAGCCTCAGTTTACTTATTAATTAAATGGAAGAGTTACCTGACTGTAACCTGTTCTGACAACAGATCTTAATTATACTTGGTGTATGAATGCAACAAGACATGCATATCCTGATTGTTTAAAAATTATTCTGAGTGATAATATTGAAAGATTAAAGACAATCACATGGGAAATAAATGCTTTTTATTTCTGAAATTTATTCTTATTATTTCCTCACCTCTGACTTTGTATGTTCAGTAGGATTGGGACAGGACCTTGGGTGCCCCAAACCTCATTAATCAAGATGAGTCATACTTTCAAGCAATAATTTTAAAAATAAAAGGGAATGCCAAAAATCTATGATGAAAAAATCCGACTTTTAAACAAAAATAGGATCAGAGATTGCAGTGAGCAGAAAATACTGCTCCCAGATCATTAGTAACATTAGTTATCAAACCACTTTACTTCAATTAAGTAGAATTTCAGAAACTTCCACCAGACATAGAACTCAATATATTTTCAGCTCCTAAGCAACCACTGGGTTCTAATATCTTTACTTACAGATCTTTCTTTCTCCTTTCATTTTCACAGGTTGGGGTTCTCCCCAGATATTATGTTAGGAGATTCAAATGTGTTTCACTCTTTCAGATCTCCGTTGGTGCTGCATGATTCTAAATAACTGTGAAACCTACTTTTAGGCAGCATATAAATAACATGGTTGAGAATAGAAATCTATGAATAGTGGTTCGACTGAAAGAATGGTGTATTAAGCCAATTTCACTCCATTGAGGTATCACTAAACAAGACAAGCTTGTTTTATTGCATACAAAGGAATGACCAAATTAAGCATGAGAAACTGTGAGAAAATTTTCAGTCATGACTTTTTTTCCCACCTGAATTTTTACCCTTCTGTGTGGTGTGAAATAGAATTCTCAAGAGCCACTCCTTCTTCTCTGGAGCGCTTGAGGAAACCAGTTTGATCTAGACTTATTTTTATCAGTGGCCTCCTAATACCCTGTGTTTCAGATGTTCAGGCCAAATGGGAAGAAGGAAGCAGCAAGGATGGCAGTGTGCAGTCTAAAAGCTGAGCCAGAACTTCTCAAACTCGATAGAATTCCTTGGGATGTTACTCAAAAGCAGATTCTGAGATGCGACCTGATATTCTGCATTTCTAACAAATTCCCAGGTAATGCCAAAGTTGCTATTTAAGGTGCCAAACTCTGAGTAGCAAGGATCTATGCTACTTGTGAATTGCTTTAGACACTGAGTGTTTAAGAAATTACTCTACTTGGAAAAATAATTTAGGTTGCTTCTCTAGAATTTAAGATTCTTGAGAGTGGGAGTTTTGCCTTGTTTGTTCTTATAGCCCTACTGCTTAGGACATCCCAGGGTGTAATAAAAATACTTTAATGTTGTTAGTTGTTGAACGAACAAACAAAAGAAATATGAGCAGTTTTCAAACAGGGGTTGGTTCTTAAGTTTTTTGGTCTTATGTTTCTTGTCCCTTTGACAATCTAGTAGACTGTGGATCCCCTCTCAGATTAATATTTTTAAATGCATAAAAGAAGATGTATAGAGATTACAAAGGAAACCAATTAGAGGGAATTATAATTATCAAAATATGCAAAAGTCAAATATGTGATATAATAATATATGTGCTTTTAAAAAACAAAATCTATCAGTAGATCTAATAATTACCATAATTTTGAAGAAGTCATGAGATATAAACAATGTTTTCAGATGTCTGCAGCAACTGTGATTTGATAGGGAAATATCTGTAATTTCCTTTGGTGATGAAGAGACAGGTACTGCTAACAGTACTACAGGCTGTTGCCTATCTTCATAATTGAAGGATAGGCTCAATTCCAGTTGGAAGTGAGTGAAGATAGTGTTGTAATTATTTTCACATTCAAGTTCACAGCCACCCTGTGTTCTACCTGTGACCCTCTCGGGATCTGTGAACCCTAATTTAAGAACCTGTGTTTGGACAGGTTTTATTTATCATTTTCCACTGTTGGCTGAAAATCCTCTCATGAAAAGGATAAAAACAGTGATACTTATGATTATTTTATCAAATGTAGTATCTGGTGCTGGACATACATATTATTCCAGTTTTTTAATGCAGTTCTTACACTTGCAGAAATCTGAAATAGCTCTTCCCAGTGATTATTTTCTTCCATCCCATTCATATTTACAACAATGACAAGAATATAATGGACACCTATACTCACTGGATAAACAACTCATAATGCAGGTTTCTAAAGCGCATTCCCATGAAACAGATCCATAAACCTGGTTAGCACACCAAGACACCCTCAAGAATGTTTGAACTAAATCTTAATTTGTTCCTCACGAACATTTCACATGGCCTTCGAAGTGAATTATGTGCTGCCTCGTTGACAAGGAATGTAACAGACTACACATTTGAGAAATGGAACGGGGCTTGTGGGATGTTTTATTGAACAATTTCACAGGTGTTAACAGGAGAGGTGGGCTGAAGAGTTTCAGCAGAGAGAAAGTAACTCTGAGCCTGGAGTTATTCACACACCTGTTGGCAGGTTGTCATATCTCTTCCATTCTGCTTCCTTTGCAGTAGTTTTTACGGCCACCTCACTGATCTCCTCCTCAGAAGTCAGAGTGAAGGGGAAGGGAGAGATGGAAGAAGGAAAAGGAAAGCAGGAGAGAGCTAGCTAGGAATCAACTCTGGCACAGTGCCAAGGACAGTCTGTCCTCTAGAGCCAGGGCTCTCAGACTTGGGGCTGGATGCAAGAGCAAAGGAGATTTGTTTGGCTTATACACCGTTAATAAAAATCAGATTTGGTATGGCGAAAAGGGAGTCTTCCCATACTGTTGGTGGGGATGTAAACTGGTACAGCCACTATGGAAAACAGTATGGAGGTTGCTTAAAAAACTAAAATAGGATTGTCATATGATCCAGCAATCACACTCCTGGGTATATACACAGAAAAGGTGAAAAGTCTAATTCAGAAAGATGCACCCCCTCCAATATTCTATAAATGCACTATCTACAGTAGCCTAGAAGTGGAAGTAATCTAAGTGCCACTGACAGATGAACGGATAAAGATGTTGTGGTAGATGCAGTAGGTATACACAATGGAGTATTACTCAGCCATAAAAAAGAGTGAAATAGTGCCAGTTGCAGCAACATGGGTGGACCTAGAGATTATCATACTAAGTGAAATAAGTCAGAGAAAAACAAATCTCATACGACATCACTTATATGTAGAATCTAAAAAAAGATACAAAGGAACTTATACACCAAACAGAAATACACTCACAAGCACAGAAATCAAATTTATGATTACCAAAAGGAAACTGAGTAGGGGAGAGATAAATTAGCAGTTTGGGGTTAGCAGATACCCACTACTGTATATAAAACAGATTCCTAACAAGGTCCTTCTGTACCGCACAGGGAACTATACTGAGAATCTTGTAATAACCTATAATTGAAAAGAATCTGAAAAAGTGTATATATATATATATCTGAAACATATACCCCCAAAATATCCACCTGAAACAGAACATTGTAAATCAACTATATTTCAATCTTTAAAACATCGAATTTGGTGCTCTCAGGAGAGTGCATGTCAACGTTCATGAGCCCCTTCTGGGGTGAGGGTGGGCTGACAGCACTCTTGTGAAGTGTCTGCCAGTTTCTGGGATGCAAATGCTTAGGAAGCTGATCATGGGTTTGGGACAAGATGTGTGCGATGGGCCTTGGTGGTCCTGCAAGCTGGAGCAGCAGACACTGTCCTTCAGCCACGCTGTCCCCTGTCCAACCCCGCTAGATCCTAGAGGGCCCTGGAATGCAGGACTTTTCCTGCAGCTTTTTTCCCAGGCTTCTGACATGGTTTCCAAGGCCAGAGTGAGGAATGTGCTGGCTCTTCTGCAATGCCAATGGAGATTTCTGTTCATTGTGAAAAAGCAGGAGGCTTTGGCAGGCAACGGCAAGGACTGCGCTTGGGACACGGGAGCGAGGGAAACCAGCTTGGGTGTCGCTTGATTGGCTGCTACCTGTCTGCGTTTTTCCATCTGTCAAAAGCAACTGTGAGGTCACAACTAAATGAATGGTGGGAAATAATTTGAAAAAGTAATGGGGTCACACAGGAAAAAAAAAAGGAGTAGTACTTTTCTTTCTTCTCCTCAGCTTCCCTACTCCACTAAATAAGACATTCTGCAAGGATTGGGTACTATTTCTGTCTTTTCACACTTCTTCTCTTGCTAATTTTCAGTGGGCTTCTGAGATCTGATAGAAATGTGCCGGTGATGTGGAGACTGACGGAGAGGCAGAGATGCAGATGAAAGATGATATACATACATTTTACCACCCATGTTAATGTTGCAATTTTGGTGATGATCCAGTTGCTTAAATGGAAATACAGACTTCGAGAGCATATTACTTAAAAAAATTTGTATCACGTGTCCCTCGAATCATATTTTACCCAGGAAACAAAGCCTATCTTACTTGTGATGATGCTTAGAGAAGAAGTTAGGAGGTTTTGTTCAGGGTTCTTAAATCAATACAGCATGATCCCTCACGAGATCACAAAGCCCCACTAAGTTCCAAACCAGTTACCCAAGCCACCCCGGCCTCCCCTCCTGCCTGATGACAGGGACGCTGGACTATGGAGGAAGTGATGGAACCGCTGCTGGGCTTTTCCTCTGCCCCCTGCGCCCCTGCCCTGCCTCCTCCCCACAGGAAGTTACTGTCAGCGCCTGAGGGTTTTTAGTAGGAAGTCCGGGGACCCTGGCTTTATTCCATGACCTTCTCTCACTTCTTCGTGGAGTCCTCTTTCTGGCTTCAGTCACCTCCTCTATCCTAGAGACAACGGGAGTAAGGTAGAAAGCAGCAAGATCTGAATATTCACTTAAAGAGCACTTTAATGATACTTTAGGAAAACAAACAGTAAGTCAGGTTTAAATAGTGAGAATAAATTTAGAAGCCCTTTTCTGCCACTTTGCGGTAGGTCCGTTATCTCATTTAACTTAGATGTTCATGGTCTGCCTGTGGTATGAGGGGGGAGGCAGTCTGAAGGCGGGGAGAAGACAGATTCCTATGAACATGTCGGTGCAAGAAGTTACAATGTGGAATGTCTATCATCCAGTTTCCAGGCTTGCCACTGACTTCCACGCCTTGGACTCCCAGCCTGGAAAACTTCTGTTGATCTGAGACTCCTCCGAGACACAATGAGTTTCTTCCAGGAGACATCCATGTTGGCGTCCCACTGGGGCTCCCCTGGGGACTCCTCTGCTTACTGCACACAGCACAGTGTGTCATCTGTCTGTCCTGTTGGGTTGTCCACTTCGTGAGAGGAGAGAAGGCGACTTGTCCATCACTGTGACCCTGATCCCATCCCAGTCCAGATTCGGTGCATGAGACGGTGCTCAGGGCTGGTGCACTGGGATGACCCAGAGGGATGGGATGGGGAGGGAGGTGGGAGGGAGGTTCAGGATGGGGAACACATGTACGCCTGTGGCGAATTCCTGTCAGTGTATGGCAAAACCACCACAATATTGTAAAATAATTAGCCTCCAATTAAAATAAAGAAATTTATATTTTAAAGAAAGAAAGAAAGTGCTTCAAAACAATGAATGAGTCCTGAAGGGATGCTACAATAAGGGCAAAGAACTTGGATGGAGTTTATACAATAGCAGGCTTTTCAGCAGAATTTTAAAGAATGCATTCCTTGGAGTAAGAAGATATGCTTTCATGGGCAAATGAAGGGTGACTCAGCGGGAAGGAATCTGCCTACCATTGTGGAAGACACAAGTCACATTCCCGGGTTGGGAAGATCCCCTGGAGAAAGAAATGGCAACTCACTCCAGATTCTTGCCTGGAGGATCCCATAGACAGAGGACCCTGACAAGCGACAGTCCACGGGGGGTCACAAAAGAGTCAGACATGACTGAGCCAATAGACAGCAACAACAAGTGAGCTCTGTGTAGAAGGCGGTGCCCATTTTATTTGCTGTGGTTTGATAAACAGTAACTCAGAGCAGCCAAGTAATGGGAAGCCAATCGGTAGACAGTCATTTGAAGGCTTTATGCAAAAGACTTTCGCCATGACTGGGAGCTATACTGATGGCACAGTCATCTGGATATGCTATACATCTTGTACACTCAGATGCATGCCAGGTTGTCTTGCAAAGTCACAGTCCTTGAGTGCCTAAAAGGCACCCTAGAAAGGGAAGAAGCAAACCTTTCACTAGAGATTTCCTTTGGGGTTGCCTCATTCAGCTGTACTTCTGACTGCAGCAGTGAACCAGCTCTGAATATCTACATTTCTCCTTCATCCCCTGGAAAATAAAATTCAGCTTCACAGAAGCAATTTCACTCAATTATTAATGGCATCAGAAACTGTTCCCATTTTCACTTTCTATAGTTAAATTTTATCTTTCATAAAAATCACGTGTAGTTTATCAGCTGGGAGGCAGAACTGCTCAATACCTGAGAAAATCCCTTATGTCTTAGATATTTCTTTTTGTTCTCTCGTTAAACACTTTTGAGAAGGATTACTCCATTACCCCACATTATACACACATACATGCTCACATGCCCTTATGTCATTAATGGTATATCTTTAGCATCTTCTACAGCAAGCTTGCCATGTATTTTTTTTTAATCTGCACTTCATAAGTGTTGTTGCCAGGTTCATAAAAAAGATCACAAGAAATTATTTCTAGCATGGGAAGCAGTTAACCGAAGACCTGTGTTGCTTCTTCAAGCCCCTTCCCCACTCTGCCCGTACGAATGCCTCTTGGACCAGAGGGAGTCCAAGACGGTGGTGTAAGAAGATCCTGAACTCACTCTGTCCCACAGACACACCAAACCGATGTCTACCTATGGCATAATTACTGCTAAAAAGAGCTGCTAATTAGCAGAGCAGCTCCTCCACAACAGTTCCTCTGGGATAAAAGGGATCCGTCAAGAAGGGTAGGAGAGGAAGAGGTGTGTGGTCTTGCCAAAAACCCCACTCCCGGAAGTGAAGCACAGTAAGGAAGGACCTCGTGATCTGACGCTACTCCAGGAGAAGTAAAGGGTTTGTGCCGACAGCGAGCACGCCAACCCTTGGGACCTGCATTGAAGAGACAGCCCCCCAAAACATCTGGCTTTAGAAAGCAATGGGGCTTATGTCCTGGGAACCCAAGGGCTCAGGGATCCTCAGATGCTCCATCTGAGAGACTCCCGAGGAATCTCATTCATTGTGACACTCAGCATAAAGGCAACATTTAGAGAAGTGCATGGACCACATGTGAAGGCGGTTCTATTTGCTAATTTTAAAGCATCTGCTGGGGGACAGGGACAAGTTAGGACTTTCCTGGGGACGGAGGCACGGCTGAGTGCCATTTTTCATTCTTCCTGTGCCTCGTTTGAGCAGCCGAAGATGGGGACCCAGCCTCAGTAGAGCTGCAGGCCTGCTCGGCTCCCCACACTCTCCCCCTGCCCTCTGAAGCCGTGGGCCTGCCCCAGCCTCACCTTGCTGCTGCATCATGACCGCCACAGGCACCCCTACCCCAGCACTCTCTCCCCGCCTTGCGAAGGCCCCAGGCTGCCCGGCCTCCAGTGTTCATCCCTTGTGTCCTGCCCTCAGCTCTCCTGCAGCCTCGCTAAAGCTAGGAGGTCAGCACAGCCCACAAGGGGTATACAAATGGTTACGAGACTCTGGACCACCCAGCCCTGGTGGCCACAGAAGCTTGCTTTCTTGGGCCTCATGGGACTGTGACCATCAGAAAGACAGTTCAGGGCGGGCTCTCAAGCCTCAGGCGCTGCACAACAGCGGGCTGAAACACACAACCCCCGGCTGCCCGGGAGAAAGGCCCATTTCCTCATCACGATGCTTCAACCTGAGGGACAGGCTTTAGGTCTGCTGCACGCCCAGAGCTTACAGAAGTGTTCTCAAGTCACTTAGGCAGGAGACACCATCCCTGTGCACTTTCTTGGTCTTGTCACAGCTCACCAGTATCCCCCAAAGAGAGCTCATACACTCATCTAAAGCCCCAGTATGTCACACAGGGACACCTCAGTTGCAAGAAGCAAAACAGAGAAATCACAAATATGTGAAGATTATTCAAGATGTTGCTGAAAAATCAACAGGCAAGTGAAGAAATCAAAGGACAAAGCAAAAGATAACTGGAGACAAATAAAAATAGAAATACAACATTTCAGAATCAACATGATACAGTAAAAACAGTTCTAAGATGGATAGCTATTCAGGCCAATCTTTGGAAACAAGAACATTCTCCAATAAACAACCTAACTTTACCTCTAAAGGAACTAGTGAAACAAAAGCAAAGCCCAAAGTTAGTAGAAGGAAGGAAATAATAAAGAGCAGAGTGGGAATAAATGAACTAGAGACAAAAAGAAAAGAAAATATCAATAAATTAAGAATTGATACTTTGAAAAAATAAACAAAATTGATAAGCCCTTTAGAAAGACTAGATAGACTCTAAAAAGAGAAGTTATAGCTCATACCACAGAAATACAAAAGATTATAAGACAACAATGAATAATTATATGCTGACAAACTGGATGACTTAAGAAAATGGATAAATTCTTAGGAACATACAGTCTCCAAGACTGAACCATGAAGAGACATAAATCTGTAAACAAAAGCCCCGTATCAGATGATACTTTGGTGAACTCTATCAAATATTCAAATAAAATTTAATACATATCCTTCTCAAACTATTTCAAAAAATTGAAGGGGAGAGAACACTTTCAAACTCATTTTATGAAGCCAACATTATCCTGGTACCAAAACTAAATGGAGATATCACAAAAAAAGAAAATTTCAGGCCAGTATCCCTCATGAACATTGATGCAGAAACCCTCAACAAAATATTAGCAAGCTGAATTCAACAATACATGAAAAGATCATACATATTGATCAAGTGGGATTTATTCCATAGATACAAGGTCCACAAATCAATCAACGTGATACCCACAGTAACAAAATGAAGAATAAAAGTCTATAATCATCTTAATAAATGCAGAAAAAACATTTGACGAAATTCAACATCTATTTATGGTTAAAAATAACTCAGCAAAGTGGGTACAGAGGGAATATACCTCAACATAATAAAGGCCATATATAACAAACCCACAGCTAACATCATCCTCAATGGAGACAAGCTGAAAGCTCAGGAACACGATACTGTCCAACATGAAAAAGAAGCAAAACTGTCACTATCTGCAGATGACATGATACTATATGATTAAAACCCTAAAGACTCCACCAAAAAACAGCTATAACTAATAAATGAATTCCGTAAAGTTGCAAGATTAAAAAATCAATATTTAGAAGTCTATTGTGTTTCTATACACTGATAACAGCAGTCAGGAAGAACAATTAAAACAATTCTACTTACAACTGCATCAAAAGGAATAAAATGCGTAGAAATTAATTTTAAACAAGGAGGTGAAATACCTATACACAGAAATCTATAAAACATTGATGAAAAAATTCAATAAGACACAAATAAATGAAAAGATATTTTCTGTTCATGGATGGGAAGAACTATATTACTAAAATGTACCTATTACCCGATCATTCAAAGTAATCCCTATTGAAATTCCATAGCATTTTCCACTGAACTAGAAAAATAATTCTAACATTGAAATAGAACCACAAAAGATCACAAATAGCCAAAACAACCTTTAGAAAGAGCAAACATACAGATGTTACACACCCTGATTTTGAAACATACTGCAAAGTCATAGTAATCAAACACCATGGTATGAGCATAAAAACAGACAGAGATTAGTGGAACAGAATGGACAGCCCAGAAATAAACCCAAACATATATAGTCAATTAATTTACTACAAAGGAGCCAAGAATATGCAATGAGAAAAGGACAGTCTCTTTAATATAGGGGTTAGGAAAACTGGACAGCTACATTCAAAAGAATAAAACTAGACTACTATCTTATATAATACAAAAAAATTAATCAAAGATGAGTTAAAGACTAGAGACTGTATATTGTCACCCTGCTTATTTAACATATGCAGAGTACGTCATGTAAAATGCCAGGCTGAATGAAGCACAAGCTGAAATCAAGATTGCTTGTAAAAATATCAATAACCTCAGATATGCAGATGACACCACCCATATGTCAGAAAGCGAAGAGGAACTAAAAAGCCTCTTGATGAAGGTGAAGGGGGAGAGTGAAAAACTGGCTTAAACTCAGCATTCAAAAAATTAAGATCATGGCGTCCGGTCCCTTCAGTTCAGTTCAGTTCAGTTCAGATCAGTTGCTCAGTTGTGTCTGACTCTTTGAAATCTCACAGACTGCAGCACGTCAGGCTTCCCTGTCCATCACCAACTTCCAGAGCTTGCTCAAACTCATGCCCATCAAATTGGTGATGCCATCCAACCATCTCTTCCTCTGTCATCCCCTTCTCCTGCCTTCAATCTTTCCCAGAATCAGAGTCTCATTCAATGGGACAGTTCTTCACATCAGGTGGCCAAAGTATTGGAGTTTCAGCTGTGGCATCAGTCCTTCCAATGAATATTCAGAGATGACCTTCTTTGGGATTGACTGGTTGAATCTCTTTGCTGTCTAAGGGACTCTCAAGAGTCTTCTCCAACACCACAGTCCAAAAGCATAAATTCTTCGGTGCTCAGATTTCTTTAAGTGAGAGTCCAGCTCTCACATCCATCCATGACTACTGGAAAAACCAAAGCTTTGACTAGATGAACTTTTGTCAGCAAAGTATGTCTCTGCTTTTTAATATGCTATCTAGGTTGGCCATAACTTTTCTTCCAAGGAACAAGTCCCTTTTAATTTCATGGCTGCAGTCACCATATGCAGTGATTTTGGAGGCCAAGAAAATAAAGTTTGTCACTATTTCCATTGTTTCCCCATATATTTGATGTGAAGTGATGCAACTGCATGCCATGATCTTAGTTTTCTGAATGTTGAGTTTTAAGCCAGTTTTTTCACTCTCCTCTTCACTTTCATCAAGAGGCTCTTCAGTTCTTCTTCACTTTCTGCCATAAGGGTGGTGTCATCAGCTTATCTGAGGTTATTGATATTTCTCCAGGCAATCTTGATTCCAGCTTGTGCTTCTTCCAGCCCAGTGTTTCTCATGATGTACTCTGCATATAAACTAAATAAGCAGGGTGACAATATACAGCCTTGACGTACTCCTTTTCCTATTTGGAACCAGTCTGTTGTTCCATGTCCAGTTCTAACTGTTGCTTCCTGACCTGCATACAGGTTTCTCAGGCAGCAGGTCAGGTGGTCTGGTATTCCCATTTCTTTCAGAATTTTCCACAGTTTATTGTAATCCACACAATCAAAGACTTTGGTATAGCCAATAAAGCAAAAGTAGATGTTTTTCTGGAACTCGCTCGCTTTTTTGATGATTCAATGGATGTTGGCAATTTGATCTCTGGTTCCTCTGCCTTTTCTAAATCCAGCTTGAACATCTGGAATTTCACAGTTCCTGTACTATTGAAGCCTGGCTTGAAGAATTTTGAGCATTACTTTGTTAGTATGTGAGATGAGTGCAATTGTATGGTAGTTTGAGCATTCTTTGGCCTTGCCTTTTTTGGGATTGGAATGAAAACACATTTTCCAGTCCTGTGGCCACTGCTGAGTTTTCCAAATTTGCTGGCATATTGAGTGCAACACTTTCACAGCATCACCTTTTAGGATTTGAAATAGCTCAACTGGAATTCCATCACCTCCACTAGCTTTGTTTGTAGTGATGCTTCCTAAGGCCCACCTGACTTCACACTCCAGGATGCCAGGCTCTAGCTGAGTGATCACACCATCGTGGTTATCTGCATCATGAAGACGTTTTTTGTATACTTCTTCTGTGTATTCTTGCCACCTCTTCTTAATTCGTTCTGCTTCTGTTAGGTCCCTGCCATTTCTGTCCATTATTGTGCCCATCTTTGCGTGAAAATTTCCCTTGGTATCTCTAATTTTCTTGAAGAGATCTCTAATCTTTCCCAATCAATTGTTTTCCTCTATTTCTTTGCATTGATCACTGAGGAAGGCTTTCTTATCTCCCCTTGCTGTTCTTTGGAATTCTGCATTCAAATGGGAATATCTTTCCTTTTCTCCTTTGCCTTTCACTTCTCTTCTTTTCTCAGCTATTTGTAAGGCCTCCTCTTCGGGGCTGTCTTGATCACTGCCTCCTGTACAATGTCATGAACCTCCATCCAAAGTTCTTCAGTCACTCTGTCTATCAGATCTAATCCCTTGAATCTATTTGTCACTTCCACTGTATAATCGTAAGGGATTTGATTTAGGTCATACCTGAATGGTCTAGTGGTTTTCCCTACTTTCTTCAATTTAAATCTGAATTTAGCAATAAGGAGTTCATGATCTGAGCCACAGTCAGCTTCCGGTCTTTTTTTTGCTGACTGTATAGAGCTTTTCCATCGTTGGCTGTAGAGAATATAATCAATCTGATTTCAGTATTGACCATCTGGTGATGTCCACGTGTAGAGTCTCCTCTTGTGTTATTGGAAGTGGGTGTTTGCTATGATCAGTGCGTTCTCTTGGCAAAGTTCTGTTAGCCTTTACCCTGCTTCGTTTTGTACTCCAAGGTCAAACTTGCCGGTTACTCCAGGCAACTGTGACTTCCTACTTTTGCATTCCAGTCCCCTATAATGAAAAGAACATATTTTTTGAGTGTTAGTTATAGAAGGTCTTGTAGGTCTTCATAGAACCATTCAACCTCAGCTTCTTCAGTGTTACTGGTTGGGGCACAGACTTGGATTACTGTGATATTGAATGGCTTGCCTTGGAAACTAACAGAGATCTCTCTGTCATTTTTGACATTGCATCCTAGAACTGCATTTTGAACTCTTTTGTGTTTGTTGACTGTAAGGGCTACTCCATTATTTCTAAGGGATTTTTGCCAGCAGTAGTAGATATAATGGTCATCTGAGTTAAATTCACCCATTCCGGTCCATTTTTAGTTTGCGGATTCCTAAAATGTCAGTGTTCATTCTTGCCGTCTCCTGTTTGACCGCTTTCAGTTCACCTTGTTTCATGGACCTAACGTTCCAGGTTCCCATGTAGTGTTGCTCTTTACAGCATCAGACTTTACTTCCATCACCAGTCACATCCACAGCTGGGCATTGTTTTTGCTTTGGCTCTATGTCTTCATTCTTTCTGGAGTTATTTCTCCACTGTTCTCTGGTAGCATATTGGGCACCTACCCACCTGGAGAGTTCACCTTTCAGTATCGTATCTTTTTGCCTTTTCATACTGTTCACTGGGTTCTCAAGACAAGAATACTGAAGTGGTTTGCCATTCCTTTCTCCCCGGGACCACATTTCATCAGAACTCTGCACCATGACCCATCCATCTTGGGTGGCCCAACATGGCATGGCTCATAGTTTCACTGAGTGAGACAAGGCTGTGGTCCATGTGATTAGATTGGTTAGTTTTCCATGATTGTGGTTTTCAGTCTGTCTGCCCTCTGATGGACAAGGATAATGGGATTATGGAAGCTTCCTGATGGGAGAGACTGACTGAGGAGGAAACTGGGTCTTGTTCTGATGGGCAGAGCCATGCTCAGTAAATTTTTAATACAATTTTCTGTTGATGGGTGGAGCTGTGTTCCCTCCCTATTTGAGACCAAACTATGGTAGAGATAAGGAAGATGTCATTCAAAACATCCCATGCATGCACTGCCACACTGAGTGCCCCCGACCCTGCAGCAGGCTGCCCCTGACCCACACCTCTGTCCAGGACTCATGAACACTTACAGGCAAGTCTGGGTCAGTCTCTTATGGAGTCACTGCTCCTTTCTCCTGGGTCCTGGTGTGCACAAGGTTCTGTTTGTGCCCTCCAAGAGTCTGTTTCCCGAGTCCTGTGTAATTCTGGCGGCTCTGTGGTGGGATTAATGGCGACCTCCTCCAAGAGGGCTTATGCCACACCCAGGTCTGCTGCACCCAGAGCTCCTCCCCTGTGACTGGCCACTGCTGACCTGGACCTCCACTGGAGACACTCAGACACTCAAAAGCAGGTCTGGCTCAGTTTCTGTGGGGTCTCCTGGTGCTCACAAGGTTTTGTTTGAGCCCTCTGAGCGTCTCTGGTGCATATAGGATTTAATTCTAAACACAATTTCATCCCTCCTGCCATCTTGCTGGGGCTTCTCCTTTGTCCCTGGACATGAGGTTATCTGTCTTTGGTGAGACTCAACATTTTCCTATTGATGGTTGTTCAGCAGTGAGTTGAAATTTTGGAGTTCTCACAGGAGAAGATGAGCACATGTCCTAATCCACCATCTTCACTTCATGGCAAATAGATGGGGAAACAATGGAAACAGTAACAAACTTTATTTTCTTGGGCTCAAAAATCACTGCAGATGGTGACTGCAGCCATGAAATTAAAAGATGCTTGCTGCTTGGAAGAAAAGCTATGACCAACCTAGACAGCATATTAAAAAGCACAGATGCTACTTTGCTGACAAAGGTCTATCTAGTCAAAGCTGTGATTTTTCCAGTAGTCAGGTATGGATGTGAGAGTTGGACTATAACGAAAGCTGAGCACCAAGGAATTGCTGCTTTTGAACTGTGGTGTTGGAGAAGACTCTTGAGAGTCCCTTGGACTGCAAGGAGATCAAACCAGTTCATCTTAAAGGAAATCAGTCCTGAATATTCATTGGAAGGACTGATGCTGAAGCTCCAATCCTTTGGCCACCTGATGCGAAGAGCTGACTCATTGGAAAAGACCCTGATGCTGGGAAAGATTGAAGGCAGGAGAAGGGGATGACAGAGGATGAGATGATGGGTGACATCACTGACTCAATAGATGTGAGTTTGAGCAAGCTCTGGGAGCTGATAGTGGAAAGGGAAGCCTAGTGTGCTGCAGTCCATGGGGTTGCAAAGAGTCGGAAATGACTGAGCAACTGAACTGAACTGACTGAAAGACTTGAATGTCAGACCTGAAATTGTAAAACTCCTAGAGGAAAACACAGGCAGTAATCTCTTTGGCTTTGAAGTTTTGGACCAGAATTCTCCCCCAAAAAGGTCAAGAAAAGCCAAAATAACCAACTGAGACTATGTCAAACTAAAAAGCTCTGGACAGCAAAGAAAACCATCAAGAAAATAAAAAGGCCACCTACTGAATGGGATAAAATGCGTATAAATCATATGTCTGATAAGGGGTTAATGTCCAAAATACATGAGGAATTCAAACAACTCAAAAGCTAAAAAATCAAACCACCAAGATTTTAAAAAGTGGGCAAAGGATTTAGGTAGACATTTTTCCAAAGGAGACATACAGATGGCCAAGAGGCACATGAAAAGATTTTCAGCATCATTAATTATCAGGGAAATGCAAATCAAAACCACAATATCACTTCGCACTTGTCAGAATGGATATTATCAAAAAGACAAGTGTTGGAGAAGATGTGAAGAAAAAGGGATCTTCTCACACTGTTGGTGGGAATGTAAATTCAGGCAGCCACTATGGAGAACAGTATGGAGGTTCTTTAAAAATTTAAAAATAGAACCAGCATATGATTCAGTTCTTCTACTTCTGAGTATTTGTCTGAAGAACATGAAAACCCTAATTCAAAGATATTTAGGACCCCTATGTTCATTGCAGAATGATACACACAGCCAAGATACGGAAACAGCCTAAGTGTCCATCAGTGGTTGAATGGATAAAAATGTGGTCTAGTTTGGTATACAATGAAGTACTACTCAGCCGTATAAAAGAAGGAAATTTTGCTATTTGCAACAACATGATGGACCTTGAGGGTATTATGCAAAGTGCAAAATGTCAGACAGAGAAAGACAAATAGAGTATGATTTCACTTCTATGCGGAATCTTAAAAACATAACAAAGGGACAAACAGAACAAAGAGAATTCACAGATTTGGAGAAGAGACTGTTGCCAGAGGAGAAGAGGGTGGGGGGTAAGCAAAATGTACGAAGGTGGGACCAGTGATGCTGCTACAGATAATCATAGACTTACTGTGGTGATCACTTTGTCGTATATACAAATATCGCGTATTAGGTTGCGCACCTGAAACCAACACAATGTGATGTGCCAATTGTGATCAATTTAAAATAAAAAATTAAGCAATCCAACATAAGCTGCTGAAGCTAGAGATAAGAATATCAAGCTCACTCTCTCACTGGGCTCCCCAGCACTGTTGATTGTGAGAAACTTCTGGAGTCTTTAAAGACCAAGGGGCTTGGCGCACGGACCACACCTCCTTCCTGAGGGTGGGCAGCATCTCCACCATGTTGTCGGTCATCAACTCGGCTTGGTTGTGCTGCTCCCCCGAAGGATGCAGACAAGAAAAAGAACTCACGCTTCTGCCCCTGGGGACATCACAATCTAGCCTAGTGAGGGAAGCAACGTGTGAACAAATCATCAGCATCGTGTGGGCTGAATTGTGTCCTCCCTGCTCCGATTCATCTGCTGAAGTCTTAACCCCAGTGTGTCAGAATGTCACTGTTTTTGGACAAAGGGTCTTTTAAGAGGTAAAGGTAAAATGAGGTGTCCTAAGTAGAGAGACTAGGGCATAGACACCAACAGAGGAAGACCATCTAAAAACACAGGGAGGAGTCCATTTACCAGACAAAGAGAGGGACCTTGGAAGGAACACACCTGACCGACACCTTGAGTGTGGGCTTCTAGCCTCTAGAACTATGAGAAAATAAACTTCTATTGTTTAAGTCAAAAAGAAAAAAGGAAGAAAGAAAAAAGAAGAAGAAGAAGAAGAAAATGTCTGCCCCTTTCTATCTGATGCATTATCTTAAGGAATTCACTGTTTTCCCCCCAAGGGGAGGGAAAAAAAACCTCCCTGCTCAAGATGTTACTTTGTTTATTACAGTTAATTATTTAAGAGGATTCTTTAAGCCCTCACCACTCAACCTTTACAATTCCACACAGAAACAAAGATTATTTAGAAGGCTGAGAAGCTTTATGCAAATTGAGGTTTTCAGAGCCGAAAAGGGCACCTCACAGCTTTGGCCTGGTGAGGCTTGGACACCGGGGCATAGTGGCGTTTGGTAGCTGGCGATGAAGGGGATTTTGGCCACAAATGTGGAGCCATTCTTTGAAGATGTAAACAAATATTAATAATACAGCATTAATTTATTGCTTCTGCGGATTTTTTCTAATACAGACTTGCTGACTTGTCCATGTATAATACATAAACACATCCATAAAAATTTAATGCCTTCAGAGTACTGCCTTCACCCACAGCACTGCCTGTTGACACGTTTCACTCCCCTTAACACTGCTTCCTGAAAGAGCCAACACAATGTCAAGGTGCAGAATTAAGAGTGACACTGGAGAGACGGTCAGAAAATTAACTTTTCAAAACTTTGGGGTCAATTAGACACTTAGACATTTAGTAACTTGTGTGGTGATGACGAACGTGGCTTAAGTTTATTTTGAAAACTGGATCCTGAATTACAAATAGGAGCAGCAGAAAAATCCATCTTCCCAGGTAGTGCAGTGGTAAAGAATCCTCCTACCAATGAAGGACATGCCAGTTCGATCCCTGGGTCGAGAAGATCCCCTGGAGGAGGGCATAGCAACCCACTCCGGTATTCTTGCCTGGAGAATCCCACGGACGGAGGAGCCTGGTTGGCTACACTCCATGGGGTTGCAAAGACTCAGACACGACTGAGCGTGCATGCATGCATGCACACCCCAAGGACAAATTACACTGAATTCAAATCTCTATTAAGAAGAGTCTCCTAAACTTTGGGCCAAAATCATTTTGCATCATTCATCAGAGCAGAGTCAATCCTAAAGCAAAGAGTCAAAATGAACATTTGAAAGAACAGAACAGATGTGATTGTTTTTACAGGATCCACGTCCGAAAGTTTGAGATACACACCATTTCTTCTTCTCTCCTTGTCAGAGCAGCAGAGGCAAGATCCCTGCCTCATCAGGAACTAAGATTTCTGAGTATAAACTCTCAATTCTTTGTAGGAAAGGTACGACGCAACAGAAAACCTTCCCAAATCATTTCTCCTTCATCCTTTGCTGATTGGAAACCAGCACTCATGGTTTGGATTTATTTTTTAAAAGGTGTTTGAATATACATTCTGCTTTTTTTCAGCTTCTGTTGCTGAAATGGAAATTGGAACTGGCCAGCTCCACGAGTCGCCTGCCCCCAAACAGTCTCTAAAATTCCTGTTCCTCTCTGGACAGTGGATGTTCAGTCATTTTGCAGCACTCAGCTCGACTCTAATAACAAGTCTATTACGGCCCTGTGGCCTTTTCCGTAACGTTTATTTTCAGGTCTGCCATGTGTTGGGCATCCATAACAGCCGGGCTGACTGTCACTCTGTGGCTCCAAAGGCGTCGGCCGTGAGAGTGGATCTGGACTCCTGCAAAGTGTGATGGAGTTGGCCAGGTTTCATGCAACAGACTCAGATTATGGTCCTTTGTCCAGAGCAGGCGTGTTACAGAAAGAGAGAGGCTTGACACAGGGCCTGCTTCCTAAGAACATAAAGGACCATTGATGGTAATTGTTTAGATTAAAATTCAACTGTTTCTTGGTCCTGGAGCTCTTTCAATTAGGTAGGCAGCTTGCTTTCCTGGGAATTTTCTTGGAATTGCTATTTGTAAGGGAATTTATTGCTCAAGTGAAGCTTGTTCCAGTTTATGGCTGAAGCTAACGTGTGGATGGCGCCTGAGTAGTACATGTCCTTTTGAATTAATTATAGTCCCCTCCCCTAGAATCTGGGTCCCCCTAAAATCTGAGTCTATTACATCTTTATAGAGATTTCAGAATCACCTGCTTAGAAGTAGGTGTATATTTATTACTATATCTATCAGTGATTAACAAATTAACACATATTGCCTTTTCTTTTACCTAATAACTATTTGCTTAACCATCACATTTATAAAGAGCTTTTATCATATTGAAGGGATATGTGAAAACCCCTAAAACACTGACCTTGGGAAAAGGTACTTATAAATTATCACTGTTTCTTAACTACTTATTTCAGTATTTGAATAGTTAAGCAAGGAGAGCAGCGGTATTTAAACAAACACGCTATTAGGTTAAGACTATGGAGATAAATCGACAGACAACATAGCCACTCATTGACCTCCGATGGGTAACTGGATGGATTACCACAGCAGCTGGAGCGGTAATTATTTCATAACGTGCATCAGATTACGTGTACTCCCCGCTCAGAACTCTCCAAAGCTTTAAAAAAAAAAAAAATCACACACATAATCTAGAGGATCTAACGCAATTTTCTTCTGCTCTCGTCCCTAAACTCACTGTCTAACACTTCTCCCCTTTTGCTGTGATCTAACCAGTCTCACTCTGTTCTGAACAATTTTCTCCAAACACGCTGTGATGATCTCCACCCCAGCTCAGTGCCCTGATGTTCCTCCAGCCTGGAAGGTCCCTTTTCTACCTCTGCCTGGCTCACTCTCTCCTTGGACTCAGGCTTCTGTTGAAATGAGATTTTCCACAGAGAACTCGTTCTTGACAACCTCTCCAAACTCTCTCTTTCCCACATTATGTTTTCATTTCATCTTGGTCATGTCCCTCATTGCACTTGCATCAGTAAAGTTCTCCTGAGAAAGAGAACTGTTAAGATTCATCTGCATATAAATACATAGATTTATTTGAAGGAATTGCCTCATGGGACTGCAGGGGTTGGCAAGTTTGAAATCTGTATGATAGATTCAGTTCAGTTCCGTTTAGTCGCTCAGTCGTGTCTGATTCTTTGTGACCCCATGGACTGCAGCACGCCAGGCCTCTCTGTCCACCACCAACTCCCGGAGTTTACTCAAACTCATGTCCATTGAGTCGGTGATGCCATCCAACCATCTCATCCTCTGCCGTCCCCTTCTCCTCCTGCCCTCAATCTTTCCCAGCATCAGGGTCTTTCCCAGTGAATCAGCTGTTTGCATCAGGTGGCCAGAGTATTGGAGTTTCAGCTTCAGCGTCCGTCCTGGCAGGCTGGAAATCCAGGCCAGATTTCTGCCACAGTCTTGAGGCAGAATTCCTTTTGCTCCAGGGTAACCTCAGTTTTTGTTCTTAAGACCTTCAACCCACTAAACAAGGCCCACCCATATTATCAAAGTTCATCTCCTTTATTTAAAAGCATTTGCTTTGTAAATGTTAATCATATCTGTAGAATACCTTCATAGCAACTTTTATACTAGTGTTACACCAAAGACTGGGCATTTATCACCTAGCCAAGCTGACGCATAATATTTAAAACCATCGTGGTACCCACCATTTTGTGGCATTATAAAATCATTGATTTACTTGTGTGTAGTAAATCTCCTTCACAAGACTGAAGGGTCGTGAGAGTGAGATCTGTCTGTCTGGCTCAGGACCATACCCAGTGCCCATCATGGCACCAGACACATGGTGCGTGCATGCTGAGTCACTTCAGTCGTGTCCGACTCCTTGTGACCACATGGACTGTAGCCCACCAGGCTCCTCTGTCCATGGGATTGTCCAGGCAAAAATGCTGGAATAGGTTGCCATGCCTTCCTCCAGTAGATCTTCCCGACCCAGGGGTCAGACCTGTGTCTCTTATGTCTCCTGCTTTGGCAGCCAAGTTCTTTACCTCTAGCACCAAGATACGTGGTGAATGCTGGGCTGGTGAAAACATTGGTCTCCTGTTGTGTCCTGCATGCAATGGCTTCCTTGGACCAAAGAGTCATAGGCAGCATTTTGATGGCGCACCCTTTTAACAAAGAAGCATCAACTACTGAGAAGTTACAGGGAACAGACTTCCTTGTGTGCTATTATGTATCTGCTCATGTTCTCAAGGTGAGCAGAAAGCGTGATGATTGACAGGAAAATCTGACAATTGATGAGAAAGAGCTAGCCAATGTCAATCAATCAATGTGTAATTCTAACATCAATTATTTTTTAAATATTTATTTATGTATTTGGCTGCATCTAGTCTTAGTTGAGGCACACGGAATCTTCGATCTTCATAGTTGGAGGCAGGATCACTTTAGGTGTGGCCTGTGGGACCTAGTTCCCTGACCAGGGATCTAACCCAGGTCCCCTGCGCTGGGAGCTTGGAGTCTTAGCCACGGGACCACAAGGGACGTTCCCCAACATCAGTTATTGAGTTTGATGTGAGAGTGGAAAACTCGTATAGAATGTTAATTTTGTGTTTTCTAAGAGAGTAAACAAATTCTCTAGCAAATTACGACTCAGAATAAAAACATAGTCATCAAGATACCTACTCAGCTACTTAAGTTTCATCTTTAACTTTGGGTTTTGTAGGATTGTATGGCTAAGTCTGTAGCTTTGATTGAATATTTTAAGAACGTCATATATATCTTCATGAAGGGTTTCCCCCCTTGGTTAATTTGATGGAGTGGGAGGAGATGAAAGTGACAACCATCAAGGGACCCTGGAGTTTTAGGTCAGGCACCTGGCAGAGAGCAGGACACAGCACGCTCTGGGGATGGAGTCAGGTGGGTTTGAAGACAACCATTTTTCGAATTATAACGTGGGCTTGCCAAGGCGAGATTAAGAAAGTCAGGCTTCCCAGACAGCATTTCGACTTAAGCTTATTTGACCTTGGTATTTATTAAAATATTTTGCAAAAATGAACCCTTCCAGACTTTAGGATTTAAGAATATGACTAGTATTCTAGACTTGGGAATCTTATACATATCTTTTTACGCTAATCATATGAGATTTATGGACTCCAATATTCTACCATATTTAACTTTATGATCTTCAGTCGTGAAGATCTTTTTCACATTTATTATTTTACTTGAGCCTTCTGACAACTCTGTGAGGTAAGCAGGAAAATGGTATCATCTCTATTTCACTGAAGTAGAAACTAAAACTTTAAATATTTAACTTACCTGTAGAAATCACACAGCTAGAACTGATTAGGCTTCCAAGCTGTCTTACAAACATTCTACACCCCGCTATTCTGTCTCCTTAGGGAGGGCTGAGATTGTCAAGGTATAAACCTTCTGCTTCTTGAGGATTCAGTGATAGACCAGTTGCTCATTCTATTAACTGGGTTGTTGGATGTTTTCTCAATGGTTAATCCAAGACTTGTTGAGACACAAGAGAGCTTCTTTGTCTAAGTTGTGGGATGGTTTAGGAAGTGCTTTATTCCAGCAGAGAATGTGTGGCCACTCCTTGCCTCCTGGGCTAAAGTCTTCTCTTAACTTCTATCATGTCATGAGACTATCTTCTATTTCACGCACAATCATAAGGAAATATTTTTACCCAAAAGTGATCATTTCTCCAGTGATCAACTCATCCTTTTCTGATTTTTGGTCTTTTTTTTTTTCCTTCTTTTAGCTTATTTTATAAGTATTTTTTGAGTTTTGTTTTGTTTCTTGTTTGTTTTTGTCTGTTATTTCCTTCAATTTTGTACAGGCTCTAGAACATTATTTTTACACCGTTTCAAGAAATAAATTTTATCCCATATCTGTAACAGTTTTTCTGACCCATTGGAAGGGCTTTTCTCTTTTTCTCACCAGTTTTCTCTTGCTATGGAGAGCACACTTTTTAACATAATGTAGTTTACTCACTTTCGGCTGTGCTTGGCCCGTGGCTGTAAGGCTGTTCTCTAGTTGGGGGAAGCGGGGGCTACTCTCTGGTTTTGTGGGGCGTAAGTCCTCACTGTGACGGCCTCTCTTGTTGGGGAGCACAGACTCTAGAGCATGTGGGGCGTGGGCTCAGCAGCTACAGTCTCTAGAGCATGGGCTCAGTAGTTGTGGCACTTGGGCTTAGCTGCTCTGCGGCCTGTGGGATGTTCCCTGACCTGGGATCAAACCCGTGTCTCCTACATTGGCAGGCAGACTCCTTACTGCTGAGCCACCAGGGAGGCCCTGAGAATACACTTTTAAAAAAACATACTATGGCATAATTTTGATGCAATATTTGGTACAAATTTTATTTGATACAAATTAAAACGACTCCCAATTTTGCAAAAATTGAAACAATAATATGAAGCACTGGTGAACGTAGAAGAAAGCAGGGAGTCTGTCCTGATGGTAAACCATACATGAATGCAATCCTTTTGGAAACAGTTTGGTGATAATGATATCAAAGACTTTTAAAGCATGCATGCTCTTTGGCCTTCCCATTTAATATGCAGGAATTTATCCAAAACATTCAAGGGTATGTGCAAAAGCTTAGCTGAATGACAATTGCATGAACGTTGTTTAGAAGAGTAAACTTTAAAATCACCTAAGTAGTCAATGTCAGGAGGTTTTTGGTTAGATACGCTATGGTGCATCCTCACTCCAGATTATTATGCATTCATTTTAAAAAGAAGATGAAGAAAAAAATACATGATGCCATAGAAAGATGTTCAAGATATATTTCAAGATTAAAAATCCAATTAAAATATTATTTAATGGGCTTCGCTGGTGGCTCAGTGGTAAACAACCTTCCTGGAAATGCAGGAGACACGGCTTCAACCCCTGGTCCAGGAAGATCCCACATGCCGCGAAGCCGCGCACCGCGACTACTGAGCCTGTGCGGCAGAGCCCGGGAACTGCGACGGCCGCGCCCACGTGCTGCAGCTGCGGAGGCTCGCACACCCTGGAGGCTGTGCTCCACAAGACTAGCCGCTGCGATGAGGAGCCCATGCAGCGCAGCTAGAGAACAGCCCCCGCACTCTGGAGCTAGAGAAAAGCCCGCACAGCAGCGAAAACCCAGCACGGCCAAAATAATAAACAAACAAACAATTTTATAAACTGTTATTTACAACGGAAGCTCACTTTTTTTTTTTTAACACATTTAGAGGAAAAAAAAGGGAATTTACACATAAAAATGTTCATAGTAGATGTCTGTCAGATGTAGGCTTGTGGATATGTTTTTCTTACCTGTAGCTTCTATGCTTTTGATGTGGTCTGCATTACTTTTGTAAAGGGAAAAGTAGAAGTTATTAAATATTGGAAATATTGGATATTGATATTCCAAACTAAAGTGGATCCTGATTGGTTCTGAAGTGTTTTGTTCTGCATAATTTTATGCATTTTTATGGTCATTTTTGTCTTCCAGGACATCTCACAGACTGACTTGAAAGTAAGATTTTTTTAAACCATTACATTTTTTAAAATGACATTTTATAAAGTGCTAAACTAATGAACCACCTTCAAGCACCTCATTTAAAATGTTCCAAACTTACTATTTGCAAATGGTTGGTGAAGTAATCATTCTATAAAAATATGACAACTGAATTTTTTATTTCCATTGTGATAAGAGTCTTGGGGCAGCCAATCCGGTACCTAACAAGAGATGGAACTCTTGTAGGGGCACTAGTCAGTAATTCTGAATTGATTAAGCCCAAATGGAGTACAACAGGTTTGAACACATGTGATCAAGCAACTGTTTTCAATCTTGTTGCAGTTGAGACGCCACAATTCTAGAATTATAAAAACCTGAAAGTTCAGAGTTGGGTAACACTGGTGGGGTCCATCACCCACATTTCATAGACTAGAGACCAATGGCCCGCTTGCGCTAACTGAAACTCTCAGACTCAGACCCAGTTCCTGTCAGAGTCAGGACTAGGTTTCTGATCCTCTCACCTTAGCTCTATGCTTTCTCTGGGATCAGAGGTCAAATACCAATCTTGTGCCATAAAATAGATAATCTCAAGCAAGTTATTTACCTCTCTGAGCCCTGATATGTTTCTCTGTAAAGAGTATGCAATATCTGCTGTGGGGCTGTGGAGGAAGTGAAATAAGATCATTTAAATAAACGCCCTAGTACTGTGTCTGGAACTTAGCAGGAACTGAGTAACTGTAGATGTTATTATTGCTGTTATTATTCATTCAAGATCCAGCTGAAAGTTGGATTTATGAGGTGGATCTTGGACAAGGTTAGAATTTCTTTAAGGAGTTCTTTGGGTGGTGATGGCATTTGGGACAGGAAGGTATGTGAGAGTGTTGACAGAGAGCCTAGAGGCAGCAACACTGAGGATAAACCCTTGAGCAAAACTGCAACGAAAATTTAAAAGGCAGAAGAGAAATAGTGTAAAGGCAGAAGAAACAAGATGGCCCTGGGGCTCAGAAACCAAGGAAGCACTGGCTGCGGGGGTTGCCATTTTCACTGGTTTTCTTGGAGGGAAGAGTTTTTGTTGATGAGAAATAGAGTCCAGACATAAAGAAAGAAAGCAAGTTACAATGTGTTGTGATATCTCTTTCTTTTTTTAATACACTTAATTTTTTTATTATCAACGTATAGTTGATTTAGAATGTCATGTTAGTTTCAGGTGTTCAGCGAAGTGATTTATATCTACATATATTCTTTTTCAGATTCTTGTCCCATATAGGTTGTTCCAGAACATGGAGTGTAGTTCCCTGTGCTGTACTGTAGGTCATTTGTGGTTACCTATTTTATATATAGTAGTGTGTGTGTGTGTGTGTGTGTAAGGGCTTCCCAGGTGGCACTAGTGGTAAAGAACCCGCCTGTCAGGGCAGAAGATGTAAGAGACACAGATTTGATCCCTGCATTGAGAAGATCCCCCGGAGGAGGGCAGTATTCTTGCCTGGAGAATCCTATGGATAGAGGAGCCTGGCAGGCTACAGGCCATAGGGGCCCACAGAGGGTGCATATGTATATGTTAACTCCAAACTCCTAATTTATCCGTCCTCTTTTCCCCCTTTGGTAACCATGGATTTGCTTTCTCTGTCTGTGAACCTGTTTCTGCTTTGTAAATAAATTCATTTGTATCTGGTTTTTAGATTCCACATATAAGCAATAGCATGTGATATTTGTCTTTCTCTGTCTGACGTACTTTACCCACTATGACAATCTCTAGCTCCATCCACGGTGCTGCAAATGGCAGTATTTTATTTTCCTTAGGATTGAGTAATATTCCATTGTATATGTGAACCACATCTTTCTCCATTCATCTGTCAAGATATTTCTTTCAATAAACTTGGTTGTTGAAGAAGGGCCAGAGGAAACTGATAATTTAATATGATTTTAAGGACAAGCAAAGATATTACTTTTACTGCGGAAGGTCTGAGTATCAGTAGGAATTAACAAGAAGAATTTGATCTAACAGAAAAGATGATGGGGATGAGATATAACATAGCTGAAGCTGTAAGGGGTAGGATCCAGTCCGTGGATAGGGATGAGTGAGTCTCGGCAGGAAAGGGGAACATCTCTTCTTCTGAAATAAGGGCAAGGGGAAGCTGAGGATGAGTGATTTTGAGGTGAAGAGAAACAGGATTCTTATAGAGTCTCCCCTTAGTCCTCTGGGTAAACCAAGCAGTCAGGCTATTTCTTTCTAAGGAAGAGCCAGGAGCTGGAGGGAGGGGTATTAGAGAGACCAGAGGTTTAGAACAAAGCACTGGGGGACCTGGAGGGACTTGGTCAGAGAACAATACAAAATATGCTGGTACAGACTCAAGGTCCACTGAGATGCAGCCTGATGGCTGTGTGACTGACCCCCTCAGCTCAACATCAATATCTCGACCCCATAAGCTTTGACAGACCACAGGACTTCCAAGAAGGGGGCTGGGGAAATACCAAGGGAGCAAGAAGGTCTGGGTTGATTGAGAGCAAAGTGATATCAGAAGCTCCAAAATCACTGTAACCATGAATTAAAGGATGCTTGTTCCTTGGAAGGAAAGCTATGACAAACCTAGACAGCATACTAAAAAGCAGAGACAACACTTTGCCAACAAAGGTCCACATAGCAAAGGTCCATATGATCAAAGCTATGGTTTGTTCAGTAGTCATATGTGGGTGTGAGCATTGGACCATAAAGAAGGCTGAGCACTGAAGACGCTGCTTTCAAATTGTGGTGTTGGAGAAGACTCTTGAGAGTCCCTTGGACTGCAAGGAGATCCAACCAGTCCATCCTAAAGGAAATCAGTCCTGAATATTCATTGGAAGGACTGATGCTGAAGCTGAAGCTTCAATATTTTGGCCTCCAGTTGCAAAGAGATGATTGGAAAAGACCCTGATACTGGGAAAGATTGAAGGCAGGAGAAGGGATGTGGTGATTCGATAGCCTCACCAACTCAATGGACATGAACCTGAGAAAACTCTGGGAGACCGTGAAGGACTGGGAAGCCTGGCGTGCTGCAGTCTGTGGGGTCTCAAGCAGTGGGACACGACTGAGTGAATGAACAACAACATATGATTCAAGTGCATTACATTTATTGTGCACTTTATTTATATCACCATTACATTGTGATATATAATGAAATAATTATACAGCTCCCCATAACAGAGAATCAGATCATCAGGCATTAGATTCTCATAAGGAGCAAGCAACCCAGACCCCTCCCATGTGTAGTTCACGGTAGGTTCACACTCCCGTGAGACTCTATCTAATACCACCGCCGATCTGACAGGGGCAGAGGCCAGGTGGCAGTGTGACCGTCGGGGAGGCGCTGGAAATCAGGTGAAGTGTCGCTGGGTCACCCGCTGCTCACCTCCTGCTGTGCAGCCCGGTTCCTAACAGGCCTGGAGCTGGTACTAATCCCTGGCTGGGGGGTTGGAAACCCCTGGGGTAAGACCCTGAAGCAGAAGTTTCATCCATGCTGACAATGAGACTGGAAGCTCGGAAGATGGAAGACGATGAGCCCAGGATCCTCCCACCCCCAGCTGCTTGCAGAAATGGTGTGAAATGCCCTGGGTCAGAGGCCCTGTCAGTGACTTTGGCTCAGAGCTGGGCCATTTTTACTCACTTCCCTGTTCTGCAGAAATTTCGGCATGTCTCCTCCCAGAAATCTCGACATGCTGGTGTTTTGCATTCATGGAGCCCTGTTCATCTCAAGAGACCCTGTGCTTCGGGGTCTCCTGCTGGGAGGGAATGTGCCTACCTACAGTTTTCCCGAAGTGCCTGCATGTTCACTACCCAGCTCCCAAATATCGCCTGCATCCCCGTGGTGCCAGCCTGCGCCTCTTATTTCGAGCTGAGTGTGATGCTGCTCTCCACTTTGCAGGCTTTGTACACATCAAAACAAACAAACAGAGACCCAAACACACCCCAGCAGGCTTATTGTCAGAGAATTAGCTTCCATGCTGGCACAGCCAGACAAATTCAGATAAGAATAGCTTAAAATAAATCCTCCCAGGCAAACTGGTCAGAGGCCAGAGCTATGGGATAACTTCTGGCTCCCACCACATTCTGTACACATGTTCTGTTATCCTAAAAGATTTTATTTTATATTTTTAAAAGGACTCAGAGATGACAGAAAAACAAATTAAAGCTGCCTTTCCCTCCCCAAAACCCGAGGCAGTTGAGGAGGTGTTTGGTTGGGAAGTCAAATAACTGGTGCAACATTCGGGAGCATCTGTTTATGATTTTTTTTTTTGCCTCCAGGTAAATAGAAATGTGATCTTCTACTGCTGGAGGCTTCTCCTTCCTGCAAACATTAACCACATGCCTCCGTTGGAAGGCATTCTACTCCTAGGTCAAGCCTGTGGTTCCCTCCTCCATAACCTTGAAAGCCACCTACGAACACTCCCCGACAGTTGGTACCAGTTTACCATAACAAACATCTGTGGGGACCATCTCAGTAATTACAGAAAGAAAAAGAATTTTCATCTTGTAGTTAACTCGGGTGGATTTGAAGCAGGAGCTTAGCTTCTCTGTATATACCCCTTTCTTCGGGGAAATCTGAATCTAACATTTTGACATTGCACATGTCAGTTTCAAAGAATTATAGCTATTATTTCAACATCCCTCTGTCTGGCTAGACGATGACCCAGCAGGGGAGCAAGGGATAAGACCGAGAAATAGAAGAAGGCTTTTCAGCTAGTGACACAGAACATATGGATGCATCTAGCTCATGGAGGTTCTATTTTCCTCCTGAGTGAATTTTGAGTGACTTCCTTCTGAAGTCACCTTGATCATCCCAAAAGAAAAGGGGATTATCATGGCAGCAAGCTTTAACCCATTTCCTGGACCCATAAGGGGAACTATTTTTCTATACTTACATTTATAAATTAAAACTTTCTCTTAGCATGTCCTCTTAACATGCCCAATCCAAGGGGCCTCAGTCCATTCTGAAATGAGTTATAAAGTTAGGGAGGAGTGTAGAGTAATATGAAGAAGTGGTGTTTAGCCTTCAGTCAAAGAGACCTGCGTTTAAGTCTTGACTCAGTCGCTGAGTGGCCTTGAGCAGGTAACTCGACCTCCACTCCTCTAGCTCTGTCATTTGTAAGATTATCGGAACGTTTCTTACCTTACAGGTTACTGTGAGAATCAAAAGAAATAATGTAATAAAATGCTTAGTACAATGAATGGTTAATGGTAGGAAGAAGAAATAACAATGATCTCTGTAGGATGAGGCATGATGCTAAATGCAGAGTAGCTCATTTCATGCTTTCAACAAACCTGTGACATAGGACATATCAGGAAGAAACATTTTTCACACAGAAACTCAGAGGTCTAGTATGTAAGAGATAAGAAGAGAGGCACAGGAATAAACGGTACACACAGAAAGAAAAGGGCTTCCTTAGTGGCTCAGAAGGTAAAGAATCTGCCTGCAATGCAGGAGACCCGGGTTCGAACCCTGGGTCCGGGCAGATCCCCTGGGAAGGGGATGGCAACCCACTCCAGTGTCCTTGCCTGGAGAATCCCATGGACAGAGGAGCCTGGAGGGCTGCAGTCCACACTGTTGCAAAGAGTCAGACACAGCTGAGCAACTAACACACACACACACACACAGACACACACAGACACACACAGACACACACACACACAGAGGAAGAAAAGGGCTTAGCTGGTGGCTCAGTGGTAAAGAGTCCACCTGCCAAACAGGAGACATGGGTTTAAACCCTGGGTGAGGAAGATCCCTGGAGAAGGAAATGGCAACCCACTTCAGTGTTCGTGCCTGGGAAATCCCATGGACAGAGGAGCCTGGCGGGCTACAGTCCATGGAGTCACAGAGTCAAACAAGACTTAGTTAAAACTGAGCCCACACTCATGCATCCATAGCAGTATAAAGTGTGCAAAAAATAATAAAAATTTAAAAAATAAAACAAATTTTAATTTGAAATTTTTGTTTAAAAAAATTTTTTTAACATTTTTTAAATTTAAAAATCAAGTGTGATGGTGGTGGAAGTGATGGTGGTGGAAGCTAGTGTTTGCTGAATGCTTATTAAGTACTAGGTCCTGTACTAATTTTTAAAATAGGCATTCCCTAACTCATGCCTTATAATAGCTGTAACAGGCAAGGTGTAATCCTTAGTCCGTTTTGTACTAAGGAAAGTACAAAGGAGATTAGAAACCTCCCCAAGGTCACACAGGAGGTCAGTGGTGGGCTGGGCCTTGGGTTTAGTTCTCGGAGACTCAGAAACTGTGCTCCTTCCCTCTAGTCCAGGGATTCTCACAGTCTGGTCCCCAGAAGCAGTGTCAGCATCACCGGAGTATTTATAAGGAAGGAAAATTCTTGGCTCCACCCAAGACCGACTGAATCCGGAAGACTTGTGAGGAGACCTGGATCTGTATTTAACAAGCCCTCCAGGGGATTCTGCTGCAAGATGGGGTTTGAGAACCCTGCACTAGATTCTATCGCTGACTTCTTTAGGGACAGCTGTGACTTGGTGATTGCACTCTAAAGAATGGATTTGATTGTTCTGGCTGGATTTAGCTATCTCCTGACCAAACTCTCATTATTCCTTTCCTACTGCTCTCATTACTTCCTGCACCCATTGCCACGTGGTGCCTGCGACAAAAAAAAAAAAAAAAGACTCTTTCTGAGCACCATGTGTCTGACGGCCTTGAGTGAGGCTTCCCCGTAGAGCTGTGATTATGCATATTCCACTGAAGGTGACAGTCCAGATCATGCCTCATGTCTCTTGAGCTGTGTATGAGCAACGAAGTTAACTTCTCTGTGCCTCAGTTTCCCCACCTGTGTAATGGGGATAATCACATCACCTATTTCAAATGGATACAGTGTAACAATCTTTAGACCAAGGGTAAGCTCTGAGCTTAGCCCATTTAACTACTCAATAAACATTAGTTAATACTATTAGAATTTTTTTCTTTTTTCTAATTGAAATACAGTTGATTTACAATGTGTGTTAATTTCTGTTGTACAGCAAAATGTTTCAGTTATACATATGTATATACATTCCTTTTAATATTCCTTTCCATTATGGCTTATCACAGGACACTGAATATAGTTCCCCATACCATACATAGGACCTTGTGGTTTATCCAGAATATATTTTTTTCTGAAAAGAATCAGGCACTGTTCTAACAGATATATTTAGTACCAATAGAAAGTCTTCTAATGTACAGAGATAAAAGTAAGTGAAAGGCAGTCTATGGAAGAACACCTTGCTTACAAGTGCTGTCCGTTTCAAGAAAGCGTGAGTAGGAAGCAACTAACTATGATTAGAACAGGGTGGTTTGTCTCTGCTACAATTTCAGGAACCGCGCACTTAACTGATCTGAGTCACTAATGAGTGACCAAGAAAGAAACGGATTCTCTTTCAAATACGGTCTTTTTTTTTTTTTCCTTTTAATTCCATCAGAACAAACTGCCTCTAAAGAGCACATTAGTTACAACACCTGAGCAGAAACAAGATCACAGGGTTATTCCATCAGCCGGCCCTTCTTGGCACCTAACTGTTTCCCACTTTATTTAAAGACAGGGAGAGCTGCACGCGTGCTGGGCACGCACACTGTTAGGGTGCCGAGTGAAATGAAAACGACATGCAGAAGGCGCTGATAGAGGGATCGTGGCTGCCTGGGAGGGAGCTGATGTCTTGAGCCCTATTTATTCCCCCTACATTTTTTCATCATCGGAAGATAAACCTGGGAGTGTCTTTTCCGGGGCACTGCTTGCCTAGCTCCTCCATCAGGGAAACCCATGGGACGGTATGTTACTTTGTACTGTAATAAATTCCACCAACTAGGGGCTTAAACAACAGAATTGCCTCGTCTCGGAGCCCTGGAGGCTGGACGTCTAAGATCTCAGTGTTGGCAGGGTGGGTTCCGAGGCTCTCTCCTAGCTCCTGGGGGTTTGCTAACAAAATCTGGCTCCGCTGGCTTCTGTTGCATCACCTGATCTTTGCCTTCATCCTCACAGCACGTTCTCCCATGCAAGTGTCTGGGCCCCAATGTCTCCCTTTAATAAGGACTCCAGTTATACTGCATTAAGGCTCCAGCCCGGTCTGGTATAGCCTCATCTTAACTAACAACATCTGAAGCAACCCTGTCTCCAACTAAGGTCACCGTCTGGCTTCCATGGTGGCTCAGACAGTAAAGAATCCGCCTGCAATGCAGGAGACCTGGGTTCGATCCCTGGGTTGGGAAGATCCCTTGGAAAAGGGTAGCTACCCACTCCAGTATTCTGGCCTGGATAATTCCATGGACTGTATAGTCCATGGGGCCGCAAAGAGTCAGACACGACAGCGCCTTTCACTTTTTTGGTGTGCCAAGGTCTCAGGACTCCATATAGGGAAATTTAGGGGCTGCAGTTCAACTCATAACCGAGGGTAGTTGGAACCCTAGGCCACCCCACAGGCACTTCTGGCCTGTTTAAACAGCCTTAGGGGTGTACTCCTCAGACTGTAAGGGGCACAAGAACCGTGAGGGGGTCTCACTAAAATGCAGACTCAGGGGGTCTGCTCTGGGCTCAGCATTCAGCCTTCCTACCTGCTCCTAACGATGTGGGTGCCGCTACTTTGAGTGGAAGGTCCCAGGAGAATTTTGTGAGGGTTCATGTTCCTTCTCCATTGCTCACGTCTATTATGCCAGAGCGTGTTGTATTTCCTCCCAGAGCCTGGCAGCTCACCACCTCCTCACTGGGAACCACATCTCAGGGGTAGCTGCAGCTCAGGATGCAGAAGTAATCAGAAACACAAAATTCAGAGGCTCTTAGAGAAACATTCCTGCCTGAACCAGCCAAGGCTAGGCGGGGTCTGATGCACCAATTATTTTCGGAGCTGTGCCCCCATCTAGGCCATGTCATCTTTTATTAGAGCTGTGGTTTGAGCGTGGCCATAGTGGTATCCTTGTGGTTTAACCCTCCTGAGAGCCCACCGATGACAGGACAGGTTGAGAACGGGTTAGGTTTCCTTGGAGAACTTTAACAAATTAATACTTAGATTGGGGTGGGGGAGGGAAATATGGACAGCGTATAAAAAACTCAGTGTCTTCATGCAGAATATATCAACAAGGTCTACAAATCAAACAGCTCAATATAAAAATGGCCAAAGACTGAGGAGGGAATTCACCTTGAGGAAACCTCAATGAGTGATAAACATGAACGAATTTTTGTTCCCACTAGTAATTTGAGAAATTCAGATGAAAACAGGAAAGAAAGATTATTTCTCATTCTTCAGAGGAAAGAAATATTTAAAACAGTAATTGATGGCAAGAGTATGGAAAAATGGGTGCTCTCCTTTATGGGCAGGAATGTAAATTGGAAGCCAATTTGGCAAAACTGCTGTATCTGACGAGTAATCCCTTCCTTGTGGAATTCCACTTTTTGTCTCTACCCTAGAGAAACACATAGGATAGGAATACATACATAAAGATACATAAGGAAACATGTTTAGGGCAAGTACTCTTTATTAATCATAGCAAAACTTATTGACAACCTAAACATACATCAATTAGAAACTAAACCATAGCCTAGACCTACCCTGTAGCCATTTAAATGATTAACAATGGAGGAACATTTCTTTGCTGCTTACAACGCACCAGACCCTGTTCTAAGGGCTTTTCATGTATTAGCTCTTTAATATGGCATAGATACTATCCTTTCGCCCATTTTAGCGGTGTGCAAACTAAAGCACGGCAAGAGTGAGTAACTCTCCAGCCTCTCCAGCAGGGACAAAAGTGAGATTTAAGTCCGTGTGATCCAGCTGCACAGGACACATTCTTCAGCATTCAAGGTACCACATCTGGACCACTAGAATGGGGCTGTCTCTGTGTCCTGGTGTGGCAAGATCTCTGAGAAATGTTGTTGTAATATACTAGAAACGTAAATATATGTAATATTAATATTAATGAATGAAAACGGCAAGGTTCAGGATGGGTCACGATCTATCTAAGAAAACTCCAGACTCTCACATGCTTTATGGAACGTGTATGGGCGTCCGTGGCGTGGCCAGTTCCAGAAGGTGTCACAGTAAACAAGCAGTTATCTCTGAAAAGAGAGCAGGGGTGGCTCTGAGAGGCAAGTCTGGTATAAAAGCCGTGTTTACTTTTTTGGCAATAAGGACTTCTTTCCCCGCTGAAGGACTATAGGTAAACGGTAGTTGTGTAATTAGCAGGAGTTCTAAAGCGGCGGGTGAGGGCATCAGCTTGAGCCCGGCCCGCCCAGCCCGGCGCGCCCGCTTCTTCCCGCCCAGTTCGCACGAGGCCGCCTCTGAGCACGCCGCCTTTCCTCCCTCGCTCTCATCACCGTCACTATTTGTTTCTCTTCCCTGAAGGCGTTCTTCATTAGCCCAGTGGTGGCTGTTTCTGAACGGTCCTGTGATAACTGGGAAGAACAGAAAAGCTTCAGTTTAGAGAAGCTGGGGCTCTAACGGCGGCCGCAGATCGAAAGGGACGGATGGCTGGGGAAGGGGGTATGTTGGCAGGTCCCTGTGCCTTTAAAAGTATCTGTTTTCTACTGGGTCCAATACAAGATTACCATCTCCCTGATAAATCAAAATGACTTTGCCTCTACATGTAGTTTACCCTGATTTATCACCTTGTCCTCTCATCCCCCCTCTGGTGCCCAAAGCACCCCTGTAATTAAAGAAACGCAGACCTGTGAGAAGAAACAGAATCGATCATTGATCTTTACTGACCAAGCAGATAGACCAGGTGATGCCTAGCACACATAGGCAGGCCATTTAAACACCACTCTTCATGTCTAGGGTGAGACCAGGTGGACATTTCTTCTTACGACAGCAACCAGCAGATTCTGATTGGCTGACCTGGGAAGGGACATGCTTGCAACCCCTCTAAGCTCTGTCCTCTCCTCGCTTGCGCTTCTGTCAAAGCACAAAGAGACCACTTTGCCCACCAAAAGCATCCTCACCTTCAAGGACTCAAACTGTAGGGATTCTTTGATACTAGATCTCCAGAATACATTAAAAGCATACTAGATTCCCTGTAACTCCAGTAACACAGCTTTATTTCTGTATTTCTTATGTAGGTGCTGTAAAGAAAAAAATAATCATGCAAAGCAATGAAATTTAAACTCTTACCCCACAAAAGTGGATTGTAGACTGAAGTACAAGAGTACAATGCTGCTGCTGCTAAATCGCTTCAGTCGTGTCCAACTCTGTGCGACCCCGTAGACGGCAGCCCACCCGGCTCCCCCGTCCCTGGGATTCTCCAGGCAAGAATACTGGAATGGGTTGCCATTTCCTTCTCCACAAGAGTACAATAAAGCTTCAAAAAAATACAGGAGAAAATCTTTGTAAAAGCACAGTCCTAAAAGGAAAAAACAATTAAGTTGGACTTGATCAAACGGAAAGTTTTTGTGCTTCAAAAGCTACTGTTAAGACAATCAATGGTTAATATCTTAACCATTGGTTCATGGCAAGTTGGTTGACATATTGGTTAATGTCAAGTTGATTAAGACAACTTCAGACTGAGAGAAAAGATTTGTAAATCATGTATCTAATAAAAGACTTTATTTAGAATATATAAAGAGTAGCTAAAGCTTAGGAAGAAGAAGACAAACAACTCAATATATAAAATTGGCAAAAGATTTGATAGACACTTCACCAAAAAGGGAATATGAATGGCTAGTAAGCATATAAACATATACTTAACACCATCAGTCACTAGAGAAATCCAAAAGAAAGTCACAATGAGACACAAGTATACACCCAGTAGAGTGACCCTAGTTTTAAAAAGACCTTTGTTACCAAATGTTGAGAAGGATGTGTGTGGAGAAACCGGAACTTTCATATTACTGCTGGTGGAAATGTAAAATGGCACAGCTATTCTAGAAGCAATTTGGTAGTTTCCCAAAACACTTACAGTCTTTCCATGCCCCAGAGCAATTTCACTTCTAGGAATCTAAGCAAGAGAGGTGAAAAGATACATTCACACAATTGTGTATGCAAATGCTCATAGCAGCGTTATTCATAGTGAACCAGAACTGGAAACCAGCTAAATAGCCATCAACAGGTGAATGGATAAGTGAACATGGTATGTATGTATATATACACAGTGGAATGGTTTTTTAGCAATAAGAGGGTTGAAATACTGATACTTGCTAAAACATGGAAGGAACTCAGAAAACATGCTAAGTGAAGGAAGCCAGATTTCTATCTTCTTTCAAAGCACAAAGAGGAAAAGAAAGACTACATATTGTGTGATTCCATTTATATGAAATGTCTAGAACAGATAAATTGGTACAGACAGAAAGCAGACCAATGGCTGCCTGGGGCTGGGGATGGGAGCAGGGATTAATGGAAACAGGCCTGAGAAAACTTCTTGGGATGATGGCAATATTCAATGCGGTGATGGTTGCAGAACTCTAGAAATTTACTAAAAATTACCAAGTTGATTTAGTGAAAATGAAAGTCACATCTGAGTCTTTGTGACCCAATGGAATGCTCCAGGCCAGAATACTGGAGTGGGTAGCCTTTCCCTTCTCCAGGGGCTCTTCCCAACCCAGGGATCCAACCCAGGTCTCTTGCATTGCAGGGGGATTCTTTACCAGATGAGCCACAAGGGAAGCCCAAGTTATGGAAGAAAAGCTCCCAAGGTTGGAAGAAAAGCTCCCAAGGTTGGAAGAAAAGCTATGAACAACCTAGACAGCATATTAAAAAGCAGAGACATTGCTTTGCCAACAAAGGTCCATCTAGTCATAGCTATAGTTTTTCCAGTAGTCATGTATGGATGTGAGAGTTGGACCATAAAGAAGGCTGAGTGCTGAAGAATCGATGCTTTTGAACTGTGGTGTTGGAGAAGACTCTTGAGAGTCCCTTGGACTGCAAGGAGATCGAACCAGTCCATCCTAAAGGAGAGCAGTCCTGAATATTTATTGGAAGGACTGATGCTGAAGCTCAAACTCCAATACTTTGGCCACCTGATGGGAAGAACTGACTCATTTGAAAAGACGCTGATGCTGGGAAAGATTGAAGGAGGGAGGGGAAGGGGACGACAGAGGATGAGATGGTTGGATGGCATCACCAACTTGATGAACGTGAGTTTGAGCAAGCTCTGGGAGTTGGTGATGGACAGGGAGACCTGGAGTGCTGCAGTCCATGGGGTCACAAAGAATTGGACATGACTGAGCAGCTGAACTGAACTGAATATTTTAATTTAAATGAGTGGATTTTTCATTTACAACTGGTGTTTTATGGTATGCAAATTACACTTTAATAAAGCAATTAAAGGGCTTCTCAGGTGGCATCCCTAGTGGCTCAGACAGTAAAGAAACCACCTGCAATGCGGGAGACCTGGGTTCTATCCCTGGGTTAGGAAGATCCCCTGGAGGAGGGCATGGCAACCCACCCCAATATTCTTGCCTGGAGAATCCCATGGACAGAGAATCCTGACGGGCTGCAGTCTGTATAGTTGCAGAGTTGGACATGACTGAAGTGACTTATCACGCACACAAAGCTTTTTTTTTAAAAAAGGAAACTAATAGTATATCCCCTTGTGCTTGACCTGGACGGAGTCATTTGATTTATCACTTCAATACTAATTTTGTTATTTGCTAGCCATATTCGGAGAAGGCAATGGCACCCCACTCTAGTACTCTTGCCTGGAAAATCCCATGGACAGAGGAGCCTGGTAGGCTACAGTCCATGGGGTTGCTAAGAGTCGGACACGACTGAGCAACTTCACTTACTTTCACTTTTCCCTTTCATGCACTGGAGAAGAAAATGGCAACCCACTCCAGTACTCTTGCCTGGAGAATCCCAGGGACAGTGGAGCCCGGTGGGCTGCCGTCTGTGGGGTCGCACAGAGTCGGAGACGACTGAAGCGACTTAGCAGCAGCAGCAGCAGCAGCAGCAGCCACATTAACCAAGACCTTTGGTCCCTGGAGATGCTCATTATTCACTTTAGGGATTGACCAGTATCTGTATCATTTTAAAGACAGAATACCAAAGTAGTAAAGGGCAAAGCAGATAACAAAGATGCCTACTTTATCATATGGTGGTTACAATTCCGAGAAAATTCAACTTGCAGGAAAAATAGCTGCCAACCTATAGTTGCTTAAAGAGGTCTCAGTAAGTACTGATGGCATTTTTGTAGAATAAATACACCCTTCTCACCAGTGGCCAAAACTCTTCATCCAGATTAATTTGGCCGTTAAACCCCTAGTCACTGGGAAGGGAGGCCTAGAAATCAGGTTGGAAAAATCACTGTGGAATCTAGATGGAGCCAGAAGTCATAGATTGAATTCCAGCTCCAATTACTCAGTGAGCTGATAGCTAACAGTGTTTGGGAATTCATGAAGTGTTCTATGAATAGTGGGTGGCCTTATTATGATTCAATAATTCTATAGCACTTAAAAGAATTTTAAAAATGATGGAGTCTGCATTGAATTTACTACTATGAACTCATATTAACTATAATCTTAAATTGAATTGATCTCCTTACCTAAACTTTTAACTTTCCTATTTGTTTGAGAACTTAAGTGTCTGAAGCTAAAATTCGTTCCCAAATTCTCCCCCTTACCTTTTGACATATTCCCCTAGTCTCTCTCCTTTGTTCCATTTTGATGTTCACTACCCTAGTGAAGGTCCACAGACTCTGAGCTGTGCCAGAAACCTTCTGTTTTGCTTTTCTCCTTTAATCAGTCCCAGCCGCCGACCTGGGCCCGTCCCTTTTCCAGTCTGAAACAGGCAGTGGCTCACCACCATGTCCATTCTTACTACCTGTTCATTCACACGCTAAGTCATGAATCTCATCTCTTCCAATGGACCCTAATCTCACCTCTCCCACCACGGATCCCCTTCTCTAAGCAGACCAGATTCCCTTTACTGTCCACTCTGTCTTGTTCATCTTAGTTTGTGTCAAGAAGGCCCTCTTTCTACTATGAAATGTTTCCTTCAAGGGTCATCTCAAGACTTACTTTGGGAAAGAGTGAAGTTGAAGGGTTACTTCACAGGCCCCACAATATGCCCCTTTTCTCGGCCATCCAAGGTCTCATCTTTCTGAGTTTTCTACTGAGGCTACCCCACAGTGGGCTTAACACACCCACTTTCTTGACCCTCTACTTTTCCATTTCCTTGAGGTTTAGATCTCGGGTGCTTTTGGAGTGTTCACAGCCTGATAAAGTAGTTCATATAATGGAATAGATGTATACATCCTTTTGAACTCTGTCACAAATAAACATCTGAGTTTTAAAAGAGATGGCCTGTGACACAGTGGAACAGCCCAGAAGCCACTAGGACTCTGATCAGCAGGTGGGAGGGAACAGGGCAGGGTGGGGCGTGTGCACAAGTCCTGCAGTCACTCTCCGTAAGCTCCCCTTCCTCGGCCCAGTCTTCCCTGCAGTGGGCTCCCTGCAGACCACAAGCGCAGCAGTTCGGAAGGCCTGTCTCTAGCTCTTCACTCTGCCCCTGACTCGCCCTGAGACCTGAGGCAGGTCTGTCCATCTCCCTGGGTCACAGGTTTTTCATCCGGATTGGGGCCCATCACATTTAACCTATAGGGTGGCTGTGAGGGTCCAGGGAAATAGAACCCACAGATACCCGTAACAGCATCTATCACACGTAAGAGGTGAGTGCAGCGGTAACATGGGGCTTCCCTGGTGGCTCAGATGGTAAAGAAACTGTCCACGATGCAGGAGACCTGGGTTCGGCCCCTGGGTCAAGAAGATCCCCTGGAGAAGGGATTAGCAACCCTCTCCAGTATTCTTGCCTGGAGAATTCCACAGACAGAGGAGCCTGGCGGGTACAGCGCATGGGATCGCAAAGAGTCAGACAGGACTGAGCGACTAACGCACACACACAGAGGTAGTCTAGCACCTTATGAAGTCTTGCTCTTGAGTAACTCCAAGAATTCATGCTGCATCTCCTCAGACTCAAAAACAGGGACTTGGTCTAATTCTCTTTTTTTTTTTTTCAGAATTACAGTGGTTCCCTTATTTGTTCATAGGTGTGTGTGTGTGTGCGCATGTATTTGTATGTATTTCTTTATCCCCATGCCATTTCAGAAGTGTTCTATGTGACTTTTCTTTTTTCTAAATGAAGCATTAAAAATAACCTCAAGTTTATACTTAGTTGTAAAGTAATATACATTCAAATGTAAAGTTAAAACTCAAGAAATCCTTAGTACACCCAATAAATGCCATTGCCTGCCTTAAAAAAAAAAAAAAAATCCAGGGTATCTCTAGTAACACAATACATCAACATAAAGACTTTTATGAAGTCAAATTGTTTCTAAATGCATTCTTGTTTCAATCCACCTCTTTTCTTTTGAAGAAAAGTATTAAATCTTTTCAAATACTTGAATAATTTAGCAACTGCTGCTGCTGCTGCTAAGTCGCATCAGTTATGTCCGACTCTGTGCGACCCCATAGACGGCAGCCCACCAGGCTTCTCCGTCCCTGGGATTCTCCAGGCAAGAACACTGGAGTGGGATGCCATTGCCTTCTCCAATGCAGGAAAGTGAAAAGTGAAAGTGAAATCCTCAGTCATGTCCGACTCTTTGAAACCCCGTGGACCGCAGCCTACCAGGCTCCTCCGTCCATGGGATCCTCCAGGCAAGAGTACTGGAGTGGGCTGCCACTGCCTTCTCCTAATTTAGCTACTAGTATTTCTCTATTGCAGTCTAAGTAGCTCGCATTTTCTAAGCACTGTATAACATGTGGAGAAGGCAATGGCACCCCACTCCAGTACTCTTGCCTGGAAAATCCCATGGACGGAGGAGCCTGGTAGGCTACAGTCCATGGGGTCGCTAAGAGTCGGACACGACTGAGTGACTTCACTTTCACTTTTCCCTTTCATGTACTGGAGAAGGAAATGGCAACCCACTCCAGTATTCTTGCCTGGAGAATCCTAGGGACGGCAGAGCCTGGTGAGCTGCTGTCTATGGGGTCGCACAGAGTCGGACACGACTGAAGTGACTTAGCAGTAGCAGTAGCAGCAGTATAACATGAGCCTTCGGGATTAAAATCCAATGAACATTGACAGTGTATTGTACTCATAGACAGTGCAGTAGTTAAGAGCATAGTTTCAGTTTTGGCTTGAATCTCAGTTCTTACTCTCTCGGAAAACTTCAACCTCTCTCTCAGTCTCAATTTCCTCATCAGCAAAATGAGATGGTACTTAAATCTATTCCATAGAATTAAACTGAGGGTAAATAGAAATGACCACTTTGAAGCATATAGCTCATGAGTGTTAAGTAATTCGCATTGTTGGGCAACAAACCTCCAGAACTCTTTCCATCTTGCCAAAGTGAAAGTTTATATTCACCAAAGGATATTTCCCGGTTCCTCCTCCTCCAGCCCCTGGTAAGCACTGTTCTACTTCCTGTTTCAATGAACTTGGCTACTCTTGGTACCCCGTGTAAGCGGAACCTGCAGTATTTGTCTTTTTGTGGCTGCCTTATTTCAACCAGCGTGATGTCCTCAAGGTTCATCCACACTGGAGCGTGTGTCAGCATTTCCTTCCCTTTTAAAGCGGTATAATGTTCTGCAGTATGTATATATCATATTTTATTTATCCATTCCTCCATTGATGGACATGGGTTGTTTCCACGTTTTGGCTACTTTGAATGTGCTGCTATGAACATAGGTGTACGAGCATCTCTTCCAGATCCTGTTTCCAATTCTTTTGGATATATACTCAAAAGTAGAACTGCTGAATCATACGGTGCTTTAATTTTTAGTTTTCTGAGGGCCTGCCGTCCTGTGTTCCACAGTACGAGCCGTACTTTCAAGGTTCCTTCTCAAGTTCCCAGAACCCTCAGGGCTGTGACGGAAGATTTTAGAGCTGCCCGTTCCTTTCCCCTCCCTCTGCTCACACAGCAGCATCTGCCGCGCCTCTAACACGGGCCGGCCGAGCTTTCCTCTCTCCTCCGCCGATCTTGGCATCTGCCACGACCGATTTTCCGCGGGCTGCTATTGGCCGCGCCTTGCGGGGTATATCTTGTTATAGACAAAGCTGACCCTAATGTTACGGACGGGGGTCCTTGGACTCTTCAGTCAAGAGACATTGATAAGCGGCCAGATGATGTATTCAGGCAAGGCTCTATGGGATCTGCGCCGCAGCACAAGGGCATGAAAACAGGTCACAGGGTCCCTTGCTTGCTCTTGATCGCGGGGCCAGGGGCAGCGCCTGAAATGGGGAGGGGCTGGAGAGGGACCCCCGAGTCAGACTGGAGGAGTGGCTCGGGTGGGAAGACCACTGGGTGGTCCTGGGGGCAGGGGACACAGCGTCCTGCTTTTGCTCCCAGTACCTGGGAAGCGGCAGTTGGGTTTTTGGTCTTTATGTGTCTTATTGTTCATGATTTGCCCCAGTTGCACCTCCAGGCAGGTATTTGTAGTCCCTTATAGTTTCTTTGTATTCTGTTCTTGGGGAGATGTTTGCCCAGGTGTAAGCTCAGATGGTAAAGCATCTGCCTACAATGCGGGAGACCCAGGTTCAATCCCTGGGTCGGGAAGATTCCCTGGAGAAGGGAATGGCGACCCGCTCCAGTACTCTTGCCTGGAGAATCCCATGGACGGAGGAGCCTGGTGGGCTACAGTCCACGGGGTCGCTAAGGGTCGGACACCTCTGAGCGATGTCACTTTCACTTTCAAGCACCGCAGCACAGGGGCCCAGGTCCCAGGCTGTGCCAGTAACAGTCGGGGTTCGCTGAGCGGCCACTCCGTGGCAGGGGCAGAGCTGAGACTTCGCTTCGCTTTCGCATTTCCTCCCCAGAGCAGCCTTCTGCGGTGAGCCTAACGCCTGCTCCTGAGACCCCCGTGGCCCTCACCCTCGGCTGCACGCTGGAGTCGCGGTCACAGGGAGAGGAAGAGCTGTAAGCAAGCAGGACTCTGAGGGGTCTTCCGGGCCAGACCCCTCCCGTCCTCGCTGTAGCTCCTCCCTGAAGTGCCCGCATAATGGCAGCTTGTGCACATTTCCTGGATTTTTCAGCTGTAAAACCGCCCCCGATCGGGAGAAGTTAGCTGCTCAATGGCCGTGAGCACAGAGCCCTCGGCCCTCCGGTGCCCCAGGACTGATACCGTTGCCCTAACCGACCACCGGCCGGTTGGGAAACAATTGGCTCCCCTCCCTCAGCTGGCCTTCAAAACTGCTTTCTCCAAACCCTTCAGGGAGTTTGGGATATTTCAAGCACGAGCCGCCCATTCTCTTTCCATGGCCCTGCAGTAAACGTCTCTCCGCTCCGAACGCGGGCGTTTGGGTTTGTCTGCTCACTGTGGGGTGGGAAGAGGAACTGGTGAACTTGCTCTCAGTAAGAAAGCCGTGTGCTTAAAAACCCCAGTGTCTGGCCAACCAGAACCTTTGAGGAGTGTTTTAAAAGCTCTCCAACCATTATACAGAGTGAAGTAAGCCAGAAAGAAAAACAACAATACAGTATACTAATGCATATATATGGAATTTGAAAGATGGTAACGATAACCCTATATGCGAGACAGAATAAGAGACACAGATGCATGGAACAATTTTATGGACTCTGAGGGAGAAGGTGAGGGTGGGACGTTCTGGGAGAATAGCATTGAAACATGTATATTATCATATGTGAAACAGAACACCATTCCATGTTCGATGCATGTGACAAGGGCTCAGGGCCGGGGCAATGGGATGATCCAGAAGGATGGGATGGGGAGGGAGGTGGGTGGGGGGGTCCAGGAAGGGGAACACATGTAAACCCATGGCTGATTCATGTCAATGTATGGCAAAAACTATTACAATATTGTAAAGTAATTAGCCCCCAACTAAAATAAATAAATTTATAAAAAAAAAAAAAAAAAAGCTCTCCAACCGATCCCAGCGTTCAGCCCACTTTGAGAAAGAGGGATTTTACACCCTAGTTTTGCCAATCTGGTCCAGTAGCACTGAACTTGCTGGAAGCTTGTCTGAAATGCAGATTTTTTTAGCCACACCCCCAGCCTGCAGAATCAGAGCCTTCCTTTTAACAAGAACCGCCTGGAATCCAGGTACACATTCAAGTTAGAAAAGCTCAGACAAATAAAAACAATGGAACAATAAAGCTTCCACCTGAGGGTCTCAAGTGTTTCCTAGTCATTAACTAATTCATCTTCCTAATAGGACACTACACCTATTTTAGAGATGCATAAAGAAAGGCATATTTGCAATTTTTAATTATTTGATTGTTTCTCATTGTTAAGTATCCTCATTTCCAGGCTGAGGCATTATGACTCCTTAAATCATTCCCTCCCTTAGCATTCCTAAACCAATTTCTAAAGCAAAAATCAAATACAGTAAACTAGCAAATGTAGACATATCCATACAGAGGGGGAAAAATGCCTTTTAACCCCTAGAACAGGTTCTTGCCTGTTTTTCTTGTTGCTTGTTCTGTTTACCTATTTCCTTTGAGATTTTCTGCAAGCTTCTACTTGCAGGATCCTATCTACAGGAGCCTCAGCCTTTCCCAAGCATTTAGCACATCACGTGCACTTCGGTCCTATTTTCTTAGCACTCTCCTAACCTTTCCAGCTTTATACTAAACAACAAATTAGCACTTACTTCCACCAAGCCCACAAATATTTGTACAATTAAGCAGCAAGTTTTGTGGTCAGAAAGGGAAAAGGGTTCCCTTGAATTTTGTGGCGCCAAACAGCCTTTTTTTTTTTCCCTCTCTGGCTCAATTAGATTAAGTCAGATTAGCAATATCAGATAAATAGGGCAACTGTCAAGGCATTCAACAATAAATTGAAGCATTCTATTTAAGGAATGTATAGTTCAACAGCCTTGACATATGGGAGTTCTCAAAAGCTCCCAGGGAGGTGGCCTGTAGAGACATTCATCAGTAAGTCACCAAAACAGGAGGTTTTACTGGATTCTAGAAAATTAACCATCAAGGAATATGTCTGGAACAAAAGCCGAAGCCCTGGAGGGTAACCAAGGTGAAAGCTTTCTGACCCCAAGTCCTATCGGAGGTCTTTTTTCCTAGGGGTATTGTGAGCCAATCTTCTGTAAAAGATCTGTAATCTACTCCATGGTGCATCCTGGCCTGCCTACAGCTTTCGGTTTCTGGTTCCCGTGGCCAGTTACATGCAAAACAGGCCAGAGTCCAGTGGCAGGCAGCCTCCCCACCTGGAGTGGGTCTGGTGTGTCCGTTCTTATTCCAAGAGTAACTAACTGCTCCTTTGCCTCATTCTTCCTGGAGGGATGGGGTGTATTACACATCTTTAAGATAAATGTCTCTATCTTAAAACAGGGCTTTGTGAAGGAAACCACTTTTCTTGAAAGGGAAGGGTAGAATGCAGTAGGAAGTGGAGGGCAAGGGGAGAGGAGCATATCACTCAAAGTTGGAGGTAAAAATTTCTTTGCAATGCAGACCAAAAAAACAGGCAAGCACAGTTGTCTTCAGGAGATTCTGGTATCTTCCTGGACTTGAGCCGGAGGCAAAGATGCTCGTGTGAGAAAGCATGGGACAAGACAGAAGAAAAGCTTCCACCAGTTTTTTTTAACATTATTTTTTAAACCATTTTATTGAGGTGTGTTGACATGTAGAAAGTCGTACATATTTGATACATATAACTCAGTGGGTTTGGGGCTAAGTATACATGCATGAAGCTATTACCAGCATCAAGGCCACAAACATATCCATCCCAAACCAAATTTTCCTCCCACCCCTTTATCATCAGCATCATCATTGTTGCTGTTGTTATTATAAATCTCTGCTTGCATGATAAGAACAGTTAACATAAGATCTACCCGTTGTGGTCTGTGCGTGGGTTGGAAAAGAATTTCCAGACAGGAGGCAGAAAGAAAGGAGAATAAATTTTACCAGAGAAGGGAGGGGCGAGTCACTGGAGCTCAGCCAGCTGGCTTCCTGACGGGCAGGGAGGCCGCTGGTGGAAGTGGGTTCCTGGTCCATTTCACAGTCAGGGTCCCAAGAGTGGAGGAGAGGTCCTGCAGGTCATTTGCCAATTGGATGAGGTATGTACACTGAGTGGGAAAAGAGTAAGGCAGACACCTTCTCCTTACATGGGGTCGGAGGGGAGATAGGCTGCACCGCCCAGGAGGGTCCAAAACCCCCTCAGGAGTTACAACGTGGGGGCGGGGAGGGCACTAAGGGTCTGGTTTTCTGTTCCTGCGTCCCAAGACCCTTCTCATTAACTTCTTCTTCCATCCTTGGGACACCACCCCACCCTCTTAGCGAGTTCTCGGTATATAATACAGTGTTGCTAACGATGGCCACCATGCTGTATAGAGGGTCTCCAGAAATTACTCTTCTTCATCCCTGAGACTTTGTACCCTTTGAGCAGAGTTTTGAAGTATGAATGTCCCTCAACCATGCCGGTCTTTCTGAAAAATCATTACATACCTGCCAGCTGTGGAGCAAAGGGCGTGATCAATTTACTTTGACCACCCAGGATGAGTACAATCAATGGTGCTTTTAGTCTTCACCAATCCCCCAAGACTCTCTTCATTACCAAAAGGAAGGCATGAAGTTTCAATCCCTAAGAAAGGCAATGCCAAAGAATGCTCAAACTACCACACAATTGCATTAATCTCACACGCTAGCAAAGTAATGCTCAAAATTCTCCAAGCCAGGCTTCAACAATACATGAACCGTGAACTTCCAGATGTTCAAGCTGGTTTTAGAAAAGGCAGAGGAACCAGAGATCAAATTGCCAACATCTGTTGGATCATCGAAAAAGCAGGAGAGTTCCAGAAAAACATCTATTTCTGCTTTATTGACTGTGCCAAAGCCTTTGACTGTGTGGATCACAATAAACTGTGGAAAATTCTGAAAGAGATGGGAATACCAGACCACCTGACCTGTCTCTTGAGAAATCTGTATGCAGGTCAGGAAAAACAGTTAGAACTGGACATGGAACAACAGACTGGTTCCAAATAGGAAAAGAGGTACGTCAAGGCTGTATATTGTCACCCTGCTTATTTAACTTCTATGCAGAGTACATCATGAGAAACGCTGGGCTGGATGAAACACAAGCTGGAATCAAGATTGCCAGGAGAAATATCAATAACCTCAGATATGCAGATGACACCGCCCTTATGGCAGAAAGTGAAGAACTAAAGAGCCTCTTGATGAAAGTGAAAGAGAAGAGTGAAAAAGTTGGCTTAAAGCTCAACATTCAGAAAACTAAGATCATGACATCTGGTCCCATCACTTCATGGGAAACAGATGGGGAAATAGTGGAAACAGTGAGAGACTATATTTTGGGGGGCTCCAAAATCACTTCAGATGTTGATTGCAGCCATGAAATTAAAAGACGCTTACTCCTTGGAAGGAAAGTTATGACCAACCTAGATAGCATATTAAAAAGCAGAGACGTTACTTTGCCAACAAAGGTCTGTCTAGTCAAAGCTATGGTTTTTCCTGTAGTCATGTATGAGTGTGAGAATTGGACTATAAAGAAAGCTGAGTGCTGAACAATTTATGCTTTTAAACTGTGGTGTTGGAGAAGACTCTTGAGAGTCCCTTGGACTGCAAGGAGATCCAACCAGTCTATCCTAAAGGAAATCAGTCCCGAATATTCATTGGAAGGACTGATGCTGAAGCTGAAACTCCAATACTTTGGCCACCTGATGTGAAGAGCTGACTCATTTGAAAAGACCCTGATACTGGAAAAGATTGAGGGCAGGAGGAGAAGGGGACGACAGAGGATGAGATGGTTGGATGGCATCACCGACTCAATGGACATGGGTTTGGGTGGACTCTGGGAGTTGGTTATGGACAGGGAGGCCTGACGTGCTGCAGTCCATGGGGTGGCAAAGAGTCGGACACGGCTGAGCCACTCAGCTGAACTGAATCCTGCCACCCCCCCTCCCCCCACAAGACTCTCTTCATTACCAAAGGAAAGGCATGAAGTTTTCTGACCATAGTAAAAAGCATTCAGAAACCCCCAGGAACAGCTCTTAGGAACTTGAGTGGTGTTTCCCAGGCTTCCTTTGCTTAGAAAAATTGTTCACAATCCATAAATACTCTCAATTCCTGGGGAGAAGGAAAACCCTTACATCAGGGGGTCTCTTGAGGACTCCTAATAGCCCAGCAGAGGTGTCCATGAGAGCAGCGCTTTTGGTTTTTGTCAAAGCCTCTGACTTCTATAGGATTCAGTAACTAGGAGATTCGGGAGAGAGCAGAATAGTCCCCCTTCATGTATTTGGTATCCTCTCCCCCCTCATCTGGGGCTTCCTTGGTGGCTCAGATAGTAAAGAATCTGCCTGCCATGTGGGAGACCCAGGTTCCATCCTTGGGTTGGGAAGATCCCCTGGAGAAGGAAATGGCAACCCACTCCATATTCTTGCCTGGAAAACTCAATAGACGGAGGAGCCTGGTGGGCTACAGTCCCTGCGGTCACAAAGAGTTGGCCATGACTGACCACCTAACACACACACACACACTTGCCTCATCTACAACAACTTGGCCCTGATTAATCAGCCACACTGTGTCCGTGATGACTGTTTCCCCGTGGTGAGTCTCAGATGGTTCCTCAAGCATCTCCCAGGAAGCTCTTCTGTCTTCTGATACAATAGGCCCTGGGAGTCCACAGCCCATGCCATTCAAGACATCTGGCCTTTTCTGATCTCTGGTGGTCAACACAGCCTAACCTCCAGCTGGCCCCATCACAGTGAATGTCCAATACAGAGACCAGAAAATCCAATGGCCCCTACCACCCACCGATACGCATTCCTATAGGATCACAATGACTGCGTAAGGAATTCCCCGGGGCAGAGGATAATAGCATCAGTTACAGAATGATAGCCCGGGTGTGAGTCCTTATCACACGCGACAATTATTCCAAGTACATGTTACTTAGGAGTTACAAGTGCTTTGTATTTAATCCTTGTAGCAATTAAGTGTTTCTTATTAGCCTCTTTTTAACAAGGGAGGTGGGAAGCCTTAAGTGCAAAGAAATTAAACAGCTTGCACAAAGTCTTCCAGCTGGTAATTGTCCAAGCCAGGATTTGAATCCAGTACCAGCTGCTCCAGAACCAGGCCCCTGCCTTTTTGACAGTTATGCTATTCTGAAGGCAGCCAAAGATCTGTTAGGTCAGATAACTGAAACAGTTAGACCCAAATCCATTGACTCTACAAATGGAGGTTTTCCCACCTCTTCGAAGACCCTCTGTGAATTCCTAGAAGAAGGGGGAGCAGCAGGCTCCGAGGCTGATCTCTGCATGAGTTAGAGGTGCTGAGTTTCCATAGCCACCATAGTGGATGCGCGTGGCAGAAGCCAACCTCAATATTTTAAAGGGATGGAGACATCCTTCCAGACGGGGAGTACACCCCTCCCGAGAGTCCTTCTCCTTTGTGAGAACTCTCTCTTATGTCATCAGCAGGGGCTGGGGAAGCAATGGCTAGCTCACTATTTTTTACATCACTCGAAAGGCAAATTTTGGTGAAAATTGTAACTCTTTTCCAATGGTATTCCCTCAAGCTGCTTGGCAGCTTTTTGCTTCCCACAATTCATGATAAAATTCCACCACACTTGGCAAAATCATCTCAGCCTTACAGTTGTCTGTAATATTTAGAAAGCAGCCAGATGAAAGAATAAAAACGATCAGTATAGCTGATAGATCTGAAAGCAACAAAGGTCACATTCCAGTTTTGTTTGTTTGTTTTTGAGAAACCAAATTAAATCCAGACTTAGTTCACACTCGGCAAAATTTATGAACAATCCAACATTAATCAATTCACTTCACTTCTTCTCTTGCCTTTAATCATACAATATCTAGGGGATTCACACGTTCAGAGTCATGAAGGAGGACCCAGGTTCTCAGGCCCCTCTGTAGTTTTTGGCTCAGGACTGCATGGATTATTTAAAATTCCATTTCTGGTGTCATTCCACTCCCTCCAAACGAAGTTCAGCCTCTGGAATCTTTAAGGCCACGGTGCCTAAAAGCCCAGCCTGCGCAGGTTACCAGACAGCCAACCTCCTATGGGGGTTCACATGGTCTGCACTGTTTTTCAACACAACTTCTGCCACCACACGTAAGGGTGTTTTCCTCACATCAGTCAGTTCTCTAACTCTCTGGACACCAGCTGAGTGTCCTACAGTTCAACCAACTCTGACACGAACTACCAGAGATACAAGCTGAGGGCTCAGCCCCACAAGACTGCCGCCATTTTCAGACCAGTTACAAGCTCCACATTGCACCTGAACGTCTAACAGCTGGCCATAAAGTGAGGGTCCCCACGACCCCATCGTCAGGTACTACAGCTTGCTAGAATGGCTCATAGAACTTCGGGAAACACTTTGCTTACCTTTGCTGTTTAATTATAAAGGATACGCCTGGACAACAGCCCATTGGGAGAGTCTCACAGGGTCATGTATGGGGGACCATCTGTGCTCTCTCTAGGTCTACCGCCTTTTCAGAATTTCCACGTTCTCACCGACTTGGATGGCCCCCAAACCCCATCGTTTAGGGTTATTTATGGAAGTTTCATTGTGTCAGAATCGTTGATTAAATAGCTGGTCGTTGATATCGAACTTAACCTCCAGCTCCTCTCCCTAGCAGCAGAGGTCAGAGATGGAGTTTCAAGTTCCAACCCCCCAAAATTCACTTGGTTTTTCTAGGGACCAGATTCATCCTCAGTGACCAGTCATCTCATCAGCATACAAATGACTCTCACCTTCAGAGATTCCCATGGCTGTAGGAGCTGTGTGCCGGGGACCGGGGACAAAGACCAGGGATCTACTTTTACTCTATGGCAGGTGGCAATCCGGTCTCTGTCCCTTGTGTCACTCAGAATGTTCAGTCTCCCCTTCCCAGTCTCTAGAATCGTCCAGTCAGGTTAGCCTTATTCGTCCGCGAAGTACACAGCCTCCTCCACCCCCCTTGCGACAATATGGTGGAAACAGCTTGATAACACTCCTCTTAATTTTGTTGAACACACACCACACAGCATTTATTGTGTCTCAAAACTTGTTCTTCGACCTTCACATGTTTGCACATATTTAATCCTTACAACCATTCCAGGAAGTAAGAATATTATCTCCATTTGACAAATGGAAGAGCATTGAGGCCAGAGAGGTTCAGTAACTTGCAGAAGGTCAAACAGCAGTGGAATCTGGACTCAAATGCCCGACTAGCTCTGAAATCTGAGGCACTGTTATCACTCCCTGCATCACCAAGCGGCCTCAGCAAGAAGTCAGTCCTTTAGAAACTGTGCTGCTGTCTCTCACTGAAAAAAAGAAGGGAGACGCTGCATTTCTCCTCTGATGAGTCTGTAGCAGAAAATCTCACCACTGCCTCAGGAGACTGAATTTCTCAGAAAAGTGTTGGGTTAGGGAAACAAATGTCTGCAAGACACTGAGTCTGGCAGGGAGATCTCTGAGGTAACTCGAAAGCCCTTGAGGATGAGAAAAGGCGGAGCTGAGTTGAGCAGTTCACAGAGAATGGTCCCAGCCACACCAAGGCGGGCTGGTCCTGGATCAAGGGCAGTGGAGGTGACTGTGAAGAGCCCAGGAGCCCAGCACACGCTATAAGATGGGCACTGTCCTCTCTCACATCTCGAGTGAAGTGAAGTCGCTCAGTCATGTCCGACTCTTTGTGACCGCATGGACTGTAGCCCACCAGGCTCCTCTGTCCATGGAATTTTCCAGGCAAGAGTACTGGAGTGGGGTGCCATTTCCTTCTCCAGGGGAACTTCCCAACCCAGGGATCGAACCTGGGTGTCCCGCATTGTGGGCAGATGCTTTACCATCTGAGCCACCAGGGAAGCCCCCCCCAAAAAAATTTCTTTGAGCCCCCTTTTTTTTGGGGGGCAAGAATCCTGGCGTGGGACGTCTCCAGGGAGACGTAGAACTTTGGCACCACTTCACAGCAGCAGCAGGGACGACGACACAGGTGGAGGCTGAAGCTCACAAAGCTGGGCCACGCCGTGGGCGGCTCACGGCCCCTGCGGGAGCAGCCACAGGGCCACGGCCTGTGGGCCCGTCCCATGGTTTGCTTTGGTGCTGGACCACCAGCCGCGACGGTGCCTCATTACAGAGGTGCCGACTTTCAGGAGCTGTGTGGAGCTGGAGCTTCAGGAAGCGCACAGGGGCAACAGCTCCCCTGTTGACTGGTGCAAACACAGCTGTTGGTTGTGTACGTGCTGGCCCCCTTGGAGTTCCCTGGACTTCTCAGCAGCGTAGTGCATGGGGGAGACTTTTTATTAGAGAACTGTTTTAAAAGTTGCAAGCCTTGGGAATCAAACCGGCATGGGTTTGAGTCCTGACCCTGCCATTCCCTTGCAACTTGTCTTTGGGGGGAGTTAGTCTACTTCTGGGAGAAGGACATGGCACCCCACTCCAGTATTCTTGCCTGGAGAATCCCATGGACAGAGGAGCCTGGTGGACTGCCGTCCATGGAGTCGCACAGAGTTGGACACGACTGAAGTGCCTTAGCATGCATGCGTGCCTTGGAGAAGGAAATGGCAACCCACTCCAGTGTTCTTGCCTGGAGAATCCCAGGGACAGAGGAGCCTGGTGGGCTGCCGTCTATGGGGTCGTACAGAGTTGGACACGACTGAAGCGACTTAGCAGCAGCAGCAACAGCAGTCGAGTTCCATCTCTAACTTCTAACACGGGGTCATGTGACCTATCCTTGTGATTGCTATTGCCATTCACTGAGATAATGCTTTCTGGTTGACCATTTTGATGTCTGGTGCGCTGTTCACCCCTGACAAATGATAGAAGTATTATGAGTATTATTTCTTGAATCTGCCTTACTTTCTTATCTGTAAAATGGTGGTGCCCACAAGACTGTGGGGAGGAGTAATTAAATACAATTAATAATTCAAAGAGCTTGGAGCAAAGCACCAATTCTGTGTCGATTTCTAAACACAAGACAAGCACAGCTTCCGCACACGCCTCCCCGCCTCAACGCTCCCATAGGTTTTCTGTCCTTGTTTCACTAGGCCTTACTCCAGAATGACTCAATTTTCTCTTTTGGGTGGAACTTTTGAAAAGACATAGACAATGAAACTTTGTTACATTGCTTGTCTATTCCCGCATTCAACATTTTCAAGCCTGTAACCTTCCCAGTTCCTTAAAAAATGAAAAAAACATGGTTTCCTATATGTCCTTCAGTCTTCAAAGAGCTCTCCTGCCTGCCCCTGGCAGCAGAGGCCTCAGACACGTCTTTTTACGCTGTCGTGAGTGATGTCTTGCATGCTTTGTAACAGTATCAGCTTCTCCTCTGCATGGGTTCTAGCCATCTTGGCAACGGTGGGAAGGTTTCTCATTGTTCTTGAGAAAGGCAGACGTTTTGGCTATTTTCACTGCAGCTGCTCAACCTCAGAAGCGAAAGAAATGTGAGGGTCTGAGACAACCTTTACGCAGGCTTCCTTCATTTTACACATAGGTTGAACCTTTGAGGATCAACAATTAAAATTACATTGCAGCTTTAATGTGATCATAAATCAGTAATTCTTTTTCTTTTAGCATTACACTTTCTGATGAAACTGTAATGCTGCTGATCATTTATTTGACTCATGCTGCTCAAATCTGACCTCTAGGTATCTCTGCCAATAACGAGTTTAAACTGAAAGCAGAAGAACATTTAATTAGTCTTCGCTTGTAACAGTCTGATGAGTTGGGTTAGCTTAGAGCTTTGAGATGAAGAGTTTCAGTTGCCAAAGAAGGATGCTAATTTTATATGTTACATGTGGAGAAGGTCCAGAAATAACCTTCTTACAACATGCTACTTGGAAGCCAAGAATTTCAAGTCCACTAAATTAAAAGGTATAAGCATTCATGGTCAGATTTAGAAAGCTACCAAAAAATCTCATGAACCTTTTCTGAAAGCCTATTTTGGAACCAAGATTTCCACTTGGCTTTTATTTAAATCCAAATACACATGTTAAAATTTGTATTGTATCCAATTTACATAAACCTACTGAAGTTGCCTTGTCCTTCTTGGCTCTGAATAACGATAATACTTCCCTTAGGGTTAGGGTCAGGTTTCCTCAGGTTTATGTTGCCCATTCATTCCACGACACATTATGTTCAAAAGTATTATGAGGACATAAAGAATGACGCTCCTTGGGGACCACTCTCCACTTGACAGACAGAGCCTTCACACTTGAAATCCTATACAGAAAGGCCTTTAATAGATTGTCTAATTAGGGGATATAATTTAGTGAGAGAAAATGGAATAGGAAGTGAACACAGACACACGTAAACATAACCCACCCTTAGAGGAGAGAAGCTATACGAGCAAAAGAAGTTATGATGCGAAAAAGAAAACCAACACTGAATAAAAATGACTTTATTAAAAGCTAAGCATATATCTAAGTGCTACACATTTATCATCATACTTACTCCTCACAAAACCCCTCGTGAGCCAGTTTTCACTACTCCCCACCCCATTTGGTAGATGAGCAAAGTAAAGCTCAAAGAGAATGAGAAACTTCCCCCGTGGCACACACAACAAGCAAGAATTCTGGAATCTGAGTTCTGTTGCATAAAATGACATCAGCATGGACAGAGCAAAGGCAGGAGGATAGGAAGACCTCCCTCTCCCTATTTTCAGAGACAGTGAAGTGAGTAGGCAAAGAATCAGTAGGAAATTTCTTACTTTGGTTACACGTTTACTAAATGGAAACAATCTAGGAAAAATTTTGTGGTTTTATGTATAAGAATGACATGCAAATTCATGATAATTCTCATATTTTTATGAAATATACATAGCAAAATTTCAAAACTAACCACTATAAGAATAGAATTAGAGTGTATAACTTCTGAACAATAAAAGAGGAAATAGTAATAAAAAAAGAAATAAAAAACAAATGCTAAATCATTTATTTAAAGATAATATGGTGCAAAAAAACATTGAAAAAATCATAGAAAAGAACATGGTAGTTCCAAACTCAAAGACATTAGTAATTACAATAAATGTATTTGGACAAATTCTTAAATTAAAATACATAGATTTTCAGTTTGTATTTTGAAAATTTAGTATATGCTACCTACAAAATAATACCCCAAATATAAGTAAACAGAAAGTCTGAAAATAAGGAGATGGAAAACATACACTCAAAATACTAACAAAAGGCATAACTGTATTAGCAAGTAACAAAATACATGTTAAGACAAAAAAAGTGCTTAAGGATAGAGAGAGTGTATTAGTTCTCTTATTACTGCTTAACAAATGGTCACAGCCTGTAGCTGGAAAAGACACAGTTTATCATCTCACAGCTTTCTGTGGTCAGAAGTCTGGCACAGCGTGGCTAGGATCTATGTTTAGGACCTCGTTAGCTGATATCAAGGTACTGGCAATCTGCACCCCCATCTGGAGTCTTGACCAGGGGGAGATTTGCTGCAAGCCCCTTCTGGATGTTGGAAGAAATTATTTCCTTGTTGCTCTAAGATTGAGTTCTCTGCTGTCTTGCAAGCTGTTAACCAGGGATTTTTTCGTCTTTTTGAGGCCACTCTCAGATCCTTGCCCCGTGGTCCCACTCATTTCAGGAATAGAAAACATCTCTCATGTCAGATCTCTCTTATGCTTCGAGTCTCTCTGACTTCTGCCGTTCCCAGCCAGAGAAACGGCTCTGCTTTCAAAAGACTTGTGTGATTAGCTTAGACCCTCCAAATCATCTCCCTTTCTTAAGATCAGTTGTGCCATAACATAACCATGGGGTAAAAGCCATCAAACTGAGTCCTACAATCATATAAGTTATGCACAAGTTGGGGATGAGGTCTTGAGGGATATTTTAGCATTCTGCCTATCACAAAGGGCACTTATAATCATTAAATGTGGGCTATGCTACACATTTAATCTTGAACTAAAATGTTCAATTTTTCCAGGAAGACATAAAAATTAAAATGTCTTTGTATCACTAAAATATCTCTAAAGAAATAAATCAGTAGATGATAGAAATCAGGGAGAAAATTACATATCCATGGTCATAATGGGATGTTTCAATATACCACTTCTAAAAAGTCAAAAAATTAGTAAGCTAGATTATTGGAATGAATGATTAATACATTTGTGATTTAGGACATTTGTGGAATATTTCAATCTTAGGAAACTCATATTTTAAAACAAAGGATCACCACATACTAGCAATAGATTTAAACTTTTCTCAAGAATTAGAAAGTCCATACAACTCAATAAAGAAATTCACCAGTAGATTAGCATATTTCTACAAAGAAAACACCAATCTCCAAAAAATTTTAAAATGAGTCTATGGAACTTTCAAAGAAACAATCATTCCAAACTTACCCCATACTCTTCAGAATATAGGAAAAAGAGCAAATAGGCTCCAATTCAATTTATGGGTCTAGTAAAACTTTACTATCAAAGCCACACAAAGGAGAGTACAACAAAAGTCATTTTAACATGTGAACATAGATAAAAGCTTTTAAAATGATATATGGGCAAAATGTTTCAAGAAGCATATAAAAAAGATAATATATCATGATCAAGTTGAATTTAGTACATTTATACAAGAACAGCGAAACATTAGAGAAATCTATAACTATCAGTTATGCCACTAAAAGGTTAAAGAAAAAAAATATATGGTCTTGACGTATGCAAAACAGGCATCTGATAAATTTCAGCATCCAATAATAATGAAAAAAAAAGCTTCCTTGGGAAATTAGGGAAAAATTCCCTTAGCATGTTAAAGGCTGTCACCAAAGCCTGTTCTTTTAAGTAGGAACAAGACAGGAATGCTCACTAACCACTGATTTTATTCAAGATTGAATTCCAAGTCAGTGAAATAAAACAAGAAAAAGAGTTAGAAGATATAAGGGCCAGAGAGAAAGAAGTAAAGTTGTTATTTTCAAAAAGGATGTGGTTTTGATATAGAAAAACTCCCCAAATTACACATTAATAAAAATAAGACTGTTTTGCAAGATGTATAGATTTAAGATCATTTCAGATATAAATGAAATTGAATCCCTATCTAACACTCCTTTCAAAAATAAATTCTGTAAAGATTAAAGGTGTATGTGCAAAACAAAATATGACATTTTAAAGTAAATGTGGACAATACATTTCTGAACTCAAATTATGGAAGTCTTTCTTAAATAAAACAAAAGCGTTAACTATGTAAGAAATGACTGACAAATCAAACAACGATAAAAATAAGATCACCTGCTCATCAACAGTCACCATAAAGACAAGGAAAGGACAAGTCACAAAGTGAAAAAAGATAAATGAAATAAAATTTAAAAATAATTTAATCTCCAGAATATGTAAATGATATTATGTATACAAGTCAATAGAAAAAGTAGAATAACCCAAGTAATAGAAAATGGGCAAAAGATACAATAAAAAATACCCCATAAAAGGAAATGCAGAGAACACTCAAGTAACCCAGGAGACAAACTCTGAGGTTGAGATTCATATGCAGGAGAATCCATGGGAAATGATCTCATAGAGTGAAATACAATAGTGAGAACAGATATTTTCAGTATATAAACCAATATTATATATGTCATAGAATGTAATATGTCATATACTGGTGCCTCTATGCAATACACAGATGCACAGAGTTGTGCAATTCACCTATGTATTGCATAGAGAGCTGGAAGAAGCACAAGCTGGAATCAAGATTTCTGGGAGAAATATCAATGACCTCAGATATGTAGATGACACCACCCTTATGGCAGAAAGTGAAGAAGAACTAAAGAGCCTCTTGATGAAAGTGAAAGAGGAGAGTGAAAAAGTTGACTTAAAAGTTAACATTCAAAAAGCTAAGATCATGGCATCCAGTTCTATCATTTCATGGCAAATATGCGGGGAAACAGTGGAAACAGTGACAGACTTGATTTTCTTGGGCTCCAAAATCACTGCAGATGGTGACTGCAGCCATGAAATTAAAAGACACTTGCTCCTTGGAAGAAAAGCTGTGACCAACACAGACAGCGTATTTAAAAGCAGAGACATCACTTTGTCAACAAAGTTCTGTCTACTCAGAGCAATTTGTTTTTCTAGTAGTCAAGTATGGATGTGAGAGTTGGACCATAAAGAAGGCTGAGCACTGAAGACTTGATGCTTTTGAACTGTGGTGTTGGAGAAGACTCTTGAGAGTCCCTTGGGCTGCAAGGAGATCCAACCAGTCCATCCTAAAGGAGATCAGTCCTGGGTGTTCATTGGAAGGACTGATGCTGAAGCTGAAACTCCAATTCTTTGGCCACCTGATGCGAAGAACTGATTCATTTGAAAAGACCCTGATGCTGGGAAAGACTGAAGGTGGGAGGAGAAGGGGACGACAGAGGAAGAGATGGTTCGACGGCATCACTAAGTCAATGGACACAGGTTTGAACAAATTCCAGGAGTTGGTGAAGGACGGGGTAGCCTGGGGTACAGTAGACCATGGGGTCGCAAACAGCTGGACATGACTGAGCAGTTGAACAGCAAGTGTGGTACATATATACCATGTTTACCGTACGTATTCTTAAAACAAATACCAAAGGAGGAGCATAAGAATGTTTATAGTGTTTATATCAGGTGACAGTTCAGAGATTTCATTTTTTCATATTCACTAGCCTATGTGTACTAAAGTTTTTTGCAATGAATATGTTTTTGGTAATGAGGAAGAATAAAAATAGATGTGAATTGAAAACCCTTACTGAGCAGTGAACTCTGGCCCCTAGAATTCTTTTTGACATTAGGACATAAAGGGAAATAGAGATAAAGAGGTGGAAATTAGGGGCAGATCACATCACCTTTGGTTCACCAGGAGCAAATCTGCTTCAGGTCCTCAGTGCTTCCTCAGACTCCTTACCCATTCCCCACCTGTGACCACGTGTGGTCACTCCCCAAACCTAGGCTCTTTATGTCTACACTGTGTGAAAGGTAGCATGAAAACATTATGCTCTTGGCAAACAAAGGTTGAATGTGTAGAGTTCTAGCCTTGAATGGGCTAAAAGTGGAACATGAAATTTGAGAAACTTCAAAAACACAGAGAAGGGAATTTCAAGTGTGACTGAGTCTAGACTGAAGTTGACAAGATTTAGAGCCATCCATGGAAGAACTTCCACAAAACAAAAGTTACTAAACCTCAGAACAGACTGTTCCATATATTTGTTGTGAACAAAGCATACTATTAAAGGGTTTATAGGAGCTTTGTTCTAAGTAATTTTTCAAATATCAAATAAGTAGTCAGATATTTTAAGGCATGGAGTGGAAGCTAATTTTAGAGGATAAGACATATCTGGTGATCTTAAGTCTTGGAATAGTTTTTGCTTGTTCATTTTCACCCAGGCTTTATTTAGTGTCCTGATGATTTGACAGAATTGTAAAATGTTGACATTTTTCCACAATACCACTTTTATAGAAAGGAAATTATGAACCTATACCAGGATTTTCCTGTGTTTCCCATCTGCAAACCTAGTGACATAAAAATACTTTACAAAAAATGTTTTCAAGCAAAACTACTCTGTTCTCTGAGAGACTGATAAGATATGTTAGCATTTGAAGGCCCTGAGAAGTTCTGCAGGAAAGACATCAAGAAACCTGTATAACTCTACACCAAGGCCCATTTGGGGAAGCACTGAACCAAACCAGTAAGGAAAATTTTATTAGAAGATTAAATCAAATGAAAGCAGACTCTGAAAGCACACAGATGCAGAACTATTGACTCAGGATAAATACAGAAGACAAAACAGGGCCACAGAGCAGTGCTTCTTCAATTGTCTGCGGTGAAAGGCCACATTTATAATCCGTTATATGATATGGATTTGTAATCCTTATCACTTTTATTTGAAATAATGACATTCATAATCTATCATGTATCAAAACCTTTGTAGGAGTCCGCAGGTCATGCACTCAGTATCATCACAGTGTCAAACGACTGCAGGAGTTTTGCCATGTCTATCCCTATTTGTGTGCCTTCCTCAGTGTGGAGGAAACTGATCTGTGGACTGGCAGGGTCTACAGAGCATACTTGCCATAAAGGATAGTATACTGAAGATGGAAAGCCGACGCATTTTTTTTTTTTTCAATGCAGAACATTTCAGAATGGATAAACGAAAAGAAATGCCAAATCTTTTTAAAGTTTAACAGGATGCAAACCATCTTAAATCAAAGTAAAAGGTAGAAACAACTTTGTCAAACATCAAAAGTGAAAGCAGTGTGGCCATTTGCATAAGTTGGTGGCTCTATTATGTACGTTTTTAATGGCTTGTGTGTGTGTGTGCTCTGTCTTGTCCAATTCTTTGTCTGTAGACTCTCAGGCTCCTCTGTCCATGGAATTCTCCAGGCAAGAATACTGGAGTGGGTTGCCGTTTCCTACTCTAGGGTATCTTCCCGACCCGGGGATCGAACCCATGTCTCCTGTGTCTCCTGCACTGGCAGGGGAATTCTTTACCACTGTACCACCTGGGAAGCCCTGTTTAATACCTTTCTTCATGACAACCTGGAGAGAGCCAAGAGTTGCTTCTATATCTCTAGATTTTTACTTCATTGAAACTTTTTTTTTTGCACAAATGTCACTTAAAGTGACTTTCCTCTTGCTCCTAAAGAGAGACAAAGTAAAATATCAGTTGCTATAACATCCACCAAGGAAGATGTAGGCATTAAAACAGAGCCTTACATTGGTATATCACTGATAGGAGTGCAAATTAGTACAACACTTATGGGAGGGGAAGTTGGTAATAAAATTGGTCATAATTAACAACATTTCGTGGGCCTTTACTCTCTGACCCAGCAATCCCACTTTCAGGGGTCTCTTCTAAAGTTGCTCTGGTAAAAATATGAAAATACATATACACTAGAATATTTATTATGGGTCTATTTTTAATAGCAAATGCCTAAAAATAACCCTGATAACAAATAACCATGATAAGAGATTGGTTGAGTAAACTATGGTATAGTGGTAGAATGGAGTACTATACAAATGAAAAGAAATGAGAGATTTTTTTATACTGCTATGAGAAGATCTTTGAGTTGTACTTGAAGTGAAAAAAGACAAAGTGGATAAAAATGTGCATAGCAAGTTACTATTTATCTAAAGAAGGGGTTCTAGCTATATAAATATATGCATATATATTTATATACACATACATACACACGCAAGCATATACGGTAGAATATGTCTGATATATGCATAGACAGGTAGAAGTATGATGGTTTAGTCACTAATTCATGTCCAACTCTTGTGACCCCATGGTCTGTAGCCTGCCAGGCTCATCTGTCCATGGGATTCTCCAGATAAGAATACTGGACTGGGTTGCCATTTTCTTCTCCAAGGTAGAAGTATAGCTACTTAATAAACTTACATTTAGTAAACAAGCAGCTAGATGTTTAAATCATAATTTAATTTTAAAATTAAGTGGGAAAGTAATTTTTTAAAAAGCCATTACCTTTTGATTATGGAAAGAGGGACGGATAGGGATAGATACTACATTTTACTGAATTTGCTACATTTGTAGATTTGGCTTTGGCACCATGAAAATATTTTATAAAATTATAAAATAAAAATAAATGTTATAAAATACTTTTAGAAAGAGAAATAAAATGAAGCAAGTATACCTAACATATATCCTGTTGGTGGCATAAAAAGAAAGAGAGAAATAATTTCAAGTGATATTAAAACACTGTAATTTGACAAGTCTAATGGGATATATTGTATGTACAAAAATAAGTTAAAAATCTAAGTTATTTTCAATGATCACAATATTGCTATTGTTGGTCCCGCTGGTATTGCTATCCTGCACTGAATAGACTGGATAAGCATGGGATATTCCAACTCTGTCATTTCTGGTAGATTCTTCAATCAAATATGGATTTAAGATTGAAAAGTTTAAATTCTGTGGTCCTGACTTTGAATGGGCAGCATTTCCATGAACTAATGGCATGTATCTCCCAGCTCTGTCCACTGAAAGGACCTAGAAACACTAATCCAGGTGCAATGGTCAGTCCTACTCTTCACACTATGGCATCCAGATATCACTTCCCACTGAAAGGAACCTGGGCACCTTAACAAAAATGGCTGATTCCGAGTCAGAGATGCAAAATGTACAAAATGAATCTGGAACGTCTTGTAACAAATAGCAAAGGCGCTATCAAAAATCATCAGAGATGGTCTCTTCTTCGGATGAAAAAAAATTTCAAAATGAGTAGCATACTAGCTGATTGAAATATCTCAAATATATTTAAACCTGTGAGTTTATAATGATATTTAAGAAAAGCAAATAGATAACTATTGAACCGTATTAGAAAAACAACATACTATTTTGAAAACTGATAGATAAAGGGAGAAAAATCAAGTATTTTATCCAAACTGTATCACTGAGATACAGTGAGTAGCAGATCAAGATATTTTTTTCTCTAAATAGACATTTTACAACTAATACACGAGAAAGGTGCGAAAGGGTTAGATTAGCAATGTTTTTCCAGAAATGAGCAAATGAACCTTGATATTGTCCATGAACAACTGCTGACATGATGCAAACAGTAAACGGAAACAAGCAGACAACACATGCCTCCTTATAGAAGGAGGAATCCCACCAGGGAGGCAGTCACACCAAAGAAACCAAACCTGGACCGGATTGCCTCCAAGTACACACTATACATTAATAACCAAAACAATACAGAGGACATGAGAACCTGTTAAAAGGCACCACAGGGATGCAGTCAACAAAATTCAGACTGTGGGGACATCTGTAAAACAAATAGGCATACTATTTGAAGGGGATAGAAATGTTCAGATCATGTTTTGTTCTGAATCAAACAAATAACTTTAAAAGATAATGCAAGAATTGCAAACATTAACAGTGACTGGATAGTTGAAGATATAAAGGAATCATTGTGATATTTTTAAGAGAGATAATGGTATGATGAGTATGTTTAAAAAAAAAAAAACAACCTAATTCCCTATTGAGGTGGTTGGATTTGAGCTGAAGAACAAAAGGATTTATGGAAAGTGAAAAGGAAAGATCTGCTAAGGAACCTTTTTTTTTAAGTCTGTATAAGGAGATCTCTAGACTGACAGCAGACATCCTGGAAAAGAAGGCAAGTCCTGATTCTCTCTCAAGATTCTAGGGCTATTCATAAACCGCTCCACATTTATGTCATCAACAGAGTTCCTCCAGTGAATTACAGCCTTCCACCCACTTTGGGACCATCCATTACAAGATACAGCCAGCAGCCAAGTTGCAGTTGGCTCATTTCACTAAGTGTTTTCGTAAACAGATTTATAATGAGAAGGAAATGCATTTTTATCAACACTAAGCAGGGCTTCTGAGGGCTCCCCTAAATTATTAGGGGAACTAATAATAACCCCTACTAATACAGGGGCAATTTGCAGAGCCTTCTTCCAACCAGATAATGAAACAGCCCCCAACCCTGCTAGCTTTTTAAAATCTACTAAACAATGTGAAGCCACAGTTTCATTTTTTTCTTTCTGGCTGGAGATGGTGGAAATGTTCATCACCCAGTGTGAGGTAATATGTGAAACAGGTGTTTTATTCCCTAGCAGGTAAAATGGGTTTGATTCCTGTGAGATGTAGACATTTCAAGGCTACCAGCAAGAGGTCCAGATGGTGTGTATTTTCATATCTAATATTATATAAAAGATTTCAAATGTATCCTGACTCTTAACAAAACCATAAATTTACAGCTTATTGCCATGCCGAACAGCTCTGGTAGCTACTAATTAGTATTGCTGTTTTTGCTTTGCTCTTCCAGGGATCACTGGAATATCTGAGCCTTTCATTTTTAGCTTCCAGTTTAAAAAAAAACAAACCCCAAAGAATTCCAGGATAGGAACCTGTCTCACTTCAGGGTCAGCTGCATGGAGAACATTTGAACCTTGAGGGAAACACAGATGGTTATGGAGCCACAGGGGAAAGTGGGGGTCAACAGTTTACTGAAAAGTCCTTTGAGGCCAGAGACCTTTGCCTTGTTGTTCCCTGCTTGGTCATGTGACTATTCCAGAAATAGGATCAAGCATATTTTAAGAACACTGACACCAACAGCAAGCATCATTGCAAGTTTATTAAGAGCTGGGCATTTTATGCCGCATGCAGGCTCTCATTAAATATTCTGACGTGCCCTTGGAGGTAGCAGGACCAACTCAGATCCAATGGGGGCAGAGCTCTCGTTCAAGAACTGGGTACTTCCTCTTTTCCATGTGGCATGGCAGTCCAGAAGGCCAGTGTACAGAATGCACAAAAGGAGCCCCTTGGTCGTATGTCTGGGGAAGACTATATTCAAATTCAAAAAGGTATATGCGCCCCAATGTACGTTGCAGCACTTTTCGCAACAGCCAAGACAGGGAAGCAGCCTACACGTCCATCAAGAGATGAAGGGAGAAAGAAGATGTGATACATACACACAATGGAATATTGTTGTTTAGTCACCAAGTCACATCTGACTCTTCTGTGACACTGTAGTCTGCATCCCATCAGACTCCTGTTCATGGGATTTTCCCAGGCAAGAATACTTGAGTGGGTTGCCATTTCCTCCTCCAGGAGATCTTTCCAACCCAGGGATTGAACCTGTGTCTCTTACACTAGCAGGCAGATTCTTCCCATTGAGCCACCAGGGAAGCACCAATGGAATGTTACTCAGCCATAAAAAAAGGATGAAATAATGCCATTTGCAGCAATATGGATGGACCTAGAGATTGTCATACTGAGTGAAGTAAGTCAGAGAAAAATACATGATAATGCTCATAGGTGAAATCTTAAAAAATGATACAAATGAAGTTATTTGCAAAACAGAAACAGACTCACAGACATAGAAAACAAACTTATGATTACCAAAGGGGAAAGGAGCTGGGGTGGGATAAATAAAAATATACACACTGCTGTATATAAAATAAACAGTAAGGACCTACCGTATAGTGCAGGGTCACACAGGGTGGAGAGAACGGGAAAATACAGGAGCGAATATTTCAGGTGCAAACACCATAATCTCACGTTGTTCACTGTAGGAACAAGCTCTTGTTTTCTGTTGAGAAGAGCCAACAGGACAGATTTCTTTCATCCTGATACCCCAAGTTCAAGCTTCATTAACACCAGTCTACTATGCAAATATTTCAATTCTATTTTGAAAGCATCATTGCAAGATTCCAGGCTGCTATTTCTGCCCTCAGCTTGGCCATAAAAATTGCTTTTGTGATTTTCAGTCACTGTGTTTTCTCAGTGGGGTTAGCATTCTCATCTCCAGAAGTCCTTGTGTGAAAGGTGTCTAAGGAGGGGCTTCCCTGGTGGTCCAGTGGTTAAAACTCTGCCTCCACTGCAGGGGCCATGGGTTCAATCTTTGGTTGGGGGATCGCATGCCCAGTGATGCGGCCAAATATTTAAAAAATAAATAAAGTTAAAAAAGGATGTCCAAGGATGCAACTTTAAACATCAGTAAATTAATGAACATACCCATAGCTTAGAAGAGGGGTTCATCAGAAAATAATAAAATGATTATTTAGGTGGTGGAGTGGAGAACACAGCTGACAGGATAGAAACACTTTGAAGCAGAGATTCTGAGATCTTTGAAAAAATAAAAACAGGGGTGAAACTCACCATAACCTTACCTGCGAGGCAGAGTCTGAAATGAACGGTTCACAGAGGAGAACACCAAAGAAATCTGACCGACTTCTGGGGGAGAGTTTTGTGCAGTGAAGTTCATTGTTTTATCTTCATCCTATTCAAACCTTTGAGGTAACAGAGACAGTGACGACTTGCATTTGGAGGAACCAAACAGCTACCATGTTAAAAACAACAACGAAGCCCTTCATTTTTCACCTTTAAGGTGACTCCTCCCGCAGACGAATACAGCTTAGAGCTTGGCTTTTACTTCTCTTTTCAGTCTGGTAATTTTTTTTCACGCGTGAAAGATCTTGACCAACAGGTGTCTATATTGATTTTGTACCATGCTCCACTGAATTCTGAAGGAATCCCCACCTTCCATTTCTGTTCAGATGCCAGAAGTCACCTGTGGAAAAGCGGGATGAAAGTGAGTCACCAGACCCAGGAACAGCGGTCTTCCTGCCGCCCGCCCCAGGGCGCCCCCCAGGCTCTGCCTCCATTCCTCAGCCATGAGGAGATCCGCGCCTCATCTCCTCCCCCTTTATTCTTGCAGTATTTGCATCTCATGTCCTTATTCTCTTAATGCTTGAACAATTTGAAAGTCTCACATATAGCCAATTCCCAGATCTCGTTCCTAAAGCACGTGATTCCCGTTCAGCTTTTCAGAGGCGCGTGTATTGGGGCAGGAACCAGCCCTCTCTGTCAATCCAGCCTGTGATGAGGGTTTCCCCAGGCGCAGCCCCCCATGGTCCCCTGCTGCTCTCTGCCTGCTTGGCGTCCTTCGGGGGAGCATTTGTATTGCTTTTTCATCTCAGAAAAGATACTCGAGTCACAAACCAGTCATCTGCCTGTTAAGCTGTATTTAGAACAAATCACTCTGAAGCAAAACAATGTCGACGGCAACAAAAGAGCTACACTTATTTTTTTCCAGACTTTTAACAAAACGTTTGATGTTGTGGAGATTTTCAGACAATTAATGTGAAATTGGGGACTGTTGTTCACATGATTTATTTACCGTGTATAGAGAACTCAGCTGGAGTCTCTCTGCTGTCGCTGAAGCTCCCAGGAAATTTTAGCAGAGAGTTGGAAAATCTGTGAACTTTCCTAAGGGGCTGTGCATTCTCAAAGGATACAAGTTAACAGGAATCCATTAGGGCTCCCCTGATAGCTCAGTTGGTAAAGAATCCGCCTGCAATGCAGCAGACCCCGGTTTGATTCCTGGGTTGGGAAGATGCCCTGGAGAAGGGAAAGGCTACCCACTCCAGTATTCTGGGGCTTCCCTGGTGGCTCAGCTGGTAAAGAATCCACCTGCAATGCAGGAGACCTGGGTTCAATCCCTGGGTTGGGAAGATCCCCTGGAGAAGGGAAAGGCTACTCACTCCAGTATTCTGGCCTAGAGAATTCCATGGACTGTGTAGTCCATGGGGCCGCGAAGAGTCGGACATGACTGAGCGACTGTCACTTTCAGTGCTTAAAATGCACAAGGGACAGGAAAGCCCGCCCCACACACCAAAGGGGACCTGGGGTTTGACCTCTCGGTTTCAACATCACAATTGGTGGGTTGTTTAAAACAGGGATCTCTTGAAGGTGGAGAAATATCCCAGTATTTTCCATTGCCTTTCAGATCAAGATCAAGGGTGTACACTTGTACCCATGTGGGCACAGATGCAAAGCAAGGGAAAAAGATAAACTAGGAGTTTGAGATTAACAGATACACACTACTGTGTATACAATAGGTAAGCAACAAGGACCTACTTTATGGCACAGGGAACTATACTTGATATCTTACAATAACCTATAATGGGAAAGAATCTGAAAAAGAATATATGTTATATATGTATAATATATATTCAGTCATATAGGCTTCCCTGCTTGCAGGAGACCTGGTTTCAATCCCTGGATCAGGAAGATCCCCTGAAACAGGGAATAGTACCCACTCCAGTACTCTTGCCTGGAGAATTCCAAGGACAGATATACACATACACATATTCAGTCATATATCTATAATATACATGTTACCGAATCACTTTGCTGTACACCAGAGACTAACACACACTGTAAACGAACTATACTTCAATTAAAAAAAAGAGAGAGAACATTTAACAGCAAGCACATTGTGTGAAAATAAGACCCCAGAATTTGAAAATCTCAAACGCTCACCACCTTTACAAACCCGTAACGGAACCCTCAGAAACACCCAACCTGCTTTCCTTGAGCACTTTTCCAGGTTCTCAGTTCAGGCTACATGAGCTTGGCCAGGTTTCCGTTCCACAGGGTGGTGCAGAAAGAGACGAAGAGTAAAAAAGAGCAATGATACCACACAAAATAGTAAAAATGAAATAGAGAAGGTGTGAAGTTAGACGCCTGATTTATGTCTGGAAAACTAGCGCCAAGAATATTGTTATGGACCTGGCTCCTAGAGGCAAGATTTGTTAGCAAAAACTGTCTCTAAATATTTATGCTCAGCTAAATAATTGCTAAATAATTCCAGTTCTCAGCTGGAAATCTAGGATCAGGACTAGCCTAAATTAGTAGATCTGTGAGATGGTATATTGGTATTTTACCCACCTACTCTGGCTCAATGATACTTTTAACTTTCAGCATATAATTAATATCCTTTTATAAAAGGCTCTTCATGGCCCCACATACGAAGGCTTCCTTTGGAAAAATTTCCCTAAAATAAACACAGCACTTAAAGCAGTCCATTCAATAGCATTTGTTTCAGGATTATTAAAGACACAGAGGTTTGGCTTTCCCGCTGCGTGCTGATGTGGGCCCTTTCATTTGCTGCTTCTTGCATGTGGAGCAGAGCGTTGGAAGGGAGGATGGTGGGGGCATATTTCTTCCTCATCTGAGACATTACCTTCCCAACAATCAGCATATGTTTCGAACATTCGTTTTACGGCCCTGACTGGTGCTCAGTGAACCCAAGACTAAAAGCAGGACTCCAAGCGGCAGGAACTCTAGAAGAAAATATTTTGTGTCAACTGAGAGACGAACAGGAAGCGTCATCATTTAATTCAACGGCCAGAGAAGCAGCCCCAGGTGCTCCCATCCTTCTCATATCAGAGCAGGAGACTGTCGCAGGTTTCCGACTCGAAGAGGAAACTTTCTACGTTTAAAAGGGATTTGCTGAAGTGCAGGCCTGTACTTACATGTCTCTTTCAGTCTCCCTTGGACGCTGTCACTCGGTTCAGTGGCTCAGTCGCGTCCGACTCTTTGCGACCCCATGCAACATAAACGGGTGTAAAAAATAACATAAAGGACATCTGGAGTCTAAAGTGGACTCTGCCACAAGGAAGTTCTCTGATAAGTTACTTCTCTTCCTCCCTTTAGCTGCCTCATCTTCAACCGGCCATTAGATGTCGTGTCTGGTGAGCCTTCCGGGTTCGTTCTTCCCGTCAGTGATTCACCTCCGACCTGTACAAATCAAGCCGTGCCTGCTCATCTCAAATTCCTCATTTATCCCTCTCCCCTTTGGATTAACAGAAACACACTACTCTATATAAAATAGATGATTGATAAGGCCTACCGTATAGTACAAGGAACTATATTCAGTATCTTGTAATGACCTGTGATGAGAAAGAATCTGAAATAGAATACATACATATATCTACATATATATCCAAGTCACTTTGGTGTATACTTGAAACGCTATAGATCAGCTATACTTCAATTAAAACAATTATGCTGCAAAACCAAAGAGAATAACAAAGGGAGAAACGGATGAAAGAAACCATTTTAGTTGGAGATTGGTATAAATGTTTTATTTTCATAATGTATGAAAAAAACTTCAACCGTGACCTCTGGCTTGAATACCCTCCTCTCCACCTTGAGAGGTCACATGATGAAATCTTGGTCAAGAGCCAGGGTCCCAGAGCCCCCTTGCTGACTTCACACCCCATGTCACCTGCCCGTGTCTCTGGGTGAGTTACCCAACCTCCCAAGGCTTCAGTTTCCTCATCTGTGCACGTGGAAGTAATAAATGATGAGATCTACCTCATTTCAAGATTTAACAAAGGAACATAACACAGCACAGCACGTGGGACAGAGTGAAAACTCAATTAGTGTTATCTGTTGTTATTGTTCTGGGACTACAGCATTCTGAGCGATAGGAAAACACTGCATCAATATTACCTAAAGACATTTTCAGGAAAGGATACAGAAAGATATTATTTAGCTGAAGAAAAAAAAATGTATATGGTTTCCTGTGTTGTTCTTTAGAAAAACAAAGGTTTCTTTAAAAGGCCAAGAAATGGAGAGATCTTTTTCCTCCCTACCAGACAGGAGATACAGAGATGGAGCTTTGCAATCTAAAACAGATCTATTTTGTCCACTAGTGCAGAAATAACATCATGTGCATTTTGAAAGCTCTGGATCTGTTTAAATCAATTAAGTAAAGTTAATGTATTTTAATATCTGAGCTCTTTCCTTATCAAGATAACCCTGCAATGTTTTCTTCTCAGAGCCCAAGGTGATGAAAAAACAGACTCACTGACTCTACTGCATGTTATAACCGTGGCTTCAAGAATGTTCTTGTTTGATTTAGCTCTAGTTGTGAAGCCGCAAGAAGACTTTATGTGGCTCTAAAGCTGCTGTTGGTTTTCTAACCACAGCACTCAAGGGCATTTGTCTCCTTCGGCTGTGTTGTTCCCAAGATGGGGGTAAATGTGCACTTGATAAAACTCTTTTACTGATGCTAATATTAATACTCTGAGAGAATACTTTAACTGCTCATAATGGCTTTAAAGAGTTTGTTGAGATTTTGTCATTGCATACATTTTAATAGAATATTAAATTTGCAATTAGCAAGAAAAATATGTAGATCGACGCTCACTTCCTTCACATTCACACAATGTTCACTAGCAAAATATTTGCTGTTTTTGAACCCTTGTGGGCTGGCTCATCGATATTTTGGTGTGTGTGAAGTCTGAAGCACAGAATTGTAGTGTAAACAAAGGAGAAACATTAAAAGTATGTGAAATATTAGAGCCAGTGGATTATGTAAATTTCAAGTGGAGGGGAAAGGAAATCGCTTATTAAATTAGCCTGTTTTTAGTTCGCTCTGGCATTGTTTATTATACACCACAGCCAGATATTTTATAAATAGATTGCTTTTACAAACCTGGAAATTTGGGGAATGCCAGCTAATTAATGAAGTGGTGTTCGGGCTTGGAAAAGGCTGCGATGAAGGTCCCGTGACTGTTTCCATTGCACAGCTCATTGTGCAGCTGTGGGGTGCAGACAGTGAGGAGACAGAGCCGGGCAAGACGCTCTGACGGACCGCTCGTCCCACGATGTGCACCTGTGACGTCAGTCTGGGAGCCGGTTGATTTTCAGCTGCTTTCTGTTAGCATCTTCCTCAGCACAGCATCCCAAGGTTTTCTACTAAGACTTTAATGAATACGTTCCACGTGCAGTTGGATCTGACCAGACAACTGTAGTGACACCTACAAGCTTGTGACTCAAGAGTTTGGGAGCGCATAAAGACACCAGCATCAGAGTGACCTAGGAGACATTTCAGAACAATGGATCAGAACACTCAGTAGCAGCCCAGGAAAGAGACTTGATCTAGTGTGCTATACCCTGTTTATGGAGAAGGAAACGGCAGCCCACTCCTGTATCCTTGCCTGAAGAATTCCATGGACAGAGGAGCCTGGCAGGCTACAATCTATGGGGTTGCAAGAGTCGGACATGACTTAGTGACTAAACCACCACCACCACCATACCCTGTTTAAGAACAGGTTACAGAAGTAGAAGAACCAAAGAACTATAGACGGGCATTTCTGTTTCTTGGATGTCAAGAAGGCAGATGTTCATCAAGCTGTTAGGAAAAATCCACCTTTCAGATGGGAAAAGCCTGATTTTGAAGACTTCTCAGCCTGTCAAGTCTGATGTTATGAAACCTGCACATTCCATTTCTTTTTTTTACTATTCTACTGAGTTTACTACTTAATAATAAATATAAGTAGCTACATTTTGAAAATCAACTTACTATAAAAGAAATAGTTTAAAGATGTTCTATTATCTTGCCTTTTAGAGGCCCTGTAATGTGATAATTATCTTGGCACTCCATTCCTGGAATATTATGGTTTCAGTTTTAATATTTTTGTTGACGTATAGTTGATTTACAATGTGATGTTAATTTCTGCTGTAGAGCCAAGTGGCTCAGTTGTGCATAGATAGACATTCCTTTGTGAATATTCTTTCCCAGGGCTGCCCTGGTGGCTCAGTGGTGAAGGGTCCACCTGCCAGTGCAGGAGACACAGTTTTGATCGCTGGTCGTGAAGATCCCACTTGCCGCAGAGCAGCTGAGACTGTGCACCACCATTAGGCCAGTGATCTAGAGCCTGGGAGCTGCAACTCCTCAGCCCACGTGCCATAAGCACTGAGGCCTCGGTGCCTGGATCCCATGCTCCACAACCAGAGAAGCCACTGCAGTGAGAAGCCTGCACACTGCCACGAGGATGGGCCCCTGCTCGCCACAACTAGAGAGAGGCCCTCGGGGCAACAAAGGCCCAGTACAGCCAAAAATAAATCAGTAAATAATTATATGTAGATATGAAAGCCTTCTTTCCCATTATGGCTTATCATAGGATATTGAATGTAGTTCTCTGTGCTATCCAGTCGGACCTTGTTGTTTATCCCATTCCATTTCTGAATGTCTCAGATTTTCTAATAACTCTCATTTGCATTTGGCACTTCTGTGTTTCTTTTCTTCTTCAGTCATCCCAGCCCAAACCTGGTCCCTTTAGCTGTTGATAAGGACAGAAATGTATCTGTTCTTCCGAGGTTCAAGCTCCATGTGGCCTTTGGGGTTCTTTGCTCCTGTTCATGTGTTAACTCTTCCCTGCGTCTTTTCTCCTTAGGCATAATTCCTGCCCCTCTGCCCACAGCATGGCTCCACCGCCTTCTCGTGTTCCAGCTCTGCTCTTGAATGAGCTGTATCCAAGTGTCCTTACTTCACCACTGAAATGCTTAAGAAGTCCTAGGCAGTATCTGCCTTTGTTTCCTAACTGCTCACTGCGATCCGATGCCCACACATTCTGACCTGGGTGCCTACCATCTCACGGAAACTGGAATGCTGAAGGTCGGCGGTGACCTTGCATGAGCAAATCCAGCACCTTCTCTCAGCTTGACGCCTCTTCTTTCTGGACTGTGTGAGCCGGTAATCCACCTCCCAGGCTTGACAGCCTCTCCTTCCTTGACAGTCATGATGCTGTGCCCCTCTTGTTTTTAAGCCACTGGTTGCAATCTCTGATGGCTGTTTCCATTCCCTTTGCCTGTCTTTTCAAAAGGACTTCATATGCACATATGCTGCGCATCTGCTACCCAGACCTTTGGTGGCTAAGGACGCGGTAACGGCCATTTTACAGGTGAAGAGTAGAGACAGAGAATTTCAGTAACTGGCTCAAAGTCACAAAAGCTCCCAATGGAGGGAGTCAGGATTTGACACCAGGTCTAACTCCAAAGCCCTGTCCTATGTAGTCTTCAGCTAATAACTTCAGAGGACTGGAAACGGTCTGTTTCTCACAGCCAAGGTGATGAAAAGTAGACTCATTCAGTCTATTGCAGTTTACAACTGTGGCTTTCAGAATGTTTGTAATTTGTGAAGTTGTGAAGCCACAAGCATTGCTGCTAGAAGCCAGCCTCTTAAATCTACAGACCTATCTGCCTCTGGACCCAGTTTTGCTGCTTTTCCTCCTTGAACAAAAGAAAAACAGCCCCTCCCGTCTGTGCTGTGTGTCCCTGTTAGGCTGCTTTCCCGAGCCTGCTCCCCTTTCCTCCTTTCTTCATTTTCTTTCCTTTTTAGGCTGCCCCGGCCCTTTGCTGCGGCACGTGGCATCTGGAGAGCGTCAGCTCCGTCATTTGTGACGTGGCCCCCAGCTGAGGCTCAGCAGTTGCAGGACGTGGGCTTTGTTGCCCCCGTGGGATCTCCGCTCCCCGATCAGGGATAGAACCTGTGTCTCCTGCACTGGAAGGCAGACTCTCAAGCACTGGGCCTGCAGGGAAGCCCCCCTAAGCAGAGGCCTCCTCTTTGCTGACTGTCCCGCTGCAGCTCTGCCCCAGTTCTGAAAATACCCTGTATTCAATCAGCTCTGGGTCTTCACTTCTCATTCACATTTCAACCTATTCCATCCGAGTTTATGTCTCCACTACTCAACTGAGACCTTCCTTGGCAGGTCTCCAAAGGCCTGCTGAAGAGGCCTTGGTGAAGTCTTCCTGTTCTCACCCCGCCGCTCAGCAACTCCCTGGCCCTCCATGCTTCCCACCCTCCTGGTCTTCCTCCTGCCCGCCAGCTGCTGCCCCTCTGTCCCTTCTGCTTCACTCTTGAATGATGGCATGTCCCAGAGCTGGTCTTCAGCCCTCTTCCATTTCCCTCCTATCTCCATTCATCAGGGATGATTTAGCCCAGTCTTGTGGATTTAGAAACCACCTATTTGACGATCATTTCAAAACCATACATCTGCCTTTAATTTTTCTGTAGGTTCCAAGTTTATCTGTCTAATTGATACACTGTTCAACATTCTGGTTCAGACATTAACTGACATTTTAAGCTTCACACAACCAAATGAGAAATCGCATTAATTTACCTCATTTACCTCAAACTTGCCCTTTGATAATCTTCCCAGCCTCAGAGGATCGTACTACCTCCCCTCACAACTGCCCGATGTAGAAATTCAGGAGTCACCTTTGATTCTTCCTTGTTCCTCACTCCCAACATCTAATTCATTACATTCTAGTCATTTCTCCTCCAAATTATACTTCAGTTCCATCCTGATTTCCAATCGCATTGCGACAATTCTGGCGCTGTTTACCTGAATATCCTACCAATGAAATGGCCGCTCAGTATCCACTCTTGCCCCCTCCAATACGTTCCTCACGCGGAAGCCTGTCTTTTAAAACATTCATCAGACATGTTATTTCCTTTCAATTCTTTGAATGATTTCCCATGGAACATAGTGTCAGACCATACCGTTGGTCATAGCTTCCTCCCCGCTCCATTTTGGATTCTTCAGTAAGTCTCTCACAATCCTCCTGCACGGCTCACAGCTCTTCTCGTCCTCAAATTTATCTACGTCTTCCACACCTCAGAGCCTTTGCCTGAACATCCCTCAGCTTTTCACAGACTTGAAGTCTTTAAATTTTGGCTAAACTTGTCTTGTCTTGCTCTCTTGTCTGAGGTATCTATCCCATTTGCCTTGTGGAAAGTGGCCATCCCAGCCTCCAAATGGCTTCTATCACATCCTCCCATTTATTTCCTTCAGAGCTTTTAATGACAGTCTAAAGATGTCTTCCTTATTTAATATTTATGGTTCATTTTGTCTCCACCCTCTAGAATAACACAGTCCAAGAGAGCTGTCTGCCAACATTGAAAATGTTCTTCTCTGCTGCCCACAGTAACAACTAGCCACGTGTCCTTGTCGGTCCCTTGAAATTTGACTAGTGGGACTGAGGAACTGAACTTTTAAACTTAATGAATGTAAATTTACATGCCAATAGCCACATGTGGCTAGTGGCTACCATAATGAACAGAATAGCTTTCAAATGAACGTTCCATGAAGGCAGGGATATTTGTCTGACTTGTTCATTGCTGTATCCCCAGGGTTTACTTAAGTTGCAGAAACACAGCAATATTTGTTTAATGATAACTGAATGAACTGCAAGGAGATCCAACCAGTCCATCCTAAAGGAGATCAGTCCTGGGTGTTCACTGGAAGGACTGACATTGAGGCTGAAACTCCAATACTCTGGCCACCTCATGCGCGAAGAGATGACTCATTGGAAAAGACCTCAATGCTGGGAAGGATTGGGGGCAGGAGGAGAAGGGGACGACAGAGGATGAGATGGCTGGATGGCATCACTGACTCAATGGACATGGGTTTGGGTAGACTCCAGGAGCTGGTGACGGACAGGGAGGCCTGGCATGGTGAGATTCATGGGGTTGCAAAGAGTCGGACATGACTGAGCAACTGAAATGAACTGAACTGAACTGAACTGAATGAATGAATAATTTCTGGTTGGGATAAACTTTTGGAAGAAAAAATGGATTATTCCTAATTGTGGCAATCTTTTGTAAGTAATACAACTCTCCTTTCAGGAATGTGTTGGGACTGTATGTAGCTTTCCTGAGATCTTTAATTAGGATTCTAAGAGAGGAACCCAATATTGTAAATTAAATTTTTGACCATGTTGAAAACATGCTTGATTCTTTTGCTGTGTTTTGTTAACCAGTGATACAATTATGTTATCTATGGAGTTATCGTACGTAATTAATGAATTAATCAATTTATTTAATTCACAGGCAGAAACATATTCTGCTTTTCTAGTGTTGTCTACTAATTATGCAGTAAATCAGGCTTTGAAGAGTTTCAACAGCCATTCATTTTTTATGAATTAATCTTTCTTTGGCTTTCTTCTCCAGGGGTGAGCAAATAATGCAAACATAGACCAAGGATACATGAAGTCTGGATGCTAAGAGCATACTGAAGATGTAGCTGAGTATAAAAAAATCTATGCAATTAATTTTCAAGTGGCATACTAATGTCACCAGGCGCAGACAGGGTCAATCTGTGTCAAGAGCAAGCAAGACCCGGTGATACAAGGACAGATACATATTAAGATGCTGCTTTCTTAGAAAAAGATGCTAAATTAAACATAATCAGTAAAAAAGGTGAATAAGAATATACAAGCAACAAATATAATTTAAAAACCAGATGCACAGCTAAAGTACAACTTTGACAATTTTGATGCTAACACCTACCTGGGAATAACAATTGCTCTTCCTGCTGCTACTAGTATTACTACCACTGCGGCTATGCTACCATCTTCTGAGAGCCTACTCTTTGCCAGCGACTAAAGACTTCACACACATGGTTCTATTTAATAATCAGATCAATTCAATATGATGGATATTGGTTTTTCCTTTTTACAAATGATAAAACAAGTTCAGTTTAGACTCATTGTTAGTGAACGCTGGGTCTGCCATTTGGTCCCAAATGCCTCTGACTTCACAACTTGAGCTCTTAAAGTGAAAATAAGTTCAAAATCTTGTATTTTCCATAGCATTCAAGCATAGACACACGAGGCTTTCTAGATGTGTAGAATATGATCCAATTTTATAAAGCTGTCTTTATTTTTCTGACCCAAATGTCAGTGAATAGTCATGGGTTAGAGCAAAGGGAAAGCAGGTCATGTGAATTAATAAAGCAAGTTAGGCAGGATATGAGGCAACATGTGGTAACTGTGGCAAAATCAAAAGCATGTGCCTAGCCACAGATATAACAATTCATTTATGATAATATTGTGGGTTGAATTGTACCACCCCAAAAAAGTATTTTGAAGCCCTAATTCATCTCAAGCTATGACTTTATTTGGAGATGTATCACTGTATATAGAATTAGTAAAGTTAAGATGAGGTCACAAGGGAAGTATGGTTATAAGGGGAGGGTGTATGGAGTCCCCTAAAGAAACGTGGTGGGCATACTTATGGGAGGAGAAACACAGGGACACAAGAAGGAGGCCGTGGGAAGACAGGGGATCAGAGCGATCCATCGAGACACCAAAAACACCAGACATTGCTGGCAAATCATCAGAAGCTAGGAAGAAGAAAGAAAAGATGCCCTAAAAATTGCAGTGGAAGGATAGCCAAACAAACGCCATGATTTTGGGCTTCTAGCCTCCAGAACTATGGACGGAGTTTCATGACATCTAACAGAGGGCAGTGATCAAGACCATCCCCAAGAAAAGGAATGCAGAAAGGCAAAATGGCTGTCTGAGGAGGCCTTACAAATAGCTGAGAAAAGAAGAGAAGCAAAAAGCAAAAGAGAAAAGGAAAGATATACCACTTGACTGCAGAGTTCCAAAGACTAGCAAGAGAGATAAGAAAGCCTTCTTCAGTGATCAATGCAAAGAAATAGAGGAAAACAATAGAATGGGAAAGACTAGACATCTCTTCAAGAAAATAGGAGATACCAAGGTAACATTTCATGCAAAGATGGACAATAAAGGACAGAAATGGTATGGACCTAACAGAAGCAGAAGATATTAAGATGAGGTGGCAAGAATACACAGAAGAACTGTACAAAAAAGATCTTCAGGGCCCAGATAATCACAATGGTGTGATCACTCTCCTAGAGCCAGACATCCTGGAATGGGAAGTCAAATAGGCCTTAGGAAGCATCGTTATGAACAAAGCTAGTGGAAGTGATGGAATTCCAGTTGAGCTATTTCAAATCCTAAAAGATGATGCTGTGAAAGTGCTGCAGTCCATATGCCAGGAAATTTGGAAAACTCAGCAGTGGCCACAGGACTGGAAAAGTCAGTTTTCATTTCAATCCTGAAGAAAGGCAATGCCAAAGAATATTCAATCTACCACACAATTGCCCTTATCACACACACTAGAAAAGTGATATTCACAATTCTCCAAGTCAGGATTCGACAGTATGTGAACCCTGAACTTCCAGATGTTCCAGCTGGATTCAGAAAAAGCAGAGGAACCAGAGATCCAATTGGCAACATCTGTTGACTCATCGAAAAAGCAAAAGAGTTCCAGAAAAACATCTGCTTTATTGACTACACCAAAGTCTTTAACTGTGTGGATCACAACAAATTGTGGAAAATTCTGAAAGAGATGGGACTATCAGACCACCTGACCTGCCTCCTGAGAAATCTATGCAGGTCAAGAAGCAACAGTTAGAACTGGACATGGAACAGCAGACTGGTTCCAAATAGGAAAAGGAGTATGTCAAGGCTGTCTATTGTCACCTTGCTTATTTAACTTATATGCAGAGTCCATCACAAGAAACACTGGGCTTGATGAAACACAAGTTGGAATCAAGATTGCCAGGAGAAATATCAACAACCTCAGATATGCAGATGACACCAGCCTTATGTGTGAAGAACTAAAGAGCCTCTTGATGAAAGTGAAAGAGGAGAGTGAAAAAGTTGGCTTAAAACTTAACATTCAGAAAACTAAGATCATGACATCCAGTTCCATCACTTCATGGCAAATAGATGGAGAAACAGTGACAGACTTTATTTTGGGGGGCTCCAAAATCACTGCAGATGGTGACTGCAGCCATGAAATTAAAAGATGTTTGCTCCTTGGAAGAAAAGTTATGACCAACCTCGACAGCATATTAAAAAGCAGAGACATTATTTTGCCAACAAAGGTCCGTCTAGTCAAAGCTATGGTTTTTCCAGTAGTCATGTATGGATGTGAGAGTTGGACCATAAAGAAAGCTGAGTACTGAAGAATTGATGCTTTTGTACTGTGGTGTTGAGAAGACTCTTGAGAGTCCCTTAGACAGCAAGGAGATTCAACCAGTCAATCCTAAAGAGGATCATCTCTGAATATTCATTGGAAGGACTGATGTTGAAGCTGAAACTTCAATACTTTGGCCACCTGGTGCAAAGAACTGACTCATTGGAAAAGACTCTGATGCTGGGAAAGATTGAGGGCAAGAGGAGAAGGGGATGACAGAGGATGGGATGGTTGGATGGCATCACCGACTCAATGGACATGAGTTTGAGCAAGCTCCGGGAGTTGGTGATGGACAGGGAGGCCTGGCGTGCTGCAGTCCATGGGACAAGAAAAAGTTGGACACGACTGAATGACTGAACTGTACTGAACTGAGCCTCCAGAACTATGGAAAAATAAATTTCTGTCATTTCATGCCATCCACTCAGTGGTGCTTTGTTAAAGCAGCCCTAGGAAACCAATATAAATGCACCAGAATGTCCCTCCATAGTTTAGATGAACATATCAAACATAGTTGATTTGAACCAAATTAACTCCTTGACATAATAATCTATGAGATAAATGTAGCCATTGATCATGTAAAAACAAACTGAGGCATATATTTGAATTTCTCTGACTTTATATAACAACTTATAGAACATTTGGTATGTGCTACATACTGTACTGAGTGCTGTCAAAATATTAACTCATTAATTCCTCACAATAATCCTATACATTAGGAATTGTTACTACCATCTCAAGTTTATACAGGAGTAAATTTAAACACATGGAGGTCAACTGATACCCATGGCCACACAGCTCATGTCTGGCAGAACTAGGATCAGATTCAGCAGTCTGGTTGGTGGTGAAGTCCAAGCTCCTGACCGCAGTGCCATGCCCAGTTACCTGGAGACAGACATGCTTCATTATCAATGCTCTAAGCCCACCCTGATTTTAGTAGCTGGTACATGCGTGTCACACTTCCCCTCCATCCATAAAGTCTGTTACATCAGTGTCACTCTGGATGCCACTCTCCCTTCAGGGGTGCTCAGCGCCTTTTGTCTTCTGTCTTTGATATGGTGAGTGAGCAGCATCAGTTCAATGGGTTCTTTTCTGTAATAGCCTTGACTTACCCAACAGTCTAAAGGAGGAATTTTGATGGCTGCCAGCAACATCTATTCTGACCATACATCAAAAATCTGGGGAAACAGCTCTTAGATATATTCAGTTCAGTTCAGTTCAGTTCATTCGCTCAGTTGTGTCTGACTGTTTGCGACCCCATGAATTGCAGCATGCCAGGCCTCCCTGTCCATCACCAACTCCCGGAGTTGACCCAAACCCATGTCCATCGAGTTAGTGATGCCATCCTACCATCTCATCCTTTGTTGTCCCCTTCTCCCCCTGCCCCCAATCCTTCCCAGCATCAGGGTCTTTTCCAATGAGTCAACTCTTCTCATGAGGTGGCCAAAGTATTGGAGTTTCAGCTTCAACATCAGTCCTTCCAATGAACACCCAAGACTGATCTCCTTTAGGATGGACTGGTTGGATCTCATTGCAGTCCAAGGGACTCTCAAGAGTCTTCTCCAATACCACAGTTCAAAAGCATCAATTCTTTGGTACTCAGCTTTCTTCACCGTCCAACTCTCACATCCATACATGACCACTGGAAAAACCATAGCCTTGACTAGACGGACCTTTGTTGGCAGAGTAATGTATCTGTTTTTAAATATGCTATCTAGGCTGGTCATAACCTTCCTTCCAAGGAGTAAGCGTCTTTTAATTTCATGGCTGCAATCACCATCAGCAGTGATTTTGGATATATTCAAGACCCTATTAAATCTACCATCAGGTACAGTCAAGCTTGAGTCAGTTCAGTTCAGTTCAGTCGCTCAGTCATGTCCGACTCTTTGCGACGCCATGAATTGCAGCATGCCAGGCCTCTCTGTCCATCACCAACTCCCGGAGTCTACCCAAACCCATGTCCATCGAGTCGGTGATGCCATCCAACCATCTCATCCTCTGTCGTCCCCTTCTCCTCCTGCCCCCAATCCTACCCAGCATTAGGGTCTTTTCCAATGAGTCAACCCTTCACATGAGGTGGCCAAAGTATTAGAGTTTCAGCTTCAACATCAGACCTTCCAATGAATACCCAAGATTGATCTCTTTTAGGATGGATTGATTGGATCTCCTTGCAGTCCAAGGGACTATCAAGAGTCTTCTCCAACACCACAGTTCAAAAGCATCAATTCTGCGGCGCTCAGCTTTCTTCACCGTCCAACTCTCACATCCATACATGACCACTGGAAAAACCATAGCCTTGACTAGACGGACTTTTGTTGGCAAAGTAATGTCTCTGCTTTTAAATATGCTATCTAGGTTGGCCATAACCTTCCTTCCAAGGAGTAAGCGTCTTTTAATTTCATGGCTGCAATCACCATCAGCAGTGATTTTGGAGCCCAAAAAAATAAAGTCTGACACAGTTTCCACTGTTTCCCCATCTATTTCCCATGAAGTGATGGGACTAGATGCCATGATCTTAGTTTTCTGAACGTTGAGCTTTAAGCCAACTTTTTCACTCTCCTCTTTCACTTTCATCAAGAAGGTCTTTAGTTCTTCTTCACTTTCTGCCATAAGGGTGGTGTCGTCCGCATATGTGAGTCAAAATCCCTCCAAATATTTCCTTTTCACAGTACACAGTTACCTTGATACATGTGTGCAGGGCCTTTCCTGAAAGGGTTACATGGAAAACGTGTGGTAAACTTCAATAGTTAACAGGAGGCTTTCTCTTTCAGTCGCCCCATCTTCCTTTAATCCTTGGAACTCTGGGTCCATAACTGGCTCAGTTCTCAGATCTGGCAAGGGGCAAAGGGCTAGGGTGATGGCTTAGGTCGAGCTTCTAGTCACCAGACTTAGAGCACTTTTAATTACTAAATAAATTGAAAAAACTTAAAGGGTGGTTATCCTTAAATGTTCAAATTAATTTTTATGGGGTGTACTTTTTTACAACATTTTGTTAAATTTCTACTATACAACAAAGTGAATTAGCTATATAAATACATATATTCCCTTTTTTGGATTTTCTTCACATTTAGATCATTGAGGAGAGTTCCTCGAGTTATACAGAAGGTTTTCATTAGTTGTCTATTTTATACATCTTAGCAATAGTGTATATATGTCAACCCCAATTTCCCAATTCATCCCACCTTCTTCCCCCCTCTTGATGTCCATACATTTGTTCTCTATTTGTCTGTGTCTCTACTTCTGCTTTGCAAATAATATCATCTATACCATTTTTCTAGATTCCATATATGTGTGTTAGGAGCCCCTGGTGGCTCAGATGGTAAAGAGTCTGCCTGCAGTGTGGGCGACCCGGGTTCAGTCCCTGGGTCAGGAAGATCCCCTGGAGAAGGAAACGGCAACCCATTCCAATATTCTTGCCTGGAAAATCCCATGGATGGAGGAGCCTGGCAGGCCACAGTTCCATGGGGTCACAAAGAGTCAGACATGACTGAGTGACTTCACTTTGTATATATGTGTGTCAATAGACAACGTTTGTTTTTCTCTTTCTTACTACTTCACTGTGTGTGACAGTCTCTAGGTCCATCCACATCTCTACATTTGACTCAATTTTGTTCCTTTTTATGGCTGAGTAATATTCCATCATATATATATATATATATAAATCTCACATCTTCTTTATCTATCCCTCCGTTGATGGACTTCTAGGATGCTTGCCTGTCCTGGCTATTGTGAACACTGCTTCAGTGAACATTAGGTTGCATGTCTTTTGGAGTTACGGTTTTCTCTGGGTATATGCCTAGTAGTGGAATTGCTGGGTCGTATGGTAGTTCTATTTTTACTTTTTCAAGAAACCTCCATACTGTTCTCCATAATGGTTGTATCAGTTTACATTTCCAACAATAGTGCAAGAGGGTTCTCTTTTCTCCAAACCCTTTCCAGCATTTATTGTTTGCAGATATTTTAATAATGGTCATTCTGACTGGATGCTTTCAAACTGTGGTGCTGGGGAAGACTTCTGAGAGTCCCTTGGACAGTAGGGGAGGTCAAACTAGTCAATCTTCAAGTAAATCACCCCTGACTATTCATTGGAAGGATTGAAGCTAAAGCTCCAATGCTTTGGCCACATGATGTGAAAAGCCAACTCACTGGAAAGGACCCCGATGCTGAGAAAGAGTGAGGACAGGAGACGAAGGTGGAGACAGAGGGTGATGGTTGGGTGGGATCATCAGCCGAACGGGCGTGAGTCTGAGCAAACCTGGGAGATAGTGAGGGACAGGGAGCTGCAGTCCACGGGGCACAGAGACTCAGACAGGGCTGAGCGCCTGGACAACAGCAGCAGTATTCTGACAGGCATGAGGTGATAGCTCACTGTCGTTTTGATTTGCATTTCCCCAATAGTTGGTGATGTTGAGCGTTTTTTCCTGTATTTGTTGGCCATCTTTATGTCTCTTCTTTAGCGAAATATCTGTTTAGGTCGTCTGCTCATTCTTTGATCGGTTTGTTTGTTTTTTGATATTGAGCTGCATGAGCTGTTTGTATATTTTAGAGATTAATCCTTTGTCAATTGCTTCATTTACAAACACTTTCTCCCAATTTGAGGATTGTCTTTTCATTTTGTTTATGGTTTCCTTTGCTGTGCAAAAGATTTTAAGTTTAATTAGGTCTCCTTTGTTTACTTTTGTTTTTATTTTCATAACTCTTGGAGGTGTGTCAAAAAAGATCTTGCTGCAATTTATGTTAAAGACTGTTCTGCTTATGTTTTCCTCTAAGAGTTTTATAGTGTCTGACCTTACATTTAGGTCTTTAGTCCATTTTAAGTTTATATTTGTGAATGGTGTTAGGGAGCATTCTTATTTCATTCTTTTAAATATAACTGTCCAGTTATCCCAGCACCACTTTTTGAAAAAGCTGCCTTTTCTCTAATGTATATTCTTACCTCCTTTGTCAAAGATAAGGTGCCCATAGGTGCATGGGTTTGTTTCCAGGCTTTGTATCTTGTTCCATTGGCTATATTTCTGTTTTTGTGCCAGTACCACACTCTCTTCATGACTGTAGCTTTGTAGTATAGTCTGAAGTCAGGAAGCCTTATTCCTCCAGCTCCATTCTTCTTTCTCAAGATTGCTTTGGCTATTCTAGATTTTCTGTACTTCCATACAAATTGTACAATTTTTTATTCTAGTTCTGTGAAAAATACCATTGAAGTATTATAGGGATTGCTTTGAATATGCAGATTGCTTTGGGTAATATAGTCACGTTCACAATATTGATTCTTTCGATCCAAGAACATGCTTGCAAACCATGTTTAATTAAGAGCATCTGTGGATAAGAGTAGGCTCAAAATTTTTTATTATGTCATCAGCCTGATGCCTATATACAGTTGGAATCTGGTCTCTCTGCCACTATGAGATCATGCCCACTGAAGTTAAGGGGAGTTTCTTTCATTTATGCTATCCTAGAAAGAAGGGCCAAGAGAATTATTTTGATGATTTTGTGGTGAAGTCTTTCCTGAACAGGAGAATCTTGTTGGTTCTCTAGAATGGCATAGCTGAGGAGTGACTAGGAAAACTACATGATAGAAATAAACCACTATTTCAGTCTCCTTGTTTCTAAATTCATTCCCCTAGATTTGAATATGCATCAGAAACCCCTAGAGGGCTTGTTGGAACACAGTTTGCTGTGTCCTGCTCCTGGATCTTCTGATTCAGCTGATCTGGGCTGAGACCTGAGAGTCTGCCTTTCTAACAAGTTCCCAAATGATGCTGATGCTGCCCTTCTGTGAACCACACTTGGAGAATCATAAGATGTTATAGAAAAACCCAAAAGAACTTGTTGGCCAATCCAATACATTATGTCATAGGATTTCTGGCCTTTCAATATCATTTACTGAGGAAAGTGTCAGATCTATCTTTGTGTTAACTAACCTTGAGAGCTTTTAGAGCCACAACCAGGTGCTTGACAGTACAACTAAAGGCAAACATTCTACAAGCACATTTGTATTGTAGAATTCAGATCCACCTGTGTTTTGGAACAACAGACTCATTCCAAATTGGGAAAGGAGTACCTCAAGGCTGTATATTGTCACCCTGCTTATTTAACTTATATGCAGAGTGCATCATGAGAAATGCTGGGCTGGATGAAGCACAAACTGGAGTCAAGATTGCTGGGAGAAATATCAATAACCTCAGATGTGCTGAGGAAACCACCCTTATGGCAGAAAGTGAAGAAGAACTAAAGAGCCTCTTGATGAAAGTGAAAGAGAAGAGTGAAAAAGTTGGCTTAAAGCTCAACATTCAGAAAACTAAGATCATGGCATCTGGTCCCATCACTTCATGGGAAATAGATGGGGAATCAGTGGAAACAATGTCAGACTTTATTTTCCTGGGCTCCAAAATCACTGCAGATGGTGACTGCAGCCATGAAATTAAAAGCTGCTTGCTCCTTGGAAGAAAAGTTATGACCAACCTAGACAGCATATTAAAAAGCAGAGACATTACTTTGCCAACAAAGGTCCATCTAGTCAAGGCTGTGGTTTTTCCAGTAATCCTGTATGGATGATAGAGTTGGACTATAAAGAAAGCTAAGCGCCGAAGAATTGATGCTTTTGAACTTTGGTGTTGGAGAAGACTCTTGAGAGTCTCTTGGACTGCAAGGAGATCCAACCAGTCCATCCTAAAGGAAATTGTCTCTGAATATCCATTGGAAGGACTGATGCTGAAGCTGAAACTCCAATACTTTGGCCACCTGATGTGAAGAACTGACTCTTTGGAAAAGACCGTGATGCTGGGAAAGATTGAAGACGGGAGGAGAAGGGGACAACAGAGGATGAGATGGTTGGATGGCATCACCGACTCAATGGACATGAGTTTGAGTAAACTCCAGGAGTTGGTGATGGACAGGCAGGCCCGGCATGCTGCAGTCCACGTAGATGCAAAGAGTCAGACACGACTGAGCAACTGAACTGAACTGAAGTGTGTTTTGCATCAAGTACCTTCAAAATTCACCGCCACAGATAAACCACAGATATTTATGATATGTGTTAGCAAACTGCAATTCTTTTTTGCTCTGACTCCAAACTTTCTTCACTCCGTCTATGCTGAGGTCAGGTTGGGCAGCACTGGAGAGGAGACAGCTATGGTCAGTCTCCTCTCTGCTTCCTCGGGCAGTGGAGAAGTAAGGGGTATTTCCTGGGAATTTTTTAGAGGGTGCCGGTGTCCAGGTGATGCAGGCACTCTCAATTCTTTCTGGATAGCACCATTTCTATTGCCAAGAGTCAAGCCACTATCTAACCTTCACATAAAAGGCTTTGTGTGTCTGTGAATTCAGCTGTCATAGTTCAGCCACTTTGTGAATGTTACTCTGGACTTTGTATTTTTTTAAGGCATTTGTTTATCCAATTCTTTCTGATGCACTGCGTTTTCGTTGCTATGTCAGGGCTTTTCCTCGCTGCAGCGAGTGGGACCCACTCCAGTTGTGGCGCCCGGGCTTCTCATTGCGGTGCTCCTCGGGTTGCAGAGCACAGGCTCTAGGCACTCGGCTTTAGTAGTTGTGGTGTGTGGGCTCAGCAGTTGCGGCTCACGGGCTCCAAAGCATGGGCTCCTTTCTTGTGGCTCATCGGCTTGGGTGCTCTGTGGCATGTGGGATCTTCCTGGACAAGGGATCCAACCAATGTCCCTTGCATTGCTAAGTAGATTCTTAACCACTGGCCTACCAGGGAAGTTTTGTACTTTGGTGCTCTTAGCCCTTATCTATATGAGGTAAATATTTTTTCAGCACAGTCAGCACAGTCTCTGAAGTTTATCTGGGGCCTTGAGGCAAGAATTTATGTCTTTCAACTTGCCGTTCCCTTACCTTAAAGAGGCTCAACACCACCTTCATTCCAGTCCCAGAATTTCTCATACCCTTTGAAGTTGCTGTGAACTTGAAACATGTACCCAACATTTTTGTTTTCATTGACCTATGAGACTGAGTACCTAGAAGCCATAGTTTAGTGGCCTGGTATCTTTTGCTTAATATTTAATTCCATATATTACACATTTTCATAATAGTGAGAGCTGTTTCCCACTCCATGCTCTAATTTTTGTATTAGGGTTCTTTGCTTGAAAATGAAAGATCTTAATAAAAAAGAAAGCATGGTCTGACTAAGTGGATATCAGATAGCCCTGAGGATCAGGAAAACCTCAAACTCAAGCTTTGGAAAACACTAGATCAGGACTAGTTCTGGCCAAATGCAGCCCTTTTAGGGGTACATGGTCAAAACAAATGACCTGCAAGTATATTTGGCCACTGAAGGACGGTGCTCACAAGTCACAGTTTAGGAGGAAGAAGAGCAACGTCTCCTTAACTGTGTGCCCATCCATTTGCCAGAAGATGTCATGTAACTTTTTGATTAACAGTCTCATCATTATTGTATTCAATTAGGGAGAAGGCGTTTCCCAAAACAAAATAGGAAGTTATTCCCAGAAGGAGGAAAAGATGCTGGATGAGTGAAAACATGCAGTATCCTCCCGGTCACTGGTTACATTAAATACCACTCTGGTATGTGTGAACAGGCTTTGTTAAGTTGTAACAGCTTTATATAAATTTGGGATCTTTATTTTACCAAAATATTTGGCTTTGGCAGAGCCTAGTTTCTGGACTGGCTTTGTTCTTATTTTGGCTGCCATAAGCGCAAAATTCTATGTACCTTTTTTTATAAATCACAACACATCTTTTAAGGACAGAAAAAGGAAGGACCTAAGTGGGTTTTAATATCCAAAAGAGTAATAGTGTCAGTCTCCCTTTCAACTTAAACCATATGGGTTTGCAAAGCAGTCAAAGAAAAAAATCTGAAAGGCATTATTAGCCATGACTAAATAGAAACAGACATCCAGCTAAGCACACAAACAGCCAGAAAACCAATGGGAAGTTAGAACTGTACCATAAATACAATCAAAAAGACTCAAAGGCATGGAGAATGCAGCACATCAAAGGTAAAACCTTTACCTATTATTAATTATGACAGTAATTTCTATCTCATAACATTTCACATAGCAACTGTAACCAAGAACATCTGCATTTTAAACTGAAGATGCCTCATAGCTACAGGGAAGCAGGATAAAAGCACATATTCTAGGAGCTAAAGAAATGGGTTATGCCACACCCAGGCTTTCATTCAAGCCATCACGTGCTTTATCTGATGGTGGAAAAATAACATCTTCCATATTACACAGTGGTATGCAATTCTACACAGAGTTTGGAGAAGAAGGGTGGGTAATAAAAAGATTCTAAATTTCTTTTACATAGTCTATGTCTTGTTTTAAAACAAATGCCATTCAAAAATAATACCCTCTTTTCATAAGTATATTTCAATCAAAGAATAAACAATCACAAATGTCTTTCATCTGGAAATAAACAGACAAAAACAGTCTCAAAAGGCCAAGCATTCTGTGATAGGCAGAATTTTATTTACATTCAAACGTCCTGATTCCTCTCATATCAGTTCAATCCAATGTCTGCTTCCTAGGATTCTTTAGTATCAGTTCACACGAATCTACAGAATCCTTGCATCCGCTTTCTCAGTGCTCAGTCCCGTGTCTAGGCTTGTGGTCTCCTTACTCACTGGTGAAGGACTTGCCCTTGACCTTTTTAAGTGAACATTGGATTAGATGTATGAGAGTTCCTAGTATTGAGCAAACTTACCCTGACAACCCATTCAGTTCAGTCACTTCAGCTGCTCAGTCACATCCAACTCCTTGCAACCCCATGGACTGCAGTACACCAGGCCTCCCTGTCCATCACCAACTCCCGGAGCTTACTCAAAATCATGTCCATCAAATAGGAGATGCCATCCAGCCATCTCATCCTCTGTCGTCCCCTTCTCCTCCTGCCTTCAATCTTTCCCAGCATCAGAGTCTTTTCCAATGAGTCAGTTCCTCACATCAGGTGGCCAAAGTATTGGAGTTCCAGCTTCAGCATCAGTGTTTTCAATGAATATTCAGAGAAAATTTCCTTTAGGATGTACTGGTTGGGTTTCCTTGTAGTCCAAGGGACTCTCGAGAGTCTTCTCCAACACCACAGTTCAAAAACATCAATTCTTCAGCGCTCAGCTTTATTTATGGTCCTACTTTCGCATCCATACATGACTACTGGAAAAGCCATAGCTTTGACTAGGTGGACCTTTTGTCAGCAAAGTAATGTCTCTGTTTTTAATATACTGTCTGGGTATGTCATAGCTTTTCTTCCAAGGAGCAAACATTTTAATTTGATGGCTGCAGTCACCATCTGCAGTGATTTTGGAACCCAAAGAAATAAAGTCTGTCACTGTTTTGACTGTTTCCCCATCTATTTGCCATGAAGTGATGGGAACGGACACCATAATCTTGGATTTTGAATGTTGAGCTTTAAGCCAGCTGTTTCACTCTCCTCTTTCACTTTCATCAAGAGGCTCTTTAATTCCTCTTCATGTTATGCCATAAGGGTGGTGTCATCTGCATATCTGAGGTTATTGATATTTCTCCAGGCAATCTTGATGCCAGCTTGTGCTTATTCTAGCCCAGGATTTCTCATGATGTACTCTGCATATAAGTTAAATAAGCAGGGTGACAATATACAGCCTTGACGTACTCCTTTCCAAATATGAAACCGGTCCATTGTTCCTTGTGTGGTTCTAACTGTTGCTTCTTGACCCACATGCAGGTTTCTCAGGAGGCAGGCAAGGTGGTCTGGTATTCCCATCTCTTTCAGAATTTTCCACAGTTTGTTATGATCCACACAGTCCAATGCTTTGGCATAGTCAATAAAGCAGAAGTAGATGTTTTTCTGGAACTCTCTTGCTTTTTTGATGATCCAACAAGTGTTGGCAATTTGATCTCTGGTTTCTCTGCCTTTTCTAAATCCAGCTTGAACATCTGGAAGTTCATGGTGCTCGTATTGCTGAAGCCTGGCTTGGAGAATTTTGAGCATTCCTTTACTAGCTTGTGAGATGAGTGCAACTGTGCAGTAGTGTGAACATTCTTTGGCATTGCCTTTCTTTGGGATTGGAATGAAAACCGACCTTTTCCAGTCCTGTGGCCACTGCTGAGTTATCCAGATTCGCTGGCATATTGAGTGCAGCACTTTCACAGCATCATCTTCCAGGATTTGAAATAGCTCAACTGGAATTCCATCACCTCCACTAGCTTTGTTCGTAGTGATGCTTCCTAAGGCCCACTTGCTTTGTATTCCAGGATGTCAGGCTCTAGGTGAGTGATCACACCATCGTGATTATCTGGGTCCTGAAGATTTTTTCATAGAGTTCTTCTGTGTATTCTTGCCACCTCTTCTTAATATCTTCTGCTTCTGTTAGATCCATTGCATTTCTGTCCTTTATTGTGCCCACTTTTGCATGAAATGTACCTTTGGTATCAAATTTTCTTGAAGAGATCTCCAGTCTTTCTCATTCTATTGTTTTCCTCTATTTCTTTGCATTGATCACTGAGGAAATCTTTCTTATCTCTCCTTGCTATTCTTTGGAACTCTGCATTCAAATGGGAATATCTTTCCTTTTCTCCTTGCCTTTAGCTTCTCTTCTTTTCTCAGCTCTTTGTAAGGCCTCCTCAGACAGCCATTTTGTCTTTTTGCATTTCATTTTCTTAGGGATGGTCTTGATCACTGTCTCCTGTACAAATTCATGAACTGCCATCTATAGTTCTTCAGGCACTCTGTCCATCAGATCTAATCCCTAAATCTCTTTGTCACTTCACTGTATAATCATAAGGGATTTGATTTAGGTCATACCTGAATGGTCTAGTGGTTTTCCCCACTTTCTTCAATTTAAGTCTGAATTTGGCATTACAGAGTTCATGATCAGAGCCACAGTCAGCTCCCAGTCTTGTTTTTGCTGACTGTATAGAGCCTCTCCATCTTTGGCTGCAAAAATATACTCCATCTGACTTTGGTATTGACCATCTGGTTATTTCCATGTGTAGAGTCTTCTCTTGTGTTTTTGGAAGAGGGTGTTTGCTATGACCAGAGCATTCTCTTGGCAAAACTCTGTTAGCCTTTGCCCTTCTTCATTTTGTACTCCAAGGCCAAACTTACCTGTTACTCCAGGTATCTCTTGACTGCCTACTTTTGCATTCCAGTCCCCTATAATGAAAAGGACATCTTTTTTTAATGTTAATTCTATAAGGTCTTGTAGGTCATCATAGAACTGTTCAACTTCAGCTTCTTCAGCGTTACTGGTTGGGGCATAGACTTGGATTACCATGATGTTGAATGGTTTGTCTTGGAAATGAATAGAGATCATTCTGTTATTTTTGAGATGGCACCCAAGTACTGCATTTTGGACTCTCTTGTTGACTATGATGGCTACTCCATTTCTTCTAAGGGATTCTTGCCCACAGCAGTAGATATAATGATCATCTGAGTTAAATTCACCCATTCCGGTCCATTTTAGTTCACTGATTCTTAAAATGTTGATGTTCACTCTTGCCATCTCCTGTTCAACCACTTCCCATTTGCCTTGATTCATGGACTTAACATTCCAGGTTCCTATGCAATATTGCTCTGACAGCATCGGACTTTACTTCTATCAACAGTCACATCCACAACTGGGTATTGTTTTTGCTTTGGCTCCATCCCTTCATTCTTTCTGGAGTTATTTCTCCACTGATCTCCAGTAGCATATAGGGCACCTACCGACCTGGGGAGTTCATCTTTCAGTGTCCTATATTTTTGCCTTTTCATATTGTTCACCGGGTTCTCAAGGCAGGAATACTGAAGTGGTTTGCCATTCCCTTGTCCAGTGGACCACATTTTGTCAGCACTCTCCACCATGACCTGTCTGTCTTGGGTGGCCCTACACGGCATGGCTCATAGTTTCATTGAGTTAGACGAGGCTGTGGTCCATGTGATTAGACTGGTTAGTTTTCTGTGACTGTGGTGTTCAGTCTGTCTGCCCTCTGATGGAGAAGGATAAGAGGCTTGTGGAAGCTTCCTGATGGGAGAGACTGACTGAGGGAGAACCTGGGCCTTGTTCTGCTGGGTGGGGCCATGCTCAGTAAATCTTTAATCTGATTTTCTGTTGATACCGGGACAGTGTTCCCTCCCTGTTGTTTGGCCTGAGGCCAAACTATGGTAGGAGTAATAATAGTAATGGTAATAAAAGTCCTCCTTCAAAAGGACTTATGCCTGTGCTGTTGTATCCAGTGCCCCTGACCCCACAGCAAGCCACTGTCTGCCCACGCCTCCCCTGGAGACTTGTAGACACTCACAGGCAAGTCTAGGTCAGTCTCTTCTGTGGTCACTGCTCCATTCTCCTGGCTCCTGGTGTGCACAAGATTTTATTCGTGCCGTCCAAGAGTCTGTTTCCCCAGTATTGGAGAAGTTCTATAATCAAATCCCACTGGCCTCCAAAGTCAAATTCCCTAGGGTTCTCAGTCCCTTTGCCAGATCCCCAGGTTGGGAAATCTGGTGTGGTCCTAGAACTTTCTTAACAGTGTGAGAATTTCTTTGGTATAATTGTTCTGCAGTTTGTGGGTCTTCTGCTCAGTGGCTCTATGATGGGGTTAATGAAGACCTCCTCCAAGAGGGCTCATGCCACATGCTGCATGTCCCAGGTCTGCTGCTGCCAGCGCCCCTCTCCCTGCATCAGGCCACTGCTGACCCATGCCTCCGCAGGAGACATTCAGACACTTCAAAGGCCGGTCTGGCTCAGTCTCTGTGAGGTCTCTGGGTCCTGGTGTGCACAAGGCTTTGTTTGAGCCTTCTGAGTATCTCTGGTGGGTATAGGGTTTGACTCTAAACCTGATTTCTTCCCTCCTATCATCTTGCTGGGGCTTCTCCTTTGTCCTTGGACATGGGACATCTTTTTTTGGTGGGATCCAGCATTCTCCTGTTGATGGTTGTTCAGGAGTGAGTTGCAGTTTTGGGGTTCCAACAGGAGAAGATGAGCCCGCGTCTTTCTACTCTGCCATCTTTTGCTTATTAGTTGCGGCTAAGTTTTTGAATCCAGGACATACCCAGTTTCATGTAAATAACTACTAATCAAATCCCATGCTTTTGGGGTGTATTATGGGCTGAACACTTGTTGAATATTTTATGTTCATCACTTGTGTTCCTTATTCCAGTTACATTTAGCAATACTGATAGTGGACACATGTTGTTGTTGTTTTTATAATTGAAGTATAGTTGATTTTCAACATCATGTTAGTTTCAGGTGTAAAGTGTAGTGACTCAGTTATATGTATGTATACATATATACTTATATGTATATATATATATATATTTTTTCAGATTCTTTTCCCTTATAGGTTATCATAAAATATTGAGTGTATTTCCATGTGCTATACCATAGACCCTTGTTGGTTATCAGTTTTATATATATAGTAGTGTGTATATCTATAATATAGTGTGTGTATGTATGTATGTATAGTAGCGTGTGGACTTCCCCGGTGGCTCAGACAGTAAAGTGTCTGCCTACGGTGCAGGAGACCCAGGTTCAATCCCTGGGTCAGGAAGACCTCCTGGAGGAGGAAATGGCAACTGTCTCCAGCATTCTTCCCCGGAAAATCTCATGGATGGAGGAGCCTGGTGGGGTACAGTCCATGGGGTCACAAAGAGTGAGACATGACTGAGCGACTTCACTTTCAGTTTCATAGTAGTGTGTATCTGTTTATCCTGACCGCTTATTTTATCCCCCTCTCCCTTACCTTTCCCCTTCGGGAACTGTACGTTTGTTTCTCTATCTGGTTGACAGCTGTTGTTTGGACAATTCCCTCTATGAGTCCCACCTTCCCAAGATGCACAGAAATATTTGCCTCCCCAGACTCCTCTGCGGCTGGGGTGGAGGTGTGTCATCGACTCAACCTGATGGAATTCCCCTGCAAGACTTCATTTGGCCTCAAGGAACCTGAGGTCAGAGGCTCTGCATGGTGGCAAGGATGCTCATTTTCCAGCATGGTGAAAGCAGAATTTGGTGACAGTGGTGAATCCAGGAGAGTTCCTCTCCACGTGGGCTCAGTGGGTAGCAGCTGTCGTGGGAGCTTCCTCATTTATCTGACTCTTCCTCATGATTTAGGATGTTGTCCATTGCTCTGAAACTTTACACTTGAGCCTGTGACTTCATTACTCCCATTGACTTTATAAGCTGCCTAATAGTCTTGAATTTTTCAATTTCACCTTAAAATAGCCAAATTGGATTCTGTTATTTGCAACTAAGAAACCAAGGCAATACTGTACTATTAACATTATCCTCCTTTTCCCTAGGTTCGATCCCTGGGTCGGGAAGATCCCCTGGAGAAGGAAATGGCAAACCACTCCAGTATTCTTGCCTGGAGAATCCCATGGACGGAGGAGCCTGGTAGGCTACAGTCCACGGGGTCGCAAAGAGTGGGACACGACTGAGCGACTTCCCTTCCTTCCTTCCCTTCCTTTTCACTGTACAATAAATTAAGACACCTTGACATTAAGTCATTCATCTAATACCACACAAAGCATAGATGTGTTGGAGCTAGTATGAAATCAGTGACTTTTTAATACTTCGTACCTTTAACTTTCCCCCAAAATAGGCAGTCTTCTGAATGGCTAACAATCCTATATTCCTCGGGGTGTATTTGTGCCTGATCTGTTTTTGTCCTACTTGGAATATATTTGCTTTAAAATGTTGTGTTAGTTTCTGCTGTACCACACGGTGAATCAGCTATATGTATACATCTATCCCCTCCCTATTGAGTCTCCTACCCCCCCCATTCCACCCCTCTAGGTCATCACAGAGCACCAAGCTGAGCTCCCTGTGTTGTCCAGCAGCTTCCCAATATTAACGCATACATATGGAATCGAAAAAAATGGTACTGATGACCCTGTTTGCGGAGCAAGAACAGAAGCACAGACATAGGGAAGGGACTTGTGGAAACAGCAGGGGAAGGAGAAGGTGGGATGAACTGAGGGAGTAGCTTTGAAACATCCATTACCACAAGTAAAATAGACAGCTAGTGGGAAGACGACGCTCTACAGCACAAAGCGTTCAGCCTGGTGCTCTGTGATGACCTGGAGGGGTGGGTGGGGAAGGTGGGAGGGAGATTCAAGAGGGAGGGAACATATGCGTCCTGACGGCCGATTCCCCTGTTGCACGGTAGAGACCAACACAACATTGCAAACTGAGCATCCTCCAATTAAAATTAAATGTAAAAGAAAGTTCCACACACAAAAGAAGAAAGCGTCTTCATGGTCTCAAGAGTCACGCTGCAGAAGCCACAGAAAGAACAGGGGATCGTGGCAGCCGGAGGGGAGTTAGAGGCAGCAGCATACAGGTGCAAAAAGTCCCGCAGGCAAACGCTTTTTCACAGAAACATCCGCCCGAGGCACGTGAATTCTGGTCGTGATTTTTGGTCTTCTGGAAAGCACAGTCTGAAAATTAGAGCGTCCCTGAGGAGGTGACATTAAAACTCCTCAAGCTACTGTCTCTTCAGCAAAGAGAGGCAGGTCTACGTTTTACGGTGTTCAGAGAAATTAAACTCTTAAAATTATGGGTTGTCTAACTGGTTTCCAATTTGCTCACAATACCATCCCTCACCTCTGCCCCGGGAGCTTGTGTCCACTCTTGGAACACACAGCCCTGGGTTTTGGTATCACAAGGATGCTCAGCTGCATTATTAGTGGAGCCTTTGAATCCCTTCTTGCTCATCTTCCCCACGCATCGTATGGAGATTCGCAGTTCTCTAGTACTGTTTTGCTCAGTGTCCTTTGACTTGGAATTAGTGTGTTCTCAAAGATCAGTAGAATGAGCTTCAAGCTGCCCTGTGAATGGCCAAGCATCCTTGGTTTCTAAGAAAGCTGTTTTTGTTTGGGCTCTGACTGAGTTGCTTTGTGTTGAGAGCCTTCTATTGCCCTTCCTTGTCCTTTATTAATTAGATACTTAAATGGGTCTTTTAAAAACTAAGGTTCCCATTATTACATTTAAACTGTGCTTTCATTATTACTATGCATGAATTTTCCACCCTTCTTAAACTTCAATTACGTTTTTCCAATGGACATTAAGTACAGCATAGATTGCTTGAAAAGAATATAGTCCAAATTGACGGAGATGGGTTTTTCCTTTCTTAAGGCCTCGCCAAAGACCACAGGTTCAGAAATCTAAACACCAAAGTCCCAAAGTGATGACTCCCAGCCTACTGTAACCATCAGGATCTACTCTGAAGAGCAGAATTCACAGCAGATCTTTCAAACAAGCGAAGTTGCTCTTACGAAGTGTTAGATCGCATCAGAACGAAAGGGGAAAGAGGAGATGGTGAGAGAGCCCAGACAGTAACAACGGGCAGGAAGTGCTCTTGGTCTCTAGGGCTGGAAGGACAGAAGGAAGAAGTGGTCCCTCCAGTGCAGGGCGCCAGGGCCTGTCTCCAGAGGCAGGGCGGCCGGGGCTGGAGGCGCAGTGCAGGGCAGAGAAGCAGGAGGAGACACGGCTTTTCCCCTCCTTCCAGTCCAGTCTCCTTCCAAGACCTTCCATGGCTGGAGTCCCAGTTGGCAAAGGAAACTGGGACACACACATTTCAGTCCTTTGTGACACACAGCAGACCTGGGACCGTTCCCGACTCTGACAGTCACCGAAGGGAAAGTTTGGAACAGGGCAGGATCATGGAACAGGGCAGGATCATGTCTGAAACTGTTTCCATGTACTCTTCTGCCTGTAAGTTATTTAATGGAGCTTTGAGGAGGCAGCTCTTCTGGGTGGGGTCTCTCATCCTATGAAAAGCTGTCCTGATAACACACACAAAACGTTCTCTGATGTCATCAGATGATGGTTATTTTTTAATTATTAGCTTATTTGCCTTGCCTGATGACGAGCTATTACTTTTTCTGTCTCCTATATATAGAACCTGAGATAGGATTGCTGCTAATGAAGTCTTATAACAATTCTTATTAGGACGCTTTTATTCCGTAAACTGGCAAGTTTCCGGTATGCCTTCAACTCCATTCCCATTATTCTAATCATGTAATGTCTAGCAATAGCATCACATTAAAATTTCAAAGCATTTTTCTCTGTTCTCTGACAAAATAAAATCTTTACTTGTTTACAGATGGCAATTCCTATTTTGAGTCGTGAAATGGGGAGGATATGAGGAACTTTCTGGTGGATCGTGCTAAAGGGGAATTATGCTAAATGACATTTCACAGAAGTGCTAAGTGATGGTCAGTGACCAAGGTGAGCCAAAGGCAAAAGGGGAGAACGTGGTGAGGACCTAGTGGGAAGGGGCAGCAGGTGGGGAAGAGGGAGGAAGGGGCCCTGAAGTCAGGCCACAGACACTCAACAAGCACCTCCCGCCTGCCAGGCACTGTCCCAGCTGCTGGCAATAGAGGAAAATGCAACACAGACTGTGTTCTTTCACAGAGGTGATGTTCTAAACGGGAACGGAAAGCAAAGCTCGTTTAAAATCTATCAGGATTTCAGGCTGTGGGACTGGAGGGAGGAGGCGATATTTACTGAACGGGGAACCCCCAGAGAGGTGGCTGGGAAATCTCTCTCTGAGATGGTGGCTTTGGTAACCACACCTGAGTGGGGAGCTCAAGAAAAGGCATTCTAGACAGGACATCCTTCCAGAGGCCACGACAGGCTTGGCATTTTTGAGGACTCGAAAGGCAGCCTTGTGGCTAGCACGCACTGAAGGAGGCAGAGAGGGCTGAAATGGGTTGGCTGCTGCAGCAGCTGCATTTTATTAAACCCACAAATTAGGGTGGAACCATTATTCCAGGATGACTGTGAGACAAATAACACTGGGATTGTAAAGAAGAGATTCTGTTCTGTGAGGCATGGGGTTAGGTGCTTAAAAGACATAGAGATGAATAAGGCACAGGCCCTGCCTCTCAGGATGCTCAGCGAGAGAGGAAGAGACCAGAAGCAGAAACGAACATGTATCAGGAGAAACAGTTGTGCAAAAGGAAAACATTCCAATCAGACAGCAAACCACTAAAGAAGACATTATTTTCATGAAGAAATGTAAGATGGATTGTGATGCTTCCAGTGTGAAACAAAAGAGTTCAGCTCAGGCAGAAGTGACAAGGGACCGTTTCAGGTGGCACAGTGTCAACCAAGCCAGAACTTCAATCGTGGGGTTTGGAGCCAGAAGGGACCTTCATTATCACTGAATTCAACCCCTTCATTTTCCAAAGAAGAAATAAGAGAGGTTAAAGACTAGCTCAAGGTCAGTAAACTGACACCTGCTCAAGAATCTTTCTAGAACATATTTTTCTTCTTTTTTGCATGTAATAATAGCATGGTCATAGGTATCAGCTTGAACCAATGCTCCACACATTCTGAAACACAACTTAAAAGTATGGTTCAGCTGGTTTCTTTCACTTGTTTATTCATTCAACAAATATTGATTGAAAATACGCCTATCATATGTCATGGAACATCTATCATATGGTATTGAACATTTTATGCTAATCATCACACTCTTGCACAGTGAATCAAAAACCCAAGTTAAAAACAAATGGTTGTTGTTTCCCTTTAGCTGAATGTAATGGAAAGCAAGAAGTCATTATAAGTAGAGCCATAATTTTCCCAAAGCATGACAGTAATTCTGGGCTTCTTGTCTATAAATAGGTTGGTCCACTCTAAATGGACCTCACTGCACTTTAACTCACAATTACTAAGTAACCATCCATGAACAGCTGATGCTGGGATTGTATGATGTAGATGAGCAAACTTCATGCTAGGGCATTTAAAGATATGTCTGTGGGATGACGAGCAGCCTATACGGAGCATAAATGCTCAGCTGCTCGGAATTCTTAGCAGGTCTCTGAATTCTGTCTAAAAATATTGGCGGCAACATCTGCCCTCATTGTCAAAGCATGCTGAGAAGGCTTTAATATTCACCCAGAACAGGTAGGCGCTTGGTTTTCAGGGGCCTGAATAAAGATCCTTTCCCCAGCAATTTGTGTAGAGTGCATTTAAACTTCCTTGGAGATACTGAAAACTGCTGGAAATTTAAATTCTAGTTTCAGGAAGATTGGTATTTGTTAAAGAAATCATTCCCTGGGAGTCAAAAGACAGGTTCTGACATCATCTGTGCCGTGAACAAGCCCGTGCCTCGGAATGTCCCCCTGTCCATTCTGTGTGCGGTTCCCTCTGCTCTAGGGGCCACCTGTGGACGATGGATGGGTGGTCTTCTGATCCATGAACATATCCTGTGCTTTCTAACCCCAGTGCCTTTGCTCATGCTGCTTCCTCTGTCTGGAACCTCATTCCCTTGTTTCTGTGCCTAAAACAAGACAAAATGAAACAAACCCTGCTCTTTCTTTCAGGCTTACCTTAAAATTTACTTCCAACTTTATCAGTAAAAATGACCCCTTCTTCCCCAACAGTCTACAGTTTTGTCATGTACAAGGTCTTACTATGTGCCATGTAGTTTATACTCATCTATCCAACTTAATTCGCACACCTACTTCCCCTCATCTATAGTGGGAAACAAGAGCCACAGTCAAGTCAGTAGCAGATAGTAGAGCTGAGATTCAATCCCTGAACATTTGACTTATCTTCCTTATTTTCTCGCTATCTGACCTCTACAAGCCAAATATATTGCAACTAGTTTTATAGATCTCTACTTACACTACGGAACGTGAATCTTTGAATGGAAGCCCAAGATCAAAAGGATCTAGGGCTTAAGGGAAAAAAAAAACAACAGCTCATCCATAAACCTGAGTTGATGTTCTGCCATGTTGGTGGCAAGCTTGAGGTCTGTTAGAACAAAATAGTGATTCATTGAGCAGATTTGGATCTGGAAAGCACATTTGTTACAGACCCAGAAATTCTGATACTCAGTTCTTTAGGTTTTCTATCTCTGATCTATTTAACACGCATGTATTACGTATCATTTTGCAACAGGTCCTTGAATGAGTCTCTCTTGTTTTCCTAAAATAATTCATTTATTCATTTATCATATAAATATCATTAAATATAATATACTTAGTGAGCATCTATTATTTTCAAGGCAGTATAGAGGATTCACACAAGTACAAGGTAAAATCCATGCCTGCTAAACCAGACATCAGTGAGATGAGACATGTGTACACATAACTATAATGCAATTTTGTATAAATATTACATTTTAGGGGAAATGCCATTGACATTTCATTAATCTAGATTCACACTTTCAAGCCGTGATAATTTTGCAGTACATTTCCATTCTCATGCCTAAGATAGAACAAGTTGAAAATGGAGGTAAGAGTACAGACAAAGCATAGAAGGGAAACTAACGTATATGAAACAAAAAACAAACATAAAACACCAGGATAGTGCTGAATACTTTCTCAAAAACTCATATTCACTTTTGTTGCAAATGACACATTTTAAGTCAGAATAGTTATAGTCAGTAAACCACCCAAAACGTTGCCCCAAACAGTCACGCTATAAATACATAATGTTTTCTCCTACCGTATCCGTGAAGAATTGCAGCTTACCTAGCATTGAGGTCATCAATGTCTCACCATCTGGGAGGCTTTTTTTTAATACCTATAGCTCTCACTCTCCTTCCTTTAGGCAAATTAGCAGAGCGCCATCAAAATGCATTCTTAATTCATAAGCAGATAATGCTTGGAGTTGGCAAGTCTCACAGCTGTGTACAGTGTTGGCATCCATTCCTTGCCCAACACACCAGCAACTGCTCCACGGCCAAATCCCCTGTTAAATCCTTCACCACACTGTTTATGTCTCCTGTAAGGCCTCCAGAATATATTTGTGTATCTCATCTTTGTCAGCCCAGAACTAGAAGCCCGATCATATTGGTTAGGACAAATGTTTCTCCTAACATGGGTTATTTCTTCTCATAGTTCATCAACTTATTTATCGGTTACAACTCTTCTCCTGGTGTCACTGTCTAGAGATGTTTGGAGAGCTGGTCTCCAGTGACCACTTCTGCACCAATGGTTAAAGATGCTAGCTAAGAACTACATCGTTGTGTTTTTTAAAAAGGAATTTAGGGATAAAGAATTGTCATTTCGTGAAGGCTTCTTTATGATTGATTCATCTCGTGGTTGCAAATGACATTATAGAGGAAACCCTGAATTCCTACTGAAATGATCTGTAAGACCAGAAGGGCCTTGGGAGCATATTTTTATTCACTGTTGAGTTCCTGCACCTCACACAAAGCTTCCAGGATGGGTGGTCAGTACATTGATGTTGAATCCCACTGACTAAAAAATTGTGGTTCATTTTGTTTATGCTGTGGATGGAAATCTGCTAATAATGTGGCTCAAGTTCAGGGGAATGTTCTTGGATTTTAAGGAATGTAGGTAGCAAGATAAACAGTAGGTGGGAAGCTTGGAAGAGTTTTGCCTTGAGTTTCCAAATCTAAGGAAAATTTTTAGTCAACCTATCTGCTTTGCCTTTGTGCTGTGGATCCTACTCAATACAAATATTTACCCCTCAAGCGGACACTTGGTAAAAAAAAGACAAGCCACAGAGACTGTATATTGGGTTGGCTAAAGAGTTCATTCGGGTGTTCCGCACCGTCTTACGGAAACCCCTGAGCAAGCTTTTTTGCCAAGGCGTACCCAGAGGAAACCGTGCCCACTCTCTTTATGGCCGAGCGTTTGCCCTTTGAACACTCCTCTGCCCTTGTCTTGTGACTGAAATCTGCTTCAGGCCGACCTGTTTCGTCGAGCGTGTGATAACCGCAGGAGGACACGCAGCGTCACAGCGGAGAAGGGGTCACGCCGACCGCCCGCGCTGGGCTCCCTCAGCCGGAGCGGGAAGCGCCTCCCTTCCGCTCGGCCCTCATTCCTCAGCGCCTCTCACAAGGAAGAAAGAGGACCTGCCACTTTAAATTTTCAGCAGGCAACTGGCACTTTATTATTTACGTAGTTCATGTCATTATGTTGGATAAGATAACAAATGATGCAATCAGATCCACGGGAAATTTAAAGTGGTGCACACCTGTTCTCAGCTGGGAGAGGAGCGGCGGCTCATATACAGCCTCCGCGGCTGAAAGCCAGCAGCACGCAGAGGCTTTGCACAGAGCCCCGCTCCCAGACTGACGGATAGACCAAGCCGGAGGACGTGAAATAAAATCCCTTTAACCTTCTTGGATGAGCTTCAGACTTGGCTTTTTTACAAAATGGCCTTTCCTCTCATTGGGGAAAAAAAAAATTGACAGGAAGACTGGTCTCCTAAACTGCCCTTGAGGCAGAAAGGTGAAAACCAGGTATGGATCACACCTCTTTCTTTCTGAGCTCCTGGCTGAATATGACAGCTGGTCCTAGAGACAGACCTGTTGGTCAATAATGCTCTTACTTTTGTTTGGAAACTGTATGCGGAGGAAATCAGACGGTGTTTGCTGCTGTGAATGAGCCTTGGGAGTATATTAATATTTCTCAAAAGAAATTATTCATGGGTCAGGTCAAAGGAGCCGTGCTCTACCCTATGACCTCCTTTTAACCTCCTTGAGAAATTTGAAATTATTCAAAGAAAAAAAATGACAAATAGATAAACCAATCTAGTGTATGGCTGCTCCTGGTGAGTCACGTCGACGTTGAGATAGTTTCGGGGTGGGTGGGGTACAGGAACACTGACACCGGAGTTCACAGCAGGTTCCTGAAGGAGGGTAACATTCAGGCAAAACCTTTGTTTTTTTTGTCAAGCTTTTGTCCCAAATCCTAATGGAGTCTTCTACCCTGCCAAGTGTACCTAGGAGAGCTGCCAGATAAAACATAGGACGCCCAGCTAAATTTAAATTTTAGATAAACAGATCATCTTTTAAGGTAAGCATGTCCCAAATATAGTATGCTAGAGATATAAAATATAATTCATACCCCCAAAACATCCAGCTCAGTGAGAAAAGACATACAGACATATAATGGAATATTAACTAAACCACAACATACTAAATATTATACATATTAAATATTTTTATACATATTAAATATTTTATACCAAAGTAGTGCATGCGTGTGTGCGTGCTAAGTTGCTTCAGTCATGTCCAACTCTGTGCAACCGCATGGACTGTAGCCTGCCAGGTTCCTCTGTCTATGGGGTTCTCCAGGCAAGAATATGGAGTGGGTTGCCATGCCCTCCTCCAGGGAATCTTCCCAACCGAGGCATCGAACCCGTGTCTCTTATGTCTCCTGCACTGGCAGGTGGGTTCTTTACAAGCACCACCTGGAAAACCCAGTGCATACAATATACTATAAAGTAATCCCAAGTGTTACATAGAATATATTGATACTAAAGATTATTTATTGTTTATCTAAATTCAGATTTAACTGGGCACTGGGTGTTTTTGTTGGTTTGGTTTGGTTTTTGCTAAATCTGGCAACTCTACTAGAAGAAAAGAACTCCTGGCACCTGGGCTATCTGTCAGCGTAAGGTGAGTCCCCTGCTTGGTCCCTTTCCCCTGGACCCACGTCTCAATCACATACATCAGTACCAGCTCATTTCCCAGCAGAGGACACCACCATGAGGAAGTGGAGGAGAGTTCTTTCCTAAATGCCTACAGTGGATGTGCCAAATCCCCTTGGTCCAGGCTCTTCCATCAGGTCAAGCATGTATGAAGAGAGAGACCAGGAAGGGCCAGATTGATTCTGGTTCCCTGAGCTCCAAGACCTTCCATCTTTACCCTCTAATCTCCACCACCGTGCACTGTGATCCAGCACCTGACCTTAGACACGACCCATCAACAGCAGCACCTTAGGCATCCTTGGGGTGGAGATCATTTCCTCCGAAGCACAGGGTAGCCTATTTCGGGGCCTCTGCCAATTCTTACATAATCATGGTATACAAGTTAAACTGATGTGTTCACAAGAAGTTTATAGCATGCATGATATTTTTTTATTCTTTACTTTCCACAATAAATACATGTGAAACCCCAGAGCCATGGAAAAAGTAGGGTCAGTTCTCACTTTCCTACTGTCTAGTCACCAGTCTTCTGAAGAGTTATCCAGCTGAGCATCGGAGATGCTTCCACCTCTCGGAGTGGTTTTGGTTCTTCGTGACCATCCTTATGAAAATCTTCATCCATTTGATAATGCCTACTTCAAAGAAGATTAATTAACATCCATAACTGTGACTTTCAAATGCGTATGTGTTAGAATTATCTGGGGGCGGTTCTCAAAACACAGGTTTGAATTTCTTTTTTTTTTAACCTTAGCTATATGAAGTGGTACAGTTTTTAATCTCCATTACATTTTTTTAAATTTTATATTGGGACATAGTTGATGAACAATGTTGTTAGTTTCAGGTGAATTTCTGATTTAGTAGGTCTAGTCCTGAGATGAAGCTTGAGGACTTGGATTTGTAATATGAGCCCAAATGATGCTGATCCTGCTGGTCCATGGGCTACACTTTGAGAACTACTGGACTACAAATTAATCTTCCTAACTGTTTTCTCATGCATGTGAGAACAGTATCCTATTAAAGTGACCATTAGACACCTTCAAATCAATTTTAGAAAACAAACACGTATGTCTGTATGTGTGTGTACACGCACACATGTAATATATATATAAGTATATATAAATTACTTTGAAGGACAATAATCGACACTGTGGTTCTTACATATCTTACATATCTCTGCTCTTGGAGAATTTTTTTCTATATCTGAAAATATATTTCCCTTCCACCCCAAATGGCTATGTACATAATATTAATCCTTAAAGATAACACCTTTGCAAATAAATTAACTTGTAGTTACAAACTGCTAATTAAAAATTATCTTTCTTAGTTTAATAAATAATACATATTTTAACAAAAAATTTAAAATAAAGCACTTTCCAAATAAAGGGTACAAGTTACTTTGAATTGCACTGTCCAGAGAACCCGTATAAATGTTATATTATAGATCTTTCCTATCTTTTTTTTTTTCTATTTTATGAAATTGGAACCATGTTGTATATACTGCTTTGTAATTTTTTTTTAAACAAATGATAGACTGTGCGCATTTCCCTGTGACATTAAATGTGTTCAACAATATGATTTTTGAAGAATACAAAGTGTTCTTTCACAGACATATGCCATAATTTTTTGTTTATTCCCTGTTGCTGGACATTCAAAGTATTTCCTAGTATATATAATGCCAAGAGAAAATTTCAGGTTAAAATATCATCTTGGATGATCACCACAGTAAAATTTCATCTGATTTTCAATGAAAATAACTGTAAAGAAGAGAAAACAATGAAAACTCACAGCAATTCTAAACATTTTGATTATAACAATTTAATGCAAGAATCTGAAAGGACTCAATGCTAATCATTAGACAAAAAGACTGAGCAAATCAAAACTATTTGTTTCATTCCATGAAATGCCTAACCTTCACCCCTGTGAAATAGAACAACTTGGGAGAAAAAGATACAGTATGTTCTCCCACTGTCTATCCCTAGGCAGAATCAATCTATTTACCAAGCAGAAAATTAGAAGCTGTTCTTTGCAGTAGAGCTGTTGCTTCTGAAGGATGTTCCTTCTTTTCCTTTGATACCACATATTCTCTACCACTACAGAGATAGCTATACCCAAAATGAAAGCAGATAAAACAAACGGCTTGCTGACGGTAATGCCTCCGATTCTGGGAGAGGATGTAGCCCCCAAAACAAAGCCTGTAAGTCAGAAACACAGAGAATAAACTGCTAACGTGTATCAATGAGTATGTATGTATATTTCAGGATTTTCGCCTGTTGACAGCATGATAAATCTAGACAGTAGCAATAGTAGATGTCATCTCAGTAAGGCAGAGCTATAACAGGTGGGTGCCTTCTAGAGGTAGGTATTGAACTTGGAGTAAACTCATCAACTTGCTTCTAGTTGTCATGATGAGTAAAAAATGTCACAATTATGCAAGTGGACAGAACCAAGGGAAGCCACACATCTTGTTTGTTGACATGTGCCAAGGTTATAAGAAAAGTGAAAAGACAGCACCATGAAGGCTATGAGGAAATAAAAGCAATATGGAAGGTTCAGAGGAGGAGTGTAATAATGAAAATTATCAACTGCTAGTTCAGAAAAAAAATTCCATGACATTTTGGCATCTCCAATTAATACAAGGGAAAATTCCTTCAGTGAGGAGGAGCTAAGGAAGAAAGCCAACAAGCTGTCATAGAAAGGCAACAATATGACCTGAAAGTAGGTGTGGCTGAGATGTGGGGGGACTGCAGATAAATGATGAACCTAATAGTAGTTGGAACCTGGGATCTGGGACCCTTTGCTGCAACGGTTGCACCTGGACAAATGTCTTCTCAAACAACAAAATACAAAGAAACTATAAGTGACTAAAAATAACTGCATGCATGGGCAGTTGGGCAAAATATGGACAATAAGATATAAAAAGGCCAAAAAGCCTACCTGCCACTTCTGAAGAGCTGAGAGCAAAACAGAGTATCAGGAGCAAAAGCAGGGTACTGTGCATGTCTGCTGTACTCAACACCACCGAAGGGGTGAGAAAACCACCCAGGCCACCCCTCCTGCCCAGCCCCCAGGCCTGCCCCTATTCTCACCCCTTTCAAGGAACCAACCTGCCCCCATGTCAGCCCCACCCCCGCCGCAGGAGCTAGTGAGCAAGAAAGCACACACACCCCTGCTGCAGCAGGGATCCCAATAAAGCCTCGCCTGAATTTCCTGTCTGGCCTCTGATCAATGTCTATTTGATTGATTAAGGAGGCCAAGAAGGCTGGTCTGTAACCATAGCACAATTTAAGATGCTCTTGGAGCTCAATAGGAGCAGAAAGAATGATGACGGCAATGACGTATTGATGATGATGGCGGTGGGGTGGTGCTGGCGGTGATGATGAAAAAAGAAGACTTTAAATCAGACCCACGGAGAAAATGAAAAAGTGGTGGTCATCAAGCAAAATAAGAGCATGACATGCTCTAATCAATGTACTCTGGGGGTGGTTATGCTACAGGGAACAGCTACCATAGTGCTTTGCTCACAGGAGTCACTGGAAAATAGCATTAAAGCCTACTTCACTGGGGGAGATACCTCACTAAACCAGTCACTGAAATGAGATGGAGAAGAGAAAATACATGAAATCCCTGATGTCAGAAGACGTGGATTCAAATTTTATTGCTGTAGCTGCACGACCCCAGGCAGCTCACTGAACATTAGGTGTGAAATTGAGGGTATCGAGGGGAGAGGGAAACCTAACGGAACAACTGATAAAACGTTCAAACAGACGTGGACTGGGAAGATGGAAATCCTGCGTCTGGAGCTGACTCACTGCATATGTGTTCTCGATAAGGTCATCCATCTCCTGATTTCCTCATCTCTAAACTGAGCCTGATGAAATTCAAGGCACAGAGCTGTTAGGGTTACATCGGAACGTCTGCATACTGACGCCTGGTATCTTGCAGGCAGGGTACTAAATGCTGTGCTGATTTTTTTTTTATTTTTATTTTATGTTGGAGTATAGTTGATTAACAGTGTTGTGCTGGTTTCAGGTGTACAGCAGAGCGACTCACTTGCACATAAATGTGTTTTTAAATGAAAAAAGCAGCCCGACGACACACTAACAATGACACGCGTCAAACCTGAGCACCCGAAAGCGCATGTGAATGTGCTCAGTGACTGTCCAGGCGGCACTAGTGGTAAAGAACCCTCCTGCCAATGCAGGAGACAGAAGAGAGGTGGGTTTGATCCCTGGATCAGGAAGGTCCCTTGGAGAAGGACATGGCAACCCATTCTTGCCTGGAAAATCCCCGGGGAGCCTGGGGGGCTACAAACCACAGGGCCACAGAGTCAGGATCACTGAAGTGACTGAGCGGGCAAGCACACAGGTCAAAGGAAGCAGTGTTGAAGGGCTCACATTAGACAAAGTGGAATTTGGGGCAACAAAAAAAGACTTACTTGTCTTGAAAGGTCATTTTATATTAATAATAAGTATATTTCACAAAGAAAGTATAAAAATCATAAACTTTCTGTACCAAACAAAATCACAGTTGCACATATGAAGTGGGCGTTCTTGTAACTAAAATGGAATTACAGGTATATTAAGTAAAAGTTTTAAAACTTTGCCCTAAGCCTAGCCAAAAAGAAGGGGAAGAAAGTGAGAAAAAAAAATAGTATAATTTGGGACACCAAAATCATAAATAATGAAGGAAATGATTAGCAGTTTTTACTAACTTTTCAATTTAATTTTTAATGAAAAAATCATACAATAAACAACAACTTGCAAAGAAGCTGGGGACATATTTGACAAAAGGATAATTCTCCTAGAAATTCAAATTTAAAAAAGAACATACAAAATGATGAAAAGAGAAAAGCAGGAAAAATCATATACTGATAAAGATAGGAAGCAGACATTACAATTATCAAGCAATTCATAGAAACATTTTTGTTGAAGAAAATGAAAAACTAAGAGTTCAGAGACTGTGCACAGAATGGAAGAATTTTTCTGCTGAAGGTGAAATCCAGTTACCGAGTCTAGGCTCTGGGGAACAGGGGCCGTGCTAGAAAAACCTGAGGAAGGTCTTCTAAACCCAAAACGTTGCACCTACCGGTGGTCCATATTAAGCAAGAAGTGTCTCCAAGTGGTGTTGATTAGCTGGTGATGAACTGGACTCGTTGGTTGACAAAGCCCGGGCTGACTTTGGATTATGACATCAACTGCTCTGCTTCATATGTGAGGTGTCCAAACGGAAATTCCTACTTCCCAAGACGGGAGGTGACCAGGTCAGGGTTGTCAATTTCATATTGTTAATCTCTTTTACAATGAACAGCTATATTTTTATAATCTGAAACAATAATAAATACACAGTTGAGTTTTGAACAACCTGGGAATTAGGGGTGTTGGCTCTCTGAGCAGCAGAAAAACCAAGTATTGATATAACTTTACAGTTGGCCCTCTGTATCCTGGGTTCTGCATCTGTGGATTAACCAACCAGATTGTGTAGTATTGTAGGGTTTGTCCACTGAAAAAAATTCCCATAAAAGCATATTCATGCAGTTCAAACTCCCCCTGTCTTGGTCAACTGTACTTCTATTTTGAAAACAAAAAGTAAATTTTGAATTAAACTGAGCCATGAAATCATGAAGCAACTCACTATTTTCAAGAAAAAATATAATGTGAAAGAAATATTTAAAAAATATTTTAAAACCAGCTCTTATATTTCCTGATTTTGAGGGATGAGATTTAGGAATGCATAAGTTAAGAACTGATGCTTTTGAACTGTGGTGTTGGAGAAGACTCTTGAGAGTCCCTTGGACTGCAAGGAGATCAAACCAGTCCATCCTAAAGGAAATCAGTCCTGAATGTTCATTGGAAGGACGATGTTGAAGCTGAAACTCCAATACTTTGGCCACCTCATGTGAAGAACTGAAGAAAAGACCCTGATGCTGGGAAAGATTGAGGGCAGGAGGAAAAGGGGACGAGAGGATGAGATGGTTGGATGGCATCACCGACTCAATGGACATGGGTTTGGGTAGACTCCGGGAGTTGGTGATGGACAGGGAGGCCTGGCATGCTGCAGTTCATGGGGTTGCAAAGAGTCGGACACGACTGGACTGAAGTTAAGAAACTGACTCAATGGACGTGAGTTTGAGCAAACTCCAGGAGACAGTGAAGGACAGGGAAGCCTGGCATGCTGCAATCCATGGGCTCGCCAAGAGTCAGACAGGACTTAGCGACTGAACAACAGCAAAGTTAATGAAAAGGCTGCAGTGCTCAATGGGAGGTCCTGTTGTATTGCAGGTGGAATATTCCAAGGCTGTCGCAGCAAGGCAAGGAAAGCCATCATATCTTGGGACATTTTAGTGTCCTCTGACCTGACAGATCAGTGCAGAATAGGGAATCAACTGCTAGGAGCTACTGATGCAGTTGCAGTAGCACCAGGTCAGCATTACTGTGTGGGCATCCAAGACGATAAGCTGATTAACCCAAAGAGCTTCTTTCTAAAGGCAAGCTGTAAGCTGATTAAAAAGCCAAAACCTTAGAACCTGAAACACACGCTCGCAAGGGAATCCAAACATGGCCCCAAGCCAGTGAAACTGGTTTTCCATGGAAAGTTTCAACACATATAAAACGCGTGAGGTACACTGCATTATTGTACAAAGTATGTTCTGTTCCCTCCACCCCCATCTCAGGAAGGTACGCTCAGATCCTCACAGTTCTGTAACCAAGAGGCACGTCAAGAGAACTTTTCAGTCTCCAAGGGGAAGCAATTCCCTAAGGTATATGTATGTGTGTGTGTGTGTGTGTGTGTGTGTATACATAGGCTTCTCTTGTGGCTCAGTGGTAAAGAATCTGCCTGCAAGAAGGAGACACAGGATACACGAGTTCAATCCCTGGGTCGGGAAGATCCCCTGGAGGAGGGCATGGCAACCCACTCCAGTATTCTTGCCTGGAGAATCCCATGGACAAAGGAGCCTGGGGGGCTACGGTCCACAGGGTTGCAAAGAGTCGGACACGACTGAAATGACTTAGCAAGGCTAAGTTGTTTTCTTATTGCATAATATATATTATATTAATAATATATATGTGTGTATATATATATATATAGCGCCAATGGGAAAAATGGAAAGGAAAGGATGTCCCAGAAGCAGAACCAAGAGCCATGGAGAACACTGGACTGGGAAGAACCAGGACCTACTCAAGGAGTATTTTCCGCTGCCAAGGATCAGGGTCCTGGCTAGCATGGCCAGTGGGCTTTCACCATTGTTACAGATGGACCAGTAGCTGCTGTGAACTTAACACTCATTCCTTGCCAAAAGGCTGTGTTTGTTGTGGGCTATCCTGTCGCTGATTCCTTTTTAGTTCATACATGTCCAGATCTAAAGGAGCCACATGTGGATCTGGTGTAGTGAAATTCACAGAGCAGTGTCTGACTCTTTGCAACCCCATGGACTGTAGCCCGCCAGGCTCCTCTGTCCATGGAATTCTCCAGGCAAGAATACTGGAGTGGGAAGCAGCTCCCTTCTCCAGGGGATCTTCCCCACCCAGGGATGGAACCGAGGGATGGAACCCAGGTCTCCCACATGACAGGCAGATTCTTTACCATCTGAGCCACCAGGGAAGTGAAACTAGTACAAGAATTCTGGGGTTGTGAGTCTGATATTTGATTGGAAAAGACTTACATGTTGTCTCCTTTAAGGAGCAGCAGTGTATTTTACATGCACAATGGGAAGAAGGAAACATTTGTGACCAAGATAGAGTCAGTGATAAGACTGTATTAGTCAAGCTATTTGCCGTCCTTCCCCGTGGTGGAATTACACGTTCATATGCGATCAAAGTCGGTGCTTGTCATGGTACATGTGCCAAGGTTCAGCTGCCACCACCGAGGAGACCTTCTCCAAACACGACGTGCTTCTCCCTTTGCTGTGACAGGAGCCGTCTCCATAAGGTCTGCTCCACCATCCTGGGGGTGGGAGTCAGGGCACAGACCTGAAGCCACTCCATGATGTGCATACGAAACAATTTCAAAGTTAATCTCTCTCATCTTAAACCAATACTGTATCTTAGTCATTTGTTACCTCAACATGCCTTAACCTAAAATGACACATACAGGATACACATTATCTGATTAAAGTGCATGTTATCTGATTAAAGACATCCTGGAATGCGAAGTCAGGTGAGCCTTAGGAAGCATCACTACGAACAAAGCTAGTGGAGGTGATGGAATTCCAGTTGAGCTATTTCAAATCCTGAAAGATGATGCTGTGAAAGTGCTGCACTCAATATGCCAGCAAATCTGGAAAACTCAGCAGTGGCCACAGGATTGGAAAAGGTCCATTTTCATTCCAATCCCAAAGAAAGGCAATGCCAAAGAATGCTCACGCTACCGCACAACTGCACTCATCTCACATGCTAGTAAAGTAATGCTCAAAATTCTCCAAGCCAGGCTTCAACAGTACATGAACCGTGAACTTCCAGATGTTCAAGCTGGTTTTAGAAAAGGCAGAGGAACCAGAATCAAATTGCCAATATCCATTTGATTATTGGAAAAGCAACAGAGTTCCAGAAAAACATCTATTCCTGCTTTATTGACTATGCCAAAGCCTTTGACTGTGGATCACAACAAACTGTGGAATTCTGAAAGAGATGCGAATACCAGACCATCTGACCTGCCTCTTGAGAAACCTGTATGCAGGTCAAGAAGCAACAGTTAGAACTAGACATGGAACAACAGACTGGTTCCAATCAGGAAAAGGAGTATGCCAAGGCTGTATATCGTCACCCTGCTTATTTAACTTATATGCAGAGTACATCATGAGAAACGCTGGGCTGGAGGAAGTACAAGCTGGAATCAAGATTCTCGGGAGAAATATCAATAACCTCACATATGCAGATGACACCACCCTTATGGCAGAAAGTGAAGAAGAACTAAAGAACCTCTTGCTGAAAGTTAAAGAGGAGAGTGAAAAAGTTGGCTTAAAGGTCAAAATTCAGAAAACTAAGATCATGGCATCTGGTCCCATCATATCATGGCAAATAGATGGGAAAACAATGGAAACAGTGACAGACTTTATATTTTGGGCTCCAAAATCACTGCATATGGTGACTGCAGCCATGAAATTAAAAGATGCTTGCTCCTTGGAAGAAAAGTTATGACCAACCTAGACAGTGTATTAAATAGCAGAAACATTACTTTGCCAACAAAGGTCCATCTAGTCAAAGCTGTGGTTTTTCCAGTAGTCATGTATGGATATGAGAGTTGGACTATAAAGAAAGCTGAGCACCAAAGAACTGATGCTTTTGAACTGCAGTGTTGGAGAAGACTCTTGAGAGTCCCTTGGACTGCAAGGAAATCCAACCAGTCAATACTAAAGGAAATTAATCCTGAATATTCATCAGGACTTCCCTGGTGGCTCAGACAGTAAAGCGTCTGCCTACAATGCGGGAGATCGGGGTTTAATTCCTGGGTCTGGAAGATCTCCTAGAAAAGGAAATGGCAACCCACTCCAGTATTCTTGCCTGGAAAATCCCATGGATGGAGGATCTTGGTAGGCTACAGTCCATGGGGTCGCAAAGAGTCGGACACGACTGAGTGACTGAACTGAACTGAAAGATCAATGCATATATAATATAAATTCTATTTAATTATAGATGTTATAGTGCCTGGATCTCATATATCATTATTTCCTTTTTACTTTCATTATCTGTTTAAGGCTAAATAGGAAGTAGTTTGGTAAAATAATGTTTTGCATATTATTCCTTGTATTAATATTTCCAAAAACTTTTCTCTATGTTAATGCCAAGTTTTTCAATAATAATACTTCAAACTAGCAATACCTAATATTTACTGAGACTGACAAATTAAGCATTTTAGTTTTCTGCTTTCTGTTATTCCTTTATTTTCTGCATTTTTCTATGTGAATTGAGTCTCTCTCTCTCCTTTTTTAAGAAAATATTCAACCTGATATTAATTCAAGTAGAATTTTCCTTCACATTTTTAATTGAAACTTTTCTAATTTAAGATGCAATATTCATATTGAAAAACATATGAAGGGCTTCCTTAGTGGCTCAGTGGTAAAGAATCCACCTGCCAATGCAGGAGACAAGGGTTTGATCCCTGGTCCAAGGAGATCCCACATTTCACGGAGCAACTCAACCCATTCACCACGGCTATTGAGCCTGTGCTCTAAAGCCCAGGAACTGCAACTATTGAGTCCCCTGTTGCAGCTGCTGAAGCCTGTGTGCCTCGAGCCTGTGCTCTGCAACAAGAGAAGCCACCGCAGTGAGAAGCCCCCTCACTGCAACAAGGAGTAGACCCTGCTCTCCCCAACTAGAGAAAAAGGAATGCAGCAACAAAGACCCAGCACAGCCAAAAATAAATAAATAAATAACCATTTAAAAAAGAAAAACATGAAATCACCACGGTTAAGGAAATCCAAGAATAGGAATCATGGGAGAAGTGACTCACAGCTCTTAAGCTTTCTGAAAATGAAATTACCATTTAGATACAGCAGTAATCACAACAAAAACCAACAGCAGTATGCACCATTCATGGAGCACTTAACGCGCTGAGCACTTTACCTAATTGCACTCCCTAACAATCACATCATGGTGCCAGTATGATTACGTGCAGTTTCAGGTAAGGAAACTGAGGCAGACAAGTTACAGAACTTTTTTTCAAATCATACACTAGCCAGTGGCTGAGTCAGGATTTGTACCCAAGTCTGTCTGATTCATAGACATGTGATTTTAAGGTACTGAGTGTTAAATACATGATACTGGGGGAAAACTAAGCAGTTTTGTTCTCAAAGTAGTACCTGATGTATTTATCCAAGGTGCCTCTAGAAAAGAAATACACAGCATCATAATTCATCTTCCTATAAAGTACATGTTTCATAAGAGTTATAGACTTTGGTGAGTTAGAAAAGTGGAAGTGAAGTCGCTCAGTCTGACTGTTTGCGACCCATGGACTGTATAATCCATGGAATTCTCCAGGCCAGAACACTGGAGTGAGCAGCCCTTCCCTTCTCCAGGGGATCTTCCCAACCCAGGGATCGAACCCAGGTCTCCCGCATTGCAGGCGGATTCTTTACCAGCTGAGCCACAAGGTGAATTAGAACCAACACGTTTATAGTGCTCTCTGTCATTTGCTAAATAGAAACCTTAAACGTTCTTTCCTGGATTCTTAATCCAGCCTTTTACCACCTGGTGGAACCACCAGCTCCTGAGTGAATATTCCTGGTTTTCACACATGTAAGAATACGTTACAATGTTTGTGCAGCATTCTTGCTGCTCATTCCCTGCCCCACCTGCACACACTTATCTTCCAGAAATACATCTGAATAAACGGTAAGCTGTTTTTGTACAAAGGTTCCACTTCAAATATGTTGCCCCAGATCAATTTCCTTCAAGCTTTCCCTTAACCACTAACCTGCAGCATTATATGCCTATGTATCTACATCAGCTTGACCTTGCAAACAGGGTAAACTGAAAGTCATTCTTCTTGGATTTTGGGTCCAGGGATAATAAATGTGAATCTCCCACTATTCAACATCTTAGAAGGAAAGACAGTAAATCCCTTGCATTTTTCATGTGGTGTTTGAGAGGAGGAAGGGAAATGAAATACCATTAGTTCAGCTTCTCTGAGAGAAACAACACCCCCTCCCCCAGCAAAGTAGCTTAGGTAGTCTGGGAATTTATTTTTTACATAGAATAGTTGGAGCTTTTGTAGCAACTCTGCTTCATGAAGTTGTCTGAGTGTTCTTCATGTTTGTTCAACCTTCATGCATAGGTATTGGCTTCATGAGAATGGCCAATGGTCTACATTAATTTCAAGCAGACATGTTAACCCTCTCAAGGCTACAACCTGGAGGTGCCATAAGCCACACCTCACATCCCATTGGTCAGACCTCGCTGAAAGGGAGCCTGGGAAGGTAGACGGATGTGGGGTAGTCCTATGCCACTGGTGGTGGAGTGGAAAGCATCTTAGACTAGGATGAGAAAGGTCCTGGTGATTGGCTTCACAGCAATGTGCAGTACTAACACTACTGAAGAGTACACTTAAAAAAATAGTTAAGATGGTAAATGTTATGTGCATTTTACCACAGTAAAAAAAAGAAAGAAAAACCAGTTTACTCTCTAGAAGTTAACAGACATGAATCCCATTTATGCCATAATTAACTCTGTGAACTTGGGTGATTTTAATATTACTGAACCTGAATCTAATCTATACAATGAAACTATTTTAGATTATCTTTCCAGGCATAACCATTTTAACTCTATGTTAGCTATTTATCTTAAATATAAGTGAATTTATTGGAAAAATGAATGGCAAATTGGACAGTCAGGAGGATAAGAGAACGGCGTAAGTGAACGACCGCTATGTTCACACACTAGTCCCGTTTTGTCCACACCACCATGGTGAAGAGTTCATTCTGATTGTTCCCTGCATTCTTGCTATTCACATTAAAAATCATAAGTCATGTATTTCTCAAAAAAAGACATATACGTGGCCAACAGCGACATGAAAAGTTTCTCAGCATTGTTCGTTATTAGAGAAATGAGAATGGAAACTGCAGTGAGGGATCAACAGTCAGAATGTGCTGTGCTGTGCTCAGTCGCTCAGTTGTGTCTGACTCTTTGTGACCCCATGGACTTCAGCCCACCAGGCTCCTCTGTCCATGGAATTCTCCAGGCAATCCTGGAGCAGGTTGACATTTCCTACTCCAGGGGATCTTTCCAATCCAGGGATCAAACACGTGTGTCTTGCGCCTCGTGCACTGGCAGGCAGGTTCTGTACCACTGCTCCACCCGGGAAGCCCAGTCATCACCAAAATAAAGAGAAAAATCTACAAACAATAAGTGCTGTACAGGGTTGGAGGAAAGGGACCCCTCCTATATTGTTGGTGGGAATGTAAACTGGTACAAGACTAAGGAAAATAGTATAGATTTTTCTCAAAAAACTAAAAATATTGTTGCCGTATGATCCAGCAATCCCACTCCTGGGCATATATTTCAACAAAACTAATTCAGAAAGATCCATGTACCCCTACATTCACAGCAGCACTATTTACAACAGCCAAGACTAGGACACAGCCTAAATGCCCACTGGCAGATGGAAAGATGAAGAACATGTGTACACACACACACACACACACAATGGAATACTACTCAGTCATAGGAAAGGATGAAATAACGCCACCTGCGACAACATGCATGGACCTAGAGGTGAGGCCACTAAGCGACGGAAGTCAGAGAGAGAGAGACAAATATCGTATGATACCACTTACATGTGGAGAGTAAAATGTGACACAAATGAACATGTCTGTGAAAGAGAAACAGTCCCACAGACAAGAGAATAGACCTGCAGTGGCCAAAGGGGAGAGAGGTGGGACGGGACGGACTGGGAGGTTGAGACGAGCAGACGCGAGCTGTTATCTGTAGACTGGACACACAACGAGGTCCTGCTGTGTAGCTCAGGGAACTAAACTTAATATCCTGTGATAAACCTGTGATAAATCACAATGGAAACTAATATGAAAAAGAATATGTTTATGTATATATATATGCATATATATATGAATAACTGAATCACTGCTGTATACCAGAGACCAACACAACACTGTAAATTAGCTATACTTCAATAACATAAATCTTTCAACAACTGTAAGTCAAGGAGGAGACTGTCCTGGCCCACCGAGATCTGAGTCTGCCCAGGTCAGGAGGATGGATCTGGCACCCTCGGCTTTCCTCATAGGAAACAGACAGTTCCTCTGACCCACACCACTGGTCATGTAGGGAAAGGCACGTGGGAACCAGAGGCTTACGGGCCGGAACACCCACACCCTCTCTTTCTTTGTTCCTGAAATTCTCTCTGTCGGCTTCTATCACACCAGGTTCTTCTAGTTTTTCTCCTGCTTCTAGAACACTCTTCCTTCTCTTGGGCTTTGCTTTCTCTCCCTAATTTTCAAAGCTCTGACTTCTTCACGGTTTTTCTGTTAGACCTCTTCCCTTCATTATCAATGTACTCTCACGGTCTTCCTCAATATTTCGCTTCCTAATTCTGCCGATGGTCCCCACAAATCCATGTCAACTGTCTGACTTCTCCTGCACACGTATGCACAGATGCATGTGTGCACAGATGCACACGTATCACTGCCTATTGGCTCTCCAGGCAGCTCATGTCCATCCTCTCCAGAACCATCTTCCTCAGAGCTTCCTCCCACAGGCTCTTCCTTTTTGGGGTTGTGTTTTGTTTGGGGGAAATTATGCTCAGAGGAGTCTCTCTTTGCCAATATTTTACTTAACACAGGTTGACTGTGAGAATTGTTAATAACTCCATAATAATAATTGTTAATAATTCCATAATTGTTAATAATTCCACAAGCCAGTAGCATACAGGGTAATGTCTCTTACTAGATGAACCAATAGAGAAATAACACCCTCCAAACCAATGATAGATTAATTACACGATTGCTCCAGAGAGGAGAGGACAGGAAGAAAGCCCAAATGTAACTGCAGCGTCACATCCCTTGAGTTGGCTGTTGGGGTGAAACTGAAAGTCCCTGGTGCCGCGGCCCATCACCAAGGGAGAAGGCTCCTCCGCCAGCGGCTTCTTCTTGTCGCCACGGCCCCAGGAGAGCTACCGGGCAATCGCAGACGAACACGAGGACATCCTCACAACACAATTGCACTTTTGTATCAAAATAACTCTACAGTTATGGAACTGCTCAGAAAAAAAGGAGAAAGAGGAATAGTCTGAGCAGCAGCGCTTGTATCACAGGCCATCTGGGAATGTAAGGAACCGCCCAGGTCACTAGGCAGAGAGGGCAGGAGGAAAGCAGACTTTCGGGCGAATCGCATCAGTGCTTCTGGAAGCCGGCGCGGTCTCGGACGGGATGATCGCTCTCTCGCTCTCATTGAGGGGAACCAGAAATCAGGTAAGAAATCTGACCGGAAAGGAATTCAGATGAGCGGTTATGGACCAAACACAAAATCCTCAGGCAAAAGCTGTGGCACAGTGAGTGAGGGGACCACACAGGACTCCGGCGGGATCCGGGGATGCAGCGAAACGGTAGCGCCACACTCCCCGCTGCATCTGGGCTTGTAGGAGAGGTCCCTTCGGTTTGCGGTGGTGGAAGAAACGCTTCCCAACTTCATATTTGTCATAAAAAAGTGGATTGGAAGTCATGTCACCCCCACTCCACCCCAGGTTGCCCACCTTAGTAAATGGCACTTGAACCCATCTTGCCTCCAAGGCAGAAACAAACCAGGCAGAAAGAGCTGTCTCCATCCATCCATTATCCACATCCACCCAAACACCATGCCTTCTGGACTGAGCCTCGGACATATTTCCCCAGCCCCCACTTGCTCTTTTTGGCTACACCCGGTGCCACAGGGGATCTTACTTCCCTCACCAGGGATCAAACCGGCGCCTCCTGCGGGGAAAGGGCAGAGTCTTAAGCGCTGGACTGCCAGGGAAGTCCCCCACATTCACTTGCTCTTAATCCACACTGTCAACCCCTTTTCCTCTTCATCAAGGCTCCTGGAGTTGGTGTCCAAATCAAACCAGAGAAACTGACCATATTGTTAACTATAAAACAATATGTTTTAGAATTGCAATCACAATATATGTTTATACTGAAGAAAATTCCAATAACAATTAAAATTATTTTCTGCGTTACATGGCTGTGTTTTAACATTTTGTGTACTTCTTTTAGCATAATAACTTCAAAAAATCAGAGCAAAAGTCACATTAGATGTCACAGTTATGTGGATACATTGACTTAATATGTGAAATCAGCTTTGGATTATTACCATTTTTTTAATCTTGGAAATATTACAGCTCGACTGATTGAAAATTCATAACTTATATGAAAGATTGCATCATATTTAAAGGAACTTTTTGGGATAGAATTTTATCAGCATCATTCAAGCTTTCCACTGACCATGGCTGTCAACTCTCAATGTTTCTTGTTTTTTCAGAATTCATTGTTTTAAAACTGAAAATATCGAAGGTCAAATTTTCATGGCCCTAAGTCTGAAGAAATTATTCTATGTCTTAAATTCCTATCATTTAAACAAAATTAAAAGATACTGATAGATTTTTTTCTATGTGGAGTTAAGAAGGCAGTCATTTCTCAGTAGAGATAGAACAGTCTATGTTGTCAACAGGCAATGCTTTCATTAAATCTCCAAGAAATAGCTATTTCAGTGTAAATGTTCCAGATGGCTTCATCCCAGCCTTCTCACCTCGCCACACTCTCCCTTCTTAATGACGCGAGCCTTTTTATACATACACCAATGTGCACATGTATCCCTCCAAGGACTGATGCTTTTTAATAAGTGTAAAGGGTATTTTTCTGATTTGACTTGGAATCTAGGTGGCAAATTCCGAGAACAACATTCACTCCTAAGGCACCAGGAGACTCAGGTGGCCACCACTGAAATTCACAGGGATCTTCATGTAGGGACTAGTTGAGAAGGGAAGGATTTGGTTGATGATCGACTCCAAGAAATGCAGAGAGATGGTGCTCTGGAAGAGGTGATGAAGCTTTCAAGATATACCTGGCTCTCGGGGCTGGGAGTGGATGAGTCAGGTGGAAAGTCCGAGGGCTGTAGTCAGATCTTCATGTACTTTCATGAGGGACTTGGTGAAGCTCTGGGCAGAAGTAAGTCTGCTTCGGGCGCTAGGTGACTGTTGTGGCGTGGAGTTAGGGTAAGAGTCATTCTCTCTTCCTTCGCATAGTCTGCCACTACACATCAGAGACCAATAGCTCTGGGGGCATACAAGGCAGACTTTTTCACAGTCCTCTCCGTTGACCTTTGCAGGAATGACATTTCAGGGTGGGTATGTGAGACACAGCTGTCTCTGTGCTACGTGTTTTTTCAGCACAGACATGAGTATTAAGGCAAAATACTTGACAGCAGCAAATTAGACCAAATCCCGCTCTAAACCACCGGTGTGCCAGCGCCTGCCAGGCGAGGTTCCTGCCCTCTGGGGACTCCCAGAGACACTCAGAGGAGATTTTGAAAATGGAAGAAGGTTCCAGTCTGGGCAGACAGGGAAAGAACAAGAACTTTGGATTCTCGAAAATTAATTTGCCTCTGCAAACAGGTGAGATCTTGGTTTTGTCAGCATTACAAAGGGATCTAGTCTTAGTATAAAGAAATACAAATGTACTTTGGGAATGTCAGCTGCCATCCTGAGAATGAGTGTGGGAGGCTTGCTTTTTTCTTTTTTTCTTTTAACAAGAAGGAATAACCTTAACCATATGATTTAGGGAACAGTGCTTTGAACTAAGATATTGCTAATAGAGTAGCCCTCAAATAACTTTAGTATGTGAGCTAATAGAATGCTTAATAAAGAACTCTATGTGATGCCAAGAATACATTCTTTCATAATACAGTGGGATTTCATCAATCAATTCTGGCAAGCAGACCAAGTATGTTGTAGAATTTCAGAATCAAAATTAAAGCATTCCAGGATGAAGAAAAACCTGTTCTTTCACGAAGACAGTCTCTTTCCTTGTGAATTATGGCCTAGTGCAGAAATTTTTAATAGTTTTATTTTAGGACATTTAGAAATAACAGCGAAAAATGAAGCTTTTTGGTCAAAAATTTCCTGGTGTAATTTCTCAACGACATTCTTTTGTTTCCCAACATGCAGGACTTATGAACAACTTGCTCAGATCTGTGAGTACTCAGGCATCGATTTTCTTAATCCCTCACTAGATTCCGGGCCCCAGGGCACTTCAACTGGGGAGTGCCTTCAACTCCCAAGCTACAATACCTGGTTTTATTCCAGGGTGAAAAGGAGACATTCCCTTTATACCAATGACCCAGTGGAGGGACATTATGATACGGAATATAGTCATGAAATTGTCAACCGAGAATTTTGGGTGGCAGTGTAGGAATATTTCACCCAAAATAGACAAGGAGATTCTGGTTCAAGTTTTGTTTCTGGAAACTTCTCTGTAAATTCTGGTTGTTATAAATTAACTGTGTAATGTTGAGTCTTAATCAACATCACTGGGCCTCAATTTCCTGATAGAGACATTGATTTAAATAACGTTTTGTCAAGAATGAGCAATAGGAAACACAAATCCTGTGAGATGCTCCTTTTCAAGAGGGGTCTATAATCCAGATCGGGTTAAAAATATGTCATATTAGCAGCCATTTCTCAAGTCTATGTGGCCATTATTAGAAGTCAGCTAATTTATTTAATCATGGAACTCTTTTTCAAGTTACCCCCTATTAAAATCCAGATAAAGCACTTTAGAAAAGGTTAGATTAAATGATCCATATGCCTGCTTTCAGTTAAGAAAATCTTTTAAAATAATAGAGACTGGATTTACATGTATACACTACTGATACTGTGTATAAAATAGACAACTATTGAGTACCTACTGCATAGCACAGGGAACTCTGCTCAGAGCTCTGTGGTGATCAAATGGGAAGGAAATCCAAAAAAGAGGGGATATATGTATAAATGTGGCTGATTCATTTTGCTATACAATAGAAACAAACAACAACATTGTAAACCAACTATACTCCAATAAATGTTTTTAAAAAGAAATAAAAATAATATTTCTAAGCTTCATGAAAATTATTGCTAAGTGACAAAATCATAAAACAAAATTATAAGCAAGCTAATTCTTTAATAAAGGAAATCAATCTTCATTCTTATGGGCCAACTGTAAGGAAATGTTCAATTTCCAACAAAATTGAAAACAGTCCTGTAAGAATGATGACATCAGGCTTTTATCATTCAAAATAACTTCTTTGTCAATATGTTTTTATAATTAAACAGTAATTTTTTGCCCAGAAGTGAAATTTTCCCTCTTTGCCTAGGAAATAGTGTCATTCTTCGAGTTTTTAGGTGATTCTTTGATTATCAAAATTTGGCTGTTCTTTAGTGGAGGGCAGCTGACATAAATAAATGGATATTTCAAACTTTCAGTGACTCTTGCTTTAAGAAATAGTCACTAGCCTACGGGAGCAGAAAACCATTACACACACACATACACACACACACATATCCCTTGCACTTGTGCCAACTTCCTTGAGATATTTGGCCAAACTATTCAACCACTATGTGGCCTTGTCCACTGAACTAGAAAAGAACACTCCTGACCTTATCATCATTACCCATATTCATAACTAGTCCTTTCTGCCAAGGCCAAATTGATTTGTGCACTCACCTAGATGTGCTGATACAATCTTCCTGGTTCCTCTCTGCTTAGTGAACTTTAGATGGACAGATAGGGATTAGATTGTCCCTTCAAATAAAATTTGTTGAAAAATGGAAAAAGTTTATCTTAGTTACATTCTGTTTTCATTGATGTCAAGCCATTTCTTTGAAGTTTTAGCTGATTCATGGATTGTCCTGTGGATGAGTTCTGCTATTTACAGTTTAAAAATAAATAAAGGAAGACTATTATCCCAATGAATCAAGCAAGAGGTTTTCCTCTCTCAAGGAATAATTATTCATTGATCCAAATAAAATTCACATAAGATAGAAATTAGATGGCAGAAGACCTAAACAGACATTTCTCCAAAGAAGAAATACAGATAGAAACTAAACACATGAAAAGATGCTCAACATTGCTCATTATTAGAGAAATGCAAATCAAAACTACAATGAGGTATCATGTCACAGCAGTCAGAATGGCCATCATCAAAAAATCTGCAAACAATAAATGCTGGAGAAGATGTGGAGAGAAGGGAATCTTCTTGCACAATTGGTGGCAGTGTAAATTGACACAGCCACTGCAGAGAATGATATGGAGATTCCTTTAAAAACGAGGAATAAAACTACCATATGACCCAGCCATCCCACCACTGAGCAGGTACCCTGAGAAAACCATAATTCAAAAAGACACATGTACCCCACTGTTCATTGCAGCATTATTTACAATAGCAAGAACATGAAAGTAACCTAGATATCCATCAACAGATGAATGGATAAAGAAGTCATGGTACGTATATACAATGGAATATTACTCAGCCATAAAAAGGAACAAATGTGAATCAGTTGAACTGAGGTGGATGAACTTAGAGCCTGTTATACAGAGTGAAGTAAGTCAGAAAGAGAAAAATATATTAATGTATATATATAAGGAATCGAGAAAAAAGGTACTGATGAACCTGTTTGCAGGGAAGGAATGGAAACAGACCTAGAGAAAGGACCTGCGGACAAAGCGGGGGGAAGGAGTGGCGGGATGAACTGAGACAGCAGCATTGACACGTAGACAGTACTCTGTGTAAACAGACAGCTGATGGAACGCTGCTGTCCAACAGGGAGCCTGGCCTGGCACTGTGGGATGGCTTAGTGGGGTGGGATGAGACGAGGGCTGGGAGGGGGGCTCCAGAGGAAGGGGGCGTATATATATTCAGTTTTGACTGATTGGAGTTGTTGTACGGCAGAAACCAACACAACATGTAAAGCAACTATCCTCCAATTAAAAAATAATAATTTTTTTAAAAAGCTAAACAAACAAAAGGTCATACTTAGTCCCTGGTAGCTCAGATGGTAAAGAATCTGCCTGCAGTGTGGGAGATCCGAGTTCCATCTCTGGATCTGGAAGATTCCCTGGAGAAGGGACTGGCTACCCACTCCAGTCTTCTTGCCCGGAGAATTCCGTGGGCAGAGGAGGCTGGCAGGCTACGGTCCATGGGGTCGCAAAGAGTCGGATCCTGAGAGTGACTAACACATGCCCATACAGTCCCAGAAGAGAAAGTCCCCCTCCCATTCCCTTCCATCCCCGTGGTGAGGCCACATCTGATATTAAGAGGAAGTGCTGTCTTTCTTATTTTTTTTCTGTTACAATGGTTCAATTAGCATAATTACCTTTGTCTCCATTTCATGTCTCCTCCCCTGCAGCCTTGGGACACTAAGAGCTTTGACTTCTGCCAGCAGGGCCACAGCAGGGAGCCTCTCCACTATTTTTTATACTGAACTTGAGCTTGTTTTAGAAATACATGTGCACGATTGATGCCTTCAGCTAGTTGACTGCATATGTTTTCATCACTCCTGACTCCAAATAGTTGCAGCATGCACTCAGACCCTTTTTGTATTCCAGGATATTGACCAGAGGATATTGCTTTCCTTGTTATCAGAAAGTTAGTGTTGAAAAAAAAAAAAGTGGAGAAGAGAGAAGAATGAAAGAAAGAAAGAAGGAAGGAAACAAAGAAAATTCTAAGGTGGATGAGTGTGAGTGAGTGATAGTTGCTCAGTTGTGTCCAACTCTTTGTGACCCCTCGGACTGTAGCCCGCCAGGCTCCTCTGTCCATGGAATTCTCCAGGCAAGAATACTGGAGTGGGGTGGGAAATACCATTTCCTTCTCCAGGGAAGGTAGGTATAAGATAGTAAAGAAAAATAGTTGTTCTTTTTCTTTTTAATCAGTCATAATGAGATACAACTTGTTGTTAGGTCGCTAAGTCGTGTCCCACTCTCTGCAGTCCCATGGGCTGCAGCATGCCAGGCTCCCCTGTCTGCCACTGTCTCCAGGAGTTTGCTCAGATTCATGCCCGTTGAGTCAGTGATGCCATCCAACCATCTCATCCTTTGCTGCCCCCTTCTTCTTGTCTTCAGTTTTTCCCAGCATCACAGTCTTTTTCAATGAGTCTGCACTATACATCAAGTGGCCAAAGTACTGGAGCTTCAACTTCAGCATCAGTTCTTTCAATGAATTTTAGGGTTGATTTTCTCTAGGATTAAGTGATTTGATCTCCTTGCTGTCTCAGGGACTCTCAAAATCTTCTCCAACACCGTCATTTGAAAGCATCAGTTCTTTGACACTCAGCCTTCCTCATGGTCCAACTCTCACATCCATACATCACTACCAGAAAAACCGGAGCTTTGGCTATACAGAACATTGTCAGCAAAGTGATGTCTCTGCTTTTTAATACACTGACTAGGTTTGTCAGAGCTTTCCTTCCAAAGAGTAGGCAGCTTTTAATTTCATGGCTGCAGTTACAATCTGTAGTGATTTTGAGCCCAAGAGGAAAAAAATTTGTCTCTGTTTCCACTGTTTCCCCATCTATTTGCCATGAAGTGATAGGATCAGATGCCATGACCTTAGTGTTTTGAATGTTGAGTTTTAAGCCAGCTTTTTCACTCTCCTCTACACCTTCATCAAGAGGTTCCTTAGCTCCACTTCACTTTCTGCCATTAGGGCAGTATCAGCTGCATATTTGAGGTTGTTGATATTTCTCCTGACAATCTTGCATTCAGCTTGTGATTCATCCAGCCTGGCATTTCATATAATGTACAAAGCATATAAGTTAAATAAGCAGGGTAACAATATACAGCCTTGATGTACTTCTCTCCCGATTTGGAACCAGTCTGTTGTTCCATGTCCAGTTCTAACTGTTGCTTCCTGACCTGCATATAGATTTCTCAGGAGGCAGGTCAGGAGGTCTGGTATTCCTGTCGCTTTAAGAATTTTCCAGTTTGTTGTCATCCACACAGTCAAAGGCTTTAGCCTAGTCAATGAAGCAGAAGTAGATATTTTCTTTGGAATTCTCTTGCTTTTTCTATGACCCAACGGATGTTGGCAATTTGATCTCTGGTTCCTCTGCCTTTTCTAAACCCAGCTTGTACATCTGGAAGTTCTCAGTTAACATATTGTTGAAGCCTAGCTTGAAGGATTTTGAGCATATCCTTGCTAGCATGTGAGATGAGTACAATTGTACAGTACTTTGAACATTCTTTAGCATTACCCTTCTTTGGGATTGGAATGAAAACTGACCTTTTCCAGTCTTGTGGCCACTGCTGAGTTTTCCAGATTTGAATGGTTTGTCTTGGAAACGAACCGAGATCATTCTGTCATGTTTGAGATTGCACCCGAGTACTGCATTTCAGATTCTTTTGTTGACTATGAGGACCATGCCATTTCTTCCCATTCTTGTCCACATTAGTAGTATAATGGTTGAATCATCTGAACTAAATTCAACCATCCGCATCCATTTTAGTTCATGGATTCCTAAGACGTCAGTGTTCAATCTTGTCATCTCCTGCTTGATTCTGTCCAATTTAACTGGATTCATGGACCTAACATTCCAGGTGCCTATGCAATTTTGTTCTTTACAGCATCAGACTTTACTCTCACCACCAACACATCCACTGCTGGCTGTCATTTCCTCTTTGGCCCAGCTGTGTCATTCTTTCTGGAGCTATTAGTAATTGCCGTCTACTCTTCCCCAGAAGCATAGAGGACACATTCTGATCTGGGGGGCTCATCTTCTGGTGTCATATCTTTTAGCCTTTTCATACTCTTCATGGGGTTCTTGAGGCAAGAATACTGGAGTGGGTTGCCATTCCCTCCTCCAGTGGACCATGTTTTGTCAGAACTCTTACTATGACCTGTTGTGGATGGCCCTGCATGGGGCATGGCTCATAGCTTTATTGAGTTATCCAAGCTCCTTCACCATGACAAGGCTGTGACTCATGAAGGGTGATAGATCACTTACCAAAATTAAATAGCACCTACTTGAAGTAGATCAATTTCAATGAGATTCGACAAATTCATTTACCTTTTGACTCCCCGCTCACCTCTCATGACCCATTATACTCAATACCCTGAAACCACTGCCTCAGGTAACCACTAACCTGCTTTCTGTCACTGTAGGTTGATTTTTCCTGTTGTAGACTTATATATATAAATGGAGCCAAACTTCATTTGGGACATCTCTCATTCAGTATTATGTTTTTGCAATTCATCCACACTGTAAAATATAATCCATTTCTTCTTGTTGAGTAGTATTCCACAGTATGGATACGCCACAATTTTTTTTTATCCATTCACCAGTTGACAGCCAGTTAGGTTTTTTAAAGCTTAGCAGTATTATGAATAAAATAGCTATGAACATTTGCACACAGGTCTATATGTGGATACATGCTTTCATTTCTCTTGCATAAATATCTAGGAGTAAGACAGCAAGACCATTGGGTAGCAGCTTCTTAAAAACCAGAGATGGTTCTCTAAATCTTTGTTTCTTCTGCTTTACATTATTCACCAAGATTTCTCAGCTCCCCCAAAGGTGTCTGCCTTCAAAAAACAAGAATTAGACTGTCTGAATAAAGGAAAAGGGAAGCAAAGCAGAAGTTTTTCCCAGGCATGTCTTCTGTTCAGACTGTGTCTGACTGTACTAGCCAAGAGAAAGTCCCAGATCATCTCATCTATTCAACACTGTTGTAAATAATCTTGCTTTCTCAAATTCCTCTTCCCAAGACTGCATTGCTTGTTTACAGAAATTGGACTGATTTTTAGTTGTTCACTTTAGATCCTGTGGCCTTCCTAGCTTCACTTATTATTTCTAGAAGTTTTTTGGTATGCTTTTTGGTAGGTTCCTTGGAATTATCTACAATAAAAATCATGTTATTTGCAAGCTGCTGCTGCTTCTAAGTCGCTTCAGTCGTGTCCAACCCTGTGAGACCCCATAGACGGCAGCCCACCAGGCTCCCTGGTCCCTGGGATTTTCCAGGCAAGAACACTGGAGTGGGCTGCCATTTCCTTCTCCAATGCATGAAAGTGAAAAGTGAAGTCACTCAGTCGTGTCCGACTCTTTGAGACCACACGGACTGCAGCCTACCAGGCTCCTCTGTCCATGGGATTTTCCAGGCAGGAGTACTGGAGTGGGGTGCCATATTTGCAAGCAGGAAGAGCTTAACCTCTCTCTCTAAGTTTCTTTTTCTTGGCTTATTACAAAAATTATGGGTGGTAGGAAAGGATATTCTTGCCTTTTCCTGATAGTAGGGGGAAAGCATTTATCTTTTCAGTATTAGAATGATGTTAGTTTTATATATATTTTTTGATAGATGCCCTTTATCAAATTGAGGAAATTGCTTTCTACTCATAGTTTGTTAAGAGTAGGATTTTTTCAAGTTTTTCTGCATATTGATAGTATCAAGTGGGTTTCCTCCTTACAATGTTACTGTGGTGAGTTGCACTGATTGATTCCCACTTATTGAAGCAGTGTTGGAATCTCTGGATAAACTCAGCTTGTTCATGATGCATTATTCTTTCTACATAATACTGGACTCAATTTCCTATTTTTGAGGGACAAAAGCCATGGCTATAATCAATATGTGGTTTATTAATGCTCCCAGGTAAGCAGTTATCTAGAATATGTTCAGTTAACTTATTCTACCCCAATCATGTAGTAGTCCTTGGATTTCTTGTTAAGTTTGAAAACACTTTGCCAATAAAATTATGTTAAAAATAATTAGTGAAGAAGATTGAACAGACCCAAAACCAACTTGGCACTGGTGAGAGGTAGAAATCAGTGGACAACTACCTCAGTCTTCCCATCCCTAGGGGGCAACTCTGCACTTCATTCTACATGGCTCCCCCGAGTCTCCGTGGGACTCAGCCCTAATTGCTTTCCTTGTAATCCGCTGGTTAACACTCACTTCACTGGGGTTTTCCCCTTTGAGTCTCACTATGCCAGCTCCTCGACTCTTCTCTCAAAGACACTGCTAGGAACTAAGTCTAAGTCCTAATGCCAGCTTTCATAGGAATCCAAAATAAAACAGCAACGATTCAACAGGTATTTGTTAGGTAGATTTTAAAATGTAGTTTCATAAAAAGCAAACATGACAAATAGAACACTAAATAGAGAGAAGGCAGTAAGATAGCCTCCCCGCTTGGCGTTTATCGACATCGGGAGGCGTTCTTCTCATAGAGGAATGGGACTTCCAGCTCCTGGTGGGACGACAGGGTTGTCGCCCTTGCTATTGCTCCTCAAGTGGCCTCGGTGATGCCATTTTGGGGTATGGGATGGTTTTGTCACCATTGGGCAGGGATAAAATTCTTGATTGTCCTCTTGACCTTCTCTGACACCACCCCTCTGGGGAGGCTGGGGCATCTTGTTGCCATCTCTTGAGAGGGGAAATCTAGGCTCTTCTCTCAGCTTTGTTGGCCTGGGTAGGGGCAGGGCACAGTGTTTCTTGTGGTATATGGCTGGAGTAGGGTGGTTGTTACCTAAAAGTTTTCTGTCTTGCTGCTGCTGCTGCTAAGTCGCTTCAGTCGTGTCCGACTCTGTGCGATCCCATAGACGGCAGCCCACCAGGCTCCGCCGTCCCTAGGATTCTCCAGGCAAGAATACTGGAGTGGGCTGCCATTTCCTTCTCCAGCCCACCCATTTTCTTTTTCTCTTCTTTTCTTTTGGCTAGACAAAGTAGGTTTTGGGGGATTTCTTTTCTTTGTGTCCATTGGCATTTCTGGGTTGCTGGCTTCTTCAACTCCAAGTTCGTAATATATGAGGCAGAAGAGAAACTCAAAGGAACTTAGCAGTATGCTGTTCCTCAGGTTCTGAGGTCCCTGGCTGGTCTGCCTTCTTGCTGGTTTTTGGAGGTTTTCAGTGTTTGTTTTGTACATAATTTCCAGGGGTTTTAGTTGTACTTAGTAGAAGGAATAAGATAAAGTATGTCTATTCTATTTTTGTGGAAGTGGAAGTCTCAATAACCTTTACAAGTATGAAGAAGTCCTGAGACCAAAAGATTTGAGACTTTCTGATTAAATTCAAAGGTTCATATGTTCTGGATTTCATGGATATGTAAAACAAAATGAAATCAAAGATTTTTACATGTGGTCTCAATAAGATTGCTTAAAATCAAAGACAGTATAAAACAAAAGTGTCCACTCATAATTTATCACCACCAAGGAAGAAACAAAATGTCTCAGAAGAAGTTGTAGTCCTTTCAGCTCAGTTCAGTCGCTCAGTCGTGTCTGACTCTTTGTGACCCCATGGACTGCAGCACGCCAGGCCTCCCTGTCCATCACCAACTCCCAGAGCTTGCTCAGACTCATGTCTATCAAGTCGGTGATGCCATCCAACCATCTCACCCTCTGTCATCCCGTTCTCCTCCCGCCTTCAATCTTTCCCAGCATCAGGGTCTTTTCCAAGGAGTTGGTTCTTCACATCAGGTGGCCAAAGTATGGGAGCTTCAGCTTCAGCCTCAGTCCTTCCAATGAATATTCAGGGCTGATTTCCTTTAGGATGGACTGTTTGGATCTCCTTGTAGTCCAAGGGACTCTCAAGAGTCTTCTCCAACACCACAGTTCAAAAGCATCAATTCTTCGGTACAGTCCTTTAAGATGTATAAATATAGCATTATACAAATTTTACCTCCGTTTTCTTCATTTTTCTCAATTCAGTCTGGTCCAATAGAAAGTCAATTTTACATACGTACCCGCTAAGAGACCAGCGTGTGAAAACTCCTGCTCTTGTTCCCGTGTATGACAATGGTGATTGTAAACTCACAATAACTGGCCCATAGTAAAGAGAGCATAAAATTTTGTTAAATGAAATTCTTTTCAAATTTATTCTATGTGTTTACAGAGAAAGGTATCTTTTCACACTTGATCTGTGAAATCAAGTGGCTTGTTTTATGTAGGACATTGCATCACATATACCCAAGTTCTGGGATGAACGCACAATATGGTGTTGCAATAAGGTCCACAAGGAGCATTGTAATGGCAGGAGCGTGCTGCTTTTTTTGTTAAATGTTTTAATTCCGCCCCCCCCTTTTTTGTTGTTACCCAGAGGCTGTTGTGATAGGTTCTTTTTTTTAATCACAAAATAAATAAAATATTGGGTCCAATCTAGACAGATTTGGACCTGAGGCTTTTTCCCCTCTAGACACATTGACTCAGCATTACTCAGTCTCTGAGGTTTCATGAGCCCAAGGTTTGAGGGGAGGCGGGCAGTGTCCTCTGTCCCTCCTCTGTTCTCCAGGGATGAGTAGAACATTTCCCCAGAATCTGGTGCTCAGCCACCAGGTCTATAGAAACACTGGAGCCTTCCTGAAACAGGGAAGGTTCTCTATGTAAGAAGAAATCATTTAAACCCCTGTTGTGTTGGTTTACTTCAACACAGCTCTCTCTAGACAGAACAATTTCCCAAATGGCCATCCATCCAAGAGCAGTGCTCACCGAATCTCAGATCCCCAAAGGAAAAGTTTACAGTTGTCAGTGGCACATCCTTCCCAGGATGGATATAAGACAGATCGAGCTTTCTGCAGGGCCAGGCAACATGGACTGCAGGAGAAAGCAAGTGCTCTCACAGCCTGATCAATCTCGCAGAGCAGATGGATATGGCAATTAGTGAAAAAGCAATTTTGCCAAGAATATTAACACTTCTTGAGTTTATCAAGAAGGGGTGAAATTTCTAGTCAATAAATTATAAATTTAGCACCGTTACTGGTGAGTAGCAGGGTGTAGGATCTCCAGTCTTGTGCTCTTGTGTGGCCCAGTGAGATAATTAGTAGAAGAAAAGAATTGAGTTCTTCATACACATCAAGCAAAACGTGGGATTGAGAACAAAAGAGTTTTCTAGTTAATATGTGCTCCAACTCTTCTGAAGTATTAAAGTGATTATTTTGTTTTGACACAAGTTGTCCAGAAAGTTGCTATAATTTGTACTTTGGCAAACCTAGGTATAGCTTAATGATCCAGGTTGGAAAATACTGTCTGTAAAGGACTACAGAGTAATAATCGTATTTTAGACTTGGGAGCCTTGTGGTCTCTTTCCCAACCATTCTAATTCTACTGCTATAGCATAAAAGGAGCCACATATAATACATAAAAGAAAGGGCATGGTTCTGTTTCAATAAAACTTTATTTACAATAGAGGTAGAAGAACAGATTTGACCCATGGATCACAGCTTGCCAATCACTGATCTAGTGCATTGATTTTGTTGTTTGATCCCCTCTGATATTATATATAAAAAAAATTTCCTTTTTCCAAAATTAGAGCACTTATTAGAATCACCAAACTTAAAAATAGACAGTGTTTCTAGAATCACTAGAAGACGTCATTTTCCCACAACGGTTCTTGACTTTTTTTTCTACTCACAACATGGAAATACACAGAAGATGCTTTCCCTTTGAGTAATCTCACTTATCAGCCAAAGTCTTCCTCTTTCCCCCGATCCTCCTCCTCCTCTTCCTGTGTCCCTCTTCCCTCTCCTAGCTCTTTTCTCTCCTTCGTGTTCTTTTATTTCTTGCACAGTCCTCCTATTCCCTTTCCATATTTCAACCTCACTTTGGTCAAATAGAATTTTGTGGCACAGTCTGACAACCTAATCAAGAGTTGAGTGTTAAAGCTATCACCCTGGTGATAGGTAGTGATAAAGCAGTGAATGTGAAGGCCAAAACTGCAGCTGCATTTTAAGAGTTGAAAGCATTGTTGGGAGATCTACCGACTGTGGCCAGTAACAGGGGCTCTCTGTGCCTCAGTTTAATTATCAGTAATGTAACAATAGGAATGTATCTTAGTATCTGCCTTATATGGTTGTTATATAGATTGAGTTTGTCGTCTAAAAGGCCTAGGACTGTGCTCACACATAAAGCTCAGGAATAAAGTAAGGATACTTCTTCATACAATTTTAATTCAACATTGAACTAGACCATCAAAAAAAAAAACAAAATAGAGGAAATTAAGAAGGCATTTAGGTTGGAAAGAAGAAATAAAACTGCCTTTACTTGTTGTTATTGTTCAGCTGCCAAGTCATGTCTGAGTCTTTGCCACCCCGTGGACTGCAGCACACCCGGCTTCAGTGTCCTTTACTATCTCCTGGAGTTTGCTCAAACTCATGTCCACTGAGTCGGTGATGCCATCCAAACATCTCATACTCTGCTGTATGCTTCTCCTTCCACACTCAATATTTCATAGCATCAGTGTCTTTTCCAATGAGTCGACTCTTCACATCAGATGGCCAAAGTACTGGAGCTTCAGCATCAGTCCTTCCAATGAACACACAGGACTGATCTCCTTTAGGATGGACTGGTTGGATCTCTTTGCAGTCCAAGGGACTCTCTAGAGTCTTCTCCAACACCGCAGTTCAGAAGTATCAATGCTTCAGAGCTCAGCCTTCTTTATGGTCCAACTCTCACATCCGTACATGACAGTTAGAAAAACCACAGCTTTGACTATGGACCTTTGTTGGCAAAGTGATGTCTCTGCTTTTTAATACTGTCTAGGTTTGTCATAAATTTTCTTCCAGAGGTTTCTGGTTCAGGATGGTGGGGTAGAAGGACATGTGCTCACCTCCTCTGAGAGCACCACGGCTGCATTAGCTGTGGAACAGCAGGTTGATCGACAGGAAGATGCTGGAACCCACCAAAAAAGATACCCCAGGTCCAGAGACAAAGAAGCTGCAGCGAGACAGTGGAAGCGGCACAATCATGGTAAAATCGAATCCTCACCCACCGGCTGGGTGACCTACAGACTGGAGAACCGTAATCCCAAAGAAGTTCTTGCACTGTTGTGATGGTCCTGAACCCCACATCAGGCTTCCCAGCCTGGGGATCTGACCAAAGGACTGGGAATCCCCAGGAAATCTGGACTTGAGGGTCAGCGGGATTTAATTTTAGTCTTCCAGAGGACTAGAGGAAACAGAGCCTCCAGTCTTGGAGGGGACAAACAAAATTTTGTGTGCACCAAGACCCAGAGGAAAGGAGCAGTGACCCCACAGGAGACTGACCCAAAATAACCTGCTAGAGTTGGAGGGCTCTTGTGGAGGCGGGGGTCGGCAGGGGCTCAGCACAGGGCTGGGGCACTGGGAGGTCCCCCTTGGTGTAAACTCTCTTGGAGGTCACCATTAACCCTACCATAGAGCCTGTGGACCCCAGGGCTGGGTCACCTCAGGCCAAACAACTACCAGGGAGGGTGTGCAATCCCACCCATCAGCAGAAAATTGGATTAAAGCTTTACTGAGCAAGGCTCTGTCCACCAGAGCAAGACCCATTTTTTTCCCATCACCAGTCCCTCCCATCAATAAGCTCACACAAGCCTCTCAGCCTCACCCATCAGAGGGCAGACAGAAGCAGCACAAAGAAGCAGTCTCGCTAAAACAAAACCCGTGTAACAGAAAGTTAATCTCCATGAAAAAGCAGAAAGTTATGTCCCAGACAAACGGACAAGATAAAACCCCAGAAAAAACAACTAGATGAAGTGGAGATAGGCAACCTTCCAGAGAAAGAATTCAGAATAATGATAGTGAAGATGATCCAGGATCTCCAAAACAGAATGGAGGCAAAGACTGAGAAGATGCAAGAAATGTTTACCAAAGACCTAGAAGAACTAAAGATGAAACAAACAGAGACGAATAACACACTAGAAGGAATCCATAGCAGAATAGCTGAGGCAGAGGAACGGATAAATGACCTGGAGGGCAGAATGCTGGAAATCACCGCTGCAGAACAGAACATAGAAAAAACAATGAAAAGAAATGCACACAGCCTAAGAGACTTCTGGGACAACATTAAATGCACCAACATTCACTTTGTCGGGGGCCCAGAAGAAAGAGAAAGGACTTGAGAAGATATTTGAAGAGATAATAGCTGAAAACTTCCCAAAGATGGGAGAGGAAATAGTCAAACAAGTCCAGGAAGCACAGAGAGTCCCAGGAAGGATAAACCCAAGGAAGAACACATCGGGACTCATAGGAATCAAACCTACACAAATTAAAGACAGAGATGAAATACTGAAAGCAACAAGGGGAAAATGACAAATAACATACAAGGGAACTCCCATCAGGCTATCGGCTGATTTCCCAACAGAAATTCTACAAGCCAGAAGGGAATGGCCTGATATACTTAAAGTGATGAAAGGGAAGAACCTACAACCAAGAATACTCTGTCCAGCAAGACTCTCCTTCAGATTTGATGGAGAAATCAAAAGCTTTCCAGACAAGCAAAACTGAAGAGAATTCAGCACCACTAAAGCAATTTTACAACAAATGCTAAAGGAACCTCTCTAGGCAGGAAACACAAAAGAAGGAAAAGACCTACAGAAAATAAGGGAAGTGGTAGTAGGATCATACATATTGGTAATTCCCTTAAGTGCAAATGATTTAAATTCACCAACCAAAAGAGATAGACTGAACGGGTGGATGAAAACATGTGCCTGTATGCACTTCCACTCACCACATCACTCTGCTTGACCCCCCAAACTGTATAATCAGTTTATACTGTAAGTTAATCATGTTCCCTTCCCATTATGGCTCACAATTGTAATTATCCTTTATTTTGTATCTGGCTACTGATTGTCAAAACAGATAAACATCTTTTACACTTGTGGTTCTGTAACTATTACTCACTTGATACCATTGTAACATGATTGGTCAACAGAAAAATAATAAACTCTATATCACCAGGCTTCTCTAGTAGCTCAGTTGGTAAAGAATCTGCCTGCAATGCAGGAGACCTCGGTTCAATCCCTGGGTTGGGACGATCTCCTGGAGAAGGAAATGGCAACCCCCCCCAGTATTCTTGCCTGGAGAATCCCATGGACGGAGGACCTGCTGGGCTACAGTCCATGGGGTTGCAGAGTTGGACTTGACTGTATGACTAACTTTCACTTTTCTGTATCACCAAAAGTAGGGCCAACAGAAAAACCAGTAGTCACTTTTTAAAATCCAGATGCATATCAGAATTATCTTGAAATTTTTTGAAAAATACAAATGCTCAGGTATTGCTTTTTTACTCCAGAGCTCCAGATATGTTTCTAATGAGCAGTCCTGTTTAAAAACAACTGGACTATATGATGATGTTTTACTTTTAGATGATCTTTCACTGTTATCTAGTTCCTTTCACTTTTTCTATTTCATATTCAGTGCTCCCATTTCACTGAGTTTACGTTCTCCAATTTCTCTATCTCTTCTTCCTCTTCTTCTTTTTTTTTTTTTTTTTGATGTTATTTCTCAAGCCTTTATCAAGTGTAGTAGAAAAGCTTTTGTATACAGATACATAAATATGCATGGGCTTCCCAGGTGGTGCTAGTGGTGAAGAACCCACCTGCCAATGCAGGAGATACAAGAAATGAGACTTTGATGCCTGGAATATGCATAATATATATATTTTAGAAAACTTATGAATTTTTGCCTAACTAAAAAGATTATGACATTTTGAGTCCACTTGTTTGACTTAGTATGAATAGAATGCTAGATTTCTAATTAAAAAATAGATCCGTAACATGCAACGAAGATGTACTGTATAGCACAGGGAACTATAGTCAATATCTTGTAATAACCTATGATGGAAAATAATATAAAAAAATAATCTATGTGTATTTGTATAACTGAATCACCTTGCTATGCCCCTGGAACACTGTAAGTCAACTATGTTTCAATAACATAAATTTTTTTTTTTCTTCCAAGGAGCAAGCGTTTTAATTTCAGGGCTGCAGTTACTGTCTGAAGTGATTTTGGAGGCCAGGAAAAGAAAATCTGCCATTGTTTCCATTTTTTCTCTATTTATTTGCCATGAAGTGATGGGATTGGATGCCATCTTACTTTTTTGAATGTTGAATTTTACCCCAGCTTTTTCACTCTCCTCTTTCACCTTCATCAAGATGTTTTTAGTTCTTCTTTGCTTTCTGCCATTAGGGTAGTATCATCTGCACATGTGAAGCTGTTGATATTTCTCCCAGCAATCTTGATTCCAGCTTGCAGTTCCTGCAGCCTGGCATTCACATGATGTACTCTGCGTATAAGTTAAATAAGCAGAGTGACAAAATACAGCCTTGATGTAGGCCTTTCCCGATTTGGAACCAGTCTGTTGTTCCATATCTGGTTCTAACTGTTGCTTCCTGACCTGCATACAGATTTCTCAGGAGGCAGGTAATGTGGTCTGGTATTTCCATCTCTTGAAGAATTTTCCACAGTTTGTTGTGAAGCCTTGACATACTCCTTTCCCAATTTCGAACCAGTCTGTTATTCCATGTCTGGTTATAACTATTGCTTCTTGACCTGCATACAAGATTTCTCATGAGGCAGATAAGGTGGTCTGCTATTCCCATCACTTCAAGAAATTTCCATGGTTTGTTGTGATCCACACAGTCAAGGGCTTTAGTGTACTTAACGAAGCAGAAGCAGATGTTTTTCTGGGAATTCTCTTGCTTTCTCTATGATCCAGTGGATGTTGGCAGTTTGATCTCTGGTTCCTCTGTCTTTTCTAAATCCAGCTTGAACACCGGGAAGTTCTCAGTTCATGTATTGTCGAAGCCTAGTTTGAAGGATTTTGAGCATTATCTTGCTAGCATGTGAAATCAGTGCAATTGTACAGTAGCTTGAACATTTTTTTGGCATTGCCCTACTTTGGGATTGGAATGAAAACTGACCTTTTCCAGTCCTGTGGTCATTGCTGAGTTTTCCAAATTTGCTGGCATATTGAGTGCAGCACTTTGACAGCATCATCTTTTAGGATTTGAAATAGCTCATCTGGAATTCCATCACCTCCACTAGCTTTGCTCGTAGCAGTGCTTCCTAAGGCCCACTTGACTTCACTCTCCAGGATGTCTGGCTCTGGGTGAGTGACCACAGCATGAGGATCTTTTTCGTACAGTTCTGTGCATTCTTGCCACCTTTTCTTAATCTCTTTGGCTTCTGTTAGGTCCTTGCCATTTCTGTCCTTTATTGTGCTGATCTTTGCATGTGCATTTTTACTTGTAGGTGACATTATGGTCTGTACAGAAAATCTGATGGAATCTACAAAAAGCTACTAGAACTATTAAGTTAGTTTAGTCTGAGTTGCAAGATATAAGATCGATATACAAAAAATCAGCTGTGTTTCTCTATACTGGTAATAAATAACTGGAAGTCAGAATTTAAAAAAAAAATCATATGCAATGGAATAAAAAACTTGAAATTATTTAGGGCTAAATCTGACAAATGTGCAAGAACTACACAATGAAAACTATACATAAATATTTCTGAGAGAACAAAAGGCCTGAAGAGCTGTGTCCTGTTCACGAGTCTAAAGATTCAATGTTATTAAAATGCCAATTCTTCCTCAAATGATTTTTGGAGTTAAAGGAATCCCAGTCAAAATCCAGCATTTTTTTTTTTTGGTAGAAACTGACAAACTGGATCTAAAATTCAGAGAAATGAAAAGACCCATCAGACCCCCAGAATCATCAAGATGACTTTGAAGAAGAATAAAGTTAGAAGATATAGATTACCTGCAGACTTATTTTCTGAAAGTGAGAGTCGCTCAGTCGTGTCTGACTCTTTGCGACCGCATGACTATAGAGTCCATGGAATTCTCGAGGCGAGAATACTGGCGTTGATAGCCTTTCCCCTCTCCAGGGGATCTTTCCAACCCAGGGATTGAACCCAGGTCTCCCACATTGCAGGCGGATTCTTTACCAACTGAGCCATCAGGGAAGCCTTATTATAGAGTTTTCATAATCAAGACAGTGTAGTTTTGGTGGAAAGTTTGGTTGAGCAACAAGATAGAAAATCCAGAAATGACACACAAGTATTTGGTCAGTTGATTTTTGACAAAGATTAAAAGGGAATTCAGTGGAGAAAGAATAGTCTTTTGAACAAATGGTACCATAATAATTGGAAATATATTTTTTAAAAATGAAAAGTAAATATTTTTGATGCATAACTTGATACTCTGTATCATATACAAATTAATTCAAAATGGATCTTGGATTTAAATATAAATCCTAAAACTATAAAGCGTCTAAAAGAAAAGATAGGAGAAAATTTTTATGACTTTGAATTAGGCAAATATAACACTGAAAGCAATATCTTTAAAAGAAAAAAAATTAATTTGGATTTACCAAAATCAAGAACTTATTTCTGCTGTTTAAAGAACAGTGTTAAGAGAATGAAAATATAAGCCATAGACTGACAGGAAATGATTGCAGGTCATATATCTGACAAATGGCTTGTGACCATAATATATGAAAGACTCTCAAAACTCAATAATAAGAAAACAAAGAACTCAATAAAATTGAGTAAAAGAACAGACACATCCTATAGGAAGATAGATGGAAGCAAATCATATGAAAACATATTCAGTTAGCCAAATGCAATTCATTACAGAAATGCAGTTTGCAATCATGTTGAGATATTATGACACACCTCTGAGAATGTCTGAAATTAAAAACACTGACCGTATCACGTGGTGACAAGAATGTGAAGCAACAGGAAACCTCGTGCACTGATGCTGGGATGTAAAACAGTACAAGTCCTTTAGAAACAGTGTGCCAGTTTCTTATAAAGTTAAACTAGTATCTATGATGTGAGAAGTTACTTTACCCCTAGGAATTTACCCAAGAGAAATGAAATATGTCTATAAAAAAGCATGCATATGAACGCTCATAGCATCTTTATCTATGACAACCCCAAACTGGAAAGAACCCAAATATCCATCAGATGCTTAACAAACAGACTGCACTATAGGCACAAAAGGTTATATTTTGCAATAACAAATGGAATGAACATGGATGAACCTGAATATATTCTTCTTTCATGCCCAGTGAAAGAAGCCAGAAAAAAAGCAAGTACATTCTGAATTACTCTATTTGTATAAAATTCTAGAACAAGACGCTTACTCCTTGGAAGGAAAGTTATGACCAACCTAGATAGCATATTAAGAAGCAGAGACATTACTTTGCCAACAAAGGTCCATCTAGTCAAGGCTATGGTTTTTCCTGTAGTCAAGTATGGATGTGAGAGTTGGACTGTGAAGAAAGCTGAGCACCGAAGAATTGATGTTTTTGAACTGTGGTCCTAGAAGAGACTCTTGAGAGTCCCTTGGACTGCAAGGAGATCCAACCAGTCCATCCTAAAGGAGATCAGTCTTGACTGTTCATTGGAAGGGCTGATGTTGAAGCTGAGATTCCAATACTTTGGCCACCTGATGCGAAGAGCTGACTCATTGGATAAGACCCTGATGCTGGGAAAGATTGAAGGCGGGAGGAGAAGGGGACGTCAGAGGATGAGATGGCTGGATGGCTTCACTGACTCAATGGACATGGGCTTGGGTGGACTCTGGGAGTTGGTGATGGACAGGGAGGCCTGGCGTGCTGCAGTCCATGGGGTCGCAAAGAGTCGGACACGACTGAGCGACTGAACCGAACTGAACTAGAACATGAAAGCTGATCTACAGGGACAGAAAACAATAAGTGGTTTCATGGGGACAGTGACAGGAGAGAGTGGGAAGGGTGAGAGTGAGGAAATTTTACAAAAGGACACAAGGAGACCACCGGAATGCTGGACGTGCCACGTTCTGAGTTATGGGTGCTTTTTAGGTTCTCATAATATGCATTTCTGTGTGTCAAACATACTTTTCATTTTGTGTTTTTTTAATACAAATTTTGGATGAATTTTGTTCTTTTTTCTCTTTTTTATCCCATGTCCCTGTATTATGGGCTTCCCAGTTGTTTTAATGGCAAAGAAAAATAGTGAAAGTGAGTCACTCAGTCATGCCGGACTTTGCAACCCCATGGACTGTAGACCACCAGGCTCCTCTGTCCATGGGATTCTCCAGGCAAGAACACTGGAGTGGGTTGCCATTCCCTTCTCCAGGGAACCATCCCAACCCAGGGATCAAACCCAGGTCTTCCCGCACTGCATGCGCATTGCAGGAGGATCATTCAGGTCTGAGCCACCAGGGAAGCCCTCAGTGGCAAAGAATCTGCCTGTAACACAGGAGACACAGGTTTGATCCCTGGGTCAGGAAGATTCTTTGGAGAAGAGAAAGGCAACCCACACTCATATTTTTGCCTGGGAAACCCCATGGACAGAGGAGCCTGGTGGGGGACAGTCCTTGGGGTTGCCAAGAGTCAGACGCGACTTAGCAACCAAACAACACTTTAGTATATATGCAAGTCTCAGCAAATTCTTTTTGTAGTAAGATGGGGTATAAAAACACACTAGTAAACACAATAGTGCCATATTTTAGCAGGACCGAGAGATGATAAATGGTAACAAAGCCTCTGCACAAATATCTGTTTAAAATGTGTCACCAACTGTTTGCATTCTTTTTTCATGAACTTCTTGTTCATTATGTTAGTCTGTTTTTATTTTGGTAAGTAGGATTTAATTTAAAGTGCAAATATAATATATAAGATGCCAAGACCATCATAACAATGACAGAATCTACTCTATGGCTGTAGTGCATGTCTTGGGGAGTTAAAGTCTTATGTTAATAACTGTTAAATGTCAAGAAGTGAAATAGTTTCATTGTTTCTATTACTAAAGTGAAAGAGTGTGTGTTAATTGTATAAAATTAGATACTTTGCTTAAGTAAAAATATTTGGAATGTTTCATAATTTTTCATTTCATTGGTGTTCAGTCACCAATTTGTGTCCGACTCTCTGCGACCCCATGGACTGCAGCACGCCAGGCTTCCCTGCCATCACCAGCTCCCGGAGTTTGCTCAAACTCATGTCCACTGAATCGATGATGCCATCCAACCATCTCATCATCTGTCGTCCCCTTCTCCTTCTGCCTTCAATCTTTCCCAGCATCAGGTCAGAGTCAGCTCTTCGCATCAGGTGGCCAAAGTATTGGAGCTTCAGCTTCAGCCCAGGACCCAGGGTGGTCATTTCATTAAGCATGCCCAGATATTCCAAGCACAGTAAATAACACGTTTTAAAAAGTTCAGGTAGCATTTATAGTAGAGGAAGCATTGTTATCCCCAGCTCAAGTATAACAGTGACATGAAAACCTGTCGTCTGTCTTGTCATTATAATAATAAAATGATTCACATTAAAAAAAAATAAAATGCACCACAAAGAAACAGACTCAGGACACAGAGAACAGACCGGCGGTTGCCCTCGGGGATGGACTGGGGAAGGCGTGGAGAGGGAGGCTAGGGTTAGCCGACGAAAGCATTTATGTGCAACATCCATGAACAGCAAGGTCCTACTGTGTAGCACAGAGAACTACACTCAATATTCTACAACAAACTGCAATGGAAAAGAATATATATACATAAAAAGTAGGTATTAATAAATACATGTATAACTGAATCACTTTTCTGTACAGCAGAAATTAACAGAATATTGTAAAGCAACTATACTTCAATAAAAAGAAATAAATAACTAAACTAAAAACAATGCACCACAAACAGGACTGTCCATGGGATATGGGTCTCATTTCATACTGCACTCCCAACACTTCTCCCAAATGGTCTGGTATCATTCATTCTTTTATTAACTTACAAGTATGGATTTCTTAGAGTAATACAAACATGATATTGAATTTACTTGCTCATATATGGTTATCACTGTAGTTAAAGCATTGCATGTAAAACTGCCAATACTAGGTAGAAAGTTCTACTGCAGAGTTTCACCTCTATATTAAATTTTTCTTAGCTGTTCAGTAGAATAATTTATTTTCAGAATCATGCTGACACATTCTGACATTTGAGTGGTTTGATTTTGTTTGATGTATTACCCTTTTTTAAAAATAGGATACATGCCAAACGTCTCTATGAACTTCAGTGTTTCTAGGATAGAATTATTAATTAGATGTAGTTCTTCATTTGGAAAACAAGTTTCCTGGATTGTACCGATTGGAGTGTGAATTAATTTAATGTAGGATGAAATAGAGGAATCACCAAACGCAGTTAAGTTTGTATGTTCTGTTTTCTATTTCTTAAAGCTCATGCCCCTATTTAGAGACTTTTTTCTCCCCAGGCTAAGAAGATTTCTGCCTTTTTAATTTTGCCTTTGTGAGCACGTTGCAAATATTCTACCTCACTCTGTTCTTCAGGTCCATTGTAGTAGAGCCAATTCTTTGTTTCTCTGCTTCTCACCTGTTTCTGTCTATTTATTTGTGTGTAAGATGTCAAAGGAAAATGAAAAGTAACACCTCCAAATACCACCTTGAAAGAGAAAATGCCAACAAATTCTTTTCTGCACCTGAAGCTTTTAATTCTTTAATCCACCATGGAATGTTGCTTAATTACATATTTTATTATGCATAACTGAAAATTATGTACTTTAGTTTCAACAATGATATGAAAGCACTTATTGTTTAGAAATAAAGAGCGGCTGGTTTGTCTCTATTTTTTTATGTTACAAATATTTGTGGAATTCTCAAAGGTTCTCTTTCTAAAATTGGCTTTTCGAAAATTCTCAGAGAGACCCAAGAAAAACTTCAAGTTTTAATGCTTTCTTCGGAAATCAGAAAATTCATTACTTTGCAAAAGCAAGATGATGTCACGTCATTATGGGCAAAAGCGATTGAATAGTTTGGATATTTTCATAAGTTTCATCACAATTTTAACAAGCTTCACAAAGTATTTACTGATGGAAAAATGTTACAGTGGTTGAACTAGGTGATGAACTAGGTGATGAACTAGGGGATGAACCTTTGGCGGTTCATTATACTATTCTATCTTTTTGTGTGTATTTGGAAATTCCTATAATCAAATGTGTGTTTAAAAAAACTTGGGTATATGGATTTTAACCAGAGTTTTGTTGTTAATATTTCATACACTTGAATTCAATGACGTAGTGACGGACTTTTTCATAGTAGTAAAATAATTACGCTCTGTTTCTGAAAATGTCAAATTGCATTTAATTTTTCTCTATATTTTCTGCGTTTGATCAAGCTCTTATTGAGAAGAAGACAGATAGAAACTTGCAGACATAAGACTCAGGTTTGAAACCAACGTGGAGTCTCCCCTCCCTTACGTCCGCCTTAAGTACTCATAGTGGGATGGAGATGTTTGTGGCAGTGCCATGTAAACGAAGCCTTCCACTAATGCTGTTGCTGTTATCATTTGAAGCATATTTGAGGGCAAAGCTAGGAAGGATTCTTACAAGGTAGGAAGTCTTTGTATGAGACCTGGTAGAACAAATATTTGAAAATTAACATTGGAAACAAAGTTGGAGTAGGTGAAAACTGTCCGCTCATTAAGATGCTGTGGGGTAGATTTGTGCACTGGACCAATGTGTATATTCAGCACACTGCCACAGACTCAGTGAATTATTGCACCCACTTAAAATATTTGAATTTTCTCAACACTCTCACTTAACAGGTACTGTTGGTCCTTCTATGAGTGGAAAAACTCACAGAGCAGCCCACGGGACATCCTTTCTTTGGGGGGAGGGGTGTAAGGGCATGAATCAGAGATTGGCACTGTCATGAAAACTTATTTGAACAACATAAAAAGCAAATATTCAATAACAGTAAAAGAAAATGCAACAAAGAATAAAGAAATAATGTGCAACATTTAATGCAGTGCAAAATACGTTACTTTCGAGTTTCTCTGCGGTTACTCTGCAAGGCAACAAAAATAATGGACTGCTCTGTTTTTCCTCACCAACCACCTCATCGGCTAGTATCAGAGAGAATAGGGCCCCAGTCACGTGCTTTTGATCACAATAGGGATATTAGTTGAAATAGCTAACACAGGAAGGTGACTTAATGCACAACCTTGATATAGAGCAAGGAATCAAAGTGGAATTCTTGTAGAATTATTTTGATAAAATGGAATTTTTGTAGAATTATTTTGATAAATTAATTTGGAAATACATATGATCCACCTAAGGAGGGTAAAGCAAGGCAGGCTTAAAAATGTTCCTCTTTTAAACATGAATTCCCAACTATTTTTATTTGACATGTGGAATTGTTAAAAAGGTCATAGTATTCTGGTCATATACATTTCTTAAATAAGGGTTCTTTGTATTTGATCAAAATGTGCATGGTAACAGACTGTAGTTTAGCCTTTGTTCAAAGACATGCAAGTATTTAGTATTTACACTAAATGGATTGCAGAATAGTGAATACATTCTCTTAAAAAGTTAAAAAAAGAAATCTTTAAAGATTGGAGGTGAACTATAAGGTGAACTATAGCATCTTTATCTCCTAATGTTTTAGATAGTATTAATACTCCTGAACCTCCGTTGGTTTCCACACTCTCACGCAAATGTCTGGCTGGCTTTAATGCAGCAGTCCAATTCCCGTTGGCTATATGACAGGGCATACACGTGTTAATTGCTCTTTTTGAAAGTATCACCAAGCAGTTCAGAATATCTTATTTATTGATAATATCGTGAAAATCAAGGACCTTAATATCAGCCAAAGATAACAATATGGAATAGGGCAGAACTGAATAATGAAATGTACGAGATTGTCATTTTCACTCCATCTTGAACCATTTGAAAACGTTTTCTACTTAAACTACATATTTTAGGTAAGCACAGTTAGATACAGATTTCACTAATGAAGAAATAAACACTTTTCTTTTTTTAGCTCAGAATTCCTTAGGACTAAATGTTAATTGATATGCATTTTATATATAATATGTACAGGCTTTGTAACCAAGGGTCACACAACTAGGGCGCACATATTAGTTACCTTGGTTTTCAAAGGTGATGTGTCAACTCTGCATATTATGTGCCAAGGAGATACTATCAACATTATTTTTTGCATATGTGCAAGTATTATATGGCCACAGAGTGTAATACAAATTAGTGGCAAAGTGCTGAGGGAAGGAATCCATGACAGATTCAGATGCACAAGGTTGAATATTACCCGTAAACTACCTGACTCTGCTAAGGCCTTAACGGCACGGAGCGCTATGTCATGCCCAGCTTTCAAGTTTCTGAAATACTTGGACACAAGGAAGCTTGTTCAAGGAATTTTACCATAGCCTCTGGCAACACCGGGACTGGTAGGAGGGATAAACAACACCCGGGAAGCAACGTGGAAGGTTCCTCAAACCTCTTGCAAAATGTACCATCTTCCCGAAGAACAATTTTGCTCACTCCATCATGACCAACATTGTTTATCGATATGTGCTTTTTTTGGTTTAAAATATATTAGCAAGATTATGCTGCGTGAGTTAAAAAGAGTCTGAGAATTTTATTGTCATGTTGATTTCTTATACACACTCTTCAATTTACTGAAAATGTATTTTCAAAGAAGTTAGGAGGTTAGTGGGAAAGAAAAAACTCTTATTTGCAACACAAATTCCTCTTAAAAAGATATTACATCTTTGACTCCTTATATTAGGTGATGTGCTCATGTTAAAAAAAAAAAAAAACCCACTACCCTCTGCTCTAGCTTTTCCCTTTAAAGTCAGAGAAGTTAGGTTGTTTTTCTTTGAATTTCATAGCATATTTTATTACCCTATTTATTATTTTTAATATATGAAATCTGGTTTCTATTTGAACTCAAAATTATTTTGCTAAAATGATTTTCTGAACCCTAGTAATTAGCTAGAATGTTTAAAGGTGTTTTCTCATTTAATACAAAGACGTGATAACTTTTTCGACATAATTTTAAGTTTACAGCAAACCAGCTGCCTCTGAAGTAGTTCAGCTGTGCTTCAAAAGTAGATAATAACTTTGAAAATCGAATTGGGAGTTCCCATTTTAGTTTAAGTTCGGCATCGGAGGAGTCCAGTTGCCCTCTGATGAGCTCATTAAGGTCCAGGGAAAAGAGGCAGGAAGAGAGTGAGTGATTTCAGAACCAAAGGAACCCAAACACCCCCTAACAAGTAGGAAATCTTAAAAAGGAGCAGCAAAATATAAAGTGAATGTGAACAAAAATAACCAAAAACTGCAACACTGGCCCTATCCTTTATATGAACATTAGCACACCTCACTTCATATCCTGGAGTTTACTGAGTTTTACGTTGTAAGAATTTTGAAGTGCATGTTTAAATTCCAGGTTATTCTTATTTTCTTCATGGAGTTCTTATAGTTATGGCATACACAACCAAATGAGCTCAGAGTTATTAACTTGTATTCCATTTACAACTTAAAAAAAAACTACAGTGCTTACTCAGGAGTTCTTGTACAGAAGGTCCATTTTTTCCCCTATTTATGTTACTTTTAATGGCCTTTAAAAATGTATACACATCAGCTTTAAAAAAGTGTTGCCATGACGGGCGTATTGTGAAGTAAATGCAGATGAATCTATTCTAAGCGCGTATCTGCTAGAGACTGAATTGATGTCTTTGTTGGTGAGTCTTTTGACCATCCTCCTAATCAAGTAAAACAGGTCAACCAAAAACAGGTTATCGTCTTCACTGTTTAACTTAAAAAACGAGCATGTGTTCGGGATTTAAATTTACAGTGTTTCAAGTGACTTTTAAATTGCTCTTTTTCAGATCTATAAAATGTCAAGAAACTTTTAACATGCATCTTACTGAGAGGGCCATCTTGGACTCTGTGTTACTTCACATAAGCAGACAAACCCTACCATGTCATACCATACAAACAATTTTAATTGTGTAGTTACAGTCAATAACCACTCCTAATCAGAACATTTCTGCATAAAGAAAATTGTGATACACTTATAAAAACAGCCAGCTGTAACAAAATAGCTGGTGTTTTCATAGCCATAAACTCATAAAAAAGAAATAACACCTTTATACAGAAATTTTATACAGATGTAGCTTTAAAATTGATTGTAAACCAAAGGAAGACACGTTGCAAACATCAATTATTTTCACATTAATTGCATAATTTTCTAAGGTGATCTATTAGTTTTATTAACCTAAGCTTATTTGCATGATAGTAAAAATTGCATACAACAATAAGAGTGAAGCTTATAGTATGAATTGCTTGGATAACATAGAGCACTTTTTATAGGCAACTGTGTAAAGCACATTTTATCTATTTAAAACTTTTAAGACACTTTGTTTTACTGCCCATCAAAATACATTTATAAATAGAAAAGAACCAGTATGGTAACAAGAGAAGCAATATTACATTTAACGGAAACTTCCAAAAATTAATTACAACATGATGCTGCAGGATCTACAAATAAATAATGAGGACTAAATTGTGTTTCACATTTTCTTTTCATTTTTTAAAAAATCTTGTAACAATGAGAATGAAAAAAATTACAGTGAACTTTTATTTCCAAAATAAAAACAAATTTGAATTACGGCAGTGCCATATAATACAAGGCATTTGTTGGCATATGTCATCTTTAAACTGCATTCCACAGTCTATAGTTCTTTTGCAACATACAATAGAGTAACAAACTCTTTTTCTTTTTTAAAACAAGGGGCGAGTTTCCAAAGATAAGTGTGAAGTGTTACAGAAATAAAGGAAGGAAATGATAATCACAGAAGTTATAATGCTTGTTTTGAGGCTCCAGAATAATAATAATTATAAAAAAAATCACTGGTTATCATGCTTACGGGTACACACAGCCGGGTGTGTTCCATGAACACAAATTTTCCATTTTTAATACCAAACAATCCGATGCTTCACCTGGGGCTGCCAAGCAGTTCGTGGGAGAGAGAGGACAACGTTTAGTGCGGTCAGTATCGGCCTTTCCCGACGTTCCCGTCTGTGCAAGTTTGTGACGATTCCCGGCCGAATGGCGGAGCGCGAGGCTCGCGGGGGAGCCCGGGGCGGACCCCCGGTCGGGGGGCGTGGAAGGGGCCCGCAGCTCAGTCCCTGGCGTCGGCGCTCGCGTCCGTGCTGCCGTCGGCCGCCGGCTCGTCCTCGAGCTTCACCGCGAAGAGGGGGCTGGCGCCCGCGCCCGGGGCGCCCTCGTCCGCGTCCTGCAGCAGCTCGTCGTCCTTGTAGTCGGCCACGTCCACCTCCAGGCCCGCGTGGTCCTTCAGCCGGCCGTGGTGCTTGAGGTGGTAGCGCTGGTTCTGGAAGAACTTGATGACGGTGTGCTGCGGCAGGTCCAGCTGCGCCGACAGCGTCTGGATGGCCTCCTCGTCCGGGTGCAGCCCCACGTCCTGCATGAAGCTCTGCAGGATGCCCAGCGCCTCCACCGAGATCTTGGTCCGCGGCCGCGCCTTCGGCCGGCTCTCGTCCTCCGCCTCGGCCGGCGCCGCCGCGGGCGGCTGCCGCGCGGGGAGCCGGGGCCCGGCCGGGGGCGGCGGCGCCTGTGCCGGCGCGGGGGGCGGCGCGGGCTGCGGCTGCGGGGGCGCCTGCGGCGGCTGTGGGGAGACAGCGGTGCAAGGTCAGCGGTGCCGCACGTGCCCGGCCCCTGCGCCACGCCTGGTCACTGCGCATGCCCCGCCCCGCGCGTGCCTGGCCACTGTGCAACGCCTGACCACTGCGCATGCAGCCTCGCGCGCCACGCACACGGCCCCAGGAGGGAGCGAGACGTGACCTGCCAGGCGCGGACTGTGGGGACGGGTGCCAGACACAAACGCAGGCCCCCGACCACGGCCCACGGCACTGGGAAGCAGCTCAGAGCGATGGCTGCAAAGGCAGGACCGGGGAGGGCCTGGGTGGCTCCAGGGCTTCCTCGTCAGAGGTCAGGCTGAAACTCAGCCCTCTGAAAACGTGACCACGTTCACCAGGAGGATACGCCTCCAAGGCGAAGGCAGCACATTGTGATGTCAGTCATTAATAAAGATTTTAAATGAAGGCGGAGCAGTTAAGTGTGTCAAAGGCAGTTTAGAAAGGTGAGCTGTGGACACACTGGGAAGAGAATGCGTTTCGTCCCATTTCAGCAGATGGCTAAAACGTGGAGCTGGCTTACAAGGCCTTATGTTCCAAATAAAATGGGGAAGCCTATGCTCTTCTGCAGCATTCAAAGTGAAAGCCGCTCAGTCGTGTGCGACTCTCTGCGACCCCATGGACTATACACTCTGTGGAATTCTCCAGGCCAGAATACTGGAGTGGGTAGCCTTTCCCTTCTCCAGGGGATCGAACCCAAATCTCCTGCATTGTAGGCGGATTCTTTACCAGCTGAGCCATGAGGGAAGCCATTAGCTCTTGTGAATCCAAAGTGTTTCTGAGAGTCTCACGTTTGTGAATTTCCTACCAGACAGTTTCAGTCTAACACACGTTTCTTACCGAATTGAACTGGGCTAACACTGCAAGATTTTTTCTTACCGAAAAATAAAGGTTTCATTCACCCCGCAACGGCTAGCAAATTGTTCTGTCTATACTAAACTCAGATGTGATCAGGATTTAAATTTAGTGTATATAGACACTTTTTCATAATTAGTATCTGTATATGTGCTGTAATTTTCCATACACAATTATACATAACAAATGTGTCACACACACACACACACTCTCCAGATCCAGGATTCTTATCAACAAAGGAAATCAACCTAAGGAAGCCTAAAATATTAGAACGTTTATACTGTGCCCTAAGCATTTCCTTAATCCCCCTAAGAAGCAATTTGATTAAAAACAATTTACATTTTCAAACAAGTACCATTTTTTTTTTACTTAACATATCTTTTTTTGTTTTTGCTAAACAATACATTTTTCAGGCTTTCGTGATTATTTTAGTGCTTGACATCCTAAGGGATTCTCTTTCTCAATTTATCTTTAATATATACGCACGGATTTTCTTAGTGGATGGATAACCCTATTTTTGGAGTCTGTGTGTGTATCCCCACCCAATCCCATGCTCCCACAGACACACACAGAGCAGTACCAAGAAATAATGTGCAGGTGATTCCACAAAGAGAGTGTAGAATTTTAGGACTCGGGAAAGCAATGGCATTTTCCCTTAAAGGGGAAAGCTAAAAGCATCCCCTTGGGTGTAACAGAAATAATCAGTACAGCTGACATTCAACTTCAACACGCTTCTAAGCAATCGAGGTCAACAACTAGCTCGGCCCAGACCGTCCCCATCTAAATGAACTCGGGATGAATTTAGTGGATCCACTCAGTGGATGAATGGAGTAATTTAGGTGAGTCTGAGGCTGACCCTGCGGGTGCAGTGTGTTCGCCAACACCACTGTTAGCGCGGCCTTTCCAAGGCTGAGCATCCCGACTAAGGGAGCAGGTCTTGGCACCAACCTGTGTGCCCCCTCTGGCTGGCTGACTTGTGTCTGCTCACCCGCGGAGCAGCACCAGCCACGGGGCCGAACGCCCCTAGACTCTCCTTGCCCAAGGGTGGCGGGAGAGGGCTCTAAAGGAAAGACAGACAGATGTGACTCACCCCTAACTGATGCTCCCTGAGCCAGTGGGGACAGAGCTAAAGTGAAGGCAGGGCTGGGGAGTTGGAAGCCAGATGTCAATTTGGTTTCCCTCCTCTCCTCTCTCTGGGACAGAATCCAAGGTACACAATTGTGATCCTGCAAACTTCCTCTGCAGAAACAGCAGTCATGCCTTTCCTCGGGGACAGGATCGGTGTTCATTAAAAAATAGGTGGCGTGTCTAAAAATTCAGATTTTGCTGCAATGCAGGAGACCTGGGTTCGATTCCTAGGTTGGGAAGATCCCCTGGAGAAGGGATACGCTACCCACTCCAGTATTCTTGGGCTTCCCTTGTGGCTCAGCTGGTACAGAATCCACCTGCAATGCGGGAGACCTGGGTTTGATCCCTGGGTTGGGAAGATCCCCTGGAGAAGGGAAAGGCTACCCACTCCAGTATTCCAGCCTGGAGAATTCCATGGACTGTATAGTCTATGGGGTCGCAAGGAGTTGGACACGACTGAGCGACTTTTACTTTCAATATGACAAAATAGATTCTTAAGCTCTCACATAGTTCTAAGGAAGACTGGCCTGCCAAAGAATAAGTGTGCAAGGGGGTTCCTGCTGCCTTGGGAGGGGGGAGCAGAGAGGAACACAGCACACGTGCTGGAAAACCCAGGTCCTCCTTTGCCCCTCGACCGAGATGGCAGGGTATTGTTACCTCTGGCTCAGAAGCCTGTGTTCAGACTGGCGGAAAGAAGAGAAATGCCCTTTCCCTGCTCAGCTGAAGCGTGTTTACCCCATGCTCTACTGCAGCGGCTGAGGTGCACGAACCTGAATCTGCTCGGCAGGCACGTGGATGATGTGCGGTGGCCGGTCGCCGTGGTGATGCACCGCGTTGCTCTCCTGTTCATAGATGGCATCGCGTTCCGGCTGGGGGAGGCTGAGGAACCTTCGGATCATGGAGAGGTTCTCCCACAGGGTCCTGTTTTCTGGAGAAGGGTCTTCTTTCCAGCGTAACAGCTCGCACAGCCACCCCTTAGGGACAAGGGCGTTAGCAGGTCAGTTCTGGTCCAAGGGGAGGGAGGGGTGGGGAGCTGACCATTCCCATTAGGAAGTGAAAAGGAAGGACCCTATCAAGTTAACTTTTTCCCAGCTCAAAATACTCCAATCTGCTTAAAAAAATTTTTTTAACCTGTTGCAAGAGAAAAGGTGTGCCTATCGGAGAGGACGCAGGTTCTGTTTTTTAATACACAATTCAGATTTGCATCTTAAAGGAGGGCACTATTTTTCAGACTCCAAAGGCAAGACCCATTTACCTTCGACTCTGCAGAATGTGCCCGAGGAGAAAGCAAGGCTGAGTGTGCGTCTCCTCTGATGAACAGCCATATGAGGTTCTAAAGATAATATTTACAAAGGGCTGGAACAGCTTTTTAGAATAATTTTCCTAAAAGGATTCCCTAAGTTTATGATGTTTGCATTAAAAAGGCAGCTCTGTGAATATCTGTGTGTGTGTCAATGTATGTCTGTGTGTGTAGAAAAGGGAGAGAAAGGATGTGTGCAGTTGTGTGAGCAAGAATGTCGTCCAAGGGAACGCTTTATGTTAGAATGAGCATTAGAAGAATTCTCCAATACAGAACTTTCCAGAAAGACACCTCAGAGTCCTGCCTGCTGCTGTGTACACACATGGTTCATCAGGGAAGCATTTTAATAGAATCCCTGGGCTGAGGGAGCCACTGAGTGCCAAAACCTGAACCTCTCTGCTGCGTTCCAAGGCCCAGTTTCTGATCCTGAGATTCTCCATCATGAACTGAGTGGTTGAACGTGGGATAGTGGGGCTGATACATATACACAATTAACACTATGTATAACATAGATTAACTAATGAGAACCTGCTGTATAGTACCAGAAACTCTGCATGATGCTCTGCGGTGACCTAAATGGGAAGGAAATCCAAAAAAAGGTTGGGGGGGGTGACATATGTATGCATAGAGCTGATTCACTTTGCTCTATAGCAGAAACTAACACAACGTTGTAAAGCAACTATGCTCCAATAAAAATTAAAAGAAAAAAAAACAAAAAACGAGTGTTCCAACAGAGTGCACAGTCTCACGTTCTCTAACCGCCGTCTCAAACCTTCTTCATCTTGGCCACCACGATGGACACGGAGCAGCAGGGCAGGGAGGTGGAGAGTCCCACCCACACCCGCTCCGCGCCGGCAGCTCACAGCCGCGCTCTGGAGAAATGTCTGCACGCCAGCTCACCTGGGGACGCCCGGCCACTCCTCTGCTTCCTCCTGGTCCCGCTCCCCCGGCGGCCCGGTGGCCGGCTCGCCCGCCCTCCGGCCCACGCACTCTGCCCTCGGCTCTCTAGACGTGCCCCTCTCCACCCTGCCTGCCGCGGGGCCCCATCAATACAGGCTTTTCCCGAGGCCACCTTCTTCCTGGACTTGCCTCCGCTTTCTTATCCTCCTGAACTCCTGCCAGGTCCCTCACCAGATCAGGAGCCTCAGATCCCTTATCTTAGCCTCTGCTTTAGGGAAACTGACCTAAAACAACGGGGTTCCTTGGAAACTAGTTGCATGGGAATGCAAAGAGGACAGGTGAGTATCTGATTTTTATAACTGGCCAAGGGGAGTTGCCTTTTTATATGACTTTAGGGTGAGATCAGAACATGGCATGACTTTCCTTTCTTTTCCAACATGAACCACTGGAGAAATTCTCTTCTAATGTAATAAACAGCGGGAAGAAGCAAGGCCTACTTTCCCCAAAATGGCCCGAGAGGTTTTAAAAGAATAGATGGAGACTAATACACCAGTTTCCCAAGACCCACCGACCACTCAGCCAAGGGTGACAGCTGCTGACCCTAACTGAAGCTGAGAGGCCTCTGATTCTCCGCACCACACATCATTTAAACATGCGCCTAGGGACAGCTGTGCACCTGTGCGCTCAGTGGATGCCACCGAGTGGATAACCCCAGGTTAACAGAGCAGGAGGTAAACTGCAGGTTTACCAGAAAGAATATCAGTGCAATAAAAAATAACCATGACGATAGTGTCACTGAACATGCTTCTCTTCTAATCATGGCAGTTCTATGCTTCTTTCCAGAATCATACCATAGGTCACATGTTTGCTCTTATCTATGAACGCAATATTAACTACAATTTGAGTATTTGAAATATTTGAGACCCACTTGCATAGGGTGCCCCGGAAATGTTTGTTTCGCTCCTACTGACAAATATTTGCTACCTGGATTGAGCCATGAAAATATTTTATACTTCCCTGCATCAAAGTAATCGCTTTATTCTTCACTTCTATATTTTGATGCAAGGCAGGTTTTAGATCCATCTTCCTGAAGGCTTGACTATTAACTCTGGTTAAGATTACACCCCGCCCCCTCCTCATCTCTTCTTTAGCTGTGGCAATTGACAGGCCCCCGTGCCTAAACACAGAAAACCACTACAGCTTTATTTACCTTTCAAGAGATGTTAGAAGGTTCATCAAGAACATGTTCTTTTTTCTTTACTTAGCGAGGATTATACTCTTGTAATAAGTGCTTAACATTGAGCATCTCTTTTTTTTTTTAATAAGAAATAAATGCTTGTAACCAAAAATTGCTAAAAGTTAAATTAAGAACAATTCATGTAAGAAAATCTTCTTGGAGCAAGTTGAAGAACGCCAATAATTTTTTGAATCCTTTTAGAAACTTTTTAAAGTAACGCAGAGATCAGTTAGCAACTGGATATATGTGGGGGGAAAAAAACATGTGGATCACAGATGTTCTTTGGAAAAGAAAATCATTAGTTCTTTTAAAATGGCTAATAATGATAGCTAATTCCCAAACAATCACACTCATGCTGGTTTCACAAATATTTCAGAAAAAGAGCCTTGACTCATTCAACAAATATTTTGCTCATATTGTCACTTCTGTGTCTCTATACTTATAAGACAGATTCTTATTTTTATTAATTGCCCATGACTAACATAACATTTCCAGTAGTTTGCTATTAACCTTTGCCATTAAATAATACTTCTAATTCCTTATCTAAAAATAATGTGATGAATTATAAATCTGAAGCATGTCTCCGCTAGCCTTTCAAGAGACACAATGATTTTAAGAGACTGAAATCAGATGTTTCTTAGAAAAATATTTAACGGTGCAGCTGGGAACTGTTAGTTCTACAAGGGTATTCCAAAAAACAAAAATGGGAGGGGCGGTGTGCTTTTCTCTTGATATATGTCACTTTCAACAAATAATGGAAAACAGATATTCTGACAGGATAGTTCTTTGTCAGCAGAGAAATCAGCTGGCTCATTCTCAACTTACACTGGCAAAAAGAAGATTCATTTACTATGATACCATTTAAATACGTCGGAATATTCTGACTCCCTCAAATCCTATCGATCAAGATGATGACAGTAATCTGGTCTACGTTTTGCAGGAAGTGATAAAACGTGCCAAATGCTTTCTAATTCCCCAATACCTGTTCCTAGGTCAGTTTTCCATGAATGATACTGTTTGAGCAAATAAACTTGGGAAGACAATATATGTCAGAATATAGGTAATATGTGGCAAATAAAAATAATGATTTCCCTAAGTACTGTATTGGTTTTTTAAAAATGATACATGTATAGATTTACTGGGTGGAGGAGAGAAGGTGAATAAAATGCAAGCACTTTGCTGCAAAATGTGAACATAATTACATTTTAAGCCGGGTCTCCGGGACTTGAAATATTGTAAGAGGGGTAGGGAACTGCTGTGACAAGTAAATTAGATCACAACTGTTCTGAACAGTAGAAAAGACAGGAGACCAACAGCCTTAAAATAATGAGACCTATCTATTCTCAGAAAACTAAAATGGCACAAGGAACAACCTAAACTTTAAATGTAGTAAATTTGCCAAGCAACATTACACTGCATATAAAGAGGGCAAAATATAAACAGTAGCCACATGTAAATAAATTAGTCAAACTTTCAGGATGTTCCTACTTTTCAAACTGACAAAGTTTAATTTGACACCTTCTGTTCTAAACCCTTTGTTTCTATTCAAAATCACGCCTTGAGCTGTTGCTATCAATCACAACACTCCCCCTATTACTTAAAAAAACTGGCATGGACCCTGAACAAGCTGAAAATGCCATGCAGATGAATTCTGAGATAATATGTTCAAACCTGTTATATACAACACAAATCCTGTAAAGTTATGTATTGTAAACCTACATTTATTGAGAACTAAAAGTCTTAAATCCATCTGCCACAAAGGAAATACTGTTATGTACTTTATAGGAAGCAAGAACCATCTGTAAATGTCTTGCCACCATAAGCAAGAAAATGGTACAGAAGATGCTAAACCTCAGACAGCATGAAATCAACAACAGTCTTTGGACTGGTTTTGGTTTAGGGAATCTATGAAAGACATGGAAGATTTGGGGAGGGTAAGGGGGCAAAAAAAATGGAAAAAAGAAAATGTGGAACGACTGCCAACCCACTGCTGAAAAAAAGCAAAACAAATTCAATGACAACACAATGGCAATTTATCATGGTCCATGAAACACATGACTGTATGCTCATTTTAAAGGAAAAATTAGCAGTTCTGAACTCAATATTCTAATGATGTGCTTTACCGACAGAATCTTGTTGTACCACACTGAAATAAAAATCCTGGCACCTTCATCTCTCAGCTGCTAATTTCCACCCAAACTCAATCTCTGATTTCCATTCTGCTCTTTTTAGAACAGTTAATTCAAGTCGATTCCCTTCTACCATTTTAATGGGTAAGGAGTACGCAATGATTTTTCACCGAGTCAGGAAAGCAACCACCTTTCATGAATGAATTTATTGTACCTAGGGAGCCTCACATACATGAAGAGAGACCCCTGGCAAGGCCGGGTCTGTGACAGTCAGGAGCATGGAACACAGCTAGTTTTCCAAGGGGAAAGAGACTTTTGTGTTCTCTAAGAAAAAAAAAAGTCACTTAATACAAGGATATGTATATATTGTTGTCATGTACATATACGTTTTAAACTTAAGAGCTATAAAAAGAGAAAGAAAATGACAAATAATTCTCACTGCAACTAAGAAGGAAAAATACATTAAAAAAAAAAACCCGAATGGTAATTTGTGTTCTAAAAAGGAAAACATTTTATAGTCTGTATTTATTCCCTACCCCTCACCCTCATCTTTTATGTGTTATTTGCAGAAGTATTTTGTTCCGATCTCTGGGGCGTATAGTATAATAATATATGATATTAAAAGAAATCAATCTAAATAGGGAGGTATTTGATACAAACATTTTAGTGGAAGGCATGAATTACATTTTAGCAAGTAGTAGGAACAGGATTAAGTACATAATCCATTAAATAGTACTTCTCACACAAAAAAATTTCAGTATTGTAGACTAAACTACACCAGGCATTTTGAATGAGTACATTTTCAACAACAACTAACTACAGAGCTAGCAATTTATCATTCAGCAAATAATTTTCTACTTTTAAAAGAATCTGTAAGTGTTACTTATGCTAATGAAGACAGTTTTTAATCTGCCCACAAACATGCTAATAGAGGGCAATTTTTTTTTTTTACAAAGCTGTCTGCGCTGGAGGGTAATTTTATATCAATGTTCTGTAAGGGGGGAAGTGAGTTCTAATTGTCAGAGCTACTGAATCTTTTACCCTATAAAGGCTTAAAGGTATCACAAAAGATGCAAAGTGACTAACGATGTTTTAAACCACTCCCTGAGTGTTCTAGAAGGGACATTTTCACACTTTTTATGTTTTATACGCACTGCCTCAAATATAGTATTGAAACATACTACTTCTTCCACACCCCTAACACAGAGACACACAGGTCTGATGGGGGTACACTCCTACTTCTAGGTGTGAAGCCTGCATCCTTCCTTCACACACCAACGTCTAACTTTTTTTTTTTTGAGAACAATCATAACACTTTGAACAGTGAGAAAAGAGCAGCAAAGCAATACTGAAAGCATTTTCAATTATTTACCAGGTTAAAAGGGTGAAATGATACTTTAAATACATCAAATTTCATCGTCTGGGCCATTTTTTGGTGGCAAAGTGGTATTGATCTTTCCAAAGGCTGAAAATTAACTATTTTCCAGAAGGTCATCATTTGATTAAGGGCATTAAAGTTGAGGGCAAAGAAGCGATGCATTTCTTCCTCCCCATTCAAATCATCACATAATTTAATAAAAACCATCCCATCATGTCTTGTAATAAAAACGCTTATCTTAAGATATTGTTCTTTACCTAACATATTAACCTTTAAATGTTATGAAGTTCTTAAGGAGAAAAACCTTTGCTAAAGCAGATTATTCTGTAACATAATGAGAGGCCTCCACCATTAACATTAATAAAGATACATGTTCTCTATGGAATTAGCAGGAAACACATGCATCTTCTTCCCCAGCTTGCTAACATCTGCTTGGTGTAAAGTAAGGAGAATTTCAGCAGGCACTACAAGTAACTTTCTCCTGCTAAGTTAACCTGGGCCTGAATCAAGAAGACATGGGAAAGAAATCTGAGCAGAGACGGAGCAGTAAATGCACCTTCCATTCTAAAAGTAGCATTCTACATCCACTTTATCCAAAGAGGGGTTTTAAAAAGAAATATACTTAAGTGGAATACACGTATGCGTGTGACCTCAGTCGTGCCTGACTCTTTGTGACCCCATGGACTGTAGCCGGTCAGGCTCCTCTGTCCATGGAATTTTCCAGGTAAGAACACTGGAGTGGGCTGCTATTTCCTTCTCCCGAGGATCATCCCACCCAGGGATTGGACTGCTGTCTCTTGTGTCTCCTGAATTGGCAGGCAATTCTTTACCATTGTGCCACTTGGAAAGCAGATGTGTATCCCAAATATATTTATCTTCAGGTGTGGTTTCTGATGCTTGTATTTTTGGTGGAAAAAAAAAATCACACTGGTTTTTCAAATTATTATTATTTTAAACTTCTAAATTGTTACTGTTTTAAACTCTCTCCAGACTCCACAGTTTATTTAAGGAACTCAGTATCTTAGCCAAAATCTCTGGGTTTCCATACTGAATAATAGGTCATAAACAACTATCCATGAATTTCTCACTTGAGCAGATTTTTGCCACTCTGTCTTTAAGAGGTTAGACAAAGCTAGCAGAATTTTTGGAGGTTTGGCTTTAACAAAAACAAATGTTTCTACAATTTAGGGGAAACTCACATTAAAATTTAGTCAATTTAGAAGGAATATTCAGAATCACTGGTAAATGATTTTTATTTATCAATTATGCTTAAAATTTAATTAAGCAAAAAAAAAAAAAGAAAGAAAATTACTTGTTCTCCGTGGTTTGATTGTTCACTTCCTTTTTACATTCTCAAAGGCACTGACTTGAGGAGGCATATAAACGTGTGTTCCTTTCTTTTCCTATAAATTGTTTGGTTCATAACAAGAGCATCAGATAGTTTGGCCAGAGTAGACAAAAACATAAAAATGGTTCTTACTTAAAAAGAAAAGGAAAGTTTTAAAGAATATTTTCAGGAAGAATTTGAGGAGAAAAATTAACGAAGATAAAAGTATGAAATTCTAGACAACATATTAAGCTAGCTGACAAGAAGATGATCTGTTAATTTGACTGAAACAGAATTTCCAAATAAAGCCTTCATCTCATTTTTTTTAAAAAGTAGATTTGGAAGATAACTAATTTAAAGATTAATTTTTTCAAAGACTTCAAACCTGCTTTCAGGATGGCTTCTTCAAAGTTTAAACAAAAACCTGGCTTACATGCCCGACACTTGATACAGACTCTAAAAAAGAGTTTATGTTTGTCCCTCTCAATCTCGATGCATTTTTTAATATTATGTAAGTTTCAGTCATAAGATTTGGCTCTTAACGTTTACACCCTCTGCCTTCAAGGTCTTCCTTAAGGGAGGGCAGGGATAGTTAGGAGCTTGGGATTAACAGCTACACATGGCTACATGCAAACTGGGTAAGCGACAGGGACCGACTGTACGGCACTAGGGATCTGACTCAGCATCTTGTAAAAACCCGTAATAGAAAGAATCTGAAAACAGAACATATATATAACTGAATCACTGTGCTTTACACGTGAAACTAATTCAAAGTTGTGAATTACCTAAAACTTCGATAAAAATCCAAGAAAATAAAAAATAAAATACCACGTTTAAAAAAAAACACACACACTTAAACTTAAGTCTTTATTCTCCCCTCCTTCTTCATATCTAGTGTCCTTGAAAGACAGAAAACGCGGCATCTCCAAGGTTCTCCAAGGTTCCCGCTGTGACACCCATTTCAACCTTCGTCTCCGTTTCTACCGTCAAGACTGTCTGTTCCTTTCCATTCTGCCCACCACTGACTTGTCGGCGCAGGGGCACCTTTTCCTAGAATGACGCTCTTAGCCCCCAAATAATTGTTTTAAGCACGTCCCAAGGACGGTTATCTTACACTCAGAACAAAACAGCCTTTAAGTAATCCCTCCTTTTCCTCTCTTGGGGAAAGCGTACACCAGTGATGACTAGAGCTTTAGGAAAGGACATGACAAGGGTCACCGTGCAGAGCTGTAACTCCTACAAAAAGCAGATACAACGTCTGGCGTGGCCTGTGGAACTTCCTGATAGGTAAACACACAGGTGTAATTAAGCTTTCTCGAATCCCCTCAGTCCACTTTGAGATGCCCTTGGAAAAGGGAGGCCACGATGAAAATCACTGCTCTGGTCTTTGCTTTCAAACTACCCAAGGTTATCCTATTGCTCAAAATGACCTTCAAAGCTTCCCGAGAGAGAAAAAGGTTACCCTCCCCAGAGCTTCACGGAAGGCTCCTCCAGTCACGGGCGGGCTCACTCACTCAGTCGTGTCCGACCCTCTGCGACCCCACGGACTGCAGCCTGCCAGGCTCCTCTGTCCGTGGGATTCTCCAGGCAAGCAACCTGGATTGGGTTGCCATTTCCTCCTCCAGGGGATCTTCCTGACCCAGGAATCCAACCCACGTCTCCGGCATTAGGTGGCAGATTCTCGGCCACTGAGCCGCCTGGAAAGCCAATCACACTCAGGTCCTAATTCATTGGACCGTTTATCAGCTGTCATTTCTCCACATTCTACGCCCATTCTCCATCTGTTTTCTCAAATAGAAGAGCCCTCTCCCTTTTTTTCCTGCGCATCTAAATACCAACTCTCCTTCCAGTTACTCTCAATCACCTCAGGATACCAGTTAAGAGTTACATCCAGGGCAGGCACTTATGTATTCGAACTTGAGCAAATCCCCCGAGTCCCTGATCCTCCTCGGCAAAGTGCAGATAATAATGGCACTCATCTCACAAGACTGCGGCTGCTACAAATGAAACAGGGTTATGTTCAGCCCAGTGACTGGCCTGTGATAACTACAAATGGTCTGATGACTTAACCAAAAGCATTTGCCTTAAATGGCTCACAGTATAGTAAGGAAGAAGCAGAATTCAAACATGCCTATTAGAGCAAGGCAGTATGTAGTGAAGGTCAGTGATGGGCAGACATCAAGTGGGAACCAAGAGGAGAGATGAGCTGGAATGGTCAAGGACATCTTCGCTGATGAAGAGTCATGGCGGCTTGGGTTTGAAGAATGGGCAACATTTAGTGGGAAGAATAAAGAAAGAAAAAAAAGCATTAGCAATAAGCTAGGAAAAACAGGTGGACAGTCGCTGTGGAATCCATTATGCTTACCATTCACCGTTGCTCTTTACCATACTTGCTTGAGGATACTACTTAACTAGTGTGACTTCATCTCCTCTATATAATGTAACTTTAAGGTCAATTTGCTAAGAAATCTTACGTCTTCATTTTAACACTTATTCTAACAGTGACTAGCCCGGTACCCTTGGTCAAGTGCCTTGAGATCGCTAGACCTGAATTTACTGCTCTGTAAAATGGGGGTAACGTTACCACCACTCATAGGGTTATAAGAACTGTTGAGATAATTCACACTAGGGGCTTGGCACACAGTAACAGTATGATGAATGTTAGCTATTATTATTTTTATCATTGTCGTCATTATCACAAACATAATCCAAAGGAATGTGGGCAACTGGGGAGTTAATGAAAATAATTCCGTTACCACATCCCAACCTGAAGCCAGCATCCTCCTCCCGCAAACACGGCTCCTTCTATATAGTTTAACTGTTAATGGCACGACCACTCACCCAGTCACCCGGGTGAAAGGCTGCTATTTGAAGCACAAACTGGTATAATCTTTCCAAAGCACAATGGGAAGTGATGAGTGTGGAATGACTAGCAATTACCTTTAAAACACAAATGCCTTTTTTGATCCAGTAATTTCTACTTCTGAGAATTAATCCTAAGGAAATAATAAAGATGTATACAAATATTTAACTATAATAATGTTCACATTAGCATTGTTTGTAATAGCAAAAGTTGAATGCAACTTAAATATACCTCAATAGGGAATTAATGAAAAGGTGGGTACATAGTATGAATGAATGCAAGGCACAGATGTGCACACATGTGTGTATGTATGTCTATGTGTAAACATACACACGTGTGTATACAAAGAACACAAATCAGGCTATTTCTAGTTAATTGAGATTTGGGTATTTTTAATGGTCTTTCCTCCATATGATTTCTTTAAAATGTGTTTTTCTATACTTGCTAGTACTATTTTTCAATTTTAAAAACCATGGCAAACAGCTTCAATTAAAAATATGACTTTTCTTGTTTGTTTTCTCCATAAACAATCATGAATTCCTGTCAGTTCTACTGGATGGATGTGTTTTGAATTTGCGTCTTCTTCTCCGTTTCCACTCCTCTGGTCCCTGCCCTCAGCGTTTTTCCCACACACTGAGGCTGGTGGACTTCTTTATTCCAACCCACCCTGCTCTCTGCTGAGTTACAGCTGCCACAAACAAGCGTCAACACGGAGAGCCCTGTGAAGGGCACGCTCCTCACGTGCCTGCACCCAAGAGGTCTGGAGAGGCCCTGAGGCTCACACTTCAGTGAGTGAGTGTAAAAATACAGCAAAAGAGTCCCTGCAACACTGAAGTGGCAGTGAGTTAGGGGAATCAGAGGTAAATAGAAAAATAACACAGTCTGAGCCATTTAGTTAGTGGCAAAAAACTGTATACACCACTACAATTCCTGAGAGCACTGTGCATGATAGCAAAGTCCAACAACTCATACTCATAATAATGCTGCATTTCAAAAAAGTAAGATCGAAAGTGAGCTCAGCCTAGCAGGGTGAGGAGGCAGAGAGGTACTGTAACAGGCTTCCGGGCCTCCTCTGGTGGTCCACGTCCCACGCAGGGAACATGAGTTTAATCCCTGGTTGGGGAACTAAGATCCAACACACTGCGCGGCATGGCCAAAACATAGATAATTAAAGATAAAATGATGCGTTAAAAAGAAGGCTTCTGTCAAAGGCATATACATTTGACTCTTCACAGAAGTTTCCTGGGAAACTTATCTTCTTCCAAACCCCTCAATCCCAATAAATGTGTGCTCTTATACCACAATATTATGAAGCAAATTTCTTATGTTGCATTAAGGCAGTATTAAAAACTTACAATATTTATTTCCTTCAAAATTACAATGATCACAAAGAAAAAATGTGTTGAATATCTGTATATGCCATGCGCAAAAAAAATCCTATAAAAATATGAACCTATAACACGAATAATTTTTAGGTGATGACTGACTCAATACACTAGCTGTCACCTTACAAAAATAATCTATCGTCAGGTTAATTTAGACAAATATTTCTGCCATTCCATTTTTCATTGATTTATATAAAACTTTTCAACACTGCAGATATCTCCTCAAATGAGCTGTACCTCTCATTACTCATATTTAGGGGCTGCGAATTAAAAATTTAAATCTTCCCTCTATGATATTCTACGAGAGATAACAAAAGAATGTTTATAACCAGGGGAAGGCAATTCGGGATTGTAAAAGTTATGGGGCTCATATCTTAGAGGAACCATCAAGCGGGCAGGGTCATTACAAGCTCCCAAGCTGCTTGTGATTCTGCTGATAAAGTAACACCCATTTTGTGGCCAAAAACCACACTGTTTTATCCATTATGCAAAGCGACTCATCAGAAGTCAGCTGAAATGAGGAACCTGAATTTGGGGATGAAAAAAAAAAAGGCTTTAAAAAAAGAAACGGTGACTATTTCCAGAAGCATCACGGGAGTCGCAGTGATAGCGGCCAGGTTAGGAACATACCAGTGACGGCAGACGCGGAGGCCGGGGCCACACTGGCTGAGGGCGCGTCCAGAGCGCCGGGGCAGAGGGGCGGGCAGAGTCGGGCCGACCCTGGCCTCCGGGCACAGGGTCCCTCCCCCCGCCCTCCTCCCGCCGGACTGCCTTGGGAATACAGCTTTCCTGCCGGCAAAACTGCAACTGGATGCATTTAGTCCTGAATCACCCCGCCCTTCCACAAATAACAGCACAGGGCACCTGTGTGCCGTCTGCCGTGAGGCTGAGACAGGGGACACAAGAGGGACCAGCGCTCCCAGCACTTACTGGCCACTGAGGTAGATCAGCTTAAACTTCAGACTTAAGCTGACAGCAAGGGTATAGTTTAATTGGCAAAAAGTTTCTAGCCTGAGGGCAAAGGCACTCTCCCAAATGCTGGCACTACATGTGGGCATCAGAATACTGCAGAAAAGGCTGTGTATAGGGTTTTGTTGTTGTTTGAAATGTCACTGCAATCACCCGTCACCCATGCTTACATACTCTGGAGCGAAGGGGACTTGAAAAATAAGCATCTGAAAAAGTAATAAATAAATCTTCCCAGGTAAATTCAAGAAGTCTTCAGCTAATGTTATCAAAATTTAGATTTTTTTTTCTTCTAACACACAACTGATCTAAACATTGGTCTCCCCTCTTTTGTGTGATAAACCCTTCTGGTAGTCTGGTAAAGTCCATTGTTTTCAGGACAATGTTTTTATGTGCCAGAAATAAAATGTGTAAAATTACAAAAAAAAAAAAATCAACTGTACTGAAATACAGTCATCAAAATTGTATGTTATAGTAATATAACAATATGTGCTTCTTTATTAACATACTAAATAACAAGATCTAGGAACAGAGCTAAGAACTATCATAATTTTAGAGTGATGAGCAAAAACAGTATTTTGAGATTAGCTACAATAAAAATGTGACATGAAAATATTTATGACGTTTATTGGTGACAAATCCTTAGGTATTCCTAATAATACTGTCACTTGTTGGCTGTATTGATAATTAAATGCCAACTCTCAATAAGACATTAGTGAAAATAAAGTTTTTTTATTCTACCTAAGTTCATGCGTGGACCCTTGGGGGAAGGTGAGACACTGGTTAAGAATTCCTAAAGAGGGTGCCCCCACCAACATCTATGTCTGTGTACATATGTAGATACATACACACACATATATATATATATATTTCAAACATTATTCCAGAACTATCTTATATAAGCTCCTAGGAACATGTCAAGGCTGTATATTGTCACCCTGCTTATTTAACTTATATGCAGAGTACATCATGAGAAATGCTGGGCTGGAGGAAGCACAAGCTGGAATCAAGATTGCTGGGAGAAATATCAATAACCTTAGATATGCAGATGACACCACCCTTATGGCAGAAAGTGAAGAGGAACTAAAGAGCCTATTGATGAAAGTGAGAGAAGAGAGTGAAAAAGTTGGCTTAAAGCTCAACATTCAGAAAACTAAGATCATGGCATCCAGTCCCATCACTTCATGGCAAATAGATGGGGAACAGTGGAAACAGTGGCTGACTTTAGTTTTCTGGGCTCCAAAATCACTGCAGATGGTGACTGCAGCCATGAAATTAAAAGACGCTTACTCCTTGGAAGGAAAGTTATGACAAACCTAGATAGCATATTAAAAAGCAGAGACATTACTTTGCCAACAAAAGTCCATCTACTCAAGGCTATGGTTTTTCCAGTGGTCATGTATGAATGTGAGAGCTGGACTATAAAGAAAGCTGAGCACCAAAGAATTGATGCTTTTGAACTGTGGTGTTGGAGAAGACTCTTGAGAGTCCCTGGTCTGCTAGGAGATCCAATCAGTCCATCCTAAAGGAGATCAGTCCTGGGTGTTCATTGGAAGGACTGATGTTGAAGCTGCAACTCCAATACTTTGGCCACCTCATGCGAAGAGTTGACTCATTAGAAAAGACCCTGATGCTGGAAAGGATTGGGGGCAGGAGGAGAAGGGGACGACAGAGGATGAGATGGCTGGATGGCATCACCGACTCAATGGACATGGGTTTGGGTGGACTCCGGGAGTTGGTGATGGACAGAGAGGCCTGGCGTGCTGCGGTCCATGGGGTCGCAAAGAGTCGGACACGACTGAGTGACTGAACTGAGTAGATTAGAAAAGGGTGGCATTGGGGAATTCTTGGAACAGATCTACTTATCATGTTGCTTTTTTGTTTTTGTTTGTTTTTGCCACCACACCTCTTAGAGATGGGCTGAAGGGAACAGTTAATCACTAGTCAATGGTTCCCATACTGTGTCCCAAGGAGCCCTGGGATTCCACCAGGGGTGTTTCAGCAGTGCCCTGGGTGTGAGAGTGTGTGCGTGTGTGCATGTGTGTGTAAGACCCCACCCCCACTCAATCCCCAAGTCGATCGAGGGAAGACTGCCATCAGATTTATCTGTTTCAGGTCTGAAGGAGAATGCATTCATAAAGTGATAGTTTAACAGCCTGAACTTTCTTGATTGACAGTGTCACCAGCGCATATGTATACCTCACTGTGTTTTCACCTGGTCCTGTTATGAACTCAGTAAGTGGGTTTACAACTGAATAAAGAAGCGTCCATATTCTGACTTAGTTCAGGTCATACCATCCCCGAAACTATAAAAGTAGTAAGATTAGCAGAGTTTCCTTCCAGAAACATCTCTCTGCCGGGAGAGGAGCACTAACAGTATTTTCCCAAAGACGCCTGGGTTTCCCAAACAGAAGCGGATAAAGTAGCGGGGCAGACAGGCAAAGGGAAAGGAATGGAATTAAAGCAGGCGTGGGCCTTTGGGGGGTGGAGGGAGGGAGGCTTGCAAACCAATGACTGGTCTTTCTTCCCCTCACCTCTTCAAAGAGCAAATGGCTATAAAGGATAGCCTTGCAGATACGGCAGCAGGCAGAAGGAAGCCAGCAAAGGATTAAAGAAAGAAAAGAAAGTGAACAGGAAGGACGGTACAGGGAGGGTAGAAAAGGAGCCCATGACTGTCTCATCACTGTACATTCTATATACACCTCAGTGCTAAATTTATCCAAAAATATAAACACAACTCTCTGCCTGGAAATTAAGCTTGATGGATAAGGCGTTAGTTCTTATGGTTACCCAGGGTCCAAGTTATTTAGTCTCTTTAATCAAAATACTAAAATAAAATCATTACCCATTAGGCTATTACCCTTCCCCCAATCTCCAAACATACAAGCAAAAATTAATTGCAAGTCAGGAAAAAAGAAGGCAATTTAGACAGTAACAGCTTGGCATGGACCAAGCTGGATTTTTCTAACAGCATTTGTCTGTTTGTGAACGTATATTTTATTTACAGCCTTCACTTCCTTGATCCCATTGAAAGTAATTTATTTTTTACCTAATCTGCATTTCATTTTAACCACCAAATACTCCATCAATGAACCAGTCAAGTAACGCCCTGACAAGCAGCCTCGTGCTGGCAGGAGTAACAAACGGGCAAACACTCGAGGAAGACATCTGGGGCGCGGCACTCCTCAGCAGCTATTAGACGCTCCAGGTACCAGGTGACAAGCTTGCAAGAAGAGTGTCAGATAACTCCAGCACAGCAGCTCTCATTCCCTGCCTCCTTCACCAGTTAACTCTCCATCTCACCACCCTCTTCCAAACCTCTGATCTCTCAGGGACTGAGTCTATTTTTTCCCCTTCGATGTGCTATCCTGCCCCGAAGAACTTTTTTTTTTGAATCATTTCTCTAAAATGAGAAGTTAAAGGTGGACTTTCAGGCATCAGTTAAAAACCCCAAAAAAGACATGTTAAAGGAGGAAGTGCTTTAGCAATCTCTAATCACAGGGTGTTGCCACTACCCCACCACACAGTGACCCAACCCCAAGCCCCAACTGAACGGAGCTCACCTCCTCTGGATACCGGCCCGGGTCTGCGCGGTCCCTGACAAAGGAGGGGGCTGTTCCAGCTTTCCAGCAACAAGTCTCAGAAGAGTCCATCCGGAGCTCAGTTCACACTATGGAACATGGAGTTCACAGCCTGGAGTTCAAACAGCCCATTCTCCTCACTGTATGTCCCTCAGAAGTAATTCCTTTAGGCCAAAACACCCCCGGAACAGCACTGTGTGCCCACCAGCTAAGCCCGTCCGTTATTCAAAACCTTGCCTCGTCTATGACTCATCCCCAGACTAACATACCTGCCGGCGGTACCTTCAATCAAAACAGCATCCTTTTTCATACTCATGCACCTGCTTCAGCAACAAACTCACGGAACGTGGACCTGCCCAGGACATGGCAGTCTGACTCAGCCTAGTTCACTTTCCTGAAGGCGAAAGTTAGAAGCCTGACAGGTCAAGCAGCTTGCCTGGGTCTCTACAACATGACAGACGGGAAATGGGACCCCTGCTCTTTGCAATCCCCAAGGCCTTCTCGGAAAGATGAAGTTTATGTACAAGTTGTTATATAAACCACAAGTGACTTTGCAGATCAGTATGTTTCTGACATAGATACTCAGGAACCACAATCTCCTCTTTCCTTCAGCTTGGGGTAAAAACATGGGCTACACTACAGATGATATTGATGACTTCAACGATGCTGGTGAAAAATGCTGACATTGAAAACAGAGTAAATAGTCAAAGAACAAATTCTACTTCCTGTACATCTTCCTAAAGATCTGCATGACTGCAGAGTGGGTGAAGGTGGACTGAGCTGAAAGGCAGGATCAAGTTTATAGACTCCTTTTCTACTAATCTTTAGCCAGGACTTGTTAACAGATACATGAAAACTGTCTTTGCATTAGACAGGGACCCAGCAGGGTGCATAAAGAAAATTACAGTATTTTCCTTGAATAATGGGGATTCTTGTACTCTCGTTAAATTTAATGGAAAGACATGTTCTCGTCTCCTACTCAAAACTCAAACTTCACACATACTCCAGCATCCCTGAACAGCTGTTCTTTTTTTTCTTGGTTCTTCTTCCTCTTCTCTTTTGTATCCGCAGGTATACTTAAGACAAAAAGAAATCCTAACATATGAAAACTAAAGTTTGCAAACGTGGAAAGCTGGGGATGATTTCTTAGGTTACAAATGGAAACTTTCAATTGCAATGAAACAAGGCAAGTTTCCTTTAAGTGCCAAGTTCAATGACTGCAAAATGTGATTTCATTTGCATGCTGGCTCACCTATTTTGAAGTAGCTGTGCAAAATTCTTCAGGGTCATTAAAGCAGAGGCAGGACAGGAGTCACAAGCTGTAATTTCTTACCACATTTCTTATTTCTTCGATTCATCCCCATACAACTCCGTTACAGATAGAGCAAATCTCTTTTTAGGTATCCTAGAATAACGGTGGGTGGATCTCACTGATTAGCAACTGGTGCTTCAATTCTGTGTTAAGGAGGATTCTGAGGTTGTATTTGTACTCAACAGAAGTCAGTGGAGTGACAGGTAAAGTGAGACTTTAATCTTTCATGATAATAAATCTTGCAAAATGATTACACAGGCTGATTAAGACTGAAGACATCAACCATGTGAACTGCTCAGCAGTTCAGATGGAAGAGGGATTCTAAGACAAATACTTTCTTTTCCTCTAAAGTGATATTCAGGCCAAAAGAAAAAGAATGAATAGGCAGAAAAACGCTAGTTGCAAAGTTGGAAAATATTATGAAGCAAACACAGAGCAAACAGTGAGAAACTGAGAAGGAAAAATTTTTTGTTTTGTTTAATGTAAGGAAATAAGGAAGAAAGGTAAGTGGCTAAAGAAAGGAAAGAAAGGAGAAAAATCCACTATTCCGTGGGAAATGGCACCTCTTATCAGTGAGGAAGTTTCGAAATGAGGCTCGTAACTTCAGTAGTAAAACAAAAATAAAGATAAAAAGGAAGAGTGTATTTTATTTGGCATTAAAAGATATTTAACTAGCTCCATCTACATTTTAAATGGTCTCTAAAGTGGATTGTTGCAAGCCTTCTCGAGAGGTACAATTCTAAATCACCACAGACCCTATTCCTTCTTCCTCTCCTAATTTTAGTTTTCCACCAGCGTTTGCCTTCTTATGGCTCCAGTACTTTGATTTTCTCATGGCTGGATCCTGCTGAGACTGGTGATAACTTTGGCCTTAATGGTTACCGTGCAGCTGCACGTTCTGCCAGGCTGTCTCCACTGTTTCTAAAGAAACAGAGCTCACTGGTTTTCGGTTCTACCCTTCACACTGATTCTGCAAATCAACACACCTCTCTGGGAAATAAATTTTTGATGGGTCCATTCCATTTTTGTTTTGGGATTGTGAGGAATATGATCACCATGCCTAAACTAACAACTTTTCATTGACAAAAATAAGGGAAACTCTCTTTTAAAAAACTGCATATACCCACTGTAGAAATTCTTTGAGAACTTCTGTTCAAAAAAAAAGGTTTGACACTGACAAAATAAAAAGGCAGAGACTAAAGGGATATTATTGGTCCCATCCAAAAAAAAAGAAAAAAGAAAAATTGTGCAAAAAAAACAAAAAAAAAGGGAATGGAGAATACCATCTTTTTCCATCTGAGTTTTGGCAAAAGTGAAAAAAAAAAAGGAAGTTGATGATAGTTTGGATAAAACTACCTGGAAAAAATAACTAGGCAACTTCTCTATTTTTCTAGACACTTCTGTCCATCGCATTTTAGTTTTATTTAAGAACATCTCCCACACACACACATGCAGACCCCCAACTCTTAAAAAAAAGGGGCCTGAAATTTTAGTTACACCACATGTGGTTTTCATTTGTGAAAAATGAACAAGCTGTTTGTGGTTAAACTGTCTAATAGCCTGTTATCAATCTAGCGCTGCATTCAAGATTTACAGGACCCATCAGTTTCTGTGCTACATTAGCTGGGAAGGGGGGAGGAGCGGAGGAGGAGGAGAGAGTTTATCCTGAGGAATAATATTTCCAATGCAGCCACGCTCGCGCTACATCTGGTTGTGCTGGTAGCGGCAGTTAAATTGAAATATTTCACAGCGTGTGTCAGGAACATGCAGAATGGTAATTATGACAGATCTGATTAAGCCCGAGTGCCACACGCTCCCTGGCCAGCGCCGGTCGTGCAGGTGTGACCTTGTGCGTGCCTGCGTGTGTAAATAAAATTAATTACAAGCGAGAGGGTGAAGGCTTCGGTGACATCACAAAGCGGAGGAACTCCCAAGGGGGAGACCTAATGGAATATTTTCCCTCAGTCTAATAATACAGTTCATATTGACTTGAGGTAATTAGTGGGATCATTAAAGCAGTTTTCCCGGCGTATTTGGCTGCCTGATCAGATTAGTGAAAATGTTCTTCAGAACAAGCCCTGTGTGGTCTGCCAGAGAGGAGGAAATAAAAAGCAACAAAGCATATTTTGGAATGATAAGCAGCACTGGACTTGTACTCCAGGAAAAAAAAAAAACAAAACTCTCCACTCCTCTGTGGAGCTCTCAGATCTCACGGTCCTGTCCATTTTCATTCTGCTATCCGACTTGTGTATTCCTAGACACATTCTCAACTATTTATTTCATCTCCCCTCTCTGCTCCATCTGACTGCTCCGTCGTGATGAGCCAGCCCGACCCCCCAACAAATCTCTTTTAAACAAGGCAGTATGAAAACTGCGGAAGAGGCTGTTCAATGACTGCCTTGCCATTAACTGACTGGACGGGGCCACTGGGGAAAAAAAAGCAGAAAAAAAGAGAGGAGGGGGAAAAAAGCCCAAAGGAAAGAATGCCACTGAAAATTCACCTGCTAAATAAGAGAGTCCTCTCTTCTGCAACATACAACAGAGGTTTACATATTGCTCTGCCTTTGGATCGCAAACTGCGTTTTGGCATAGGCCGAAGTTGGGGCAAGCGTTCTTGAGTTGAACAGAACGCAGGGCCCTCGTCAAGTAAAGGGCCATTTGTCTGAAACTAGTCTACTGAGCATGCTCTCCGCAGCCACCAGGACGTGCCAAGCGCTGTCACAGATGGCAGCCTCTGACAGTTCCCATCCGCAGCGTCGGGACTCGACAGTTCAGCACAAGATCAGTGACATTCTGTCTCATTAGAACCACGCTAATTATCACAGCTAGTTTCAGGGGAAACCATGTGTTGCAATGGTCAATTTGAAGGAGTCTGTGCATCAACAAACTGGTAATAAGGATCAGACACCTTATTATACGACAGCATGCTGCCTATGATCTGATTTACAGAATCAGAGGCGCTGAGGCGGCCGAGGAGGCTGGCGGTTTATGAGACTGTGCGTTTCAACCCAATTCCTGAAGCCTATGGGCTGAAAACGGGATCGTTTAAAAAAAAAAAAAAAAGAAAAGAAAACCACAAAAGGCCACTGGAATGGCTGAATCAAGAAATCAAAAGAGAATACATTCTCTATGACCAGACAACTGAAATAGATGACGTCTTAGAAAAAGGACAACTTCATCTCTTTAGCAATCATATGGTGATGCCGCCAGCAGATCGGAGCTTTTCTTTTTACAAGATATTTAATGATAAATTATAAAATGGCTATATTCCTATTAATCTCTAAAATCTATTTTAAATATATATATTTTGTATATGCAGATATAGATATTTACTTAGATATTTAAATGGGTGGTCTATGATTTAGTTGTGTCATTTTACCAGGCAAAAGAACATCATGTATAAAAGCATAACTATAGTTATAGGAATGAATAATCTCAAAGGTTACTTTTTAAGGTACTAAAGGTCGTCTTTTAGCAGGGCCGAAAAATACCACATCAGATTCATATTTCCAACATAAGTTCTTCCATCTCTCTTTTAGGACCTTTCATTGATGTGAAATTTTAACAGTGCAGTTTCTTCCAGAGCTATTTTTCTATTGTCATTTTGCATAAATGCATTTTCATAGCTCATTCATTTCACAGGGCCTTTATTTTCATTTCTCATATGAGGGAAAAAGAAGATAAAGCTAAAATAAAACCTACCTTTACTACCCAAGCCATAAAAGACAACTGGTGAGACTTTTGAGAAAACACTTTGTCTTTTCACTTGGCAGTCTGCTAAAGAACTATACCGGTGTTATAATTACGCACAAAGTTTAGCTGACTAGCATTCCGTTTTGGAATTCATTCCTGCTGAGAGTTAAAATCCCATTGGTCTGGTCTATCCCTACTCCCACTTTGTAGATACCGGATTCTGTCCTTTCTAACTCTCCAACTGCCAAGCTAATTATATTGGGTTGACCAGAAAGTTCTGTTTGGGTGGAAAAAACCTGAACGAACTTTCTGGCCAACCCAACAGAAGGCTTCCAAAAAGAGGAACTTTCATAAGATATCCTGAGTCTACACTTTTCAACTTATATTACATTTTAGGACAAAAGGTAGCCTTAGATTACAGCAGATTCTACACATGAGTGCTTGGTACACTCATGCCCTGGAACGCATCACACGCTGGCCGCCCTGAAGGACTGCTCTGGGGGTCCCCTTCCCGAACTTCCTCACGTGCTGATCCTCTTTAGAGAGCTGGCTCATAGTCACAAATGCTTCTCTCCAAATCCCGAGTAAAACATTTTTATGACATTTTTTTGAAAGCTGGAGAACTGGGCTTAATGAGTTATGACTATACTTGTCACAGGGAAGTTACTAAATGGGAGAATGAGGAACGTATATTTACATGAATCCAGTTACTTAATCTTAACTTTTAGAAGAAAAGAAATTTTTAAATGATTTGCAGGTTGCGATAAGATAACCAAAAAGCTTTGGTGTGACTTGCTGAAATAAACAATATCAAGTGTGCAGGGGGAAAACACCCCTTTACGTGATATTTTAGCCAAAAATATAATCAGCAGGTAAGTTTCTATTGAATAATTCTGAACCTGCCTCTGTGATCAAACCCCAGATTAATTAAAATACATGCTTGTTTTTATAATGTAGAAATGTGAAAAGAGCTCATAGTCAGATTCACAAATATAGTTCTTAAAACACTGTAACATGCAATCACGTACCTTCAAACTGCTACATTATGTCAATGTTTATGTATTTAAAGCCATTAATTTCAGAAGTCCTGTTTAGCAATCGACCAGACTAGAGCGGTCCCCAGCCTTTTTGGGACCATGGACCAGTTTTCTGGAAGATGCTTTTTCCAGTGACTGGGGGGGAGGGGATGGCTTCTGGATGATTCAAGCGCATTACATTTCATTTACTGTGCACTTTATTCCTATTATTATTACATCAACTTCACCTCCTATGATCAGGCCTTAGACCCCGGAGGCTGGGGACCCCCAGAAACATAAAGATATGTCTACACTTTACAAAACTAAGTCCACTTCCCTAGAGGCCCAGTGGTTAAGACTTCATGCTTCCAACGCAGCAGGTGTGGGTTCCATCCCTGGTTGGGGAGGGGGACTGTCACAAATATACTACTGATACCATGTGTAAAATTGATAACTAACGAGAACATACTGTCTAGCACGAGGAACCCTACCTGAAGCACTGCGGTCATCTAAGTGGGACCCTTTATGCTTCTGTCCCATCGTGACCTGACTCATTACCATCATTCTTCCATCCAGTAGAAATGAACACATTATAAAGCGACTGTACTCCAAAAAAAAAAAATTAATTTAAAAAATGAAAGCATAATTCAAGTTAAAAAAAAGAAAAGTAAATCTAACAGGGACCCCGATATTTAGACAGAATGGACTTTTAGAGCTCGCTCCCAGTGCAGAACACCGTAAGAGGAGACGGAGAGGACTCCACGTCCTCGTCACGACGGCAGCGCGGAGCCTCCCCACACGTGGGCTGACCTGGGGACCAGCGCGTCCCGACATGCTGCACATCAGGCCGTCTTACTGTTCTTCTCCCTTCAAGCTCAAGCTTTCCTCATGCCTCTTCCTCCTTCCTGGAAGCTGGTCCAGGGAAACCAAACGTGTATCTCCTGAGGGTCTCCTCTCCATCAATAAAAATAAGTAAAGATAAAATAAGGCGCTAGGTGGAGAAGGGCGGTTCTCTCCCTAGATCCTGGCAACTCCAACAGCCCAAGAGAAGGGGCTCTGAGGACACAGTGGAAAGACCTTCCCACAGGCTGCCAGGGAAGCATGCGGCACCAGAAATAATTGGAACCGAGACTCGTAAACGTGCAGAGGCCTCCTGTGGGTCTGAGACAGGAGGCTGCACAGGTGAAATCGTGCTGCAGCAAAGTCTGTTACGAGAACATTCCAAAAGAATGAATCAGTGCAGGGCTTCCAAGTGAGGTTTCCGTGAAAGCAATTTGATTCTGACAAAATAAAAGATGCCTTTGCTGACATGCTGGAATACAGAATGCATCTGGTATACAGAATGCATATGGTTATGTGATTTTTTTTCTCCTGGATTTTAGCACTGTATATTCCTATAACCAGCAACAAAAATGACATTCTTAGCCCTATGCAGAGGAGTCTGGCGGGCTACCGTCCATGGAGTTGCAAAGAGTCGGTCACGACTTAGCCAGTAAACAACAAACCACAGCCCTATTTCCACTGCCGATGATGTGTGACATGTCTTACTCGTATTTAAGGCATTCCAATCACCATCTAAGAATTTCCAAACCCAAAGATGATTTCTTTTTTTTTCACATACAAGCCCAGTGAGCACGAAAATGTTCTTTCTCCTTCACTCTCCCTTCTCTCTCCCATCCTACAGGTCTGACAATGACAAGTGTCTGAAAAGTAGGTGAAAGAGTGCAAGAGGCTTTGAATTATTTTGTTGCTTCGACTGGCATGCTATTTTAACAGAGGCAGAAATTCTTTTTTTAGGGCGAAAAACCACATCTATTCACCAAAGTTGCTGCAGCCAAAGTGTCCAGTAACTTGCCAGGACCGGTGGGAAGAGACTGCAAACGATTCTGCTGAAAGCATGTTCAGTCAAATAGAATTTCCATCATCTGACTGCTTTACCTAAAAGAAATACCCTGTTCAATAAAGCACCAGAGAGAAATCACTTTCTAAAAGCAAGCGGGGATGCAGCTGCGCAGTGAAAGCCCTTCACTCTGACTGCATTACTGCATCTGCAAGCCCCACTTCTGCAAACACGAAAATCAATGTAACAACTCGATGTACAAGGCAAGGCCTACAGCTCTGCTAATGTCCCCTTGCTGGACATACACCTTAAGTCTCAGAGCTCTCAGGGGGTTTGCTGTGGAATAAAATTAGATTCCAACATCTGCCACCATTAAGGAAAGAATTCCATTTCCATCTCCCGTATGAAAACACTATAACCACTGAACAGTAACTGAACCTTGATACCGTAATGGTTATTACCCAAATCAACTATTTTTTTTAACAGTAAAATTAGCGAATTCTGCTCCCATAATTATTTGAATGTTATCAGACTAAATGTTTGATAAAATTCCAGTATGATTCACTTGGAAAAAAATGGCTGCTTATTTGAATACCCAGAATATAAAGTGTATTCATTTGTAGCTATTCGCATTATGTTTAAAGCATATCATCTTTTTAAAGTTTGCATTAGCCTGCTTTCCTACCCAAGCACAAAAAGTAGCCTACCTTCAGTCTGCACTTGCATATTTTACCCAGACATTTCTATCAGAGTTAAAAACAATCTCATTTCTATTACTCATCGAAGAGAAAATGTAATACATGTGCAATGGTGGGATCTGCAGAGTTGGTTTCTTCTCCTGAGAACACCCTGGTGCATTAGTCATTGCAGACCATAGTTACTACGCATCCGGTTCCACAACATTCTAGGGCTGTGCTATCTTTTGAAAGAACTCTGTGCCTGCCATTGAGGCAACCTACCTAAAGCTTTATCTTGTAAAATGAAAGGTATCTGAGACACATAAATAGGTAATAAATAAGTCACTCTGTGTGAAGGCCTGAGTCTCTGGCTTAACACATTACAAGCCACGATCTGTTTGTGTTACAGTGTTGTAAATTTCAAAGCTCTTCCAGGTACAGGACAGCATGAGGCCCCTCCCACTTCCCAGCGCTCTAACACCAGTGACAGAGCTGGGACCACGGCCCCCTCTGAGTCCTCACCAGGCATCCCTCCCTACACCCCAGCCCCAACCAGGCATGAAGAAGCTCGGGTTCCGAGAACCCATAATCCATGAATATGTCAACGAAGACAGGAAAGCCCCCACCGTTTTGACCATCAATTAGTTCAGCATCCCGAATTCCTCTTTCCTGGAAGAGGGGAGCTAACTTTGGTCCTGATACTACCTGGAACCCTGAGAAGACACTAGAATAGTGGTGCGGAGATGCAGAGAACTTGGAGTTGGCTCTCCTCCTTGTAGTCAAGTGACCCTCATGTGTAAAAAGGGGAAATCAATGTTATAGCTCACAGGGCTACTGAGAACTAAATGCAGACCACATATAGCACATGATAGGGTCTAGCACAAAAAAGGTGATGAATGTTAAGCCAACAGAGAGAGTCAGGGCCAGACAGAAGCGGACGGGCCTGAACGGGCTGACTCAGGAGTGCTCCAGCTCTCCCCTCAGTATCTGGGGGGACCCGTGTGCTGATGGGCCTCGGCAAGTAGATCCAAGGCATAAATAACTCACAATTTGAGAGTTCCGACCATGCAAAAGGTCAGTCTCATTTGAAGATTTCTGTTTGTTTCAGTTTGTATTCCAGTTTTTACATTTCCTTCACAAAAATCTTAGCAAGAGAACACGGCCTGTCAACGATCACCTGCCCTTGTTAAGTCAAGACTTCCTCTCAGTTTTTGGACGGTCTTAGTTTTCGGTAATCATCAACCTTTAGATTTTCATGAAGAGGGTAGCTAACACCTCAACTGAACAACGAAGAGAAAGTGACAGAAATGCTTTTTAATTAAGTTCCAGTAAATTAGTAGTTGGGAACTGCGATGTGAGGGGAGGAAAGTTAACAGTCTGTTGAACCCCAACAGTCTACAACTGGCCCCTTGGATTCTCTTTCAACCAGCACCGAAATGAGCCAGCAGCTTTGGGGGTTCTGGGGAACACTTCATCATGGCAGGTACACAGAAGCTGCAACTGATGTGGTTGAAAGTGACTCACGGGGAGCTTTGCAGGACAGGGACACAAAGCGAGGATGCTTAAACCCCCCAGAACATCACTCACGTGACATTATCAACCCATTGCTACCACTGTCTGAATGGCTCCAACATCAGAAACTCAGCTTAGGTGGGCAGAATTGGGGTATGTTTAAAAGAAAGAAAGAATGCAGGTCGCCAAAACACCACTAGTCAGAGGGAGATATGCTCTCGTAAGACAGAAAATGGGTTGGGGGGGGCGGGGACAGTGGTTAAATGACAGATGCCAGCTTACCAGAAAGTTTTAATATCTATTTCTGTTTGTGCCTTTTAAGGCTGCCCCTTACTGCAATAATGCGTGTTTAGTGTCTCTGTTTATCTATTTTGGAGATTTAGGGAAAGTGTTTGGCCTTGTAGGAAGACAGTCTGTTATTCTTTATAATTTAATTGGAAAGGGCAGAAGAGGTGTATAATCACAGAGAAAGGTGGGACAAAATATGTTGAAATAGGAGATCCTCATCCTAATTATACTAAATAGCGAGAAGGTGCAGGGTGGGTGGGTGAGGGGCAAAGTGAGCACAGGACATTTCTCCTTAACGCCGAGTCTTGGCATGTAAATGAAGACATCTGAAGAAGCACACAGGTTTGAAGCGGCTCTAACATTCTATCATAATTAGAAACATTTCAAGAGCCCTGTAATTTCCAATCAAAATTACAGTAATTTCCGATATACAAGCCATGATTCATGACAGAATTTTACATTCCATGAGAGATTACGGTGGCCTGATGTATGACACGCCGGGTACGGCACTAACATAAACAATTCAGTTTAATGTTTAAACAGCACTTGATGTTTAGAATCGCACAATAAAAGAAACATATTATTGTAGAAATTATCACTTTGACAGTGATTGAAGGGTAGGCAGGCATGTGGCCTATAAAGCTATAATTTTTACAGTCCACAGTTTAACCATTTTTATATAACATTTCCAAGATACCTCTTAAGTATTTCAGTCAGCCTCTTCTCAAGCAGAACTCCCAACAAGGACCACTATTAATGTTGCTAGAGTAAAATTCCAGAAAAAGCTAATAATAAAAGTATTATATTATAAGTACATCGTATTGTAAATAAGTTTCAGGATTGTATAATCTTGTCAGAAGTTGACAGCAGCCAGCCTGTTTTATAAAGGAGAGTTCATTGATGATAATGAAATGTATTTGTCTAAAATTTCTCTGACTGCCTCTCAGTCTCACTTGGATAGTGTTATCAAGTGAAGTGAAGTGAAAGTCGCTCAGTCGTGTCTGACTCTTGGCAACCCCATGGTCTATACGGTCCATGGAATTCTCCAGGCCAGAATACTTGAGCAGGTGGCCTTTCCCTTCTCCAGGGGATCTTCCCAACCCAGGGATCGAAATCTTTCTGCAAAGAGGAAGAGACTTCAGTATTCTTCCAGTTCTTTACAAAGTATTCCTGCCTCTGAACAAGAGCTTGTAGATAATTATGAATTTGTTCATGTAGATGACCCTACATTTGATAAACTTAAATTACCAATCTATAACAATCATACTGATAAAAGACTGCATTATCTATCCTTTTTTATGTCATCTTGTAAAGATGTGTAACTTTTCCAAATTTAGTTCTATTCATTTATAATTCAAAAGATTTAGACAATTTTTCTAACTGTAATTAAAATTGTGTATCATATATCATATACAGTGTCTAAAAGATTTAGATGGTTTTTCTCATTGTAATTAAATTGGTCATATATATATGCATATGCTGCTAAGTCGCTTCAGTTGTGTCCGACTCTGTGCGACCCCATAGACGGCAGTCTACCAGGCTCCGCCGTCCCTGGGATTCTCCAGGCAAGAGTACTGGAGTGGGGTGCCATTGCCTTCTCCGATATATGCATATATATAATTATTAATATGCAAAATTAACTCACACACACACATATATCTTTGCATATATATAATTATTAATATGCAAAGATATATGTGTGTGAGTTAATGTGTGTGTGCCAGTGTGTGTGTGTATGTGTGTGAGTGTATGTGTGTGTGTGAGTGTGTGTGTGTGTGAGTGTGAGTTTGCTTTATTAAGTGCACCTAACAGTGGTAGACGCCACAGTTGGAACAGAAACGAACTACAATGTTCACAGTATTTTAGGATGGAAATAAGGTCACCCAAGTTCTAATGAAATAATAATAATTCAAGTAATTTGTTCCACTACAATAGACCAGATGGAGAAACCTCCTACACACTACACTCCTCTTCTGGAAACAACTATTAACTGACTGAGGGATTTACTGAGAAAGCTGTGATTTGGACGACGGCTGCTGGAGCAAACACAATCAAGTACCTATTACCTGAATCTGAACCCTGCCTCATCCTAGAGCTGTCAGCGCACCTGGAGACCGTGACCTCTCAGGGATGCACGTTCACACTGCAGACAGACACTCCTATGAATGAACTTTCACAGGCACTGCAGATCAAGTCTTCACGCCAAACAGAGGATCTTACCTGGCTTTTGGTAGCCGCCACCTTTGCAAACAGAGCTTGGGAGACTTTAGCGCGCTTCATTTCCTGCTGAATCTCATCGTAAATGGAAGCATTAATGCTCATGGTATTGTTCTCTGGTTTCCCATTTCTCTCAGTGGCAATAGTAGCTGTTTTCACCTACAAAACATTTTGAACATGCCTGTCATTCTCCACTGGCCAAATTGTTTTGAAGCCTCTCAGGCTCGGCATCCAAACTGGACATTGTTGCTCCTTTTATGATCAAGGTGATCAACAGGGCGGTCATTCAACATTAGTTATTAGCTGGAGATCAGATTGCTTAAGGTAAGGAAGTCGTATAGTCACAGGTGATTGCATCTGTAATATGACAGCAACTGCCAGCTGACAACCAGGAATTATAATGCCATAAAGTAAGTTTTCTGGAAAGTGGAATAGTTTCAAAGACTTGAAAACCCTAAACTAATTGTTACCCAATTACCTTCCATTGCAATTCTAACAAAGGAAATTCACAATTAAAATTGTAATGCACAGTGCCGTATCTTTGTTGGGTACCTGATGCCTAATAGACAATCGCACCACTAATAGCTATTATATACTATGGCCTTTTTAATTTTAGACTCTTTTTTTTTTATGCCTTTTCCACTTATGTTTCATTTAAAAATCTTCCATAACAAAGCCATTTGCAGAGCTGCATATTTAAATCTTCTATCCATCCATGAAACAGGTAGAGTGCCTTGCTTAATTATCATAAAGGCTGGTTGCATTTTACATGTGCATGTCCAAGCTGTTCTGTGTAATTATTTCATCGCTTCCTGGCACCCCTGTATAACTATTTCCTTTTAACTTGTGGAACCAGACAATAAGAAAATATTTTACAATATTTAATAGAACATGACTGCAAGTCACATAAAATATAGAATCGTGGTTTTACAAATATATTCAAACTATATAATCTTGACTGAGGAATCAGTATCAATCCCTTTGGTAAAAATGATAAGCAGATATCATCAGAAAAATGACAAGAAATTTAGGGGGGAAATCAACCTCAAAATTTACTGATATCATAATCTTTTTTAAAACTTAAAAAGCAATCCTTAATACTTTAAATCATTAAAATAAAAATTTGATTTTTATTACGCAGTTACAGGAACCAGCCTGGGACATTCATGTATGAACCCCGTAGCTGCTTTTTACTGGGAAACTGATGAAAACATAAATGAAAAGTTCCCGGAGGTGCAGGATCATGTTTCTCCCCACTGAATGATTCATCAAAAACCACTTTTCTTAGCAACCTTTACAGAATCCAGATTTCCGTCCTCTACAAACTGACCATCTTGGACCATTCGTCTCATCTACCATGAACAGTAGAAACTGAAGCTCACTTTAGGATAAACAAATAATTTGTGGGCCCTAGATGACACATGCTCCCAAACAGCAAGACTTTTAATCTCTAGTTCACCTTGCTCCCAAATATTTGGTATCAAAAGAGGGGCAGAATTAATTAAGCAATCTAATTCCCTGCGCTTAGAAAGTAAAGATCAGCTTGCTTTAAAACTGATGCCATCTGACTCCCTTTCTAACTTGTAGCCAGTTAGCAAAATAATTCACCTCTGGAGGATGTGGCTGGACTCTCCTACCTGGACACTAGCCTTGGGAGCTCAGAAACAAGGATGCTGGGGAACAGCTGGCCCGCAGCCCCAGGGAGGACACGGGGCCCGCTGGCTCGTCCAGGGCCTCTCCTTGGTGTAACCCGCATTCAGAGGTGGCAGGAGGCTGGACTCACAGGTGCCCCCACCAGCTCCGGGACTCAACGAGCAGGGGCACTCAGGGAGGCGGTTAAGGACCTGGACACCAGGCACAGACCCCGGGCTTTGAAGCAATAATCTGCTAAACACCACTTTAGGAGCCAGAAGAGTTACCGCATTACCATAAATCGCCTACAAAGTTGCTTTGGTGAGATTCACAACTTTGCTCTGGGGTGGTCTTGCTTTGAGGCAGAGGGATAGATGTGATCACCCCATGGGGTCCTTTTAATACCTATTTTTCTCACTGCTTAAATGAAAAGAGAAAAGAAAAGCCATTTCAATTGCTTTGAACACTGAATGTTATGGAAATGGAGGCATGGAGTCCGGTGCATTGGAAGAAATAGTTCTTGGTAGTGACCTGCTTAGTAGTCATTAAGAGGGCAGGCTTTGGAAACTTGGGAGTTTCAGTGTGTTTTGAAAGTAATTTTCATTCTTCTGTAAAAATGATGCTTGAGAATTTATCTTCGAGGTGGGCTATAATCATTTGTTTCAACCTTCTGATTTTGCTTCCAAAATTTTTTTTGGTTTAATTTTTTTAATAAAGCAATTACCACTTGAATCAACAGCAAACATTTTAAATTATTAAAAAAAAAATCAAATAACCATTTCCTAGCAGCTAACATAGTAAAAAGTGGAAAAGAAGCACATGAAACATTTTTTTTTTAAGTGAGAGCAGTAACTTTTAGAAATGTTAAGGAACTGTATTACACATTTTAAAAATATTTAGAAAAGCTCTTCTTTACCATCTTGTTGGCTCGGACAGGCATCTTATCAGAGATAAGCTATTAGAATTCTGGAATCACATTTTTTTCCTAAACACAAGCTATTGCTTAAGGGGAACTGACTTGGACAGCTTTTCAAAAATAGGAAAGCTGAAATTTTTTCCCCAGGTAAAAATGGAAACAAAAATCTTTTATACCTCACTCTACTAAGTACTATTTTAGCTTCGCACAAAAAAAATCTTCTTTAATCCTGGTTTAGCTTTTAATATTATATCACACATTAAAATTCATAAAGTAGTTCATTCCAGGCAAAACAAACTACTCTCCAGCTCTTCTCCGCAAATAGCACAGGAGGTAAAATAAAGGCAGTTGCTTTCTGAATAGCTTTTATCAAGGTAGTGCACACCACTCCATCATTACAGAGGCGCCGGGGAAGTAGTTAAGAACTGGGGCCTTCTGCTATTTACCCTCCCACGTGGGGACAGGGTGCGGCACGAAGGCCTGCTTTTTATTTCACTAAAATTGTGCAGCAGAACACAAATCTTCCGTGAACTTTTTTTTTGCTCCTTGACACACTGCTGAATTCATCAAGCCATCCTACGTATGTAGGACACACATGCTACCCAGAGTGACTCTACCGGGGTCGTCCTTGGCGCGGGGGGGGCGCCTGTGAGCACATACTGCACACGTGCACGAGGCTGAGCACACACGCAAGTTACAGTCTGATGCAGGCTTAATAATTACGATAATAAGAGAAGCTGACATTAGCTGTTTATTATAAGCTTGCCACTGGGTTAACGTACATTCACCTGCATAAGAGCCCTGAGTAGGTGATATTAATGTTCTATTATTGCTCTGTTTTTAAATTGAGAAAACTAACAGAGAGGTTAAGTCACCTGTCCATGGGCAAGGCTGAGAACTGAACCTAGGTCTGTCTAACACCAGTGCTTATCTTAGAAAACACTGCAGTACCCTGGAGGGTGTATTACATAGGACTTCTTTATTTGGAAAATTCTTACTTTTTATGACATAATGCACCTGCTTTTTGGTGGCCTTTTGCTAAATCTAGCTCATGAATGTCTATTTTTTAGTAGCGAATGGCTTTATCATTAGTTTAACCAATCCAATCTAAATTTATTTTTCAAGTTAGGCAAACTATAAATGTTTTCTTAGTAATGTTATGTAAGACGTGCTGTTTTGAGGAATTCCTATTGGTGACAAAAAATAGCCTCCATTTTCAAACTCGTATATATTAACACTGTTTGGAGTATCATGGCTCGATCCTTTTACACTTTACTTCCTTTTGTAGAAACAATATTGGTTATTTTCCAAATATGGACATGAGTTTGGGTAAACTCCGGGAGTTGGTGATGGACAGGGAGGCCTGGCGTGCTGCGGTTCATGGGGTCGCAAAGAGTCAGACATGACTGAGCCACTGAACTGAACTGAACTGATGGACTTTTCAAAAGTCCTCTAGCTTTTAAAAGATGACTATTAACAAGTATTTTCCAAGCACATATGTGATCTTAACATAAAGCTGGTCAAGAGATTCATAACAAAACTTCTATCAAGTGTGAAGTTCCTGCCCATAACTAATGTTTTATAATATTATAGAAGAATTTGTTGTATAGAGACAGAAGGGTGAAGCTACCAGATTAAGTTAATTATACTGTATATTGCGTCTATAAACTTTGTAGATTTTCTAAAACATTGCTATAAAACATCATATCTTAGTTCAGAAGAAACCAAAGAATTCCTTAAAGAGATGCTAAAAAAAAAATGGGAAAAATAATTATATAATTCATGTAAAAGTTAAAACTTGATAATTATAGGCTTTTGAACAGTCCTTAGGAAGAATGCTAATTTAACTTCAAACGTCACATATCTTAAAACACACAAATAAATCCATAATAAGTGCACACCTAAATAGAAACTACCAACTTAAAATGGCTATGTTTGGTGGAATAGACAACTCCCAAAAAGTAACAGTTAATTACTACTAATAAAATTCATCTTGTAAACTCAGCTGAAAAATTTGCCAAGTGATAGAAAAGAAACCTCTCAGATCAGGGGGCTTTGGAGGGACTGGTGTCTCCCAGATATTCTTACTTCAAAGTGGCTCTTTTCTCTACAATCTCAGAAACGCCCAACTGTCCAAAGTCTTCCAAAGCAGATCATCTGTCAAATGCGCAACGTATTGCATCAGGACCACGTCCTCATCTGCGCTCCTCTTCCTTAGCTAGTAACACAGATTCTCATCCTCTCTGACAGAGTCTCCAAGTTCCATTTTCTCCTTTGTAAAGTGTGTATGTTCTCAGGACGTGGCTTGAGGTAGAGGAAAGAGCAGCAGACTGACTAGAGGATCTGAGAACTAAGTCTTAGACTTTTCTCACTTTCCTCCCACCAAAAGGTTGGTATGAGAATTCCAGGAATTCATGTACATGAAGGTGCTCAGAAAATCGTGAATCAGATATTCCTTTTTGGGGGGGAGGGGGGACATGGACCACTTTTAAAGTCTTCACTGAATGTATTACAATATCACTTCTGTTTCATGCTTCGGTTTTATTGGCCACAAGGTGAGCGGGATCTTCTTAGCTCCCTGCCCAGGGATCGAATCCATACCCCATGCATCAGAAGGCAAAGTTTTAACCACTGGACTGCCAGGGAAGTCCCACGGAGTCTGCATTTCTTGAATTAGAACACATACATTGTGAAAATATACTTTCGACAAAGCTCCTGGTGGGGCTACCCCTCCGAAGTCTGACGGACAGGGGTACACAGGAGGCATCTATCTCACCAAGGTGAGGCCAGCCCAGAGCCTCTGCAGGATGGTCCACGCCTTCCCTGGCGGAGGCTCTCCTGAGAGTAAAGCCTGGGGCCTGAGGGAAGCCCCTTCTTGCAGACGATTAGAATCCGAGTGCCTCCATGGTTTAGGTCCTCGGTCTGGTAAAGCCAGGAACTTCCAATCACCTCCTATATGACCTACATTCTCCAGGGAAGGAGCTGGAAGAGGCTCCATTCTCTCAAGCATCAGGTGCCCTGGGTCTCTGCTGAGCCACAAGGGACCTCTGCCTGCAACAGGCAGTTCTTTAGAAAGAAAGCCTGTCCAGGTCCAATGCAAGCCAAAGACTTGTCTCAAAATAGCTTTCAAGTATCTTCATTTCAGGGGTGGGGTGCTATGACATGCACAGTGATTTCATATGGACTCCTCTCGGGCAAAATACAAAATGTAAAGAGACGGAATTCTGCAGTCCTTTTCTAATCTGTGGCTTCATCCTTTCCTCCCATTTTAGTCATTTGTAAATAAGCACATGAAAACCTTACATGTGGTACTGGCTCCAGTGTAAGCAGTGGATTTCAACTGCTCCAAGACAGTACTAACGCAACTGCTCTATAGCCTGTTTTTCTAAATACAAAGTACTCATTTTACACTGATAATACATTTAATACATTAAAAATTCCCCCAAATTTAATTCATTGCATCATTGCCAAAGGGTAAAAGGTGAACACACTGGCTGCGAGGTCTGGTATGATAAAATTAGGGAATGAAAAGGGATTCTCAGTGAGGTACATCCAATGAAGCACGGAAGATACCTTGAAGATTTATATGAAGCAGTGAAATAAAATTATTCACACATATCAGAATCATTTCAGAGTTTTATTAGATGGACAATACTGTTGTGTAAATAAAAATGTTTTTTCTTTGAAAGAGCTTCACTAAGAACTACTGTGCCCAAATACATTCACCTTTGGCTAAATATCCAAGCTAAAAGGCTTAGTCTCAACTTCTCTTGAGAACTAACATATCAGCTGAGGGTGGCTCAACCAGTTCATCAGTAATTCAGGCCAAAATAAATTATATTTTCTAACCCAACTTGTCATCAGAGATAGTCTTCAGATATACATATAGGAAAGCAATCTGAGTGTCTTACTAGTACACCAAAATAAGTGTCACAATTAAGAATTAATGTTACTTTGGCTAAAGAAAACGGTTGATGAATAAATAAGAGAGCAGGATCACATTTGAAAAGCAAATAAAAGCATTAAAATCCTAGAAAACAAAAGCTATATTAGGGAACTACTAAGTCAAATATTTGAACAGATTTTTAAAAAAAGAAGAAAGAAACTCAACAATTAAATTCACACTGGTCTTAAGTAAGTCCTTCTTTTGCTAGTATTGCAGATTAAGCGATAAGTACAATAACTCTGCCCAGAGGCCTTGCAATGACAGCGGCGGCAGCGAAATTAACGATGGTACGCAAACTAACTCTGAACACCACGAACTGAGTGTTCAGTCAAGTCCAAAGGAGAGTAGTTTTCATTTAATCACTCTTACAAATGTCATATATGTATATAAAGAATTCCTCGTTCTTATTTGTAAGGAGTATTTTAGAGAAGCCTTGACAGATCAAATTCAATACGTGTATCTGCAGGAGATGGATATGTATGAATGTATATGGGAGCCATTCTTTTCTGCTAGACATATGTCTTTCCTACTCACAATTACAGCAATGCCTTCCTTACTCTCCTCCTACAGACATCAAAACCAAATTGATTTTCATTGAATAAAATGGAGAAAATGGACTTTTGTGACGTTTCTAGAAAGTAATCATTTCAGAAGATCACAATACGCAGCTTAAGACCCTCCACAAGTGGCTGTAATATTGTATCTATTTCTCGTTTATGGGGTTTCTGTGGCAGTTTCATTTCTAGTGTTGAATGAACTTTATTTCTATACTTGGAAATGAATGGCTATTTTTTACTATGGATGAAATTAACATTAAGAGATAACTTCATTATGACATTATGTTACATAAGTACTTTAAATTAATATTCCATATGCACTTTTTGTCATTTTAGCTGACCTTATTTTTAAGAACTGCACAAAACAAAAATTAAATGTGTAAGAAATACACTTCCTTAAAGATTTTAAGTCTAATCCACTCTCATATCTAATAGTTTGTGCTGAAATTAACTTCCTGAATTTTTATAATAGTTATAAGGCCAGCTTTTAAACTTGATTTAAAAAATAATCAAGGAAGGTGACTTTTCTAAAAAGTGCAAACATGTGGAAAATAGAGAATGTGCCCATTTCTGGGAATATGGATGGAATTCTGTATCAGTCCATTTAAAGCTGCCTTTAAGGATTGTATTAAACTTAATTATGAAAGATTACAAACGAGATGATATGTAATTGGTACCAGCTGCAGTTCGTATTGGAAAGCATAAAACAAATGGAATTATTTATTTATTTTTATTTATTTACTATTCAAATGGTGGTTCTAAAACTGGTAGGGATAAAATGGACTTCATTACTTTTTTCCTATTGAGTTTAAAACACTTTTTTACTTAATAGTAGTAGGGCCAAATAGTCCATTTAAAGATCACTCTTCACCCCCAAAATGAAGCAATGCAGAGTGATTTTTCCTATCTAATTAGTAGCTTATTGTTTTTAAACCAGAATTGGTGAGTTCAGACCAAATTCTCTTCAAGCAACTATGAATTACTATTCCTTAAAAAATCTCCCTAAGCATCAATCTTTCTATTTTCAAATGGAGATTCTTCCTTAGGCTTTTTTAAAAAACAAAAACAAAAACCAAAAGCAGAAAAGGAAGAGGAGGAAAGAGCTTCACCTGGGGAGGGCGGCTGGGCGGTGTGCTTATCAGGGGGGCAGGACCCATCGCCGAGGCTGCATTCAAGCTCCTTTCCCTTTCATCCTGGTAAATTCGATCTCTCTCAGCTTCCGGTAACTGCAAGAAATTCTGCATAGCCCGAAGGTTTACCAGCAAAGACTGGGATGCAGTCTTGGGGTCCTCTTCCTTTCGGAGGATTTCTGAAAGCAAGCCCTGCGGAAATGAATGGCACAGAGTGAGCTGGTCCCGGGCTCTGCCCGTCCGTGGGGTTCCTGCCTTTTCGTCTCCACTCTGTTCAGAAAATGAACAGTCAGAAGCATTAATTCTACATAGGAATATATTAGTTACAATTGAAGTGGTGGAGAAGAGAGACTCAATTGTGTTCTTAATTTTATTAAGCGTCTGCTTTACACATAACATAAACTGCAACTGCCTAATTGGTCTCCTTCCTTTGAGTAGCTTAACTTGCCATGAAATCTTTCACAGAGTGAGGATTGAGGCGAGTTAAGAATAAATGAAACGCTTAGAATACAACAGCGCTGAACTGTACAGCTCTCAAGCCGCCTACACAAAGGCAGTGGGATGCCAACAGCCCAATATGTAAAGATACAAAGCCATTTCGAGAGAAGCAGGGTTTACAAAGACAAGACTCGAAAAGGAATCGTAACATACTAGGAAAGAGTATCAGTAAGCCATCATCTAAGATGGATACGAGGTTTTCATAGGCAATAATTTTACATTATTCCTTGGTTTTCAAACTACTGGAGTCAATGACAAGTGATTCTATTTACCACTTAAGGAGACTATCCTGACAACCCCCAAGCCTGCTATACACCACCCAGTAACAGGCTGAAATTCTGAATTCACAAACCACCCTTTACATGAGATACATAACCCCTTTTCCACATTGCAGAATACCATTATAGTACGCCATGAAAAAGAATATTATCAAATTCTGTAATCATCACATTTCATGATATTCAATATATATTCAATATATTCCAATATTTTCATTAGTGCTAGAAGAGATGCAGGCTCCTTCCAGGTGTTCCTCCCCAATAACGGAGACTGTCAACACTTTAATTTTTGGAAGAATGTTTTTTTTTAAGTGGGTGGTTTTCCACAATTCTCTTTAAGGGATTATATGAAATACAAGGGTTGGAAACATTTCCTGCCCATTTGGTAAGGGCTGAGTAGCCCCTACCTCTTCAATCTTCTACATAAAATAATGCATGGAATGCCAAGTCATGTTTGCTTTCTACAAATCAGTTCATCACAATATGGCTCCAGATAAAATGTTGTCAAGACCTCTTTATAATGTGCAAATGTCACTTTCTGATAAACCCTGAAAAAATGACAATGGGGTACACTTGGGGCAGGGAGGTCAAGTGTCAAAACAACCAAGCCCCGGGGTTAAACACTGGGGTTTTTTCATGGTTTCCTAGAAGCACAAACCTGGTTTTTTCCCCAATTCCTCACGGATAATGTGGCCTATTGCCTCAAGATAACAGCTGGGTACATGCAATATAAAAGCAGTGTCTACTTTAAAAATGATCTATAGACTGTTGTTAAAAAGAACCTCCAACAGGCTCAGAGGGCTCAAGAGTACATTTTAGTTTCTCCCTTGGTCCCCACAAGGGAAGCCAGCTTCACCCTAAGAAAGGTGACTGAAGAATGAAGGAAGGGTATGTGTCCTTTCATTCACAACACTGACAAGTAATGTTGCAACTGTGTTTACACAAAAGCAAAACACCCAGTCAATTTAAGTAAAATCTAGTCAAACAGGCAGTCAATCACCCAGCTATTTAATTTGCACAAGGCCAACTAATTAGATTGACTGGGTTTTTGATATGTCGTGTTGAAACCAAAAAATGCAGGTCTCAGAAACAATCTTTAAAATAGGTGTTAAAAAAAATAAAAAAAATAAAAAGCCCCTGCTTTCCAGTCTTGCCCACCAAATGGGGATAAAGAATTTTAAAGATACTAAAAGACGTACTTGGTAAAGCAGTCTATCTTAACTATAGGGAAAGAGATATTAACGTATAGTAGATATAAATACAATGTTATAAATTCCTCAAGTAGAATAATCTAATACGCTTTAATATTATCCCAGAACAACGCCTGCCACATGTTTGAAAAATATTTACTAAATGGATTATACGTATTTGGAGCATAAAAGGAAAAAATTACAAACAGGTGACAGAAACTTAAGAACAAGTTATGCTTCCCATGGGAAAATTCTAATGGTAATTATTAATTTACGCAAAGTAAGCCTTCAGTGAGAAGTTATGTGGCACTTTATGAGATGTTTATATGCAGTAACTGTTCAGTAATTTAAAAAAACTTTGTGGCAACATGGATGGACCTAGAAATTATACTAAGTGAAGTCGGACAAAGACTAATACAGCATAATACTGCTTACGTGTGGGATCTAAAATATGACACAAATGAACTTACTTACAAAACAGAAACAGACTCACAGACTTAGAAAATAAACTTACAGTTACCAAAGAGGAAGGAGGAAGGGATAAGTTAGGAGACTGCGATTAATACATACACATTGCCATATATAAATAACACATATAAAAATAAATATATATAGACATGAAATATAAACAAGGACCCAGTGCGCAGTGCACAGCACAGGGAACTATACTCAATGTTTGGTGATAAGGGAAAGGAGTCTGAAAAAAGAATATACACACATATGAATGTGTGTGTACACGTGTGTGTATGTGTGTATACACATGTGTGTGTATATTCATATATGTATGTGTGCATATACACACATATATAAAAACTGAATCACTGTGCTACACATCTGAACTAACATGACATCATAAATCAACTACAGTTCAACAAATAATTTTAGATCAAAAGAGATCCTATAAACATTTAGGATGCTATTATATTCGGGAAATTTGAATTAGGTATTCAGCCATCTCAACAAAATATTCTTTCTTTCCACTAGAGAACCACGGTGAGAAAGCCAACACAGGAAAACACATGTAACGGTATCAAGGCTTGTTAACACGAGACTGAGTCATTCCTGTGCAGCTTAAAGTAACAGCAGCTCACCTGGGAGAGAATTTAGAAATTTCTCTAACCACATTTTGAGGTTGGCATGATGTCCCATCTGAGCATATAAAGTGTTTTCGGGGCAAAGCATTTTATTTTCACTTAATTATTCTAACAAGAGCAAGTACGGGTTTTCTGCCTGGGATGTGTTGGAAGGTCTAGACTGATATCTCAAATCCTGGGAGATTCCAAGAGCTCTAAAGCAGCCAGTGTAGACAGTCTCAGGTGTTTTACAAAACCTCCGGGTTTTTTTTTTTTTTTTGGCTCAGGCTTTCAATGAGGGGAGTGCCCCCTGGTGGAAACGCTTGAAAATATTATTAGAAAATGTTTTGATTAGAATGTGTTAATTACTTTCAAAAAAATGATGTCACTTGAGAAAATTCCGGACGCAAAATGCCTGCCACTAGACTTACAAAGTGGGAATGTGCATTTTGGTCCTATTCACGCTGCTGTGACTTGAGCAGCTGCGTTTATGAATTCAACATGTATATGGTCTTGTTTCCCGTTTCTCATGGTTGAAAATCTAGCTCAGACTGTCACATTAGGTCAAGGCCATTGGTAGTAATCCCTCATGGTGGACGGTAAGAAAGATCTCTTATCAAAACTCTTCTTTGTGCTAAAAATACAACATCTCACGGTCATCGTGTACCATGCTTACTATCGCTGAAACGCCAAGACTAAAACACATCAATACTGTGCCCTACAGGTGCTCAATAAATTTGTTGAACAAAATTAAAATCATCAGTCATTCGTTTTTCCAAAAAGAACCTGGAGTTTGTATGTTACACAGTGAGTTACCAGCACCTCGTGGATGTCAATTTTATGGGAAATGAGAACTCGCTTTACATTGTGCTTTGTGTCATCAGATCGATCAGTATGTGGGCTTTACACTGTGCTTTGCGTCATCAGATCGATCAGTATGTCGTCTGTACATGAAAATGTGAAATTATTCTGCGTCGTCACTCCACAACAGTTGTGAGAATTCTAATGTTTTCAATTAAAGAGTGAACTTGCTGATGAATTCCTAAACCTTTTTTATATTCCAGAGTTTACAAGTAAAATTCATTAGTAATTGGAAAAGAAAGAAAAACCTTCAATAAATACTATCAGTACTTCCAAAAGCTAATTATGAATTCTTGAAAACAGCAGATAAGCGAAGAGACTGCCAATCTGAACAAAGGCCTGTCTGGCCTCCTGTTCGTCTCCTCTTTGAACATAATCACTGATTCAAATAGATTTTTATCAGCTTCATGGAACTTCAAAGCCCTCAGAAGAAAAAATATGATTTGATGAAATCGCCTCCTAAAAATAAAACATGTAGCATATTCTTCAGGGCTACCTGCCTTTGCTGTTTGGTGAATTTTTAATCACATGTCCAGGTGAAAGACTACTTTCAAGCTCCACCTACTACCCTGGCCTCAGGCCAAGCAAGTTATAAGCAGACACATTTATCTCTGCCGTTTGGGAGGCCAAACCGGAGCTGTCACGTTGGGGTAATAGCACCTTTTTACCTTTTATTCAATAGTGATATGGAGAGTGGACTTTTCTTAAATTACACTGTGAAGAATTATAGGAACACAGTAGCAATTTCTGTTATACTTAAGCAGGCAAATTTCTCTCTACCACATAATTTACAGGACTCAAATTCAATAAAACATTACATGATGGTCCATTACTGTTATCAGTTTTGAATAATCCATCTTCATTCTTTATTTTACTGGAAAACAAAGTGTGCCAAAGACAAGCAGAGGGGGGCAGAAAAAAAGCCACTGGATGGGATCAGAGTTAAACTCTGGGTTAAATTTTTTAAAAGGGGGGAGGCACTAAAGAATGTATTTCCTTCTATAATGACCTTTAAATAACAATAATACAGAGAAGTGACTTGAAATGTATAAGTCTAGAAGCTTCAGCAATTAATTTTAGCCATGGGTTTCCATTAAAAAGACATCAAGTAGGCATAACTGAATGAATGGCAGATGCTAAGAGCTGGTATCTTCACTAGCAATTAAAGAACATATGCCCCTAAATTTAGAAGGTAGAGAAGTCCTCAAAACAAGAAATTATATCAATTTCGAAACAAACTTTCAGAAAAGGTAGACTTTTTAAAACCTTTTTGTTTTTAGACCTTTTAAAAAAAGTGATACATGAACATCTTAAGAGAGGGATAGATTTTAAATTAGGAGACCCAATTAATATGATGAGAAAATTCTCCAAAGCAGAGTCAAAACAAGAGATCCAGGATTTTAGAGTTGTACAGAGCTGTCAATGGCTTAAACAGTCTCAGCTCACAATACCATTATCTATTATATGAATGTTTTCACGTTCTGTTTACAGGGGGTCAGTGTCCCTATCCGACCACATCATAGAACTTTGCATTAATTGTTTTTTAATCCTGGAGCTGGAACTGCACACTGTAATAAGTGCACACAGCGTGTGCATGGTCTAGCTCTGCAGAGCCCCTGCTCTATACATATGCATTAGCGTGCGTATTTTCGTCCTCCGCACACACACCATACACTCTCACGCTGCACCTGCTTTTATTGAAATGCATACACTTTGAAATAAACACACTACACGCACGCTTATGAATGTATAATCATTAAAATAAATGCAGCTGTGTGTGTGCGCGTGCGTGAGCGCGGCGTTGCAGTATGACCACCGAAAAGACACGCATGCTTGCATGCTCTAAAGCAAATTCCCCAAAAGTGGATCCTTAAATACACATTAAAAAATCACTCTCATTGAAATCAGACAGCTACAAACATGGCCAACACCCATTTCGACGGAGGAATCCCAATTACCAATATAAAGGTTTAAAACCAAACCCCTCTGTCACTGGGGGCTCCAGACAATTTTTCAGAAATGACTGTTTCTCAACTGGCTATTATTAATAAAGAGATGGATATCAAGCTATACCCAGACTTCATTCCCCTCTCTCCCTCAAAAACATTAAGTCACTGTTTTCGATGTTAACCACAGAAATAGCTATCTTTTTGGAGAGATTGATAGGGTATAAAAAAGGGAGAGCTCCACCTTTTTTCCAGGAACAAATCCTACTGACATCTATGGAATCTGTCCATGTGAAAACCCAAGAAGAACAAATGGTCCCTCTCCAGGGTGATGCCTGGGACATGACAGCCCCAAAGATGAAAAAAATGCCCCAATGGGTGGTGACTTAACCCTTTTCTCCTTTAGCTGGACACTCTTCACCATATAAAACACGCTTTCCTTGGTCCTTTAAGAAATAACAATTTGCTCAACTTCCAAGATGCTTACCAGTGAATCTGTGAGTCATTTGTGTCCATGTCAATGCTATCTTTGTGGGCATTCAATTCAGTTCAACAAGCATCTTATTGAACTTTTATGCAGAGACCTGCCTGGTTTTTGCCCAGTACCGAGAACTATTGGTTGTTAACTGCTATTTATAAAAGTAATGACGCTGCCAGAAATGGGAGTATCAAGAAGGTTGACTTGATTCTTTCATCTGTTCACTTTATTTTACCTTTCTAAAATAATGACCCTCCAACTGAATAGGGGTGTCAGATTAAATTTGCCAGGTAATAATGAATACATGTTTAAGTTAAAGATATAAAACTAGGCAAAAGCTTACAATTTTGCAACCCGAGAAAAAACTTTTGAACCACCCCTTTAAACACAGACAAATGATGTACAAAAACAAGTTAAAGAACCCAAAAACAAACACCGAGTTAAAGGTTTTGTAAGGCCTCCTAACTTTCAATCCAGCGAAGGCGAGCCAAAAATAAGTCACAGCTGGGATTCTCCTAGGTATGGAAACTCTGCCAGCAAGGAATTAATACTAGATATTTTTGTACCAGGATTTTATTCTTATATTCATGTAATAAACAGAATAACTTAAATATGAAAGGAAAGTATGACTCAGGCTTAAAAAAAAAAAAACGACAAAAGAAATAACAGTGGCAGAACAAGAAAGTTAAAAGACATAATGTCCTCACTGATAATCAGAGTTACAGGTTCTTCTGGGTTATTTTTTGGTGTGTGTGTGCCTGTGTGTGCCTGGGCCAGAAATAAACACTATATACATTGCACCAATTGCCAAAAAAAGGAAAAAAAAAAAAATCCTCTCATTCACTATTTGTTTAGGAGTTTTCAAAAGTGTTTATTTTAGGCCTTCCCCTGGATCACCCTCTGGAGTCCTGCTAAATATCCTCCCTGCTGATAGTATCTTCACAGGAATTTGCCCAGGAGGACAAAGGTGTGAACACAAGGGGTGTAGGCAAAACTCAGTGAGAAGTCTCAACTGAAGGCCTACCTACTCTGGGGCCTGTTTTATAAACAGCTTTACTGAAACACCATACCCACATCCATGCATTTGCTTCTATGGCTACTATGCCCTCAAAACCTAAAATCTTTACTGAATGGCATGTTACAGAAAAGGTCTGGCTGATCCCTGGTCTAGGAAAGGAAGCCGGTCAGCCAGAAGCCTGGAGTCCTACCAGTGGCCTTGACCAAGTCCTGAAACCTTTCTCCCTCGGCTACAAACACTCTATGAGTCCGTTAGGTAAAAGCATAGGTAATGTCAACTTGAAATATCTTTGACATTCATTCTCTCAAGGCCCCCGAATCAGGATCCATCTGCACACAGCCTTCGCTGGGTAGGAAAGGTTTGTGCTAAGGAGAGAAGTACTTAAATGCAGGCACCGCCAGGAACAGACAATAGGAGGACATGGTGAGCGGAGAGAATGTTCACACTGGACAGAGCGGAAGAATAAAGGTTAGCACAGCCAGGACTAATGAAGAAGAGCAAGACAAAGCAGAACCATGTTCAAATGAACAAAACTGACCTGAGTTCTGTTAAAAGCCACGCGTGCAAATACTGCCTGGGAGATTCCTGCCCGTTTCAGTTCATCACGTACCCACTGGTAGATTTCGGAAGACACCTCTGTGTTGGTGGACACCTGCTGCTCCAAAGGTTTATTCATAGACCTACTGACGGGGGGAGGGTGGTTCAAGTACTGTTGGTTTAAGGACTGCTGGGCTAGAAGTCTGTTCACTGCATACTGCTGGTTCAGCAGCTGGGCCATCACCAGCTGCTGGTTGACCAGTTGAGGGCTGATGGGCGTCGACACCAGCCCGGGGTGCAGGTTGGGAAGCGGGGTCCGCACGGAGGGCTGGCTGCTGTGGGACAGCTGGGCAGGCGAGGGGGGCTGCTCCGCCGTGCTCCCTGGGACGGGCTGCTGGCCGAAGCTGACGTGGTTGGCACCTTGCTGGGACAGCTCCGAGAGACTATCCATTTCCACTGCAGCGGGCGAGAAGGAAAACCATGTTAGCCAATGAGACTCTGCACTGCTGAGGAGCGCTGAACTTTCCCCCAATACAGAGAGGCACAGGGTGTGCTGAAGGTCCAACGAAATGAAGAACATCTTAGGACAGAACCCAACCAGCTGTGAGTCTACCTCTCTTTTCTGCACCCGGCCACAAACTCTGAAAGGGGGAAAACACTTTCTAATGTTGTGATGTGGTTTAGATTCAAGGCCCGAAATGGATGATTTTCACACTCTACATGACTAGTTTTGGGGTCAAATTATTATTCATTACTACTTCTGATACCATGAAGGCTTATAAAAGCAAAGTTTATTTTGAAACAGCTTCTAGGGAAATTTCCTGGGGTCTAGTAGTTAGGAATTGGTGCTTTCACTGCTGAGGGCCTGGATTCAATCCCTGGTCGGGAAACTAAGATCCCAGAAGCCAGGTGGTACAGATGCCCACCAAAAAAAAAATTCTAGAAAAACACTAGTTGCTTAGTGGCGACTAGAAAGAGTGACGCTAAGAAAACATCATATGCAACTGTAGAAAAAAAGAAATATCCAAATATATATATATATATTATTATATATATATATATATATGTATAGCAACCCCATGGACTATAGCCTGCCTCGTTCCTCTGTCTATGGGATTTTCCAAGCAAGAATACTGGAGTGATTTGCCATTTCCTACCCCAGGGGACCTTTCTGACCCAGGGATCAAACCTCAGTCTCTTGTGTCTCCTGCATTGGCAGGTGGATTCTTACTACTGTGCCACCTGGGAAGCCCTATATATATGTATATTTACAATGAGAAAATAGTTGGAGATACATATATAAGCCTCTCTGGTGGCTCAGCTGGTAAAGAATCCACCTGCAATGTGGGAGACCTGGGTTCTATCCCTGGGTTGGGAAAATCCCCTGGAGGAGGGAAAGGCTACCCACTCCAGTGTTCTGGCCTGGAGAATTCCATGGACTATATAGTCCATGGGGCCGCAAAGAGCCGGACATGACTGAGCAACTTTCACTTCACTTCACACGTATATAAAGTGTTACCACTTCAAGAAAAAGGTTTGAAAGAAAAATGATCTAAATGTTATTTACGTTCAATTTTAAACCAGTTGTGAGTTTAACAACGTAATCAATATAATCAATAAAAGGGGTCATAATGATAAGTAATGATAGCTGAGTTCAGACTGAACCCTGGGCTGAGCAGCTTACGTGTCCTGTTTCACTGAATTATAACGCTCAAGTTAGGCGGCACTGAGAGCTGCAGTCATTTCTTAGAATGAAGCAGCTGATTTAGCATATTGCAAGCCAGCACACCCAGTGTTGCTAAGATCCAAACGCTTCTTGAAGAAGCTGTGGCCACCACCAGACACTAAGGACAATCTTTCAAGGGAGAGGTGGGGAATCAGCCTGGTACAAGGTGATGTTGTCACCATTTTGCAGTTTCTTATCGCCCACCCGAGATGAGTGTTTCTCCCTTGGCTAGATACCTCATGCGCACCGGCTGAGAGTGGGCAGTAAGGGAGCCAAATGCTTTGCGGCCACAAGGAAGAGACAGCTTTGATGCTATCGAACCGAGAGCTGAGGATGGTAGGTCAGTGAGTCCTTCCCGACAGCACACCATGGGAACTCCCTGGAGGCCCCAGTGGTTACGACTCCATATGTTCACGGCCGTGGGCCTAGGTTCGATCCCCAAGCTGTGCGGTGCGGCCAATAAATAAATAAAAAAATAGTACACCTTGCCTCCCATGTGTGGACTCTGGGTTGATTTTCATCATCATTTCTCTTTTTATTAAATATTCCAGCTTTATATTTAGAGGAACTTATCATATTGCTATAATCACTGATATATGCAAAATATAACTGAGAATTGGGGAAGAAACCTCCATTTCTACCAGTGCTATCAGCCCAAGTGGGCCATTCATAGGGAATAGTAATTCAAGCAATTATTCCAAAAAATGATGTATTGTCTTCATTACAGCTCTAAGCTATAAAAGGCAAAGAATCTGTTTTGGTAGATGGATGATTTTGCTTCAAATATTAAAAGCTAAAACAGGCTCAAAATTCAGGTTCTCCTGCCTCTTAAAATCTTAAGAAGTTATTATTGCTGTTTTATTAAATCAATGTAATGGAAGTAAACAGAGATAGACTGAAAACATGACATAATGCTATGCATATTAAACATCCCATTCCTATATTATTTTAAGACATTTATTTGGAAGGGACAAGTATGGAAAGAAAACCTTAATAGAAATTAAAACATTAACCTTAATCATAGTGTTTGCTTCTACAAACACTAACAGATTCAACAGGGGAAAAAAAGGTCATAATCTAAACGCTCAGGTACAACACACAACTTTTATCTGTTACTTCACACTGCAGATAATTTTAATGTGTTCCCTGAGTAACAAATATTGACCTAAAGTTACATGTTAAGATAGGAGGCCTGGCGTGGAGAGTCGTGGAATGATGCAACGGTTCTTGGGTGATGGATGGTCAAGAAAGCAGCTGCTGCTGCTGCTGCTAAGTCGCTTCAGTCGTGTCCGACTCTGTGCGACCCCATAGACGGCAGCCTGCGAGGCCCCGCCATCCCTGGGATTCTCCAGGCAAGAACACTGGAGTGGGTTGCCATTTCCTTCTCCAGTGCATGAAAGTGAAAAGTGAAAGTGAAGTCGCTCAGTTGTCCGACTCTTAGCAACCCCATGGACTGTAGCCTACCAGGCTCCTCCGTCCATGGGATTCTACAGGCAAAAGTACTGGAGTGGGGTGCCATTGCCTTCTCCGCTACAGCAGCAGACCCACCCAAAGTCCCCATCTAAGGGACTGGAGACAACAGCTCCGATCATCACCTGATCTCCACTCTGGAGACTATAAATACAATTTAACATCTTTAAACACTGGCTGTAAAATCTGGCACTTTCCCTTCTTCTCCAACAAAACCAAAAAACAAAAAACCCATAAAAGCATGACTTATCTCTGAGAGAACCCACAGCCACTCTTAGCTATTCCAGGCCTGGTTAGGTCTTCACTGAGATGTTAAAAAAATGACAGCTCCCCCCCCACCCCGCCTCCATCTCCTGCATGTCTGACAACCAAGTCAGTTGGGCTGATTTAAACACAAACATTTATTGAATTTAATTATCTCATTATACTCAGGCCCACTCCCCACCCTCCAAGAAACATTCTAAATCGATCTCTAATTGGGCAATCACAAGACCTGGCTGCACATGTGACTTGGATAAACCCCCAAACGACACGCGGTGGTATGGAGCCACTGCTGCGACAGCGTTCTGCTTACCCATCATATCTTTTGTCTTCTTGAAATGTTTGTACCACCTTCCAAATTCTTGACATTTTGCTGCTGAGACATTTGCATAGTAAGTGCTGTTCACAATGGAAGAGATCATGCTCTGCATGGGGGGGGGGGGGGAGAACAGTTGTAATACACAGCGGCACAAGACAGAACACAGTCATGACTTCACTCGTGGAAACTGGCTTGTTTTTTCTCTAAATTCACAGAGGACGGACACGTTTTTGCTTCACACTTTAGCCTAAAGCCTTGACTTCCTCAAAGTCATTAAGTAGATCATCAAGTGCTTGTTTCAGGAGAAAGCTGCAGCCCACTGAGACTGCTATAAAGCGATCACACCCACAGGCTTTGCTCCAGTACGTATGGGAAATGTCATCTATTCCTGGGCTGACAACTGCCCACCCATCCCAATAAATCCAAATACCTGGAGATGACTTTCTGATCGCAGCTCATACAGAAAGGCCACTTTGTGGTCTGCTGCCTAAATCTCCATCCTTACAAGTCCCAGGATGGCCCAGGGACCAGCATCATCTGCAAACTTACTAGAAATGCAGAAGGTTGGGCCCTAAGCTAGGCCAGGGCAATCAGCGTCTACATTTCAATCAGATCCCCAGGAGGGTTGCGTGCACATTAAAGTTTGGGAAACACCCCTTATACTTTTCACTCGTAGTATTTGAGTTTCAATCGCAGGTAAATTAACACTGTTCCAAGGCTGATTGACCACATTTAAGAAGAAACAAACTATTCACAAAGATGTTCTATCAGAAAAAAAGCATGCTGCCATCTTATTGCTAGCTTCATATAAAGTTTGGGTTTTCAATTTCAAACTAAGTGTAACATTTTTAAATATATGCATTTCATGCTGAATTGTTTCTCAAGGATACCACAAAAAAGAAAACAACCTATTTTGTCACTTGTCTTCATCCTGCTTCTAACAAAAAGCTTGGAAAATAGAATCAACAGGTTAACATAGAAAAAATGAAGAAAGACGATGATTTTGACATATTACTGGGTATGTTTTCTTCTTTTTTAAACTCATTTTCAACATGGAAAAGTATTTTCTTCCCTGCCAGTTTTGGTTCTGGTCATTTCAGTGACTTGATCCACAACACTCATATTCTCTAGTAGCGGCTAAATTAATTTCTCAATTGAGTTGTAGGAACAATTAGACTTGGCAGCACCAACCTGTCCTCCTTTATGGAGAAACATGAGAACTTACCTTTCAGACTTCAGTTGTTCTACGATAAACAACTGACAGAAGGCAATTGTTTGGGAGGTGAGACACAACCAGAAAAGCCAGTTTGGGAACAAAAGTATCTTTTACACCATTATCTTCTTTAAGCTACTTCTAATGTAGAGCCCTTTTGGTTATCACTGATTCTCCTGACATCCATCATCAGTGTTAATTTCGTACCATGCACACATTCTCGTAACATGTAAATCTAGGGGATCTTTGAAGAACTTCCAGTGAAGGATAAGCTGGAGTTACATTATCGATGTAAAACACGGCTATCCTAAGAGCCACAATGACATTTTTGTGACACTTTCTACTTGATAGTCATTTTCACATTTTATTTCTCTAAGAAGACATCCTTAATGTGCATGTGATACTCGGCCATTAATTCAGACTCAGAGCGTCCCTCAGCCCAGGGTACAAAAAGACACTTAGCAAGGTTGCCAAAACCAGAGCCAGAAATCTACCTGATCCAGTTAACAATCCATCAGCCTCAATCACACTTACTCTATTGTTAATGATGGATCAATAAAGTCAACGATAATAAAACTACGGAGATGGCTGATGGATCACAATGATTCTGCAAATGGGCGAGAGCCCATGTTCTTCTACTTTGGTCCAATTTTTAAAAAATTATTACTCTTCAATTTAGACATGTTGGGAGATTCTTAAATGTTAAGGTAATAGTACATGCAAATTTTGCATGTAGCTTATTCTTAATTTTTAGAAAGGGATGAAATACTGAAATTTTGCTGAGGTTTTTGACAAACAAGTCTAGGCTACTTGACTTTGCCGATAGTTCTGTGTATGAGATTTGCTCTGGGCTGCACACCTACTATGTGACTGGCTGGTACTAGAGAAACGAAGGTGGCTCAGACACAACCTTTGCCCACAAGAAGTTTACCCTCCACTAGGAAGAGACATGTAAACAGATCATTTCAATTTACTGTGATTCAGTAGACCTACAGAGGAAAATATATGGGGGGGGGGATATATACTGCGTGGGGAAAAAGAAAAAAGATGTGAAATATTCTCATAAAAGTAGAGCCCATATGTAACAGCGCTGTGTAGTTCATTATCATCCATATGTGGAAAATAATATCCATATGTGCGTAATCATCAAAGCTTCCCCCGCCCTTGGTTAACCCTAAACGGGTGAGCACTGTCCTTAAGTGACCTTCTGGATGCTTTCTCCTCTGTCAAGTGATGCGTGCTTAGGGAAACTCTGATTAATGTAAATATTAGCCTAAGCGAGACATAAATCAAAAGGCTAATCCACAGGTTATGAAGCAGGCCAGAGCAACTTTCTAGATTCTCTTCCTGTGCCTTTAGGGGGCTGGGAAATAGCCCGTAATTCAGGTAACACGGGGTTACCTCTATTTTTATTGGAACAATATGAAGTGATCTGTACAACTAAACGGCTCAGCCAGCCACTACATGAGACTTTTTTTTCCTTGTGGTCAAGTCGCTATTGAAGCTTAGGCATGGCATCTGACTAGGTCTATGAGTTCCAAGGTAGGGAAGAGAGATCTCAGAAAATTGTGAGGCACGAGGTATTTGAAAGATCACATTTTGCTGTGTATTTCAAATTTGGACATAAATACCTATCGCTTTGATAATACAAAGAACAGAGTCAAGATGATAATATTTTCCTATGGGGTGAGGCGGGGAAGGGGGCAGGTAGACAAAGATCCATGTTTCTAAGGAGAAAGGCTTGGGATTCTTCCGTCATTCACAAGGAGATCTTGATTCAAAAAGGTTACTAACTAAAAAGATGACTCACTAAGTTGTGAGTCCATACAGGTCTGGGGCTCTGTATTTCTTTCCAGCCCAAATGCCTGGCACATATTATATACACACGACATGTTCAGCTGGTAAAGAACCCGCCTGCAACGCAGGAGACCTGGGTTAGGAAGATCTCCTGGAGAAGGGAAAGGCTACCCACTCCAGTATCCTGGCCTGGAGAATTCCATGGACTGTATAGTCCATGGGATCACAAAGAGTCAGACACGACTGAGCGACTTTCACTTTTCACATGTTCATTTATGAAGCAGAATCAGCTAAACCTGCATGCAAGTCCAAGCTGTGCTGCACACTGGTACGGCGACCTTGGCTGAATTAATCAATGACTAGGACTATCCCCCATATGTAGTGGGAACGACAGCAGCAACCACCTCATGGGGCTGTTCCGAGAATCCACTAATTCATTCTGAAAATAACTATGGAACTCCTACTGTGTGTCTACCACTGGACTAGGTCGCTGGAAAAAGAACTTGAAGAGGTACCTGGACAGACAATAAATAAAATAATGAATGTGGTGCAGTTAGCAGAGCCTGGAACACACTCAGCACAGAGTTAAGAGAAGTTAATTACGACGACAACCCTCCGCCTCCCTTCACATTGGCTTTTATTATATGATCACAGTTCAGATCAGTCCAAAGACTATGCCTTGAATAACTCAAGTCTTAGACACAATTTTCAAACATCGCATTTTTCAGTCAGAGAAATTTTCTTACAAAGAACACACAAAATACAAATTAATGGTCCAATGACCAGTCGGACCAAGGGAAAACCTCAATGGAAAAGAGCATTTCCGCTGGAATCGTTTCAATATTCCAATCTGGTGGTATCTTCTGAAGCTGGCCTGCAGGCACCACGGGGCAGCTGACGCCAGAAGGACACACAGCGCTCCTCTGACTCGTCAGCTCCATGCCCTCTCCCATCTCTAGCCACAGCTGCTCACCCAGGGTGTAACTCCAGGGGGAACACCGTGGCGGCCTGGTCACGCTGTTTCTTTCCCGCTAGGCAGTGAGCCGCGGGGTATATCTCTGTACAGCCTGGACCCGTCACAGGGCTGGGCACGTCGATGGGGATCAATCAAAGGTCACTGACACGGGTCATCTCTGCAGGCTACCAGAAACCCATCCTCTCTGTTTCCTTAAAGGCCAAAGGTTACGGCAGCTTCATTATCAGAGGAATCTTTTCAATCCATCACTTTTGCTTATCCAGCTCCAACCCAGACTTCTTCGAACTCTTGGCTCTCGAATTTGCAAGAGATCCTGCCCCAGGTTTTCGAAGCTACATCCACATAGACGTCTCGGGAGTCACGGGGCTTTGGGGCTTGCCTTCTCCCAGATCGCCTATACTGATCGATACGAGAGATCTCCCTCTCTCCATCTCTTTCACGAAGATCTGTATGTGACTTGCCTGGCAAGTCCCACTTGGGGGCCAGCCTGCATAAAGCATCCATGTTCAGAGACAAAAATAACCAGGCTGATCAAACTCCTTTGGTTTAAATCCCAAGTTCAAACGCTACACAGACCAAGGAACAGGCCCCAGCTTCCAGTGTCAGGAAATACAATTTGGAAGTCGGCAGAAATTGGCTGTGGGTCTCCTAACCCCAGTGTGACACAATATTCTCATCCTAGGAGCCAAGTTGTAAGCTTTTCTAAGATCCGTAAAGCACATGTCTGCGCTCCATGAGGAGCTCCGGCTCTTTCTGAGAGTCTGCTCGAGTTCCGATCTGAAAGAGTGCCATCTTCACAGAAACCCGGGTTCTCTAGAATGATACCATCTGCCACAGGCTGAGCTTCCTTTTCAGCCAAATACATTATTTATAACCTTTCTAATTGTGAAAAGGTAAGGGTGGAATTTTTCTACCGCCTGGCTTCGACATGGTTAGAACATTCTGAACCTTTGCACTCAAAGACTGCCAGTCTCTGAATTTGAAAAACAAAATGCAACCCCCAAACCCACAAGGAGTTGGTGGAGGTCACACGTTTCCAAAATATTCTATCCTTTCAACCTAGGGCACACACCGGGGGTGTGTATTTATAACACACTTGAAACCAAAGGAAGATAAGCTTTCTTTTTCTCCTTGGTCATCTGATAGCCAAGGGAAGAGGCTGGAAGAGGTGAGACCTTCTGGGAAAAAAAAAAAAGGTTCACCAACCCGGGAAAGACAGTGATCTGATTACCCTTAAAACCGCTTTGTTGTGCCTTTAACAACAACAAAAAAACCCAGCCCCAAACAATGCTAATCAGGTTATTCAATCATTTAAACCAGAACTGTTCATGCTTTTCTGCCAAATCAACCAACCACAGCAAAATCTGTTATCTGTGATTGCTCAGCTTCCAGTCAAAGAAACACTTAACCCCCACTATACCAAAAGTTTTCCAAAATACTGTGCTCACTGGAAAGAAAGAGAATGCCACGATATCTCTACAGGGTAACCGCAGGACTGGACCCGACCTGCACACTAGAACGGAACGCACTGCAGTCTGCTCCGGAGGCCTGCGGCTCCTGAGCGTTCATGTGAGCTCCATTCAGGCTTCCCCTGCACAATGTTTTGTTTTGTTTTGTTTTGTTTTTTTAAACAGGACTGGGATATCACGATCAAAACTTACTAAAGACTTGAGGATGGTGTAACCGAGGTGGGAGGAGGCATCTACAAAACAGTGGGTCCCCCATATTTAAAGCTTTCAGGCTCCATCAGCAGAGAGGGCAAAAGCTATAACATCTTATTTACACAATTATCTAAATACGATTAAACAGCTGATGGACAAATATTAAACTGGAAAATGTATAGTCATTTCAGCTTAATGTAATCCTCTTTCTGTAAACACCCAAGATGATTTTTTTTTCAACCAGAACAGTCCTGACATCTCATAAGCCTAAGGGTGAATAGCAAGAGATTGTTTTTGATAGTTATAAATATTCAAAAGACATGCAGACCATCTGCTTTCATAATACAGGTAAAGCAAGACTGAAATGGGGACTGCTGTATAAAAATGATTCTTTTAACAAAGTCTTCCTCTCCTCGAAAACTATAAAGACAGATGTCAAAAACTGTTTACACAGAGCAATCAGGAGCGTGCAAAATGTAATATTCCTTTTACACTCAGTGCTTGCTAAAGAGATTTTTTTTTCCCTTTTTCTTCCCATCTGTGTGTTGCAACACATTTCTACAAGTTAAAAACATTTTTTTTCAAACAGAGATCTCATGAATACCCAAAAACATGCTATCTGGTTTCTGAATGCTAATTAATTTCAACTAAGGAATCTGAGTATCTTCTTCTGTAGAAAGGAATGTATGTTTTGAATCGCAATACTCTAGAGACGGCAAGGGAACTCATCTTGCACAGGTTTAATTCCGTAAGGCGATTGTTCATGGTTCTTACCTTGTCGGTAACATATATCTGGCCCATCCATGTCTTAAATGAAAGTACATCACTGCTAATGTCTTTGGCATCAAGTCTAAAATAATTGTTTTCTGAAATAAATGTCTGTGCGAGTAAAATGGATATACAGAAACCTTTAACTTCTCAGGTGACACAGAGCAATGCTTAAGGAAACTCCGCAGTTAATTTTCAGGCCTAGAACACTCATCTTGACAGTAACCTTTTTATGTATGGTATTAATGGCACAGAGACATTAAGCACCTTTTTATAATTTTCAATAAAATGAGCATTTACTGACCAATCTGTCAAACTGCTGGCTCTCTCTTCCCTCACATCTTTATTTTCTGAGACGTGTGTAACTTCACAGGCCCGGATGTCCCTCTGCTTTTCTGCAGGTCCTGTCTGCCTGCGGCCTGAATCTTCACAGCAGGTTTTTCGAGGCGTGTGGGAAACTTAAAAAGGTCAAACTTGAACTTCAGCTCAAATGACATCAACTCCATACTCAAACACTGTTTTCATAGGGACTCTCAGTCAGCGGGGTTTTCTTTTCATCCCAAAGGACATCAAACACCACAAACAAGCTCTAAAAGGCATCGCAGGAGGCAGGGCCGTGGGGTGCATCTGTTGAAAACGTGCAGGTAGGCCCCACCCGGTGTTGGGGGAGGAGAGGGCGAGGTCCGGACTGGGCTGCAGTTTATGGGAAGCAAACGGCAGGGTTTCTAAGAGTCCTGTTTGGTTTGAGATGTTAGCTTACATTCCCCAAAACCCTTCCCTCGGGATCCTCTTCTGCTTTCTAAGCTATGCTCTTGGGAGATAAAACCAGGGCATGGCCGGCATCTCGATCTGCGGAGAAGAGACAGCTGCTGCTGCTAAGTCGCTTCAGTCGTGTCCGACTCTGTGCGACCCCATGGACGGCAGCCCACCGGGTTCCCCCGTCCCTGGGATTCTCCAGGCAAGAACACTGGAGTGGGTTGCCATGTCCTTCTCCAGAGAAGAGACTAATCACTTCTAAATTTGACTTAAACTCCAGGTGTCACAGTTACGGTTCTTGCCATCTTGATCAATCCTGGCACCTGAAAACGGCCCCTTCACACACAGTCACCCTCGTATCGTGCTCAGAACAGAAACTGGGTCCAGAGCTCCGCGGAATACAAAAGGAAGCATCGCAAGAACCCTCTTACTGCAGCTCCTCAAGAGGAAAAGGTCATCGTTTCAAAGCACGGAAATTTTACCTAATGATTTAAACGGGCAATTCATAATTTTTAAAGGAAATGCTGGTTCACGGTTCATATGACTTTTCTGCATAATTAAAGTAATCTTATGTAAGGCCCAGATGATATCCTTTGACCAAATTCTCCATGCCTTCTGTGTAAGTATCCATCTAGATCTTCCTACTGTGCTCAAACCTTCCTCCTCAAATGAATTGAATATGTTGGCAAAGAACTTAGATTAGAAAATACTTGTTAAAAAGTGTATTATTACAAAAGGGCTTGCAGTATTTCAAATTAATTGCCCATAAAAGCTTAGGTTTGTTCATCTGCAGGATGAAGGGAAATGGACTAATAATCTGCAAGGTCCCTTCTCAGAGCCCGAAGACTCTAGGAGACCTCTATGTATTCCCAGACACAGGTCTTACAGGGTCTTCTCCAGCGACTGAAGACGATGCAATTGTAACACACATCATCCATTCACTGTGAAGACGTGAATGACAGCTTTATTTCTGAAGAATGTTGAAGTCCCTTGGTAGCTTGCTTAATAATGTGATTATTAAAAATATACTATTATTAAACACTATGCTACCCCAAATAGAATTTTCACAAGTTTTTCATTAGATAAATCTAAATCTAATGAGTCTTATTTGATTTTATAGCGAAAATTATTTCCCAAGATTCTAAATCTTGAGCACCTGGGATGCTTGCTTCTTCTTTCTCTGATGGCCCTTATGTGGTTAAATCTCCCATTCTCTGTGATGATTAAAATTTCTTGAATCTGTACTTAGAAATAGATACCCAATTTGTATTAAACTCCAGAGGTCCTAAATACAGCATCTTGAAAAACTTCAAGCCCCAGAGTCAAAACAAGAACTAAACTGGCTTGAGCAATCCATTTTTCCAAAAGTAAATACTAGAATTAAGTTCTGTAACACTTCACAGATTTTTATATTTCTTGCTTCATTGTATGAATCCTATTAGTTTTTTAGGCCACAATGCCTAAAAAGTGGGGAGAAAAGTCTGGTTTTTAGCTTTTTACAGGGCCAAGAACCTTCCTTGGGAGTCTCCTGAAACTGACAGAAGCTCTTCCCACATACAAACTGCCCCAAAGAGGCTTGGAACTTCGGGGTCTGTACAAACCCTTGGGAGCAGGGCCCACGGGTCTGACTCAGATCTGATCCAATATTTCACAGGAAAGTGAGGGCTAAATCATGGCCTTGGTTTCTGTGATCTATTAGTTGTTAGCCAAGATCTCCCATGTCTACTAAAGAAAAATAAAGCAATGTCACGTCTTGATGAGGTCATAGAGAAAAATCAAATTAATCTAGGTCATCTCTATCAACATTATGAAAAAGCTTCACCGTTAAGGAAAATGCCAGATCCTGGTAATCACCTCTTTGGGAGTTATGATGAAGCAGTAAGAATGTGCCAGACAGGCTGTCGGTCATGAAATAAGGAGCCCTGCCCATGGCTGGGGCCTGAGTTCCACACTGAGCTGGTACTCCTGCAGGAGGGTGTCCAGGCCGACCCCCCGAGGCCCGTTCTGGAACGGCTGAGCACTTATCTCCACCTGCAGCTCTCTCTGAATTCCAGTGATCCTGCTCCCGCACACAGCTGACGTTTCACACATCACATGTTTATAGCCCTAAACGGAGTCTCCAATGCCAAATGTGGACTCTGGAGCCTCAGCTGATGGAGGGATGTTGTGAGCTAACACAGGGTGGTACTAAGTGTTAGCATTTCCATTTTGGCAGCATCAGCATCTTGGGCTATATGTCACCTGATTTTGCTACTGACATTCCCCTCCTTTATACTTTCGTCAATATGAGAAATAGACAAACAAACTGACTAATAGTAAAAAAGCATGGATCTCAAATATGAGATGACTGAGACAAAATGAAAACTATCAGTCACGCTGAAATACATGATTATAAAAGAAACATTTTAAATGTGCACGGAAATAAGTTGTTAACGACTGCGCTTAACAGTGACATATAATTAGGTCTTTTATAGCATTTTTTCAGATCTCTGGGTCCTGTGTACCTCCCGTGATTATTCTTCTGCTTACAAACATACAACTTTTGTACATACACTCAAGAACATTGCAATACAAGCAAAACTATGGGACAGCTTGGAACATCAGTAGGTTTTCTTAGAGGAAAATGCAGAAGTACGTTAAGTAAACTAAAAAATCAGAACTAAGCGTAATAGGAAAAAACATTTTGCAAAGTAAGTTATTTTAGATAAGATTACAAATAAAACACTACTAATAACACTATGGACATAGTTTATTGGTTCACAAAATAAATATGATGAAAACCCTATGAGGTTGTTTCAGTTTGACAAATATTCCTGAGACCCAACTGTGTGCCAGACTCCTGAACGTGATGATGAATAAAACCAAGTCCCTTTGTGACCACTGATTGTAGTGTTTTCAGAAAACCTGCTCAGTCCACCTATAATTACAGAAAATGTGCAAGGCACTATGGAGGGGGGAGGAAGCAGGGTTTGGGCCTTGGATTAGGGTGTGGGGGTGAGGGCAGTTAATGTAACGCCGGGAAAAACACCCCAGAGGACAGTCCCCGTGGGACAGCTTCCCCCACTTACCCTGTAAGACACATCGGAACCCTATAATGATCTCAGGACGGTGGTGAAAGCATTCCTGAAAGGTGAGAATGAGTTATAAAACAGCCCTTCAATTTTTTTCACAAATGAAAAGTTCTTGGTTGTTTCCATTAAAAACAACACTTGCTTCAAAATCTTCTATGTAGCAACAGTCTCTGAGACCTACAAGAGTGATTTCTAAGTCTCAAGCCCCCACGTTGCAGAAAAACAAGGAACGTTACAGTGTACTTTAGAACCGAGTGCTATCCTAAATGCTTTGCAAGTATTAACTCCCGCAATCCTCCTAAGACTCCTGAAAAATTGGTACTATTATCTTGCTACTTTATAGATGAAAAAATTGAGGCGTGGAGAGTCACTTGCCTGAATTTACAGATCAGTAATGACAGAGCTCACATTCTCAATTCCTATGGAATGAATGCTATTAGCACACTAATTATATGACGGCAAAGAGCAGTTGCTGATGAAATATATCACTTCCAAAGATAGTTCCATTAAGAAATAAAAAGAAAATGAGATTACACTCTATGTTAACACAACTGAAGAGATTCAATACATTTTGGGAAATACTTCTTGTGACGTTTCATAAAGTTAATACTTGTTCTGGTTAGCTCCACATTTTTTCATTGCATAGGAATACACGCTGGATTAACAGGAAAATGGGACAAGCCTAGAACAGTCGGATGGTACCCAATGAGGAAATACTGTCTTGTGGTCTAGAGAAGAATGTGATCTCAAATGGCACTAATAATTAAAGCTTTAATCTTTCTTAACTTTCAACACATCATCTGGTTTGCCTCTTTAACCTGAGTAAACTCAATTAGATTAGCATTTTATGGGAAAATATTGCCATACAAGAGGATAGCTTTTTTGAAAAGGAGAAAGAAAAAAGATGATGACTAAGGAGGATGAAGTTTTAGAGTAAGAATAAGAGGCGGGAAAAAGACTCTTAAAGCAAATCATCCACCTTCTCTAGGATGTGGAGTTCTGCAGCCTCCTCAACTGTCCATAATGAACCAGCACCCATAACAACACTGCATATCGGAACTCAAGACAAGCCTGTATTTCTGGGACGCCCTTTGTTGCAAGGATCCCAGGGTGCTTCACAATCACTGTGAGTTAAAATTAAAACTGAAGCACGTTCAATCCCTAATAGGCCCATTTTAAAAATGCTAAACAGAACAAATAACTTTTAAGTCTAGATTTAAAAGTCCCAACAGCCAGAGCGTTCCCTGCTTCAACTGGCAACGAGCCGCGCAGCTGGCGGAAGCTCCCTCCTGTTACGTTCAGGGCTTTCGTGTTTTTTACACCAGAGCACCTTACGATCAAGCAGTTTCCAAAGAAAGGGGAAAAAAACTGGGGGCACATGGTATCTGTTGGTTTTGATTATTCTGAATTGAGGGTTTCCTGTTTGTGAGTTAGTTTGGGACTCAAATCTGACATGAAATACAGTAGGTTTAAAAAGCAAATCCAGATAAAGCCCAACTTGAAATTTAAGTAGTTATTCCAACAAAAGAGCACTTTAAAACTTGCTCTGTGTGAGTAAGTAAATCTGATTGATTAGCATGATTTGGGTTAACTTTAAAAAATAAAAAAGCAATTAGAAAATAACATTTAATAGGCTTTCTCTCAGGCCACGTCTGCTCCTAAGCCTTGGCAGTATTTATTATTCTGCAAACCAGAAAAAAATAAGGGAAATGCACTCATGATACGGTAATTTTCCTTGCATTAGTGATTTTGAGGTCAAAGGAAACCTGTTCAGATCTAAAACAAAGCATAGGTAAATATCTACTAAGTGAAGATGAAGTGCCTACACATTGTTAAAGCACTCTAAATTGGCATGGCTTAACTCTTTTAGGCTTTACTATTGTGACAAGACAGTGGCCATACAACATTTGAGATCAATCCATTTGAAGTTAGATGCTTTATTAAGTTTGGCTCTTTTGAAAGGTTACAGGGAACGAATATCAAGCTATAATACAATCTTCACGTATCTAAAACGGCTAAAAATGAACCTGACAGATGAGATGCAAAAAGGAAAACTCATAATTTGGAGGACAGATCTATCATAGATACTATGGATCACATTATCAACAGAAGAGCTATCTCACTGTCTAATTCGAAAGAAGTACTAGAGTGAAGTTATAGCTGGTTCAGAAAAGGAGACAGAAAAAAATGACTTGGTGGAAGTTTGCCCATAAAAGACTGGTTTACCATTTCCTTATGGATCGCACCATTAATACAATTGCTGAAAGTGGTAATAAAATCCAATTAATATCAAGTACTTCAGTGCCTAGCAAAGCTGCTACTCATAACCTTGGATTTCCATGGGCAGTAGTGTAAAAACTGGGGAAAGTTTTGTAATGTAAAAGAGGAATGGACTTCCTCAAAATGCATGCTATTTAACGGCAAGCTTTGCAATAGATTTACAATATTCTGCTAGGAAGGGACAAGTACAAAATCCTACAAGCACCGTCTCAACCAGTAAACTTTGGAGCTGCCAGTTATACCCTTGCTCACCGCATCAAGCCAGTGAATGACTAAGGTCTATATTTTCTAAGAAACATGGGAAACTGCCCACTGCTTCCCACGCAAATACCTAACATTGTCGTGGGGATCAAAACAAAGGCTCTTAGCTCAGTTACACTTACTGATTCAGACAGGATGTGAAGCCAGCGAGAACTGACTGACACAGAGCTGTTACAGTCAACCCTTTCGAAACCTTCCAAACGCCAGATTATCCCAGAAGTCAGTCCCCGTGTTCTAAATCACCCTCCCACGCTCTAAATTAAGGACATGATGGTATTTTTCAAGGGAGTCAATGTAAGAATGGCACAATCAAAGATACAAAAACAAAATACATGTTAAAAATTTCAGCAGTGAGAATAAATACAATTGGAAAACTTTAGTTATCAGCGCTTCAGAGAAATGTAAGTTCTTTTATAAAACATCGAATTAATTGGAGAAAGACTTTTTAAAGCCTTTTTCTCTCTCTCCTTCCTTCCCTTCTCTCCATCCATCTATCCATCCACCCAAGGATAGCTAATTAAGCTCACAGGTCTGGGGATGAATTGCCACCCCCACGCTTCACCCGTTCCATAACCATGGGGCTCGCTTAAACATTCCATGCCTCAGGTTCCTTAATTGAAAATGAGGATATAAAACCACCTACCATTTACAGTGACAGGCATGCTCTTGATGCAAAAATACCAAAGGAAAGTTACCATTATTTAAACTACTAAGATTGTTATCCTTATTACTCCACAGGAAAACAGAATGCCTCTCACACAGCAGGCTGTCGATACATACCTTTGAATGAATAAATATGTGAATAAATTTATAGGTTAGACGCTCATGTGAAATGCGATATATGAATACTGATGCTGGATGTTCTCTGGAGACAATGTGATTATTAATACTTACTGATTTTTTTTTCAGAAACATCATTTTAGTTCAAAAATTATGAAAAAAACACAAAGTACAGTTAAACACACACACACATATATATAAATATCTCCTAATGAGTAGGTTTTTTTAATTGGTGCTTTGTATAATACACTGAAAATCAGCTGAATACAGGGGTTTATTAATGTCTATAGAGATGATTATCAAGTTTCAGAGAGAGGACCTGGATAAATGCTAAGCTTCAGGAGGGCAGGGAGGTTGGTTTCTTTTTTTTGTTTATTTTGCCAGTATCTTACAAAAAGTCTGATGCGTTCAGGATCCCTAGATGCTGTCAGGAAAAGGAAAACTAAAAAATCACTTTTCCCCATATTACTTCTAAATGGAATGTTCAAATTTAAATTCATTTTATGTGTCTTTCGCTGCTTGAAAATAAAAATGACAGTTCTCACTTTATGGAGAACTCGGGCTTGGGACTCCTCTTCCCAGGTGAGAGATGAAACAGAAAGTCCAACACCTGAAACATGTGAAAGTGGTGACGTGTGTGCGTGGGCATAAGCGCGCACGAGTGCACCATGGAAGTGAGTGGTAACAACGCACACATGTCAGATTAAAACCCCTCAGGAATATCTGACCTAAACATTTTTAGAATAAGACACTAGGCTGGCAGAAGCAGTAACTGAACTTTTACTCATGATACTTTTAAAAAAATGAATGTATCCTTGTATCAAATGTATGTACATTTACCTAGTGGTCAAGTTCAATTTCCAAAACTTCAGGGGAAACTAAAATCAAGATGAAATGTTTTGTTGTAAATCAAAATATTTACTTTTTCAAATCCCAACTTATTGATACCTTCCAAACACATGCTCTCCAAGTTCCTATGACCTTAAACGTCCTTGTCCCCCCAAGTCAGACTTCAGTCTCTCCTCCCTCCTTGCAGGTATGAATAGAAAACCTACCTTACCTAAGCACCTCCAATGAAAAAAGCAAGAACAGCAACAAAATGCCCAATCTCAGAGAACCATGAGCTAATGGTTTTTTATGCCTTAGAACAGTTTACAAAAATAACCACATGGTACAAAAAACTTAATAAATGGATGTCAATCTATCTGGGCAGATGTATAAGAGAAAAAGCAGCCACAGACATGAAGGTCTGAGTTATAAATCAAACCCCATGCACACTTAACAGAATTTCTACGGCTACAGAAACCCTTGCAGAGATTCTCCGAGACAACATTACTGCAGCCAAACCTATGCGTGCATTTTAAAGTCAACACTTGAAAACGTAACATTGGGAAGGGACTTGTGGGTCAGTCGCCAGCCAGCACACTGACTTTAATGTCTAGGGACGCTGGCTCTGAAGAGGAGTCTGTGAAGGAGAACATATTCCAGTTCTAAGATTCCAAGTGCAAGCTGGGCCTGTGCGTGTCAAGTGTGGGACGGTCCTCCTGGGCTGCCCTCGCCTCCCCTGCCGCCTCCACTCAGTAACGGAATCTGCTGGCCCACAGCAGATGGACGTGCCGCTCAGAGTACCGCTAAGGCGCCCACCAGCCACTTCTAAGACTGGGGCCCTTCAACCGTATCAAGCAAAACCAAAGCATTAATGCACAGCAAAATGTGCACGCTGAATGATATGCTAAAAGTTCTCATATGAATGAGTCAAAACTCCACGGAGACGGAAAGTCTGAGGCAGAAGCATTTCTTGGTGCTAGGTGCCGCTTTGTACAAGACTGAAGCAGTATTTATTTGCTAGGCCTCTTTCACCGTAGCACCTTCACCACCGCATCTCAGCAGGGAGGAAAGACAGCAGTTTTACCCAGTTCAGCACATATTTGGGGCTGAGGCCTCAGATGCCTGTGCTTCCTCTAACTAATAGCTCCTGACACAAGAGAAAATAAAGAAGCAAATGGAAAACAGTTCATAATTAAAACATTCCAAATTGAGTATCAGATTCATAAATTCATTCTGGAGAAAGAAATAGAAGATGATGCAGCAGAACAGAAAATAAGTCCCTCGTTTAGAGAACAAGTTGCCCTTTTTCATAATAATATTAATTTCAAATATTTGCTGCCACTGCTGAACGATGTTTATCTTTCTTTTCAAATTGTTTTGTAAAAGAAAAGAAGACGGTAGTTACAACTGATGTTGAAGCTACAGCCTGGTTTCACCCTGAAGGATGGCACTGGGGTGCCCAGCTATACAGGCCCAGGTGCTCCACTTGAGGCTTCTCAGAAATTCACCCACATCTGACTCCAAAATCCAGTCCTGAATTTTATTTTGTCATTCCGTTTAATGCTATTATTATTTTATTCAATTAATTACCCATGATAACATTAAGTAAACTCACAATTGTGTTCATAAGCTATAGTGAGGTGGAGTTTATTGGCTGAATGTTGCTACCGTTTAACCATTAGTTCTCACCGCCTGCATCAACAAATACTCAAGCTAGCATCCTCTTCTCCAGCTCACAGTAAATGCCTTAAGCCTCTGCCTGAATTTACTTCCCAAATCAACGGGACATTTAATAACGTGAAGATACGTGAGATTCCTATACTGGGTGTTTATACATATTTTAATACTGAGTTATAACCTTTATTTGTAGGACATTTCAAATTTCAAATCCTAGAGACCAGCTGACAGATTATCTGGAATTGTCTGCAAAACCCAAAGCCCCAGAGCTAAGAGTCACCTGCTTCATTATATCATCCTATTGATTTAACTGTGTTTAATTAATTTAAATTATTTTTACTTGATGGTTATAAATTCACATCCTCTCGACTCAAAGAATGAGACAGAGAACAGGAGGAGATCCGCTAAAGTGACAAAAAGACTTTGATTTTCATGAAATGGACTTAACGCCAGAGAATATTTCACCTGTGGCTACAGCTTACTTTAAAAGAACATAAAAAGCCATCATTTATTATAAGCTTAATTCATTTGCTTCATTCCTATAATTGCTAACAAATATCAAAGTCAAGCTGACGGACCGTAATGCAGTAAACCTGAAATGCATGGAGTTTTCATGAAAGACGAGCACGAATTCCCACAAGCTTCCTTCCAAAGGTGCCCACGTGTCTTCACGGCCATCACATCGGAAACACACTTGGAGAAATCCTCTACTGCAGAAATATTTACAGCAGTCACAGAGTTCATGTTCAAATACCTGATAGACTGAGCACTCAGGCTTACATACTAACCTTGCATTGAAAGAAAAACGTTAGTAAAAACTGAGTAAAAATCTAGTTAGACCAGCACCTCAATCATACTCTCCAGGGGCGTGACCTGCAGGGGCGTGGGCCCCGAGAGACGGCATGACGTCAGGGCTACACAAGCAGCGCTGAAGAGCGGGCTCCATGTATGGCAAAACAAATACAACATTGTAAAGTTAAAAAATGGATAAATAAACTAATTTAAATTAAAAAAGAAAGAAAGAAAGCCAAAAAAAAAGAGCGGGCTCATAGCGCCCTTTGCTTTTCTATTTGAAATCGACTGCGCAGCATCAAAAGTGATTCTCAGCTTTACATCTAGAAACAGAGGCAGTCTCTCGCCAGAGTTCCTACTGCCCCTCTACCAAAGTTCATTCTAAAAACTCAAAGACAATAATAATAAATCTCTGTCTCATTGCAAAAATCCCTGACAGTATGACAGGCATCTCAGAGGAAAACATATGAACCCAATAAAAAAAAAAAAAGTAGGGGGGGTTGAACCAATGCCATAAAACCGGTGACAGAATCCTGATGAATAATAACTATCTAAACTATAATTAGAGGGAAGAGATTTGTTTTCTGTATAATTTTTTTTTCTAAATTCTACTTCTTCTTTTTCCTTTGTTTGGTAATGAAGAAAGTACCTAAACACTATTCTGTTCCTTTACTCAGGTAGCATGGTGACGTTTTGGACAGTAACACTTCCAAGGCGCTTCCTGGAATCCAGGGGTTCCAGGAAGGTGTACCACCTTTATTCCCTTAAATACAGGCCCTCAGGACAACGAGGCATCCAGTCTCAGAGCACTCGGATGAGAGGTCTACAGATGAGCTAGCGCAAAGTTCTGCTGAGTGGTTTTTCCTCCCCTCTCTTTCGCACACTGTTCAGGATGAATCGCGCATACTTCTGAAAGTCACCAGTGGTCAAGTCACTTTGCATTTTGGGGAGATTCTTGCTTTCGATACCAGCTGCTTTAGACTATGGCTTCCCATCACTCCTCCAATGAGGCTGCCCTCAATGCCTTATCATTTAGGACCAGCGATGCCCAGTACCTGTGAGAGGGGACACTCCTTCGCCAAGGAGCTCTGATTCATATCCTTCAGCAAGTCCTTCAGCGCATTCCTCACGGTGGTGTGCGACCACTGCTCGGGAGGCAGGTCTTCCAGTTTGGGGCAACTATTGGAGACACAGATTAGAAAGGGGATTATGACAAGATTGCATCCCGCTGCAGAACATTCCTTTAAGACAGACAGATTTCATTTTGCGCATCAAACAGATGCATCTGGAGATTGCTCTCGGTCTCCTGATTGTTCCGATTAGTTAATTACTTTATACAACACATCTGCTGTATCGATGCATGAATTATACATCAGCTGCCTGTGGTGGCTATTTTTCCATGTTACTTCTACCTTCCTGCTCTGATGCGCTCGGGAAGACAATTTAAGGTGTACTGCCTCCTCAAGAGCCACTGTGAAAAACACGAACGTGGGAACCGTTTTCCCTTCAGGACTCCGCTCGTACGAATTAGAATGGTTAAAAAAAATTATATAAATAAATAAGAGCAGGGCGATAGTGAATAAGGCATTCTTTCACAAAGTGTACACAGATGGCACTGTTCATGATATGCAAAAATATTTTTCTCTTAAGTAAACTTTATGTAAAATGCCTTCTTGCAATGCATCATTTAATTGATTACATATAAAAAGTCTTGTCTTTTCATAACCTGCACAAATAGACGCACTTGGGGGGAAAACTGCTTTTAAACAATAGACTGAAATTAGGAAAATAAAGGAGAAAGGGTAAGTGACAAAATCAATTTGGGTTAACCTCTCTGAAATGCAGAGGAAATCACAACTGAAGGCTGACCAAAGATAACTTCATTCAAACGATCAGGTGAGTAGAACGTTCTGCCCTGAAACTGCTTTCCTGACTCACCTGTGTAACTGAATTTTCAATGTGACCACATGATACACGTCTTGAAGCATATCTGCTACTGTAGCATCGGGGGCATCCGTCACGTAAGACAGTGGGACCGGATTCCACTTCCCAACCTGGATCAGCCCTATTCCAGATGAAGAGCACGTGTCACCGCATGTCTGACCCTTCAGATAACCTGCCCAGTGGAAGGCTGCTTCTCACCGCCCCCACCATGAGCAATACTGTTACTTCTGTTTGAATGATTCCCTTCCCTCTAAAAGGCAGGTCAATGAAAATATTCACAGCTTAGTTTTCCAAACTGTGAAATTATGTAAATGACGGTGGGGCTGTTTATTATTTTGGAAATAAAATCCCATCAATAAAACCTAGGCAGAGGCCACATTTTCCTAACTTACAGGAAGTTCTAATAAGACATAGCTGAACCAGTTCTAAATGGCTTTACAATTTAGATAAGATTCTCGATTGCAATGGGAATCAGCATTGAAAAATACTTTACAGCCCATAAAACCATCAGAAACAGAATAAAAGAAACAGAACTAGATATTCAGTCATAAATGCAAATTGACTCTCAACAGTCCATCTGCTCAGATACGCTCCTCACTTCCTTGTGGGTCCTCAGTGGAGCAGATTATTAAGGTCAATAAGCATACTAATGATTCAGCTGAAGTAATTTAAAAAAAAAAAACCTACCTCCACATTCCACATGAGCAAAATGTGTGTTAACTAAACCAAACTGAATTAAGCCAATTTTTTAAAGCCACAGTCTAGAAGGAACCCATGTAACATACAGCCTACAGTTCTTTGAATGAAAATATTCAGATGCCTTCTCTGTAAGGTAAACAAAGGATGCCAAGCAATTTCCCCAACCCCATGGATGCATTATTTACCTTTGGCCTGGGCAGCAGAGCTATGCGAATAACCCAGAGACAGCAAGGCCATTTCTATCAGCTGGTTGAAAAGCATATCCTTCCTCACCAACACAAATTCTGCATGCTCCTCCTTGCAATCGTATTCAATGGCATTTTCATAATGTTCTACCACGCAGAAAACCGGGAGCATGGTTCCTATCAAGGAGACAGAGGGAAAAGAGATGCAAACCAACGAATTTCAGCAACACAGTCTGGGGGGAGGAGGGAGGGAAAAATGAAGCCATGAAAATAAATCTTCACCACAGTGAGAGAAGGGGAGACTGTTCCCAAGGCAGCCGGCACAGAGATCCAGGCACACAGACACAAACATACACCTTCTTTTATTTATTTTCTTAAGTTGTAAGAGAAATGTTGAAATAGCATATGAATTTGGCCCTGAGGTAACGTGGGCTCCAATCTTAACAGAGCATTTCCCCAAACCAATTAATGCAGAATTCCCTTTCTGATCAAATCCTAGGGCTGACAGGAGAGGAGTGAGTGTCTGGTCTGATCTGCTGTGAGTGGTACCTGGTGTGCAAATGTAATTCACCAAACTCGGCTTCGAAAGAACCCGTCTTCATGCTTCCTACATGCTTTTGTTAGGATTCAACTTTCCCTGTCTGTGTCCAAACAAATTAGCTTTGATTATAAAATTATGAACGTTCACCTCCTTCTTTAAGATCTTCACATTGAGGCCACAGAAGAAACACAAAACTTAACCAAACTGATGTTCATAACACAGGATTTCAGTATGTACACACTGCAGATGAGTAATATTTATTTTGATGGCTACTCATTTAATCTACCTGCCTAAAAAGACATCACGGTAACCACAGGTCTTTAAAACGAACAATCCCTGCTCTAGTAAATGGGGTAAGGATGAGAGCAGAGGAAACTGTGCTCATCAGGGTGTCTCAGGATACAGGAATCTGCAGAGACTAGATGTGTTCCCTGTTTACTGTAATCCCAGGTAATAACTCAGGAGCCAGATGGCTATTACACACAGGCCACACCACCGTCAGCAAAGAGGCTTCTAGAAACAGAAATCACGGAACGCTGTCGTCCTCGACGTGTTTACACAGCCCACTGTCAGACTTCCAGTGATAAACAGAAAAGGGTTAAAAGCAGATGCAGCAGAGGGCACTGTGGCACACTGCCAGGAGGGCATCATCCTTAGCATAAATGATGACAAAGGTTACTGTGCCAGGGCGCCCACGACCCCCAATTAGTCCTGGAACGCTAATGCCTCTCTAAGCTCTGCCCTCTGGATCCACAGAAGCCAACCAACTTCTGAAGGTGTCCAGGGCCGGCAAAGCAGAGCTAAAAACCAGGGTTTCCTCCTGACACCAGAGGTACCCTTTAGAAACGCCCTATTTGCTTGTTTCTGCTGAACAAAGCCGGCAGGAAAAGCAGCCACAGTTTTCTACGTGGGTATCTACACCACAGCTTCAGTGAACTGTTCACAAGAGATTCTAGCTCTGACAAATAAACCCCTTTAGGTTTACTTAGAAAAGCTCACAAACTCATTTGGAGGGACCCAACAGGCTAGGCATGAAAAACAAGCTGTGGAGCTTGCCAATATCCTTGTCATTCATTCGGCTGTTTCTATACCAGAGAGAGAACCCGTCAGGGATCAGAAGGAGACTGGGAGAGACCACAGCAAAAACAGCAATACGCAAACTGGTGATTTCTTCCTTGGCTGGAAGGTACTCTGGCAAAACCTCCTAAACAAACAAACAAACAAAAAAACCTCCAACCCCTTTCCTTAAGGTGTGCTTTCTCAAGCCAGCCACACTCACTCTCTGGCACCCGTCAAGCAGAAACGCTGCACGTGAAAAAGAAGGTAAAACAACACTACCACCAGCACAAGGCTGGAGGCATTTTGTTGCTTCAAGCAGAGAACCTTCTGCAATTAAAGTGCATCTTTAAAATGTCACTACAAACGCAGTGCTTGGGGGTGGGGGGAGCAGCACTTGAGCAGGAAGTGAAATTATTGTACTTTGGTTTCTCCTCCCTCTATCCTGAGGTCTTCAAAGAGTTGGGTCACTAATACAACAAAAAACATAGGCATTGATTTTTCCTCTTATAGAATGATACAGGCCTGGGCTGCTCTTTGCTGCTCCTCAGACCTGGGAGATAACTGAAGGTTTTTTAAACTGTGGAAATAAATGCGAGTCGCTTTGGATTTTAGAGGGACCCTGTAAGATCATTAAGGTGGCTGCTGATAAGGTGACAATCGCGGACTTTAATTGTCAATCTGACTGCTTAAATCTTCCAGCAAACTGCCACGCCGTCCTCCTGATACTGCGAGTCAGGCTGAACAGGAGCCTTCTCTGAACTGATTGTTTGTGTCAGTGTTTGGCGAGGCTTCCAACTCCAGCAACTTCATAACCTTCCAGTATGGAAAGGGGAGTGCGCTGGTCACTGCTGACTGCTAAAAATACCGCATGATTTAAACCTGGAGGCAGTCTTAGAAGCTTTTGCTGAAGGTTTATGAGCCTGTGTAAACAGCACGTCTGCCATAAGGAGCAGTGAAGTCTGTAGAATCCTTGTCTAAAACTGTCCTGGCATTAAAGTTTGCTGTGCAAATATCACATAATACCAGAGACAGCTGAAATCTCCTATTTAGGAATTTATGGAACTTATATGTTTGCAGGCGTCAGAAAGTCTTTTTTATAGAGCCCCAGTGCTTCACAGTACAATATTAATGCACTCTGTTTGAAAAGCCATAATAAATTATATTTTTAATGCTCTTACCCTGGCTTTCTTAAGATGCATACATTCTTGGCAAACAATCAATAAATAGGGTAATCATGAGGAGAGGCCAAAGAATTTGCTGAAGTGCTGTTTTTCCATTTTTAATAGATAAAGATCTAACAATACGGACTGCTGTGTCTGTTCATTTCAGGATCAATATATTCTTTGTTTTCGCCAAACCAAGGAAAAAATAAATGATTGTATGATAAATGTTATGCATCAAACACAATGAAATTCCTCTGCCTGCTAACTTTATCTACTTAATATTCTTGGTTGTTACAAGATGGCATTTTTATCCTTTGCTTTAGCAAATGTAAGGAAAATCTGAATCCCATACACAGTTATTCACAGACAAATAAAGACCTTCTAAGGCCCACACATTATGCCCAGGGTAGACACTGATTTACAGCAACAACAGTGCTGAATGCAGTCAACGTGGTTAAACTCCATCAATGTGACATAAAATTGGCAAAAAGGAATCACACAGTTGCATATCCCCTCCTTATAAACTTGTTTAAATCTGCCCTTTTATCCAAAACACCCAATTATAGCAAAAGGGAAACACCAGAATTATCAGGTTTTTAGCTACTAAGTAATGAAGTTGCTCCTAAGAAAACAAACCACAAAAAAAAAAAAATCACAAAACTTTTACATCATATCGCAGAAGACTTCCATTATCTGTGAAACTGCCTTACAACCAGTAACACTATGAAAAAGCAAGGTCCGTCGTCAAACAATTTAAAGGTCTCATTCTCAAGCAGGGTTAGTTTCAGCAACAGCCACTTCTATACCCTCTTCTCCAACACTTTATCAATGGAAGCCTTGTATAACTGAGACCATTAGACTTAATTCAGTCTTTCTCATCCACAACGTCCAAAGACTCCAGCCTACAGTACAGGGAGATGCTCTGCTCCAGCACGGAGCCCACACTTCCAGACAGGACTGACGCTGCAACCAGAAACGGAACTAATTTCAGATCGGAAAAGAGAACCAAGGAGGAGAACGCGCGAAGCCAGGTTCCACCTGTCCACCCTCGCACCAGGCGATGCCGCGTGGACACAGGGCTGCTGCTTTCCAGGATTTGGCTCGCGAGTATTTACCTTTCCTAAGGTTGCTTTTCATCAGATGGCCCGAGTGTTTCAAAGGCACTCCCTGCATTTTTGCACCTGTGCTCCCAAGCCTTCCTCTTCCTAGCGGGCTCCCGTTCTGTTCCAGGCGGGCAATCTTGGCTGGTGGACCCTTCGGATCACTCACATTGTTAGACATTTCTGAATGTTCTTTCCCCTGAGTTGCCTCGTTCAAATGATCCATACTCAGTTACTCTCTAAAGATCACCTGCCAGAATTTAAAAAGAAGAAGACATGTTACAATTGGGTGGGGGTCTCCGCACGCCCCCCCCTTTCTCTGTGTATATATAACACCATCTACATGATTTATCCCTGGATATTTCTCTCCACAAATATAATGTATTTGTAAGACTGCTTAACCAGACATATAATGCAGAGGTTACTCTATTTCTAGATCACAGCATTATATTTCCATTCAAGTTAATGGAATAACTTGTGGAAATTGTATCAACACACATGAACGAAAAGATAATTTGTCACCTACCAGCAAAACTATGTGTGTGGGGGGTGGGGGGTGTGGGGGGTGTGGGGATTATTTTTAGAACAAGAATTACTACAAGTGTAGCTAAAAGGAAAATAACAAATTGTATTTATGGGTCCCAATTTTTAAAAATGACAAACTTACTACAGAACATAATAATGACATTTTAATCAAAGGTGGAAAGATTATCTTATCAGTACAAGAGATTAGTTAGATCTGCCGTCTTTATATTTTTATATACATTTTAATTCTCATGAAGGAAAAATAGATTCATATGTATATATACCACCTCAAAAGAAGGTAGCAGACATCTGCTTTTTAAACTCTCTATTGGCTTTATGGTTAATGTGTAGAAAAAGTTTTCTACTGTCAAAGTATCAAGAATTACATGACTTGTTTTAAAGATTCAGTCAAGTCTTGGCTCAAACATGCAATTGGATCATTCCATCCCTGACCAAGTGGATAGAAGTGGAGGATTTCTTCAAAGAGCCTCAATACTGAAGTATTACAACTCATGTATCTTAGAGTTAATATTTAGGTATTCTTTTGTAATAGAGTGCTGTTAACAATTTAAATACCAAAAATTTTGAAAACATTTTGTAATATACACGTTAGACTGAAGCACTAAACTTGCTTTGAAAGAAATCTTGTTAATGTTGGTAAAACAAAATAACCAGTGTTCAAAAAAATCTCAGCAGGCAATGAAGTCAACATTTCAATTAACTCCAGAAAAAATGAACAGATAATTATTTTTCAGTTGTATTATACTTTGGACATCAATTTTCATACTGTTTATAATAAAGCAGTTAGTACATTATCAAAATCACTTCTACAATAGCTCTAACATTGACAAGAACAGGTGAGTAGAATTATTTTATGAACTTTCATGGTACTTGAAGTATTGAGCTCACCAATACTAATGAAAAGAGAGTCATATTCAGAAAAAACAGAGAGAATATGATAATTATCACTTTCCTCCAGCTGTTTGGTAATTTGACCTATCTTGCACATTTATATATATATATACATATGCGTATATATAAAATATGAAGAAGCTACGTAGATACAGATTTGAAAGCTAGGTTACATTATTAGCAGGGCCTTTCTGAAAGCATTGTTTCCCCCTCTGTTTAACCAGATTACTGTGTCCACTATAATTAAGGAAAGAGGTGATGGGAAAGGGGAAGCAATGATAATCTGTAAGTTTAAAAGCAACCTTCAGAATGCCAGTTGAAGAACTATAAAGTTAGAGAAATAATGGCTATTTATCCTTGTACTCCAAGGTAGTATACTGACACCAAAGGTTTACCCGCTGATTGAGGTCCCATCTGCTTTTGGTTATGAGGTTCATTAACAATAAATGTGCCTCTTTTAACCACTTTTTATCAAGATTACTCTTTCCATTACATTAAACTGTAATCTAAAGCCAAAATTAGTGGTGATTATTAACTTACTCAAAACACTCTTTATAATGCTTCATGTGGGTTATAATATAGAACTGCTTTTCCTGAAATTGGCTGCCTTACCCTAAAGCAGAAGATGAATTTTAAAACATATGATTTGAAAAGAAAATACTTAACCCGGGTGGCAATTTAAGAGCCAAAAAAAAGAGAGAGGATAAGTAGACAACAGCATCAAAGTTAATGCTACAAAACGTATTAAGTAGTCATGAGGCTTAACAACATTATAAACTATGAAGTGATAGATGATAATTTAGTTAATGTATTGACAATCAAAACATCATATAGGTCATGCAAAATTGTCCTTCGAATGAATACCCACCTATAAGCAGCTATTAAACACTCAGTCATCTTGTAAAAAGCTTTACATTATAAAGCAAAATTACATGCACATAAAACACCCAATTTACTCATTTAAACTCTATGCCCAAGGCTAAAGTTCACCAAACCTGAGTTTGGAATTGCAAAGAGCAACCTCTGCGGGGCCTGCTGGACTGACTGCATGGGAACAAACTAAGGTCTCAACAGACGACAGGCTGGAGAGTTTCTTGTGAGTTACACATTTTAAAAACCTATTTCACTGTGATGTCTGGCTGGCACACTGAAAGCAGGCTACTTTCTCCAAACCCCACTTCCCTGTCCATAAACGAAGTCCATATATGATAATTAACGAATTAAACAGCGAACTCAGACACAGCAATTATTTCCTTGAAAAAGAAAGAGCAAAGCACTAAATTCCGGTTTCAAGAACCTATTTTTTTGCAGTGTGGGAGCCTTTTCAACGAGTTCCTTGCTGAATCGCCTCCCTCGCCCCCACACAACCCCATAATCACATTTTAAGAGACTGTGCCCTTATCCGTTCCATATGGCCGGCACGATCCAGGCCAAGCTTTCACTGTGACCTTTTAAAGAGACAAAGAAGCAAAGTACTATCTAGAAACAGAAACGCTGCAGTTTTACTGAGTGAAATTAGCAAAACCGACCTGAAACTCACCACTTCAAAACTTGACAGCATATAAATAACAAAAACAAAGGAGATTTCCTTTGCAGCCCGGGTTCTCGAAGAGAAGTTCAAGAATGATGTTTTCTATGTCCTTTTTTTTTTTTTAGTTAAAAAAAAAAAAAAAAGCAGCAGCAGACCTGAAGGCGACTTCCCCTGAAATTGTATTATTTTCTCTTCCTTTACCCTCGCCCCCCTAAGCGACGGAAGGGCAGATAAGCGTCTGGAAGAGTAGCCATGGGAGAAAGGGGTTAAGGGGAAAAAAAAAAAAAATCACAATTGGACAAACAGCATATATGGTTTGTAAAATGTCTAACCTCGGAGAACGGGGTTTTCGACGGGGGAGGAGGGGAGGCGGGAAGGAGGGAGGAGGGGGAAGACAGAATTGATCTGACAAGTGATTCGTTGGGGGGAATCGTAAAAACAAAGCCAAACCCGTTCGGAGCAGTACGCGGTGGCGGTGCTGGGGAGGCGAGGTGGGGACCGGGGATTCTCTTAAAAAGAAAAAGGAAAAAAAACAAACCCAAACAAACCTCGGCGGCCGAGGTCTGCAGAAGCGCCCCCCGCCCGCCGGGGCTCTCCGGGGCGCGGGCCGAAAGTCCGCCCGGCCGTGGCCCGCGGTCCCCTCCTCCTGCCGCCCCGCGCGCGCGGCTGGGGGGCCGGCTCGCCTCCCCCCGCCCGCTCCCCGGGAACCGCGCCGGAGAGTAACCGACCTGCAACTTTCTTCCCGCAGCCTCGGGCCCCGCGCGGGGCATCTAGCGGGGGGCCGGGGGCGCCGGGGGCCGCAGGGCGCGCAGGAAGCCCCGGCAAGGCACTGGGGCGCCACTTTGGAGCCGGCCCTCGCGGACGAGCGCCCCGAGGACCCCCCCGCGGCCCATGGACGCGGGGCCGCGAGCGTCTGCGGAGCCGGGAGAGTGAGGCGGGGGCGGGGGGGCCGGGGGAGGGGGCCGGAGGGCGCCCCCGCCGCCCCCCGAAAGTCGCGGAGCCCTCGCTCAGCCGGAGTCCGAGGTAAACACCCGGCCCCACAATGGCCCCGGGGCGCGGGGGGCCCGGACGCCCTCCAAACTGAGCAGGAGTTTCGGCGCGCGCGGGCTGGGGGCGCGGGGCGCCCCCCGAGCCGCCTGGGCCCCGCGCCGCCTAGAGCGCGGCGGAGGCGACGAGGCCGGCGGGCGCCCGGCGGCGCGGCGCCGAGTGCGCGCGCGGGCCGCTCCCCGCGCCCGGCCGCTCCGCTGCCCCCCGCGCCGCCGGCGCGGCCCCCATCAAACGCGGGGCGCGCTCCTCCCGGCCGCCGCCGCCGCGCCCCGCTCGGCCCCGCGCGCCCGGCCGCGCCGCCGCCGCTGCTGCCGCCGCCGCCGCTGTGGCTGCCGCTTCCCCGTCCTCGTCATCTTAACGCACGGCCCCCGCTCGCAGCCCCCGGCCGCCCGCCGCCCGGCCCTTCCCCAGCGGGGCCGGCTGCGCCGCGTCCGGGCGGCGGGAGCGAGCGGGCGGGCGGCGCGGGGGCGGGGGCGTGGGGAGGGGCGCGGGGCGCGGGGGAGGGACGCGGCTTAAAACCCGGGCTGGAGGCCCGGGAGCGCGGAGGGGCGGCGGCGCGGCGGCCCGGCGCGGGGGGCCGGCCGAGCGGGCGGTACACAATGCCTGGAACAGCGGGGCGCGCGGGCCGCGGGCGCGCGGGGGCAGGTGTGCGCGGCGGCGGCGGCGGCGGGGAGCGGCCGGCGGGGAGCGCGGGGGGAGGCGGGGGCGAGGCCGGAGGCGAGCGGGGGGCGGCGTGAGCGGGGCGCGCTGGCGCTCGGGGACGGGCGAGGGCGCACCGGCCCGCGCGGGGCTCCGAGGCCGGGGCCCTTCGGGACGGGGCCGGGGGACGGCGGGGCACAGGCTCTCGGGAAGCGCGGAGCGCGCGCCAGCAGAAACGGAAGGGCCGGGACCCCCGAAACGCTCTGCGCAGTAGGATCACTCGTCACGGGAGGGGAAGCCTCCACGAAGAGCCAGCGGCCCAAAAAGACGAGCACTTTCCGTGCTCATCGGTACCCGTCCTCTCTGTACTGGGCGCAGGTAGATGCCAAGGTCCCTCACTTCTGAGCTGGAGAACTCGGAGGAGGGAATACGTGGCCCACGGTGGCCGAGTTAAACAAAATTTGGGTCACTTTCTTGAAAGAGACCCGACTACTTAAAAGTTATTACAAGGAAAACGTGCAACCTTTACCCCTGGTGAAAGACAGTAAAGTTGGGGGGGGCGGTTAATACCTGTATTGTAGCAATAAATACTTCTGTAATCTAAGGTTAATTACCCAGGTAGATAAATGGTCATTACCACCCAAGTATGATCCTCTTATTTAGATAATCTATTAAATACAGTTCCTATAAAAATGAAGAACATCACAGTCTTGCCCGAAATGGGGATGTAGCGTTCATCGTTTAGGTTTGAGTGCTAACATCTTAAGACCCTGAAGGTAGTTAATCATTCAACAGAAACAAAAATGTTCCAATTATTTTTTCAGAATACACTAAGAGGGAAAAGAGAAAAATCAGTGAGATAAACATTTTGTTACACATAAAAAAGCAACAAGTTAGCGCAAGTACTGAGATAAGAGGAAAATATGCAAATGAAGCTCTTTAAAGCTACCAATATACTCTCAGACACTGTCTACACTAGAAATCTTAGACAAACAGAAGGTAAAACACAAGATAAAGAATAGGAAATAATGGCCTCCTGGGGAGGACAAGCTTAGGAGGAACACAGTGAGAATATATCACTCTAAAGGCACCCACGTTTCACCCACAAAACCAGAAAGGTTAGTGAAGGCAGCAGTGAATCTTGGTACACATAAACCCAAACCTAGAGCTAAAGAATGTGATGATAAAACACAGCATCAAAAACAAGAAAAGAAATACAAGGCAATCTTTATGAAAAAGCTCAAATGATACCGTATTTTCAAAAGTTGATATGCAGGAAAGTATGGAGGAGAGTATTTTGATTAAAGTATAAGAAATACAATCAATAAGGAAATATATAAACATGGCAACATGTAACACTGGTCTCAGAGTTGTTGTTGTGGATGGAAGTACTTAAACATTTTTTTAAATGTTTGATATTCAGAAGAAAAACACGGATAACACTGTTATCTTTATAATGAGTGATTTTTGCAATGTGATGGGTTAAATTGGGAATTTCCAAGATGTATATTATAATAGTTGCTTCAAACTGGTGCTGCCTGACATGTTTCCCTGAAACCTGCCTGGCTTTTCAGTAGGGACTGTGCATTCTAGTATCACAGTGTATAAATTTACAAGCAATAGCAAAATCTCGGAATAGAGGAAAAGTATCCTTTACTACAAAGAATCATTCAGGCAAATGGAACTCCAATTGAGTGTTTAAAAAGAAAGAAAGAAAGTTGCTGGGCAAAACAAAATTTGAACAAAGAGAAAGGAAGACTAAAAAAGGTTACTGAATATATCAATATTAAAACACACTGGGATAAAATACTGTAAATGATGATTATCCCATTATTTCCACAAATAAGACAGAAAACTTTCTGATTACCTTAGCCTCCGATTGATGTGGGGGTTAAAATATTAATCTTTAAATTTGAATAGCAGCTTTTATCTAGGAATTCCAAGCTAATTCTCAAACACAAAACATAAAAAAGTGTAATAAGAATGGACATGGCCTTGGAAAATGATAAAACAGAATAAATGAGGATAAAGGCATCTAATAATAACTTTACTATTAAAAAATACTCAATTATAAGTCTATTAATCATATATGCATATTAATTTCCCTCAAGCACATTCTTTATTTCAGAACTATGTAAGATGTAAGCAAAATGGCACAGAGATTTATGCCCTCCAACTAATAGTACACTGACGAACTTCCTGTATATTATCTACTCTTTTAGAATACTCACCAAACCACTTAGTACTAAACCCAGATTAAAATAAAGAACAAAAGAAAAATAATAAGGAAAATCCCACCTTTCCAGACATATGTGAAAATAAACTATCGTGATAGGGGAGGCATCAGTTTTATTCTACAAAGTATCTTAAATTTGGCAATAAAGATGCAAGCCAAGTATTGAGAAAAGTTAAGATAAACTTTATAAGTCCAGCTATGAGAACGGAAAACCTCAGGAACATGAAATATTACAAGTCAAATACATGAACTACTAAACATGTGGGTGTACAGTTAAAACAGTGCATCAATTTTTTATCACAGGAGAAGGAATTCAGTCTGGCTACACAAAGGTAGTGGAGATAAAATATTGTAACAGATATGAGATTTTTTAAAAACAATAACAAAAGGACTACTGCATGCTTCAGGTGGCCCCATATTAAGATAAATATGCTGGCAGATATCCGAAAGCATTAAAACACATTCAGAGTTCTGAGTAGCACATACATTTGTAACAAACAGAGAAAGCATTTAGAATTTGAACGCTTTTAAGATACGGCAGCTCCGCCAGTGACTGTGTTAGCAAAGCAATGTTTACCACCATAGCACTTTCTAAGGACATGGTAGGGGTTTTTTTTCCCATCTTTTTAAATTCAAATACTGTTGGCTATCTCTCCACGCTCTTAAAGCAGCACATTTCACGTGGCATATTGCTCTTTTTGTCGCGTCGACTCTTTGTTTTTTGGCTTTAGCTGCAGGTGGTGTTTTCCATATATGATTTCTGGGAATACGGTCTGTGTTGGCCATAGAAGGATGTCTCTCTGAGCCATATGTTCTGCTGTCATGTGTCTCATTTTGTCTGTCTCGGATGTCAGGACTGATTTCCACATCGTTTCTTGAATGGACCAGATACAAATTTGTAAGAGCAGGGCGGGGGCGGGGGGGGGACGGATTAAAAAAAAAAAAAACTGGGGCTGGAGCCCAAGCAACTTTGTCAAAACATACATTGGAGAGGAAATGCAATATCCTGTAAACATTCTCACCCTCCTTCTCACGTCTTATCTGTGACTGACATCATCACAACTGCATCGCTTGGGAGGGGATCTGTGTGCTCAAGTTCAGGAGTCTGCAGCGTGTTTGCGTGTGCAGCTGAGTCAGACGGACCCCGCACCTCTGGAGGTCACGTCAGGCTCGGTGGGACTGCCCTACTCGAGAGGCTTGGGCCCTGCATCCAGCCTGACCCCGCCTTGAACCTGGGGAAGGGAAGCCACCTCACGCTTTTCTCCTTTAATGAATCAACAGAACTCTGATTAAACTTTCAGGCTAATCATGCAAGAAGGCCTGGTCCCCATTTTACACTCTCATAGCCTCTGGTACTTCTCCTTTGTCACAGTTGTCATCAATTAACAATCTGGATAATTATTGGCTTAATAAATATCTTCCATCAGTTCAGTCATGTCCGACTCTTTGCAACCCTGTGGACTGCAGCCCACCAGGCCTCCCTGTCCCATGCTGGACTGTAATCCCTATGAGAGCAGAGACTGTGTCTTGCTCACTGCCCTATTACCAGGCATTCATACCGCATCCCTGCACTGTTTACATTCTGAATAAATAAATGAGAGCCAAAAGCTCAGTGTCACTTGCAACCAAATTCTATGGCTAATTGCAATGACCGTTCCTCTTAGAGACTGTGGAAGTGAAGTGGAGTTAACAGTGGGGGAAGTGGCTGTATCGTTGAAACGTGAATTCACTGAAATTAAATAACATTTACAATTTAGTTCCTCAGTTACACATCAAGTGTTCTATAACCCCAAGTAATGAGTGGCTATCCTATGAGACAGTGTGGGTTAGAGAACCCTTCCACCATCGCAGAAAGTTCTCCCAGGCACCACGGACCTAGAGAACTTCTATAATACACGACTAAATAAATCCAGGACCTTGTCTGGAGGAGTCTTAGAGGTGCTGGACAGCTTTCAGACATCCTAATGAAGTTCAAATTGAAGTCCTTTTCCATTTTAGAACGGGCCCATGAATCTGTAAAGTTGCATGGAATGAGACTTGGGTGGTACTGCACACAAATTTAAGACAGCTTTCTAGACATGTCTGTATGTGAAAGGGTCTTAGAGTACGTTTGGAATAACATGCATTTACCCCAAAGGCTGCTTTCCACGAACATTTCAACAGCTCACAGGTGAAGCTGAAAACCACAGAATCATTCCACACCCTCTCCCATCACCACATTAAAAAAGCAGAGTTGCCACTAGAAATGGCTTTTTTGGAAGCTTTAGTGTAGATATCTACTCAAACTGGGAGGGCATCCAAATACCAAACAAATAGTGGTGTGCTGCAGAGAATCAAAGCAAACGGCTTGAAAATGTTTCAGGAGAGATAAAGGAGAAATAATAAACTCTAAATATGGGGCCTAAGGTTTTTGGTTTTTCTTTTTTTCCCTAATATGTGGGGTTTCAGTTATAGCCGGACTAACAGCGATCAAAAGTTGTTTCCTAATTACTTTAAGGTGAATGTAAATACCCACTGGTAATTTGGGTTATGGTTTTAATAGACAAAGGTCATTATTAAAGCAAAGCAAAGAAAGGCTGATGTTTGAGCTAGTTTGGGGAGAGCGGGCTGAGATAAATGAACGGCCATTAGAGTTGGCTTCTAGAACCTGGTGAGACTTTGAAATATTTGCAGTGTTTACATTCTGAATAAATAAATGAGAGCCAAAAGCTCAGTGTCACTTGCAACCAAATTCTATCGCTAGTTGCAATGACCATTCCTTTTTGAGACTGTGGAAGTGAGATGGAATTAACAGAAATATTACCTCTCATTATCACCTCTTTTTAAAGCAAGAATTTATTAGACAAAATTTTATATCTTCCTTCCATAGATATCAGTATGGACCACAACATTGACATTCACAATGGAAATAATCCCGTTGAAATTGGTTATCTCTGCCTAGACCTAACTCCAAAACTGAATAGGGGGCCAGGTTCCAATAGCAATGCTGTTGAGACCCCCACATACCTACGTATTAGCCTATGTATTAATAGCTATCAGCACCAAATCCCTTAAGAGTTTCAGGCTGTCTTCTTTCCCCATTGCTTCTGGAGAGCCGGGCCTCCCTCTTCTCACTGGGGACCTCCCTTCTGCCTCATTCTTTGATATGCAGCCTGATTGCGCCTCTTCTTTCCAAAGCCTCCTCCAGCTATTAGCCCCTTCCTATATGCCCCATCCCACCCCAGTCCTTCAACTGTGGCATTTCATATTTGCATGCCTGCCCTTCCCAAATGCAAGTCTGTCAACATCTTGAGGCTGGACTCCTGTCTGTATTCCAGGAGTCTCACAGTGCCGGCAATTAACAGGGAAAGGAAGCCAAGACTGTTTTGATGAGTGCGTGCTGGAAAAATCTTAGAAAGATTCTTGCACTCTTAGGCAGTAAAAGCCAAGGATAAGATCAGAAGTTAGTTAAGTGGCTCCTCAAATCGGCTGCATGTTAATATCACATGGTATGTCAACAGTCCAGATACCCAGGCTGCACCCCACTGCCAAGGGTTGGAGCCAGGCAGGCAGCGGTTGCGTTTCCAAGCTGATTCCAGTGTACAGCCAGGTGTAGCATCCACTGGAGTAGGTAATGTGTTAGAGACAAGAAATCAAATATACCTGTTAGGACATCTTCCAAGGGTATGGAGATCCTGGAGTCACTTGGGAAAGTTAAGGCTCTTTTAAGAATCAGCACTTACCCCAAATTTAAGAAATTTATGTGCAGGCAAGATACTTGTTTCAAATTAAAAAAAAAAGGTAGGGGGAAAGCTATTAGATCATTGATTTGCTGAATAAAAGTCTGCTGTTTGAGGAACCGTGATAAATTAGCATTTGGGCACTTGCTTGAGATTTACAGGGGTGCCAGAAATCCTGCGCTAGTGTATGATTTATCATCACAGACATAAGAGACGAACCACAAAATTACACGTGGAAGTAAAGTTCCAAAACCAGTCTATTATTTACTGGAGCCAGAACCATCCTGCTTTTCTCTAATTTTTTTTTCCCCCAACATACTTGAGCAGGCTTTTTCTCCCAGAAAATTTCAACCTTTAGTGAGATTCCCTTTGAAACAGCTGACACCGTTCAACTCTTCTCCAGCCCCAGTAGTGGCACTTGCGCAGGACTGAAGTGTCCACACTGTCCGTGCCCAGGAGAGGGGGCAGGGCCCCTCGCCACTGGGCGGCACCCCAGGGAGCCCATGGGATTTTAATTCCAGCGAAGTCGAACAGGAACTGTTCTCAGCCAACCTTTAGTCAAGACGCATCAACCAAGTCTTCTTAGTGATGCCAATGCTATTCTGATCTTTCCCGGCTTACCTGAAGGGAAAAACCTGAAGGTCTCTTTGAGGTTGCAACAGACCTGGATGCTGGTCCATAATGTTTCTGGGAAAAGGATCAACCGAGGGCCGTATCAGATACTGTACCACCGTGCCCACAGGGCCATTCACTGGGGACACAAGGGCAACGCGTCTGGACAGTGTTGAAATACTCCTCTGATGCCTGAAGCTCGCTGAAGCAAAGGAGGAGTTTAATTCAAAACTAAAGCACATTCTCTTTGGGATGACGGCAAAGACCTGGAAGAGACTGTGGCACGGGGCGCATGATGGTGTGGCTGTGATCAAGGCCACCAAACTGCCCACTTTCACGCCGTCCAAACGGCATGAGGCATGGCACCTATCTTCTACTCCAATTTAAAACTCTGAAAACAACAAAACTAAAGGAAAACAATCATTTGTTCCTAAGGCTGGCAGATGTATATTATCATGTAAATATCACGCTATGCAGAAAACAATAAGCTGCAATGCATTGACAACTGCCTCCAACCTTCCACTGCCTTGCCCTCACCCGCCAACAGCCACGGTCCAGTCTCTGCTGGATAATTAATTCATATGATGATTACCTGACCCAAGGATAATTAACATGGATTGCTAATGAGAGACCCAACATCCCACCCAAAGTAGGTAATCTGATGGTCCTCTGATGCAAGAAAATGGTTCTCTTTTCAGATTTTCTTCTATATTCTTGTATCTTAGCAAAAGAAGAGAAAGGAGGGACAAAAACCAGGCCTTCCAAATATCCAACATTCAAATACCCAAACATTCTATTTGGATATTTTTCAAATGAGTAAAAATTAACCACACTCCTGAGACAGCAGACAGTCCCTAGGAAGCATCTGTAGGATGCTGACACTCCCTGTAGTCCAGTCACAGAGGTGTGACAACTCCATATATGTACTCCATGTAATAATTTACACACTCTCCATATAAACAGTCTAGATTGGACTTATTAATAAGAGAATGCATGTTTAGGAATAAGTTCAAAAGGCTTTCAAATTTATTTTTATCAGTCACTTTTTGTGATAGTAATTACAATTATTTATTTCTGCATGCAGTAATCTGTAATGATATCTTTTTTATAGTGTATTGCCAGATACTGTTTCCTATCATCTATTATCACTGCATTTATATCAGGGACTTTTATATTAATGATGGAGTTTTTTTTTTTAAGTATTGGAAATTTGTATCTAAATTGTATCTCCCTGAAGTTCATTCCACATATATGTATTTTTCTGACGTATGACTAAGGAATATGATTACATAGTAAAGCCAAATGAAGATTACATATTTATTGGTCTAAAATAAAATACTAAATAAAAGAAAATAATTTAAAGACTAAATAAAATACTAAAAAATAGTTTCAAAGCATAACTGTAGCTAAAGGATATCCAGTTACCTATTTTTCAGGTGCGGCTTTATTAGTGTGTTTATTGTGGAATTTAATTCATTAGATAACCGACAGGGACTATAAATACACATGCAAATTTCCAGCTGATATGAAGCAAAAAGTTGATAAATAATGCTGCAATATAACTTTAAAAACAGAAGTAGTGAGCCTTCAGGCTATTTTTTTAATCATTTATTTTTATTTATTCTGTAAAGACTATTTTCATTTGTATTTTTAAAATCTATATATAAATACACTTGGGAGAGAAACAAACAGCACATTTATGAAAATTTTTGATGGGGACCAGCTTGTAACTGTTTTGAGACTGTAACTGCTGTAAAGATGGACAATCCCCACCATTTTATTACTTCTGCAACTGAAAAACTACTACACATTCATATCATATTTAATGAAAATTAAACTTATCTCTCTGTGGAGGTAACAAGACTCTCAAAAATAACTTTTTAGTTCACTCTGCACAAAGGGGTTTTGTCTCTAAGAATTTATAGCACCACAAGCTAGTGTAAAAGCATCTTTGGCATATGCTGTAGTTTTGGATATAAACCAAATCTTGGGGTATTTTCAATAGATTTGGAAAATCCAGTTGTTTGACCAACATCCTAGTATGAATAAATGTATATATGATACACATCTAGCATAGCATGATATATACATTCACAGATACAATCCGCATGTCATACAAGAGAATGTTACACAAATTAAAACTAGTCAACCACAGTTTCCATCAGAAATTCTTTTAAACCCAGAGTTAGTGTAATAGTGCTGTCTATCAGTAAGCAACTCCTACAAAAAAGAGTCAGTGACATAGTGGGAAAAGAAGTGGAGAACAGCAGAGACCTTAGATTCAGGTGGTTCTTCCTCTACCGACTAGAAGAGTCACCCTTTGTGAGCCAAACAGGACCCGGATCTGTATCCACGAAGTGATGGGAAAGAATCTGATCATCTGTAAGACCACAGAAAGTCTCTTCCCTTAAATTTAAGTTAAAAAAATATCAAGTTCATTTTAAAGAGAATATAAAGATATGAGGAAATCTCTCACATGCTACATTAGATGTTTATCTATATATGAGACAGGTGTCAAACAAACAAATTAAAAAAAAAAAACCCACTAAGGCAAAGGGAAACTTTAACTCACCAGATTCCATCTGTTACATCTGAATTCATGCATAATTGATTATCCATGACTGGTAAGTTCTTTTCTCACTAGCCGACCACAGTTTTCTAAACATTATGTATTAAATCACTAGCAAAGTAGACTACATTTCAGAAACAGCAAGGGCAGAATAAGAATATTTTAAATGAAAAATTACATGCTGGTTAATAATAATACAGCTGACCTATGTTTAAGGGAGAGAAATTTTAATCATGTGCATATTAAATATTAATAACCTATTCTGTTATTGTTATAATAAGGTTAAGTAGGCTTCTCCATGCTTAAGGAGAGAAGGAGAACCAGGAATGCATAACTATACAAAAAGACACAGAGACGGGAGACAGACAGAAGGAAAATGTGTCAACAATAAACAAGAGGAAATGAAAAAGAAGGGAAAGATGAAGGTGGAAACTCATCTCTATGTGTCATTATGACTGCCAGAGTACTGGCAGAGAAGCAGCATCCTTTTATTTCAATTTTAATCATTTCTGAATTTTAATACCCGGCTCCTTTTGTAATTCTCCTGGCATTCCCCATATGCCTCCATCCCAGCCAAAACACCAGTGTGAATTAAATGGCGGGCAACCACACCACTGACGTAGCCTCCCCAGAGAACCTACCAGGGGCCCAAAGCGGAGAAAGGTGTGTCTACCTTACATCCCTAAGGACCTCCAGCCAATTAACTGGCTGAATGCTCTCTATTTTCTCTAATTTTGCAAAGAAGGACAGGAGTTGGGTAATCTACAGATAGAGAATCATTAAAAAAATAAAGCAAGCCACTGGTAACACAATAATCAGTGACCATCAGGGCCTGGAAAAATGAGTTTGCTCTCACTGGCACTAAGGAGCATCACATGATTATTTAATTACAGCTCTAATTTTTGCCTCGTGGATGGCAACATATCAACAATTAATAGGGCGAATAGAGGAGACTGTTTTTAAAGAGACAGAATGTGCATGATAATGGGCTAGGTCACACAGCAGTCCCTGCTTCAGGAAGATTTTTCTTTGTGTAACTAAAGAGCACTGTCTTGCAAAGAGCCTCAAACGTGGAAATAAATTTAAAGAGGAAGTGTCTTTTTTTAAAGATAACTTTCTTAGAAGGCTGGGAACTTTTCAGAATGTTTTAGATGCACCTAACCCAACCCCACTGCAATGCGAGCATTAATTTTAAGGAATAGAAGGACATCGTCCTTAACATAAATACCCTTAATCTCAAAACAGTGTTATACAACGGATATAAAAATCCATTTTATATATAAGTGGATAGAAAAATATCTGTTATGCAACTAATTATGGCTGATACTTATCCAGTGAGGTCCTAGAGAAACATCAGCATCGTGGCAAAGGACAGACAGAGGTCAGTCAGACGGGGGCTGCTTCGCGCCCAGTATTTCTGGCCCAGAGGATCAGGAGAACCGGTAGCCAGTAGCCTGACTCCAGGGACCTCCAGGAGTGCTCTGCGCTGATGCCAGAGCAGGTTATGAGCACCACCCGACACCAAAGGACAAGAGCCTGGACAGAGACCTGCCCCATCCTCAAAGTCGAGGAGGAGGAAACAGCCCCTGGTGCTACTGTCCAAAGGCCACAGCACACAGAGAAGAGAGACACTCAGTTATCCCGACCCTGGCGCACGTGCAGATAACCCCAGGAAAAGAGAAAAGCCTTTTCCCACTGAACCATATCGGCACAAGCTAAATTCACTAGTCTGTTATTAATTTAGCAGATCTTTAATGAGTGCTCTCCATGCAAGACAGAATGTGAAGTTACTATTTTCTATAACACAGACATGTACCTTATACTGATTTTGTGTGTGTGTGTGTAGTTGGATAACTTGTTGGAATAAATAAAGGCAGCAGCACCTAAAAAGTCATAAAATGGGAATCCCAGTACATTTTTAAGTGCTGTATTGCAAGGTTACAAGGTCAACATATCCAGATTAACTGAGAGAGTTCAAAGAGTCAAGCAGTTTGAGAGTTGTCTAAGGCAGGCTCAGTCCAGCTTTCAAGCTCACTAATTTCAGTCACCCATTGTCTGCCATGCCAGAAGCCAAGGCAAAAACCCAGGCTTTAGATTTGGAAAATAAAATAGTCTTAGAACTACTGCTGTGATCAACTGCTCAAATGTATCTTATATATCATGCTACACAGAATTCTAAGAAAGCATAGCCTGGCTCAAGAAATTGTGACTAAAAAGATGCTACAACGAGTAGCAGTAAGAGGCGCTAAATCAACTCAAAAAGCTTTAATGGCTTATGGTGGCCAAAGTCATCACAAAACAAAAATGCAGGCATCTCAAACTACAGTGTGGGAAGGCTAAAACTGCTGAGGGACACTGATTTCTGAACCTACTAGCAAAAGTGCTCAAGTCAATGCTAATACAGAGAAGGGGGGAAAAAAGAAGAAAATTAAAAATCTTACATCCCAGTGAAAAGTTTAAAATTAAGTTACTTTATTAGAAAACATTCTGATAATCTGGACCCAAAATCTGACTCCATACATTCTGAAAGACTGTTTTGAAAAGAGTCTAGCAAGCAGCAGCTTGTATGTAACAGTATACATCATTCTTTTTTAACATGACTGTTAATATACAGTTAACATGTCTCAGAAAAGGCTGTAATTAACTGTCTACTGCTCCAATAACACTAATAAGTGTACAGTATTATTAAAATACAATGACTCCTTGCAAAGTAAGGCTGTCATTTTTAAACTTTTAAGATAATGTTCTAAATTGTTTTTGAATCTTCTTAAACCACCCCACAGCGAGCCTACCTCTAAGAAAAAAAATTTTAAAGCATAGTTATTAAAATATCATTCCTTCCTCTCACAGTCTGGAGAAATCTATTAGAAAGAACATCTAGGTATCATTTCAGTTGGCGAAAATACAGTGAGAAACACTTGGATTATTTCATCAATTCTGGATGTCCTTTTAAAATTTTAAATTGTAAGTATTTGAATTGAGTGCCTTATTTACTGATAAAATATTTTTATCAGTGAACAGGGAAAGGAAGGTTTGCTATATCAAGAATCATTACATAGCCCTGCTGTTAATCCCCAATGAGTTCCATTGTCTGGTTCACTGGATCAGGAAAACTCAATTGCATTCAACATCAAACAGCTAATTATGGAGACACCATATTCAGGACTATCTCTGTTTCAAAAGATATCTGCATATACTAGGTTGTATTTTATTTATAATAATTATTACAATAAAATATTTATAACAGAAGACCTCTTTTAACTTAAAGTCCTTAACATTATAAACATTAAAAGGCCAAATTGTCATTTGCAGGCTCTTAACGGCGTATCAGAAACCATTGAGGAAGACTAGAAAAGAACCTCTAGCAATCCACTCTACTCTGTGCCCAGCTTCCTGGAAAACTGCATCCAAAGAGTACCCCCTCTCACAGATTACTGAGTACCTTTTCTTTAAATATCTCAAGGAAGGAAGATCTAGTAATTTCTCCTGGGAGCTCTCTACCCCATTTCACCACCCAGAGTAGCACGCATGCTGCAGAATTTCTGCTGCTATCTGCTTCCAAATCATCTCTCACCAAGAAAAAGCAACATCCAGACACGGAGACCTCCCCTGGACTCTAAGTGACTCTCTCCCTGTGGCTGTAGCCCCTGAGTCTCCACATGGAACTTTTCTGGCACTTACCCTCCAAACACCAGAGGCTGCTCTCAGAATCTAGCCCTCCAGGAGAGCTCTCAAGAAGTAGTCTTTGACGAGGTGACAAGGATGAAGTTGTCTCTGGCACTGCTGGCAAGGCAGAAGCATCCCCAAATGAGGTGGATACCAGTTGCCTGCAAAGCAGCTGGACCATTACTGCAGTTCTGAGGGTACGTCACAAATCAGGTCATAGCTCTGGGTAGAGTCCACCCACTTCACCGGGTACAACGCCCTCCACTTCCTGCACACCTGGGGGGAAGGGATGCGGGGGGGGGGGCACAATGCAGGTCCACAGACACCCTAGCAGGGGCAGGACCAGGTGCAGCCTGCCATCTGCTTCTTCTGCAAGCGTTTCAGCTTCATTTGGGGGACCTGCACCCCTGAGGTGCAGCAAAAATTCGTGTCACGATAAGCGGGCTCGCAAATGAGTGATGAGTGTAATAAAATATTGCACAGTTAAAGGTTTTATCCAGCAAGACTGTTTCTCCACTGGAAAACTGAACCAACTCTTAATGTTTGATTACAAGACACTTCACTACCAAATATCAAATAACTGGACTGAATAAATGTCAGCTGAATCTAGGCACATACATGCTGGGATACTGGTTAACTGATTTTCATCTCTGATAACTAAGCTGGGATCGCCACATAAACCAAATTACATCCTTGAAAGTCCATTGAAAGAGGTGATGAGAATTTCTATTTACGAACCTTCAGACAGCAACAACTGTGGAAGAGATACAGAATAACTTCAAAGCATAAAAATAGGCCAATATGCTGGAGAAACGCTAAGCTACTAAATCTCACCCAGAATATATATACACACAATCTGTATCTATTTACTCTGAAATGAAATATCTGATCTTAAAAAAGACTTTAAAAAATAAACAGCAAAAGGTACCATTGGCATAAGTTCAAAAGTACTAAATAATGTGTGTTAATGTGCTGATCACACTCTATGAAGACATCAAGTTGAAATAGACTTACCATTGAGAATAGCTCTTAGGAACGATATATAAATTACCGTAGAAGACACTTTTTCTTTGGGAGGGAAGGAGAAGAACCTTGTGTAACAGATTTGATTGATATGCTGCATTAAGGCCACATTCTGCTCTGATGTCAATGGAACATGTGATTAGAGACTGACAACTGGGTGGACAGGCTGAGTGTTAAGAGCTACTTACAGAATGTCCTTTATAACAAGCACTTTCTCAAATTAATTATAAGTTTTGGAACTCAACTTTAACTGTATTTTGATGTTTCCAGGGGTCTCCAAAGAGAATGGGCTTCCAATTTAAAAGGAAAAACACCTGAATTTAGTATTGTAAAAAAGTTGAGATCCAAGGTTGGCAGCTTAAACAAAAAGATGAAGGAGGCAAGAATATTCTCAGAGGAAAGTTAACTGTACCAATCCATCCATTCATCTGTGTGTCTCACTTCATATTCATATTTGCAGATCTCCATTAAAAACTGAAGCATTTCATCTAAAGCTTGGAAGAGAAGACACTTTATCAAAGCTATTATCTAAGTAATCAAAGAGTTGAAGTTATGTCTTTGGAACTTTGTAGAGAGTTTAATTTAGCAAACGTACACTTGAATGTGTTTGAACATATTTGTCCTGAGGTTGCTCTAAGATGACTGTTTTAAGTGGCATGTGGATTCTTTTGGGATTTGGATGTAACAGTTGAGGTATGTAAAGTAAACATGTATAATATCTCTTTCAACTGATTCTTGCAGGACAGAAATGAGAAGATGAAGTGGCTCTTTTTTTAAAGTCTAGCCACTGCGAAATGGTAAGAAGACTCTTCTCGACCCCTACCCCCAAGCAGGAAGAGTCTAAAGCCCCGGATTAGAGTACAGGTGGATATTAAAGTGGAGACAGGGCCATTATTTCCTGGTGACAGGAGTATAAATACGTGCACTAACCTATAAACTGGTATTTACTTCAGGAAGGTAAGTAATATTTTTCCTCTGATTGCTGAGCTGTCAGTTTAATGCAGCGTAAATAAACAGTAGGTGCCTGCTAGCTCGAAGTAGGAAGTGTTCATTCCACACGAGGAACAGATTACTGAAGCCTGATGCTCATCGTGCTGAAACATAACTTTCATTTTACCAGAAAATACACCCTACCATAGAGGATTTTCCGTGCCTGATCTATTAATTAACTTAACTCTGTTCTGTCAAAATGTAAACCAATTTGTTAAAAGCATCCCAGAGTTTTGGAGTTTGCAAACCAAATCAATTGGAAAAGCAAGAGGGATGACGGTTCTGTAATCTGATCACAAATGCTAAAAATGACTACTTAATAAGCAGAAACTATACCAAACCAAAAAAAGACAAAGAGCATATTTAAATAGAGAATTTAATCATCACGGTTACCGAATTTACTCAAAATCCTCCTCCTTTGCTAATTAAAAGCAACTGGCACCTTTTATATTTTGCAACCTTGTGCTACTGAGGTCTGTTCACTATGGATGCTTATTCTGCTCTCTGAAATATCTAATGGCAAACCATTCATAAAAATCCAATCACATGCCTTAATTCTAATCAAAATACTACTGAACTCCCCTGAGAGAAGTGGCAAGTTTGGAGAGCAAATGATGATACCCACCCAAACAGCATTCATGTCAGATGCGGTTTTCTTCTCCTTTTCTATACACCAGAAAGCTCTGACGGCATGGAGCAACTCCTGTTCTTCTGCACAAGCAGAATATCTCCTGGCATCATTTAAAGTGGGAACTCACCTTATCTAAAAAGCATAAAAGGCAATTTGGGGAGGTTTCTATTTAAAACCTGGACAAACTCTGATCCTTGATCAGTGGATTGTAAAGGAATGAGAGAGGTTTGAGAAAATCATATTTTGACTAGACCTGCACTTGACTACAGCAGGTTCAGACCGAGTCAGCCACATGCATCCCATACCCCATCATCTCAAGCATGAGAATGACACAAGACTCACCCGGGACAACGCGTCCTAGGAGGGGAGGTGTTTGTGCGAAGGGCATATCTGGTATGGCCCTTTTGGAAATTTACAGAGCAGATGAAAAACCACCAGAGTGCTTTACAGAGTTCCTGCTGTATATCCATGTTGTGTTTAGCTTAACAGTGTTTGTAACCAAAAGGTTTTAACAATAATGAGGAACAGGTGCTTGCCACCTGACCTCTTAGGCCTAATTTACGATCCTCAACCTATCACATGAACAAAAATCATTGAAGATCTCCCCCAGATATTTCCGTTTTTTGCTAATTTAATGCAGACTTGCTGAACCATCACTCAGCACATCATCTTATTCAATCACAGGTTCCTATAGCTGGCAACAGACTTCTGTGCAGAAATAAACCAACATTCATTTTGTTGCTGTTCTCGTTTAAGATGCTGTGAGACAAAAGAACTACTTTTGTAGATTATCAACCAAAGAATATATTAATTTATTACAACAACTGAACAAAAGGCATTCCTTTGGAATACTTTTACATACAAAGAACTATTATTTATTACATATTTCAGCTTGTGGGAAAATGAGGAATGCATTGATTCTGGAAATAACTATCCAGACTTTTGGAAGTTCTCTAAGTCTTCTTTCCCTGCTGACCTTTCCCCTGCTTCTCCCCCTTGCCTGCCTCTACCCCCCACCCCCACCCCCCCCACATTTTAAGGCACTGGGACTTTAGGAGGGAAATCCCTATCTGTTCTTTCTCATCCATCATGTGTATTCATCATTCAGAAAGGAAAGCAAAAGTGAGCAGGGATTTTTATTTCTCTTGTATAATCTTGTTACAATGTAGCCATGCTCAAATTTAACAATGCTTTGTATTTTATAGCTACTGTTTACATATTATGTATCACATATGACTGAACAACTCTGCATTTAAAATATTGTTTCCATTAGGAAAAATATAAAGTAATAAGTGTCAAATGGAGATGAAGAATAAACATTCCTGGTATATTTATAAAATGCATAGTCATTTAAAATGTACACAAATAGGATACATATTTCGCTACTGTTACATTTTATATAGTATTCACATTGTCTAAAGTGTATTTAATAATGTGCCTAACCAAGTTAATTAAAGTATTTATGTCTGCTGATTGTGTTAAACACTTGGAGAGGTAGTGAAAGATACAGCCAGTTACTTCTGCTAACTAAAGTTGAAATTATGCACTTATTATAACCTTTTCTAACAATGTGAGAAAAACAGAGTAAATATATTAAATTTGTTTCACAACAGATGCTTAGGTTGTTAATATTTAAGATGCCTATTCATGCTATTCCTGTCTGCACATTTGTCAAAAATGTAAGCCTGAATGCTAATGTTTGCCAGCAGACTGGAGCAGCCAGTATATGAATGTACTCCTGTTCTACTAAAATAATATGCAAAAGAAATAAAGGACTGCTGCTAAATCATAGCAGAGTACCACACAGGATTAAAGGTTTTTAGAGCAAACACCTCAACCTTGGCTGTCTCGTCTATTTTTTTTCCCCAAGCTACGTTTGACTGCAGAATAAATCTTAATTCCTGACATCTCAGAAAAATCCACCTTAGACTGGGTGTAAATTTCAATAAAATTTCAGCGGCATGAATGACTGTGGGCAGCACCAACACTGGATTTCGGGAACTGCTTGGGACAAATCTTGACACCCAGCAGTCTCCTGTTCCTCATTCCTAACCCCTCCTCTGTCCTCTTGAGAAAGTAAGGTCCTCTGGCCTCCCAGGAGGGAACCCTAGCCAGTAGGGGCAGAAAGGTTCTCTCCCGAGACTAGGACTTGTTTCGTCTTTCGCTTTTCTCGATCTCCTTGCAACCATGTGGAGTCCAAGACTCACAGCGTTTGCCTGAAAATCCGGAATGCTGCGGAGAAAGTTCGCCAGGGTCCAAGTTGCCAACCAGGGCGCTCTGAGAGGCGATCCCGAGGTTGACACTTGGAAGTGAAAGGTGCTACGCTCTAGTGGCGATCCGGGCCGAAACATCTAGCAAGCGCCCCGAGCCCCTCTCCGTGGCTTCTGCGGGAGCCCGGGCGTCCAGCCCAGTGGGTCTCCGGGTCCCGGCACGCGCCTGTCACTGCCCGGAGCAGCCGCTGGCCGACCCTGCCCTCTCCCCGAGGCTGTGCAAACCCGTGCCCCGCCGGCCCTGGAGCCTGGGCGGCGGAGCTCCCCGCGAAGGCCGCAGTGCCCGGGCCGGGGCCGCGGGGGGCAGACCCGGCGCGGACCCCAGGCCGCCCTGGTGCGGTCCCGGCCCCCGGGGAGGGCGGCGCGCCCTGCGGCCCCCAGCCCGGCCCCCCGCCCCGCCCGCGTTCGCCCCTGGAGCCGGTCAGGACCCACCTGCCTACCGCCGGCGAGGGCTCGACACGCCGGGCGCCGCCGCTTTCCAACTCCCGGCTCCAAGTTGAGCGCCCCGGCGCCGAGCGGCTCCGGGCTGGAGAAGTTGCGGCAAACTTCCCGCGCCCCCCTCGCCGCCCTCGGCGGGCGCGCGGGCCGGGACGGATGCTGAGCCTGCCCTGCACGCGGCCGGCCGACGGGACCTTCCCGCTCCCCGCCGGGCGCCGCGCGGCCAAGCCGGCTCCGGGGCGCACACAGCGGGTCCCCGCGAGCTCCCGGCGCTCTGCCCGACTCCCCTTTTCTCTTGCCAAAGGGGGTCCCACGGCTGGCCTAGAGGCGTTCGTTCAGCCGGAGTCTGTCGGGGCAGGTGTGTGCGCGCGTCCACACCCCGAGGGAGGGCGAGTGAGCGCCCCGCAGCCCCGGCCCGGGCGCCTCCTCCCCTCCCCGTCCCCCGGCCGCCCCTCCGAGTCGCGCCGCGCGCGCGAGGAGGGCCTCGGGGACCCCTGTCGCCGGGCGGCCCCCACGAGGTGCCCCGCGCGCGGGTCCCGCGGTGAAGTTTGGATCGCTTCCGAGCAAAGCAGAGACTGAGGGAAAAGAGCACGAATCGGGGCAAAAAAAAGAGAGAGAGAGAAAGGAGCGAGGGCGGGGAGCGGAGCGGCACTCACTCAGGCTCGGGCGCCGGGGGCGGCGGGGGGCGCGCCGGCGTCGGGCTCCAGAGGCGGCGGGCTCGGCCTCCGGTGCCGCCGCCGCCCGGGCTGCGGCCGCCGCGGAAGTTAACTGCAACTTGACTGCAAGTTGTCTTCTTTTCCCATCCGGAGTGGGCGTTTAGAGGGGAGAGCGAGGCGCGGCGCGAGCGCGCGAGCGCGCGGGGCCGGGGGAGGAAGGGGGAGGGGTGCGGCCGGGGGAGGGGGCGGGGGGGGCGGCGCCCGCGGTCTGGAGGCACCGGGGCGCCCCCCGCGGGAGCCCGCAGCCGCTCGGGCGCGCATCCAGCCGCAGCCCCGGGCCGGGCACGCTGCGCCCCGGGCTCGGCGGACCCGCGCGCCGCCGCCGCCGCCTCCCCGGCTCCCGCCGGGTTCTCCCCCTGGCGGTGGAGCCTCGGCGGCCGCCCGCCCGCGGGGCGCGCCGGAGCCCTCGCCGCCGCCGCCGCCGCTGCCGCGCGCCGCTCCCGGCTCCCTCCCCGCGCGCGCCGGCTGGGCCCGGGGCGCAGCGGGCGGCCAGGGGCGCGCGCCGAGACGGGCGCCGGAGCCGCGACCCCCGGGCGCGAGGGTAAGTGTGGGCGCCCGGGGGGCGCGCGGGGGGCGCGGCGCGGCTCCGGACGCCGCCAGCCCGGCCCCTCGCCTCTCCCGGGCCCCCCGCGCGCGCACCCCGCCTCCTGCCGCCGGCGGCTTCCTCCCGCGGTTCGCTGTTTGGCTGGGCTTTTCGGGGGTGACGGGGGGGGTCCGGGGGTGACTGTGGCTGAGTGCCAGCGGAGGAGGAAGTCAGGGCAGAGGCCCCCGGTGCCGCGCCCCCCCCCAGGCCGGCCGGCGGGCGGAGGCTCGCCCCCTACCCGGGGCGCAGGGCCGGCTCTCCCCTCCGCGGCGCTCAGCGGAGACGATCCCGCCTAGAGGGCCTCCTTGCCCGCCAGGCGGCTCCGCTCCCCTCCCCGCGCCCCACCCTCGGCCCGCAGCGCCCCATCCGGGAGCGCGGCGCCCCCTCCGCGGAGCACGTGGCGGACGAGTGGGGGGTCCTCCTGCAGACCACCCTCCCCCGCCCCCCGCTCCTCCTCGTTCATTTAATATCCTCCCGGGGCAGCTCTCCTGCTTTTCAACCCATTGGCCAAAGACGCCTAAACTGAGGTCCACACGCTCCAAAAGGCAGGCAGCACAAAGGGCAAGTGAGGAGGCTGAAATGACTGGGGTCTCGGGGAGAGGGGGCGAGGGGCCCTTTCCACCAGGGACTGAGGCGCCACACGCCTCGGGGGGCTGGGTGACCGCGGACCCCGGGCTCAGGAGGAAGGGAACTCGGTTTGCCCTCTTTTCCTAAGGGAGCTCACAGGTCTTTTGTGTCGTGTTGTCTTTGGGAAATTCGCATGCAGTGTGACCGCAGAAAATGACTCCTGTTTATTCAAAGTTAAGGAAATTGCGGAAACGAGGTGTTTTTCTGCGTGCGTATCTGTGTGTGTAGTTAAGTTCGTGGCTTGAACTGTCAAACGTCAGTTTGTAACAATAAGGACTGCAGAGGCGCCCCGGTGTATTTTTTAGAAGCTGCACTTTCTTGAGGTCCTTTCGCTTAAGGCTGGCTCTCTCATGAAGCCCCCGTCAATAACTGTGCTTCGAGGGAAGCTCGGGGAGCAGGAGGCAGATGGCTCAGATCTCCGTCCCGCCAGTACAGAGCACTATTTGCAGGGAAGTTCCTGGAAAGCGGCTGTGGGCTGAGAATTCAGCTTTTCCTCAAAGCTCTGTGAGGTCCTCTTCTGTCAGATGTCTGTGAATAAGGCACGCTGGGAAAATCCTGATATCCTTGCCGTCTTGCTTTATCTTTTACACGGTGGTTGAATCTACTTTCAAGTCCTGGTAACAGCACATCGACTGTGCTGTATTTTTGTGTGGTTTTTCTAAATAAAAGGAGGGCAGCGCTTGTCTTCAACCTGGCTTCTGATATGCCCATTCTTTTCTATTAATGGGTATTGAATTCACTGGAATTGATCCGTCTTTTTCAGTTGATTATCATTTTATGCAGAGTCCGCAATCCCAAAGACAGAAGAATGTAGAAAGTTTATGAATTAGTGTTCTTTTAGAGAGCTAGCACCTTGCTTTTTAAGACGCAGGTGCCCACCTCAGCTCCTGGTTCTAGAGCAAAGCAAAAAGGTGTAAATGATCCCAGTGGGCTAAACAAAATAAAACACAAATGTTTCTTCCTGGACCACTTTCTGCCTCCACAGGATCCAGAAGATACCAAATCCTTCTGCCTTCATTTACCAAAATGCTGAATTGCCTAACTAGTACCAATATCTCCATCTGGGGATGACATCAGGTTTGGAAGGGAAAGAATAAATTCTCAGTCTTTAATTACTGCTTATTAGCAATTTCTTATAGCAGGCAGCTGATTCTCCAATTCTGAAAGCCTGCAATGAAGCTTAGCAGAAATGGAAATATTGAAAAAAAGGTTGTTTCTTCTCCCTTACATATTTTTACATTACCCATCACTACCCCAAGTCATTCATCAAAGCCTCAGAACTTAAGGTGTTAAACCAAGGGGATGGTTTGCTCCATCCATTTGAGTTTGTTTTTCCTCTTGCAAATAGTCTTATACAGAGAACTCATAGGCACTATTATGACATAGAATTATGTAATGATGGATACAGTGCATGAAATAACATATCTGGTAAACTCTTATGTAAACCTTGCCCCCTGGCACATAGTAGGAATACATTAAATACTTACCCAATTAAGAAGTTAATGAAATATTGTAATTGGCCACAAATTCAATAGTACAGGGCTAAGGGTTTTTTTTCAGAAGGAAGAATCATGTTGCCTGAAAATTATTAGGATAATACATTTGTGCTCCTTGTTTTTTGTTTGTTTGTTTGTTTTTTTAAAAACAAGTCCAAACCTAATTTAAATGGTAGAAAGACAAGTAAACCTGAAACATACCAATCAGTTAATAATAGCTAGTGTCAAATGCTATTTTCCTAGGAGGACAGACAATAAACTATTGCTTCCTAAATAGTCTGAGAAAGATGCAAAGGAAAAATAAGAGTATTGGCCTGCAAGGGACTGATTTGCTGGGAAAATTACATTAAAATCTGAAAAGACAACTCAGTGGGTCAGTGAATGGTTTGAGGCAAAAGAATACTTTAAATAAATAGAGTTTAGTTTTCTTTTTTAGACCAGAGGAAGTAGACATCCTGAAGTTCCAGGTTGGAAGGAATTTTTAAAGTTAACTTGTTGAGTCAAAACTTTCGGGGCCATCCAAACAAACATCTTGAGTGAAGAGAAACTTGCCACTTACCTCCATAAAGACGAGGATTTTGTCTACAGAATACTTACCCCAGAGTAGAGTTTAGTGTACACTGTATGAATGAATAATAACCTAAGTAGTTCATTCCATCTTTGTACACTTTGTACATCTTTTTCTTAAATTGCACAGAATCAGTCTTCCTAAAATTTCCAGCCGTCAATCTTAGTTCTGCCACTTGCAGCAAACCAGAGCCATCTGTTGTATTAGTCAGGAAAGGCTATGTTATGCTGGAGTAAGAAACAGTTCCAAGAATTAGTGACCACGATGGCAAAAGTTGTCTTGGTTATGTGATGTGTCCACTGCAGGTTGACTGGTCTGTTCCAGGTCTCCTCATTCAGGGTCCTAGGCTGATGGAACAATCGTCACCCTGGTGTTTCATGTTGCTCTGGTAGAAATGAAGATCACCCTGGGCAGTCTCATGCTGGTATTTAAATGCCGCGGCCACAAGGCACACATCTTTTGGGCTCACAGCTCATTGTCCAGGACTAACGACATGGCCCCATGGAATCATCACAAGACCAAAGAGAGCGGCCTGTCTTGTGCTCCAGAGAGGAGAACTGTGGCCACAGCTCTAAGAGCTGCTGTGCTCATGGTGGCTCGTGTCCACATGACCACTCCAGATAAACGACTTCGTCCTGCCACTCGGGGGCCCGGATGTGCTGCTCCTCAGGGCAGATGCTGCCAGAGGGACCAGTAGCTAATATGAGACACGCTGTGGGTCCTTTCACCGCCAGCTCTCTGAATGCAGCATGATGCTTCACCCCTCCACACAGCACGTGGTGCCCTGTCAATTTTAAGTCTCTTTTACTTAAAATTCACTTACTTTTGTTGTATATATTTCATTTTCTCAAGACTTGTTTTCCCAGAAAGGGTACGATGAACAAGAACTTTTTTTAAGAGCTGCTATCTGAAGATGTCATGATCATTATCAAACTTTGAAATTTGGTTTCAACTCATTACTTCCCTTATTTTAAATGTCACAATCTTGTGCCACAGATAAAACATTCTCCTGGAAATATCCATTCATGCATCCATTCATCCATCTTTTTGTCCATTCAGTAAACATTGTGTACCTACCAGATGCCAGGTACCGTATTAAAGAGTTGGGGATGTGGAGGTGGATTGTTGTTTAGTCGCTAAGTGGTGTCTGACTGTTTTGCAACGTCATGGGCTGTAGCCCGCCAGGCTTCTCTGTCCGTGGGATTTCCCAGGCAGGAATACTGGAGTGGGGTGCCACTTCCTTCTCCAGGGGGTTTCTCCCTGATGCAGGGGTCGAACCTGCATCTCCTGCATTGGCAGGTGGATTCTTTACCTCTGAGTTACCCGGGAAGCCCTATGGAGTGGATAGAGTCCTCCTTTTCAAGAAATATATTTTCCAACTGGACAGATAGAATTTTGCATTTTAATTCCTATTAGAATTGCGGTACTAACAGAGCCACATGGTGCTGTGGAAACACTTGGGTAGAAGCAGATAACTCTCTGGTGGGATTGAGGAACGTTCCTCGGAGGCATTGGACTAAGTCTTGAGGACACGTGAGATTCCTTTAGGCAGGAAAGGAAGCTGGAGGGAGGCTTTTTCAAGCAGAGAGTCCATCATGAGTCAGGGCCCTGAGGATGACAAAGCTTGTCATTTAGTGAACTACAGAGAACTCACTGTGGCTGGAACAGGGGGTCTTTACAAAGGATGAAACCAAAGCGTTTCAAGTTGTGAAGATCCTCGAAGACATACTCTGTATAGACATTATCCCATCCCTCAAGGGATTTCAAACCTTTACATCTCCTTGGTCCAAGCATGAAGGTAAATGAACAAAGCAGGTGGAGCTGAAGCCATCGAGGCCTGTGGCAAGCAGGAGAAGAGGTCCTCTGTCTAAATGGGGTGGTCAGTTTGGCCCATTGCCGAATGTCAGGCCTTGCAACTTTTAAAGAGAAGCTGCTGATTCAGATTTATATGAAAAATTAAAACATTACATGTTGAGGACTTATCCACATTTTAAAGAACACACGTGGGGGGAAAACATGTCTGTGGGTCAAAACCAGCTCAAGGATGCCCAGTCCTACGTCTCTTGCTGCATGAGACAGGGAGTCATTAAAGCGTCATTAAGGCGCATAAAGGTGGGGTAACGCCGTCAGGTCTCTCTAGAAGGATCGCTCTGGAGGTAGAGTGGACAGGAAAACCTGGAGCCAGGAGAGTCTAGCTGATACTTCATAACCATTTGAGTGATGATGCAAAGCCCTTTATAAGGACACAACCTTCCGTGTGTATGCGGTACGTACGTGCTCAGTTGCTAAGTCCCATCAGACTCTTTGTAACTCTGTGGAGCCCGCCAGGCTCCCCTGTCCTTGAGATTCTCCAGGCAAGAATACCAGAGTGGGTTGCCGTTTCCTCCTCCAGGGGATCTTCCCGACCCAGGGATTGAACTGGTGTCTCCTGAATCTCCTGCATTGGCTGGCAGATTTTTTACCACTGCACCACCTGGGAAGCCCATGTATGGGGGATACCCAATAAATATTTACAGAACTAATGAATGAAAGAGAAGACATTTTTAGAGGAGGAGCACATATTTTGAGTACTCCTTGTGTTATACCCTTCCTTTGCTAGACTGTTTATTTTTCAAGATCACGATGATTGGGTTTTTTTAATGACTTAAAAAAATTTCTTGGCTTATCGTTGTTTACAGTGTTGTGTCAGTTGTAGGTGTACAACATAGCGATTCAGTTATACATATACATACATTCATTCTTTTTCAAGTTTATTTCCCATATGGGTAGTTACAGAATATTGAGTAGAGTTCTCTGTGCTATGCAATAGGCCCTTGCTGGTTGTCTATTTTATATATAGTAGTGTGTGTGTGTTAATCCCAAGCTCCTAATTTATTCCTCCTTGATGCATCTTTTTCCCTTTTAATAACCATAAATTTATTTTCAAAATTTGTGTGTCTGTTTATGTTTGGAAATGTGTTCATTTATATCATTTTTTAAAATTCCACATATGAGTGATATCATATCATATTTGTCTTTCTCTGACTTAATTTTCTTTGACAGATGAAGAAGATGTGGTATGTGTAACCAGTGGAATATTACTCAGCCATAAAAAGAATGAAGCAATGTCAATTGCAGCAACATGGATGCACCTTGATCTTTTCTTGATCAGATATAATTTGTCTGTATGACTCTGATGAATATTACTGGGTTTTTAAAAATGCACAAATGATTCAGTGCAGCACGTGAAGATCAGCAGCTGTTAGAATATCTATTCTCTAGGACTGAACTCGCTGATCTGTCTACCTTATTAAGGAACGCCACCTAAACAGATGGATCTTATTCCAGGGCCTACAACTGTACTCTTGGGCTCCGTGAAACTGTAGAGACCCATTTGTATAGCTTCTGTATGTTTCTAGTGAAAACCAAGCTCTTTATTACTATCCATCAGAGTACATTATAACTCAGTCTGTCCACCCATGTGTCTAAGACCGTCTCAATGTTGTTAATTTTTCAGTTAAAAAAGCATGAGTCCACTAAACACTTCTTTCTCACAGCTTCTTTCCTGCTTTGAAACCATACTTGTCTGCCATTCCACAGTCAGCAGTCTGAAAGAATGCCCCACACTCTCCCATAAACTCCTATAAAATCTTACAATCACTGGGTATTCTTTCATAAGATGTGTGATTGGTTTCTTGTAGGTTCTGTTCCCCTGGGCACATCCAGATTCTTCAAGCCACTCAGTTTACTAGGCAATGAAATCTTTAAATTCTCAACAACTCACTCTACAAATTGTAATTTTTTAAGTCAACTTTCCTGAGGTTTAATATCTATAGGATAAAACGCACCTATTTTATATATTCCATGAGTTTTGAAGACAGTGGAGCAGCGTGAGCAAATTATAACATTTTCAGCAAACATCAAAATAAATAAATAGGCAGAATAGAAAGTGAAGAGGAACTAAAGAGCCTCTTGATGAAAGTGAAACAGGAGAGTGAAAAAACTGGCTTAAAAATCAACATTCAGAAAACAAAGATCATGTCATCCGGTCCCATCATTCCACGGCAAATAGATAGGGAAACAGTAGAAACAGTGATAGACTTTATTTTCTTGGGCTCCGAAATCACTGCAGATGGTGATTGCAGCCATGAAATTAAAAGACACTTGCTCCTTTGAAGAAAAGCTATGACCAGCCTAGACAGCATATTAAAAAGCAGAGACATTACTTTGCTGACAAAGTTTCATCTAATCAAGGCTATGGTCATGTATGGATGTGAGAGTTGGACTATAAAGAAAGCTGAGCGCCGAAGAATTGATGCTTTTGAACTGTGTTGTTGGAGAAGACTCTTGAGAGTCCCTTGGACTGCAAGGAGATCCAACCAGTCCATCCTAAAGGAGATCAGTCCTGGGTGTTCATTGGAAGGACTGATGTTGAAGCTGAAACACCAATACTTTGGCCCCCTGATGCGAAGAGCTGACTCATTGGAAAAGACCCTGATGCTGGGAAGGATTGGGGGCAGGAGGAGAAGGGGACGACAGAGGATGAGATGGCTGGATGGCATCACTGACTCGATGGACATGGGTTTGGGTGAACTCCAGGAGCTGGTGATGGACAGGGAGGCCTGGCATGCTGCGATTCATGGGGTCGCAAAGAGTCAGATGCGGCTGAACGACTGAACTGAACTGAGTACTCAATAAAGGCTAACAATTGCTTCTTTCGTTAATGTTTTCATTATGAATGATTCTAGTAGAAAAGAAATCCTGGGGTTTAAAGAAGACTAAAAATGAATTGACTGGAATATAAGTGGGGTAGAAGCAAGTCCCTCCTGGGTGACTTGCTGGTGTGCCAGGGGTAAACAAAGCCCCAGAATAATGATGGCTGCTGCTTCTGGAATATTTAGTTTTTACTTAAATACTTTGGAAGAAATTCTTTTTCTGTTACATCCTCTGGAATTGAATACAACGTTTAGCATGCATTTTTGAGGAAAACAAGTGTCTCTGAGACTTGGGTGGGGAGGGGCGGGGCCTGCATTTGCTTCTTTCTGCTGCTCTGTACCCACCATTTCTTTGATAGAAATGTTTGCAAGTTTCAGACCATCCACTTAGTAGCATTTACCTCAAGGTTGTTAGAACACCTATTTTTATATACCATGAATGCTGCCCAAATGCAGAATCTTTGCCATTAGTCAGCGTTCACAGTTTAGACGAGAAATCAGGAAGAAATGTATTAAAGCAGAAGCTTGGGAAGGTCAGGTCGCCAGGAACAAAATTCTAGTTCTGGTTCTGTAACTCATCAGCTAGTTTGTTGATGTCTGCCCAACTATAATGCCTACCAACCTGGAATAAATATGTGCTGTTGAAAGATCTTTGGATAGACACCTAATCTTCATCACCTCAGTTTCCTAAACCATAAAATTGGAACAGCAGGTCTCAAACTTGAGTGTCGTCAGGAATTAGCTAAAATGCTTATTGCAGTGCAGCTTCCTCGGCTCTAAGTCCGTATATTCAGATTCAGTAGAACAAGCTGGGATCCAGCAATCCACACGGATTTGAGAAATGAGGGCTGTAAGGGGAAAAATCCAACTCAAAACTGAAGAGCTTATTTCCTTGTTTATTCTCCCTGATACGTATATATTCTCACACATGCACCCATACACTGAAAATACTGTGTGAGGACTGCTTTAGGCATAATTAGATCTAGCTGCTCAAATAATGTCACCAACTATCTCTTGGTTCTGTTTTCTTCTGTTTTAACTTTATTCTTGGTCTGATTGTCCCTTCACTGGAGTAAGCTACCCTTCCAGGCGTCTGTTCTTCTGTCATAGGAAACCCAGCAGAAAGAGCTTCCCTCGTGCTCAAAGTTTCCAGCCAAAAGAGTTACACCTGGTTGCAACTAAATCAACTTACATCCTGGACTCATCACCCTGCTCAGGGGCTGTGGTACTTTGACTCACTAGTCTTCAGTCAAATGCCCACCTTGGATTTGTGAGTGTAGCCATCCTACCCAAATCAAGTAGTCTGGAATTAGGGAGATATGATTCTCCAAGATAAACGGGATCATTTTTCCAGAAACAGAAACAATGGATGCAAATTGACCACAACTGTAGATTTCCAGCCACTACCTCACATTTTTTGGAAGTACTTGGATGAGAATGAGCCAACTGCTCTGTTACAAACAGATGACCAATGTGCCGATACATTGAGGTCTTAAGCTTTCCAGGAGATCCAACAGGGCCTGGGAAAGGCTTGCTGCTGCTGCTAAGTTGCTTCAGTTGTGTCCGACTCTGTGCAACCCCATAGATGGCAGCCCACCAGGCTCTGCCATCCCTGGGATTCTCCAGGCAAGAACACTAGAGTGGGTTGCCATTTCCTTCTCCAATGCATGAAAGTGAAAAGTGAAAGTGAAGTCGCTCAGTTGTGTCCGACTCTTAGCGTCCCCATGGACTGCAGCCTACCAGGCTCCACTGTCCATGGGATTTTCCAGGCAAGAGTACTGGAGTGGGCTGCCATTGCCTTCTCCGTGGGAAAGGCTTAGGTTATTACAATCCCTGACCCATTGCCTCATCCATTTACCCCAGTGTTTTTCAGTTCAGTTCAGTGGCTCAGTCGCATTCGACTCTTTGCGACCCCATGGACTGCAGCACGGGAGGCCTCCCTGTCCATCACCAACTCCAGGAGCTCACTCAAACTCATGTCCATTGAGTCAGTGATGCCATCCAGCCTTCTCATCCTCTGTCATCCCCTTCTCCTCCCGCCTTCAATCTTTCCCAGCATCAGGGTCTTTTCCAAAGAGTCCGCTCTTCCCATCAGGTGGCCAAAGTATTGGAGCTTCAGCTTCAGCATCAGTCCTTCCAATGAATATTCAGGGATGATTTCCTTTAGGATTGACTGGTTTGATCTCCAGTGTTTTTGGCCAATATTAAACATTTTCTATGTGTTCCACAAGGATGATTTATATGCAGCTTACCTGTGACTTGCAGATTGCAAATCAAGGGATTTTGAGAATCATTCATACTTTGGGGTTGTTTCTAACATAGTAAGGTTATTGTTTTAAGATCTAAGTGATTATTCTAAGATAACTTGGGAGTTGATTTATCCAGTTGAAAGGACAATAAAAGCTCCAATGATGTTGCAAAATAAGTGGGACAAGACAAACAAACAAGCAGGACCAGCAGTTAACTCCTACTTTGACTTGAGTTTCAGTTTGGTTTTATTTAATATTTTTGGGCAAACACAGTCTATTCCACCTAACGGATACAGTCCTACTCTAGATCTCAGTTAATGTCTGGAACATTAAGGGATGCACGTTATAAACACAATGCAAAAGGATAAGCTGGAAACAGCATAGGACAGAAAACTGAGTTAACTACTGGGCATTGGATATGTTTTAGGCGGATTATGTGAAAGTTCATGGCAAAAGTGAACTCTAATGAATGGACTGTCAGCCCATTCTTTTCTTAAGTGAAGAGACTACTATGTTTTCTTAAACTCAGTAAGATGAGTGAAATAAACTAAGTCTACCTCTCCATTTCAGTCCTGTCATTAGTTCAGGTTCACGTGATCTCTCCATGACCTCCCTCCCCATTTCTCTGTCCCCCAGTCAGCTGAGTGTGCCAGAGGAAGTGTTCAACCCACGATAGCAGTGACTAGACATCCACGGGGAAAACAAACCAAAAGCCCTTGATCCCTGCCTTACACCATACACAGCAACTCATCGGCAATGAATTAACAGCTGTAAATGTGGAAGCCAAAACCCTAGACTTCTAGAGCTTTATGTTTTAAAGCATACATTGAAGATAGACAAAGTTTTCTTAGAGAAGCCTGAAAAGTGATAATCATAAAGAAAAAAGTAGATAAATTACATATTAAAAAATTTCTCCTCATTAAAGGAAAGGGTAAGACTAAAGCCTGAGAAACCTGTATGCAGGTCAGGAAGCAACAGTTAGAACTGGACATGGAACAACAGACTAGTTCCAAATGAGAAAAGGAGTACGTCAAGGATGTGTATTGTCACCCTGCTTATTTAACTTATATGCAGAGAACATCATGAGAAATGCCAGGCTGGATGAAGCACAAGCTGGAATCAAGATTGCTGGGAGAAATATCAATAACCTCAGATATGCAGATGACACCACTCTTATGGCAGAAAGTGAAGAAGAACTAAAGAGCCTCTTGATGAAAGTGAAAGAGGAGAGTGAAAAAGTTGGCTTAAAGCTCAACATTCAGAAAACAAAGATGATGGCATCCAGTCCCATCACTTCATGGGAAATAGATGGGGAAACAGTGGAAACAGTGTCAGACTTTATTTTTGGGGGCTCCAAAATCACTGCAGATGGTGACTGCAGCCATGAAATTAAAGAACACTTACTCCTTGGAAGAAAAGTTATGACCAACCTAGGCTGCATATTAAAAAGCAGAGACATTACTTTGCCAACAAAGGTCCGTTTAGTCAAGGCTATGGTTTTTCCATTGGTCATATATGGATGTGAGAGTTGGACGGTGAAGAAAGCTGAGCGCCAAAGAATTGATGCTTTTGAACTGTGGTGTTGGAGAAGACTCTTGAGAGTCCCTTGGACTGCAAGGAAATCCAACCAGTCCATCCTAAAGGACATCAGTCCCGAGTGTTCATTGGAAGGACTGATGCTGAAGTTGAAACTCCAATACTTTGGCCACCTGGTGGGAAGAGTTGACTCACTGGAAAAGACCCTGATGCTGGGAAGGATTGAGGGCAGGAGGAGAAAGGGACGGCAGAGGCTGAGATGGTTGGATGGCATCACCGACTCAATGGATATGAGTTTGAGTAAACTCCAGGAGTTGGTGAAGGACAGGGAGGCCTGGCGTGCTGCAGGCCGTGGGATTGCAGAGAGTCAGACACAACTGAGTGACTGAACTGAACTGAAAGCCTGGGAATCCATGATTAAGCAAACATCACCGTCAAGAGGATTTCCTGTCTTGTGCCTTAGTTCAAATTGGTTTGATTTGTAAATGCTAGAACGGGACTGTGAGCTTGAGCAGAAAAGGGAAAAGCCCGCTGGGGCTTTCCATGAGATCCAGGGTCAGGGGTGTGATGGGGCCACCTGGAGAGGAAGTCCTGAAGCGCTGAAGGGAGCCCATCAGTCTCTTTTCTCAGACTCTCTCCTTTGTCTTTCTTCCTGGTGGCTGTCCTGCTGCTCCTCTCCTCAGTGATATAACTGAACGTTGTTACAGGTTGTTATTGAGCCTTGGATATTCCCGTAGAGCCTCCCAGAGACAGGACTGCCTTTCTGTCTTGCACAGTTCTCAGGGCAGAGTCTGCTTGTTCCGCCTGGGGCTATGACCACCCGTGGTCCAGCAAACTGACTGAAGGACTGTATTTAAGGAAGCACAGCAGCTCCTTTCATCTCCGGGGCGGCAGGTCGAGAAGAAACTGCATTTCAGCTGACGTTCACTTGACATCCCCTCTTTATAGCACAAGAGTCAAAGTAGGTGAAAGTTTGTACTGGTCAGTTTTTAATAACTGCAAGTTTTAGTGTGTTGATATACTATCTCTTAGGTTATCTAACTCAGCATCTTTGTGTTTCTACCAGTTGACTGATATATATTAAAGACCATAAACAAAACTAGTCTATTTTTTAAATGGGCAAATTTATTTTTGAATTATTAGCCAAGATCTATCCAAACACAGACATGCTTTGTTCTAGTCTGGATATGCAATAAAATTAATTTAAATAACTTTAATCAGCTTCAAAAACAGCAAATTTCAAGACAATTAGGTTAACTTTAAGAACTCATATTTATTGAGTTAACAGATGGTAAATTAAAAAACAATGAAGTTAATTTTTTAAATCATTCATTGGATTAGAAAAACAGACATTTAACAAAACTGTTTTTAAGCTGGATTTTTTTTTCATCCCAATATGCATATTTTAAGATTCCAATTTGGGGGACTTCTGTGAAGACACCGAATGAGTTGCAATATATGAATACACTCCTCCAGCAAATTACTTTTTTTAAGGCTTTAAAACCATCTGCAAAAGAATTTTGTGCATCAACAATAAAAATATGAGAAAGGAGTGTATTCCAGATATTGGAAGGAGTGAAGAGTCTACTGTGTCACATTTGTACTGTGACATGTTTCTGGGCCTTCTGTGTTGCCTGCCCTGGCATACTTTGGGAGGTTCCTATGCGAGCAGAGTAAAAGCTACTCATGGGCAGAACTGCATTTTAATGGTCAAACACAGGGCTTCCCTTTGATGGCTTCTTGGGCCTCGTGCATGAATGACTTGAAATATATGAGCATCCCCAAACGCTCTCCTTTGTTCTTTTCTGTTTTCTTCTTTGTTTTCTTTGTAAGTGCCAAAAGTTGACTCTGTAGGCTTACAGGAAAGGGGGAATTGCCTGGAAGTACACTGAAGGCATGGGAGCTTTTCCTCTGTAATAACACCACTAATAAATGAAGATAATCTTTGCATTTTACTGGCCATTGTTAGTTTTAACCTGATGGCCTATTTAGAACCTGAGCTATACATATGGAAGCAAAATTATCCCATAAAAATAGTTGGACTACATTTGTTTGAATGGCTCATTGTTCAATTGCTGTTAGAGTTCTTTCCTCACCTTGGATAGTTGCAAACTGTCACAATTTATTTCATGGCCCTAGAAACCCCTTGTCTAAAATGTGGTCTTACTTTACATTGTAAATCTAACATTACTTGGTCAGTAATGTTGAGAACTGTATTTATTGATTTTTAAAGAAAAAATTATTAGTCATAATTTGAGTTAAAAACAGAGATATAAAAGCACACTTATTGACATTACTGTGGTAAAAATTATCTTATTTTTGTGCATTTGAAACTGTTCAGCCCCCTAGTCCCTTTTCTCCTTGAAATAATTGTTTTTATAATAGCCTTTTGATAATACAAGGCTTCTTAGGAATGCAATTACAGTAGTATAGCAGGACAGACTGTGTTGTTTTTAATTAAACAGGTATAAATAAGAATAGATGGTGACTAAATAAAAAATTCATTAGATGAAATTTCTGTTTTGCAGAGTGGCAGTGAGGGATACAGAAGAAAAACTTCGTAACTAGTCTAAACATCCAAAGAAAATGAATAAAAGTTCAAAGGATAAGAGAAAAATGGGCAAATTATGAAGCTCTCACTTAGAATGTAAGCTTCTTGAGAGCAATAAACATCTTATTGTAACCCTACCCCTAATATAGTATATACATAGTATATACTATTAGTGTTATATAAATATTTCTTAAATTTATGAATAAAATAATGGATGTTTCCTTGAAAATAAAGCAAGTGGATCAGAAGTAAAAATCAAAGTTATAACTGAAGAAAATTTTCTCTATATAAAAACTATAATGATATTATAAGGTTTCTTTTGGGCAAAATTAAGGAATAGAGATAAATGTCTGGTTATAGGCTGGTTAATTTTTAAATTTTAGGACAAGCAAAATTCCTGCAAGTATCTATGAATACATAATGTGTGTGTGTGTATATATATATATACACAGTCGTAGATTACCTTCATATTTCTTATTTAGAACAAGAACTTTTTTAAGACCATTGGTCAATTTCTACACAAGTTTAGAGAAACATGTTTGATTCTGCAAGTTTTATGCCTATCCAGTTATTGGCTTATGTGTAAAAACAACAGAAGAACATTTTAAAATCTGCAAAGTATCAGAAAATAGAACAACTAAGAGTATTTTCTGTAAAATTGCAAAGAGATAGCTTCTAGATGACTAAGAAGTGAGACAATATAAAAATTCAAGAATAGGAAATTTCAGGGAAAATGATTAGTGCTAACTAAGCCTTGAAGGTAAAGATAAAGTAATAAATGAATAAAGTATAGTGAACATGGAAGTGATTAAGAATTGATGCTGGTGACTAGAGTTTTTTTTATTAAGGAAGCAATGTTTTCAATAAAATAATTCTGAAAAGGAGGTTTTAAAATTTTTAAATAAAGAGGCTATAGCTAATGATCGAAATGTGGAAAGAGAAACTGGACAAAACAAGAAAAATCATTAAAAGTTTTGCTTTCTTTTTAAATAATCAGGTAAGAATGTATTTAAAGATTGTTGTGAACAATTTATTATAGATACTAATTGAATGGGAAACATAATATCTGTTTTATAGATAACTGTGGAAGATAAAAGTAAATAAGACATAGTCCATGCACCAGGCAAGATAGAAAGAAAGCAATAAGAAATTGTTGAAGACAATATAAAGCCCCATCAGTTATGGGCAGTTCGCAGCACAGCTCTATTTCTTTTCTTCCGTTTTTCACATTCTCAAACTTAGGATGACCTAAGTTTCTTATATTAAAAATATACCATTGTTTAAGTGTGAGAACTTGCAGCGTTTATTGGGTAAGCGTCTGGGCTGTGCAGCCAGGCGGCCTGTGTCAGCGCTCATCAGGTGTGCGGCTGTGAGCACGTTGTTGAACTTTTGTTTCTAAGTTTATCCTGTAAGATGAGGATAATTGTAGTACCTACCTCATTGGGTGATTGAGAGGATTAAATGCGCTTTTAATGTGTTTAGAACACTGTGGAACTTAAATATGTGTCATCTAGTGTTGTTGTTGTTAATTTACAAATAAACCTCACTGCTTCACAGTTTCTTAGTGACCAGACAAAATGACATTTCCCTTTAGTTCGTCCTTAGATAGGACATCTATTAGTAACAAGTTTCGTTTTTATATATAGATTGTCCTTTGTCTTTACTATGAATTACCCAATGCAGAGATTTCTAGAAAACTACCTACTATTGGTTGAAGGGACCCTTGAGAATTCTCTCCAAGGAGCATTGTCAAAAATCAAATTTCTATGTTTTTTTCCACTTTCAAGAAACTCAACCTCTCCGCTTGCGTTCTGTCTCCGAGGACATGGACATGAGCAGATGACACTGCCCACTGAACCCAGGACTACACCAATCTCACCAGCCTTGAGTCAGAGAAAATATTTACCTACTTCCCCAGTTTTCACCTCCCTCTAGCAGCGTGCCTCTTTCCAGCTCCTTGATCTGACAGTCGATAGCTGTTTAAGAAATGGGACATTTGTTGTGACTTGAGTTTTCTGAATCGCACACTCTAGAAAGCTGAAGATGTGCTTTGAAACGTTATCCCATTCAGCAGATCCAAAAGATTTAGAAGATTTTGGTAGAATTTATTCACAACTTGAAATGGTTTCAGTGAAGTAAAAAATCAAAACAAAACAAACAAACAAACCAGAAAGCCAAACAACTGTTAAGATGCCAGGATTTATTAACTGTCGTAATGGGCTAATGAAGCTACGAGACCTTATAATAACCTCTGCCAGTTATATTGACAGGTGTTTACAGGAGAAGTATAGCAGTACCTGCAAGAGGAGAGGTGAAAATTGGTATTTTGCACATCTGCAAGAGCAGTCCCTCTGACGTGTCTGTTTGGGCTTCGGGGTGCAGCTGGCCTCTGCTCTTCTGAGCCTTCGGCTTCTAAGAACCCAGGTTGAACCCTCCGAGATGAGTGGCCCTCTGCTTAATGCCAGCTCTCTCCTTACCTGTCTCTCCCAGGCCCTACGGCATTCATGAATAATGTCCCTTGGTTAAACTCCCTCATAATGATCAGCTCTATAAAATGGTAAATGCCTAACAAGCTGTTTTAATGTCTGAATTTCTCATTTTTGCTAGAGTTATTATCGCCTTGATTCATGAAGGCATGCTTGGGTTTATCCACCTCCACCTCATTCCAGGATTGACCCCAAACCTTTCACACTCTCTTTGCTAATAGTTAGGTTCTGTTAGCGCACAATACCACTTTTGAAGACATTTGCTAAGTCAGAGGTAGCATTTCACAATTAGTGATGATTGGCCACGTGAAGAACAAGAAAATAGTAACAGTAATAGTAACCGTGAAATCCCTGTCCTCTTTTCGGAAAATGGGTCAATGGATTCACCCAGCAAACGCTAAATCAAGTGAATGACAAGGTGACAGTCTATGTTACTAAAAGGTGATCTCAAGATTATCACTATATTTTGAATTAGTTTCTTATGTAGGCAAATGCTAGACAATTTCTTATTCTTATAGTACAATTGGAGGAGATTTCTTGTGTTTATGCTACCACATGAGATGAAATGGAATGGAGTCTGGTCCTCTCTTTAACAATTCATCAGTGTCTGAGCTTGGGGGAAATTTCTAAACAATTCTGCGCCTCAGTATCTCCACTTGAGAATAGGAACAATGGTATTTATCTATTAGGTTATGAGAGCAACATGTCATAACATAAAACACCTGGTACCCAGCAGTCAGTGAATAAATGCTAGTCCTCCCTGTCCCTGTTTATGTAGATAACACACAACTCAGATTTCATCTGGAAATCTATTCCAAATTGATTATCTTATGAATAGAGCTGTTGATTCTGAAAATAGGTGAAATTTTCATCTCTCCAGCCTTCATGCCTTTATTGATTTTTCAGTGCTTTAATGAGCATCTACTAAAAGAACTGACTACTTTGGAAGACAACAAAGGAGAGTGAATTATTAATCCTGTTATCAAGGAAATTGGGGTCTAGAAAGGGAGGCTACATATTTTTTAAATGCCAGTAGAGAAACAAAATAAAGTATTACCTTTACAAGAAGGAGAAATTATTCTTTTTTAAATTGAAGTTAGTTGATGTACAATGTTGTGTTTCTTTCTAGTGAAGAGCCCAGTGATTCAGTTATACATATACATACATATTCTTTTTCATATTCTTTTCCATTATAGGTTATTACAGGGTGCTGAATACAGTTCCCTGTGCTATACAGCAGGTCTGTGTTTATCTATCTTAGATATAGCAGCGTGTATGCATTAATCCCACACTCCTCCCCTTTCTCCATTGGTAACCAGAAGTTCTCAATGTCTGTGAGTCTATTTCTCTTTTGTCAATAAGTTCATCTGTATCAATTTTTTTTTTTTTTTTAGACCACATATAAGCAACGTCACATGATATCTGTCTTTGTTTGACCTCCTTCACTTGCTTCCCTGGTGGCTCAGAATCTGCCTGCAATGTGGAAGACCTAGGTTTGATCCCTGGGTTGAGAAGATCCCCTGGAGGAGGGCATGCCAACCCACTCCAGTATTCTTGCCTGGAGAATTCCATGGACAGAGGAGCCTGGCAGGCTACAGTCCGTGGGGTTGCAAAGAGTCAGACCATGACTGAGTGACTAAGCACAGACCTACTTCACTTAGTATGATAATCTCTAGGTCCATCCATGTTGCTGCAAATACCATTATTTCTTTCTTCTTGATGACTGAGTAATATTCCATCATATATATGTATCAAGTCTTCTTTATCTTTTCATCTGTCAGTGGACATTTAGATTGCTCCCATGTCTTGGCTACTGTAAATAGACCACTGTGAACATGCGTAGCATGTATCTTTTCAAATCAGAGTATCTCTAGAAGGAGAAACTTTATTAACTAGGGTTGTCAGGGAAGGCTTCATGGAGGAGGTAGTGTTGTACTGGGCTTTAAAAAAGACGTACAGTTCAGACAGCAGATAAGGTAGGGGTGCAATGAGCCAAGACTAAAGCTGTGGAACTGAGTAGAACAAACACTGACCTGGGACTGGCAAGACCTAGGATGGGGTCACCTTGGCTGGACCGCTTCCCCTTCAGCTCCTTCCTCTGTGAAATGTGTGAAATCCTCTGTGCCCATCGGTCTTTCAGGGCTCTGGAGAAGATCTAATAGGAGCTCAAGTGTGGAAACTCCTTGGAAACCATGAAGCACTCAGTGAAGGAAGAGGGTACATGTTTTCTTCTCTTATGGCGTAAACTTCATGAGAGCACTGGACAGGACTGATTGTGTCAGCATTTAAAAAATGCTTCATGGAGTTTATCAAGAAATTATATTGTAAACCTTCAAAAAATTATATTGTAAAACTTCAGTTCAGTTGCTCAGTTCAGTTTGGTTCAGTCGCTCAGTTGTGTCCGACTTTTAGCAACTCCGTGAATCGCAGCACGCCAGGCCTCCCTGTCCATCACCAACTCCCGGAGTTTACTCAAACTCATGTCCATCGAGTCGGTGATGCCATCCAACCGTCTCATCCTCTGTTGTCCCCTTCTCCTCTTGCCTTCAATTGTTCCCAGCATCAGGGTCTTTTCCAATGAGTCAGTTCTTTGCATCAGGTGGCCAAAGTGTTGGAGCTTCAGCTTCAGCATCAGTCCTTCCAATGAATATTCAGGACTGATTTCTTTTAGGATGGACTGGTTTGATCTCTTTGCAGTCCAAGGGACTCTCAAGAGTCTTCTCCAACACCACAGTTCAAAAGAAGCAGTTCTCCTGCTCAGACTTCTTTATGGTCCAACACTCACATCCAGATATAACTACTGGAAAAACCATGGCTTTGACTATATGGACCTTTGTTGGTGAGTAATGTCTCTGCTTTTTAATGTGCTGTCTAGGTTGGTCATGAGTTTTCTTCCAAGGAGCAAGCATCTTTTAAATTCATGGCTGCAGTCACCATCTGCAGTGATTTTGGAGCCCAAGAAAATTAAGTCTGTCTCTGTTTCCATTGTTTCTCCATTTGCCATGAAGTGATGGGACCAGATGCCATGATCTTAGTTTTCTGAATGTTGAGCTTTAAGCCAACTTTTTCACTCTCCTCTTTCACCTTCATCAAGAGGCTCTTTAGTTCTTCACTTTCTGCCATAAGACTGGTGTCATATCTGAGATTATTGATATTTCTCCCAGTTGTCTTAATTCCAGCTTGTGTTTCATCCAGCCCAGCATTTTGCATGATGTACTCTGCATGTAAGTTAAATAAGCAGGGTGACAATACACATCCTTGACGTACTCTTTTCCCGATTTGGAACCAGTCTGTTGTTCCATGTCCAATTCTGACTGTTGCTTCCTGACCTGCATACAGGTTTCTCAGAAGGCAGGTCAGGTGGTCTGATATTGCCATCTCTTGAAGAATTTTGCACAGTTTATTGTGATCCACACAGTCAGAGGCTTTGGCATAGTCAGTAAAACAGAAATAGATGCTTTTCTGAACTCTCTTGCTTTTTTGATGATCCAGTAGATGTTGGCAATTTGATCTCTGGTTCCTCTGCATTTTTGAAATCCAGCTTGAACATCTGGAATTTCTCAGTTCACCTACTGTTGAAGCCTAGCTTGGAGAATTTTGAGCACTACTTTACTAACGTGTGAGATGAGTGCAATTGTGCAGTAGTTTGAACACTCTTTAGCATTGTCTTTCTTTGGGATTTGAATGAAAACTGACCTTCTCCAGTCCTGTGGCCTCTCCTGAGTTTTCCAAATTTGCTGGCCTATTGAGTTCAGCACTTTCACAGTGTCATCTTTCAGGATTTGAAATAGCTCAACTGGAATTCCATCACCTCCACTAGCTTTGTTTGTAGTGATGCTTCCTAAGGCCCACTTGACTTCAGACTCCAGGATGTCTAGCTCTAGGTGAGTAATCACACCATTGTGATTATATGGGGCATTAATATCTTTTTTGTACAGTTCTTCTGTGTATTCTTACCACCTTTTCTTAATATCTTCTGCTTCTGTTAGGTCCATACCATTTCTGTCTTTTATTGTGCCCATCTTTGCATGAAATGTTCCCTTGGCATCTTTAATTTTCTTGAAGAGATCTCTAGTCTTTCCCATTCTATTGTTTTCCTCTATTTCTTTGCCTTGATCTCTGAGGAAGGCTTTCTAAGCTCTCCTTGCTATTCTTTGGAACTCTGCCTTCAGATGAGTATATCTTTCCTTTTCTCCTGTTCCTTTAGCCTTAAATATTTAGTTTTATCTTATAAGTCTTAAATATTTACATTTTTTTCAATTATACCTCAATAAAACTGAGGGTAAAAAAGTTTCATGAAATAAAGAACCACTGATTGAATGAATGACTCCATGAGCGCGCTGGGCTGAATGTCTGCGTCCCCCGGAAAGTCATATGTTGAAATCCCCAATGTGGTTGTATTAGGAGGTGGGACCTTTGGGAGGTAATTAAGTTTAGATGAGGTCATGAAGGTGGAGCCTCTTAGAAAAAGAGGAAAAGACACAGGATACAGTGAAAAAGGGGTGATCTACCAGCTGGAAGTATGTCTTCACCAAGAACCAAACCTGCTGGCACCTTGATCACGGATTTCCTGCCTCCAGAGCCATGAGAAATAAATGTCTGTCGCTTAAGCCACCCAGTCTGTGGTATTCTGTTATAGCATCCTGAGCAGATTAAGACAATGAATGAGTGAATCTATGAATGAAACAAAATGATAGCGCAGAGTAGGAAAGCGTTCAGTATGAACAGGGAATGAAGGGCCATCCTTGAAAACGTGTCCTGTAGCTGGGTGTTAGGAGAGCAATCTGTGATCAGATATAATGGGTCCACTAGGCTGGTTCTTGGAGTATGGTCTGTGAACCAGCAGCATCTGAATCACCTGGGAACCAGTTAGAAATGCAAGTTTCTGGGCCCCCACCCAGGCCAACTGAATCTGAAACTCAAGGGTGGGGCCAGTAGTCTGTGTTTTAGCAATCAGTCCCTCTAGGTCATTATGATGCATAGTAGAGTTTTGAGAACCATTGCTTTGTACTACTGTGGGGATTTTAGAAGTGATTCGCCTGGAAATTCAGTGTTAATGAAGGTGGTTGGCTATTGATGGACACAATCAGAGCTGTATTTCTGATATGATAAGGCATGAAGTTGTGCCTAGAAGAATTCATGGTTTTGATGTACAAAGGACTAGTAGCAATACTGGAAAACACGTATCTGCCAATTGTCAGAGTTGAATATTTTGTTTTTTTTCTAATTGCAGATAACGTCCGCATTGTCACCTAAGCAGCAAAACAGGACAGGCATTGCTCCCAGGCACTGGGTGCGCCTGCTGGGTCTGCAGAGACAGAGGGGATGAGGACGCTTATGTGAAAGCACAGGAATTAACTGTCCAAATGGGGCCCAGTCAGTCTCAGAGAGGCCTTCTAGTTCTAATGAACTCTGGGGAAGTGTCACGTCGGACCTTCCAAACCAAGTTAAACGGGCAGCTCTTCCAGAGACTGGGCTAACTAAATACACAGGGTGCAGATTCAGTTTTGTCTTCAAGGCTGGTGGAGACAGGTCTGCCAAAGGATAGGACATCTCATGGAAGAGAAATGAAGAGCCTCAAGAGAAAACACATTATCTTAAGTGTCAAAAAGCAAAAATCCAAGGGTCGGATGGGGAGGAAGTTGGGGAGAAGAAGAATAAGGGCTATTCAGGGTGGCTCTGGGGCCTTGGGGATGACCAGTCACTAGGTTTGCCCAGGACTGTGGGGCATCCCAGGACAAGACCTGTCAAACAGGACAACTGGTCACCCCGTGGCTACACTCCCTAACCTGTATTCAAGGCCTGGGGAGAAGATGTGGTGAAAGCAGAAACAGTGCTGCTCTAAACCTGTTTCTCAGAGTAACTGTCTGCAGATGCAAAGGTGGCATCACCTGGGAGCTTATCAGAGGTCAGCTTCAGGGCTTCCCTGGTGGCTCAGCTGGTAGAGCATCCACCTGCGGTGCTGGAAACCTGGGTCTGATCCAGGGAAACTGGGTTCAGTCCCTGGGTTGGGAAGATCCCCTGGAGAAGGGAACAGCTACCCACTCCAGTATTCTTTTCTTGAGAATTCCATGGACAGTCCATGGAGTTGCAAAGAGTGGGACATGGCTGAGCAACTTTCACTCACTTCTAGACCTGCAGGACTAGACCTGTACTAGAACAAGAGCCCTGAGTGATTTGCAAAACATCAGTTTGAGAAAGACAGCCTTAGGAGATCCTGTGGGCCCCAGATGGCTTCCCCCAGTAAGAAGATGTACAGCTGATGGAAAGTAGAGGGAATTTCTTGGCTGTCATATGGTTTATGTCCAGGTCAGCCAGATACTAAGCCAAAACCATATCAATCTTCCAGAGAAGGAACAGAAGCATCAGGGAAGATGAAATGCTGGAGTATCCAGAACAGACAGCAGAGAGGGAAGAGATGGATGACCCGAAGCAGCCAAGAGGGGCCTCCTGAGCAACTAATAGTGGTAATTGTAGGGAACGCGAGGGAAGCCAGAAATCCAGCAATTGTGTGGTGAGAGCAAAGCCGAAGCAAACACTCTTCTGTTCCTACTACTGTGACCCTTTTTGGTAAAAAAACAAGCCTCAGTGGACTGGGAAATGAGTGATACCACAGCCCTATTGGTAAGCTCGTAGAGAAAAATGAAAAATCATCATCTGCTAAAAGTATTCAGCTTTACTATTTGCATATCCTTCTGATATGCAAAGAAAGTTGTTTTCTCCTCTACCTGATCTGATTTTCTTCATAGGCTCCAGCTTACCGTTCTAGTGGAAATAGTTTGCACTTAATTAATCTTGTTTCATTTTCTTCCAGTTTGAACATAATTCTTTCACTTAAAACATTCTAACCAGTGGCTCTTAAATGCAGGCTTGCAGCTGAATCACCTAAGGGGCTTGTTAAAACACAGATTGCTGGGCCCAACTCCAGGGTTTCTGATTCAGTGCATTGAGTGGAGACTTAAACTTTGTGTTTTCAGGGAGTTCGAGGACGACACTGATATTGTTGGTCCAAGGCACACACGCTGACAACCTCTCATTCAAACGACTCGGCATCGTCTTCCCATCCAAAGGTGATTATTTCAAAGCCATCCCCTCTGAGAAGAATGCTTCTCAAATTGATTGATCTTTCCAGTGGACCATGGATCCAATGCATGGCTTTCCAGTGTAGGATAAGGATGCAGCTTGTGCCAAGAGCACCTGGCTACACCAGTTCAATGCACCTGAACTGGTCCATGTCTTGTTCAACAAACCCCATCCACCAATCACATGCTAGGATGTCAAGGCAATGCCAATTCATGATACAAACTTCTGAACATGACTCGCCCGTATGTATCTCACCTCAGGTAGCCAACAGACTGGCACTGCTGATAGACTGCCTTTTGAGTAACTTTATGTAATTTGAGATGAGTCTCAGATTCTCTTCCTCCTTCATCTGTCTCTTTCCTGAGATGGCATCTGGGTATATGAAGGGGGTATTTTTGTGTACTTGTGGCATCCTTGGATTATACATTGTTTTCTGGAGGCTCCAAATCTCTTCTGTAGAAAGTGAAGCCCCTCAGTCATGTCCAACTCTTTGCAACTCCATGGACTGTAGCCTACCAGGTGCCTCTGTCTATGGGATTTTCCAGGCAAGGGTACTGGAGTGGGTTGCCATTTCATTCTCCAGTGGATCTTCCCAACCCATGATCGAACCCAGGTCTCCCACATTGCAGGCAGATGCTTTACCATCTGAGCCACCAGGGAAGCCCTTCTATAGAAAAGATTCTATAGAAGGGTTGTATTCATCTTCTGCCTGAAATTGAGGTCATTGAAATTGACTAGATTCCACTGGTCTTTCGAGATGATGTGTGCTGGCCACTTGTATTGCTGTAACTTTGGACTTTTCCCCTGCTGTCAAAGTTCCATACCTGCCCCCACCCCAACCCATAGTTTCTTTCTCGGGCCTTAGACCTCTGCTAGTCCACCAACAGTCTCAATGGGGAAGTGAGAAACTCCAGAGACCCCTGCTTCCCACACAAAGGCCTCAAGGAGACAGGATCTCTTTCTAAGTTCTGTATACCTTTTACAGCTCTCTCTGCATCCTTGGTTCTGGTCCACATGGAATGTGGTGCTGGGCCAAATGCTCAGAATCCTCCAGAAGTAGGGACATGCTGGAGGGAGCTTACAACTCAATTTTTTTGGAATTTTGCACTCCAACTGTTTCTGTTTGTGTCTGTTCAGTTGTTCAGTCGTGTCTGACCCTTTGTGACCCCATGGACTGCAGCACACCAGGCCTCCTTGTCCTTCACTATCTCCTGGAGCTTGCTCAAACTCATGTCCATCGAGTCGGTGATGCCATCCAACCATCTCATCCTGTGTTGTCCCCTTCTCCTCCCGCCTTCAATCTTTCCCAGCATCAGGGTCTTTTCCAATGAGTCAGCTCTTCATATCAGATGGCCAAACTGTTGAAGCTTCAGCTTTAGCATCCATCCTTCCAGTGAATATTCAGGGTTGATTTCCTTTAGGATTGAATGATTAGATCTCCTTGCTGTTCAAGGGACACTCGAGTCTTATCCAGCATCACAGTTTGAAAGCATCAATTCTTTAGCACTTAGCCTTCTTTATGGTCCAACTCACATCCATACATGACTACTGGGAAAACCATAGCATTCACTATATGGACAGTTGTCTGCAAAGTGATGTCTCTGCTTTTTAATATACTAAGTTTGTCATAGCTTTTCTTAAAAGAAGCAAGCATCTTTTAATTTCATGGCTGCAGTCACCATCTGTAGTGATTTTGGAGCCCAAGGAAATAAAGTCTGTCATTGTTTCCATTGTTTCCCCATTGACTTGCCATGGAGTGATGGGGCTGGATACCATGATCTTAGTTTTTTGAACGTGGAGTTTTAAACCAACTTTTTCATTCTCTTCTTTCACTTTCATCAAGAGGCTCTTTAGTTCTTCTTCACTTTCTGCTATTAGGGTGTGTCATATGTATATTTGAGGTTGTTGATATTTCTCCCAGCAATATGGATTCCAGTTTGAGCTTCATTCAGCCCAACAATTCTCACGATGTACTCTGCATATGTTAAATAAGCAAGGTGACAATATACCACCATGTTGTACTCCTTTCCCAATTTGGAACCAGTCCATTGTTCCATGTCTGGTTCTGACTGTTGCTTCTTGACCCACGTACAGCTTTCTCAGGAGACAGGTAAGATGGTCTGGTATTCCCATCTCTTGAAGAATTTTCCACAGTTTGTTATGATCCCATACAGTCAAAGACTTTAACATTTTCAATGAAGTAGAAGTAGATGTTTTTCTGGAACTCTCTTGCTTTTTCTATGATCCAACAGATGTTGGCAATTTGATCTCTGGTTCCTCTGCCTTTTCTAAATCCAGCCTGAACATCTGGAAGTTCTTGGTTCATGTACTGTTGAAGCCTAACTTGAAGGAGTTTGGGCATTACTTTCCTAACATGTGAAATGAGTGCAATTGTGTGGTAGTTTGAACATTCTTTGGCATTGCCCTTCTTTGGGTTTGAATGAAAACTGATCTTTTCCAGTCCTGTGAATTTTCCAAATTTTCTGAATTTTCCAATTCACTGCTGAATTTTCCAAATTTGCTGGCATATTTTGTGCAGCACATTCACAGCATCATCTTTTAGGATTTGAAATAATTCAGCTGGAATTTCATCACCTCCACTAGTTTTGCTTATAGTAATGCTTCCTAAGGCCCACTTGACTTTACACTCCAAGATGTCTGGCTCTAAGTGAAACAGAGCCATTGCTACAAATTAAATGATATAACCATATCTTTAAATGAATTATATTAAAAGCCAAGTTGATTGATACTCAGAACCATCACTTTCTATTGTTTTACAGCATTTTACTATTATCTATATTTGTTATGGCTTCCCAGGTGGTTCAGTGGTAAAGAATCTGCCTGTGAATTCAGGAGGTGCAGATTTTATTCCTGGGTTGGGAAGATCCCCTGGAGAAGGAAATGACAACTCACTCCAGTATGCTTGTCTGGGGAATCCCATGGACGGAGGAGCCTGGTGGGCTGCAGTCCATGGGGTCTCAAAGAGTCGGACACAACTTAGCAACTAAACAGCAACATGCTTGCCATAGACGTGTGGTGGGAATACCATGTAACAGTGACCTAAACACAGGTCTTCTCACTTCTGTTCAGTAACATTATGTTGATAGTTTCAGACTGGTCAAGGCTAGAGTGCTGACACCATGGAAATGAGCAAACATTATAATCAGGGCTCCCCACCCACACCTCCACCCCCGCCCCCCGCGCCCAAGGCCAGTTATTCAATGTTGACCAGCACATCACTGCCTAGAGCGTAAATCTGGGAAAGTGACCCACTAACCCAGTGGCCTCTCTCACACTACACTTATCTAGGTGTTACAAAGCAGCCCTTGCCCTCCAGATTAGCCCCCAAAAGTTGTATGTGGAAGAGATACTGAAAAGTTGATCCCCTATTATCCTCTTATCTGCTTCTGTCTCCCTTCTCTCCCTACCATCGCTTGGGACCAGAAGCAGCAAATTTCTGGCTCTTTCTTTCCTCCACATCTTGTCTTTGTACATTAAGAATACCACTCATGGCTTAACATCACCTTTCTGGTATTCCTCCCCAAAACACATGCATTTAGGCTTATTGTGAGAAAATATTGGATAAACTCAGATTGAGGGACATTTTTTGAAGTCTCTACCCCATTTACTTTAAGACTATAGAGATCACGGGAACTCCCTGGCAGCCCAGTGCTCCAGGCCCAGTGCCCACAGTGCACGGCTTGGGAGTTGGAGCCCTGGTTGAGGAACTGAGATCCCACATGGCACACGACTTGGCCAAAAACAAACAAACAAAAGAACTGTAGCGATCATGAAAGATAAGGAAAGACTAAGATATATATAATCATAGCTTAGAGGAGACTCATGCTGTAGATTCAGGGTGATATCATGAATTGAAAGAAAGAGAAAATTAGTAGAAAACCAGGAAATCCAAATAAAGTCTGAATGTGGTGCCAATGTCCATTTATTAATTTTAATCATTATGCAAAACTGGGGGAAGGTACAGGAGAACTCACAGTACCATGCTTGTGGCTCTTCTGTAAATATGTAGTCACTTCCAAAAGCAAATAAATAAATAAACAATGAAGGGAAAACTTCACAGTGTAAGGAACAGGTGGAATACCGATCATTTCTACGCTATGGAAAAATCGTATGCTCTGTATATCATCCTTGATAGGATGAAACGGGGAAAGATGGGGCTGGTAGAAAATCTTAACAAAGCCTGGCTTTCAAGTCTTATCTTTTGCAAGATAAAACATTTTATTGTGGATATTGTAGGCTGAACACTGGGATTCCCTGGTGGCTCAGTAGTAAAGAATATGCCTGCCAATGCCGAAGATGCAGGTTCAGTGCCTGGGTCTGGAAGATCCCCTAGAGAAGGAAATGGCAACCCACTCCAGGATTCTTGCCTGGGAAATCTCATGGACAGAGGAGACTGGTGAGCTGCTGTCCATGGGGTCCCAAAAGAGTCAGACAAAATTTTGCGACTCAATGACTACAAAAGTCTGAACATTAACTATTTCCCTTTGTCTTTACAATCTTGCCGTAACAACAACAAAAAAATCACTGTCACCTGAAAGTGGACTTTCTGAGACAGTGAAGGAGGTCATGGACATAGATGGTAGATTAATATAAACTCCCTGTGATACTTTGCTGCTGGTGTCTGCGTAGAAAGAGTTAGGGCTCTTTCTGGGGTATCTCTGCTTCCCTTAGCACAGGAAGCATCGGGAAAGTGCTTATTGATCAGAGCCTTGAAGACATAGGAAATGCACAGTACCTCCGCAAGACCAGAAATAAACAAGTTAAAGAAGAAGCACACGCATCAAAATATGACATTATTACACACAATGAGATAGAATGAAAGATGGACCATCCAGGCACTCACTGAATATTAGCGAAGCTGTTTTTGAAGTTTAATTTAAAGCCCCAAATAAGAGTCATTGTATCTAGTTATACCCTTTCACTAGAAAGAAAAAAGTCAACATTTTCTATTAAGGAGGAAGGAAAGCTCTGAAAAGTACTGAGTTGTCAAAGTGCCAATTTACACAAATCTCTTCCCTCCTCCAAAAGTTTCTAATGAGTATGGTTTCTGGAAAATAATGGATCATTTTTTTCAGTACACACTCAGTCTACGAAAAAGCTCTTCCAAAAATTTAAGCTAGAAAAACAGGTAATTTGCCAGTATCGTAGAGATAACTCACGCCAGTTAAAAACACATTCATAGAATTTGGAACATTACAAGGAGAGTGAAGTGTTTTGCGTGCATCTGTGCATGTTCTTACCCCACACCAGTGAGATCTTCCAAGGTGTAACGTGTGTTTACAGAGTCACTCTCCTAGCATTGAAACTGGGAGGCGTTTTTCTAGAAGATTCACTCGGTCGTCCTGTAGGCATGCTGGCAATCACATATGTGATTTATAAACATTGTGATGTACTTGCCAGAAGTAGACCTGACTCTGCTAATCACTTATCACTTCTTTCACCCACTACTTTGTGTAAGAAGCAATGTTGCTTATCTTACCAATATATAGTATCCGATTTGCAGAAAATAAAAATAATATTGAAAACAGCAAAAGGAGATCCTGTGTGCAGATTCGTACATCCTAGGCGGCACAGATCTATTTAGGACTGATAGCTCTTTCCTGAACTATTGCCAGTGCCAAATAGACTGCTTATGTAATTTTTGGCTTTCTTCATGTCTCTTTGGGAATCAGTAGAGTTTCTTTTTTCCTACACACCACCAACTTCGTCTCCTTTATACTTGAAGAATTCAGTATTAGTTTAAAGGACTTTTCAGTTTAAAACAAACTTGTAGAGATTTTCTCACCCATGACTGATGGACATACAGGAAAAAAAAGTAGGTTTATTTCATCCCCAGCCTTTCAGATCTTGAAGGGGAAAGAAAGTAGATTGTACTTGAAAACTGTTCAAATTTTTGAAAGTAAGTAAAGCTACATTGCTCCTCAGGTTTTTAGCTATAGAAATGAGGAAGTGTATATATCAGCTACTTTTTTCTTTAAGGGCTTGTGTTCATTTGTCTCTTGGCATAAAAATTAATCATTGGAAATTATTGAATAGTCATCTTAATGTTGCACATTAAGTAAATCTAATATGTATATTAGCAACAAAGACTTATGTCCCAAACAGGAAAGGATAATTCATGAAATCCAAATTTGAAGTTCAAGCAGAACTGTGATGTTCATGAATTTGTGTTTTCCTTTCTCTTGGCCTTATTGGTATTTGCACAGTGTATAAATAATGACAAAGGCCTGATGATCACATTTCTACTGGGAAATATTTTTTAAATGGGACAACTATCCCTCAGTTATTTGTGTACATAAAACTGCTGGCAGACCCTGATTCCTTTTTTTTTTTTCTTCACTTCAAAACTTCCGGTATTTTATTTTGTCCATGAAAACACATTCTCTGATCCAAGGGAACAGAGACTTGGCCTAATTTAAATTATATATTAGATGGAAACAGTTCTATTACAAAAATATTTTATAAGGGTGCCTTGTCCCAGCCACATATTTACTCCTTTAAAAAATCTAACCAACTGCTTTTATATGGGCTTTTATATGGATTCCTTTTTTATAAGAAAAACTGGTGAATCTGAAATAAAAGTGCAGAAGATTATCTTTCATGCAAACATACTGATAATACCAGAGAAAACAAGACAACTTACTTAAAAAATAGTTGTTCTTGACAACAGATTTACATGTAGGAGCCTAATTTATAAATTTCTTGTTTTTTTCTTCCTGCTTTTGCCTTGATCCCTTGAACTTTTTTACTTCAGATGACCTTGTACTTTCTTTGCAACTCACACTCAATAATGTGTGTCATTGTGCATTTTTTATAGCAAGAAGCAAAGTATTAAAAAGTTAATCAAAGTTTTAGGGAAAATGGCACTCCCATAATAGGAAAAAGAAAATGTAGCTTTATTTTAGCATCTTTTTGGAGACTCTCAAGAGAGGAGCAAAGTTCCTTTAAAAATATGAGATGATATATTATTTGATAGTTGCTTTAACTACTGCTGATTGAGATAGTAAATTGGAACAAGAGGTGGTGATAGAATTCAAAACAAAAACAAACAAAAAAACAAATTGTGTATAGCCATTCACACATCACTTTTAGAAAATTGTGCAAAGGAAATATGGATGTGTTCACAGTTATATATAGGAATGTTCAGTGCAGCATATATTGTGGAAATATTGGAAGCACCTGATGTCAAAGCATAGAAACTAGTTTAATATAATAAATTCAATCTATAAAATTCCATTCACTATTACAAAAGAAATAGTGTAGAAAGTATTTAATGATGTGAAAAATAAGACACATTAAATGAAAAAAATACAAAGTAATTTTTACAGACTATATATATACATATATAGTGTTATAAAGGGCTTCCCAGGTGGTGCAGTGGAAAAGAATCTGCCTGCCAATGCAGGAGACTTAAGAGACATGAGTTTCTGGTAGAATCTTTAGGGTTTTCCATGTAGAGGATCATGTCATCTGCAAACAGTGCGAGTTTTACTTCCTCTTTTCCTATCTGTATTCCTTTTATTTCTTTTTCAGCTCTGATTGCTGTGGCCAAAGCTTCCAAAACTATGTTGAATAGTAGTGGTGAAAGTGGGCATCCTTGCCTTGTTCCTGACTTTAGGGGAAATGCTTTCAATTTTTCACCATTGAGGATAATGTTTGCTGTGGGTTTGTCATATATAGCTTTTATTATGTTGAGGTATGTTCCTTCTATTCCTGCTTTCTGGAGGGTTTTTATCATAAATGGATGCTGAATTTTGTCAAAGGCTTTTTCTGCATCTATTGAGGTAATCATATGGTTTTTATCTTTCAATTTGTTAATGTGGTGTATTACATTGATTGATTTGCGGATATTAAAGAAACCTTGCATTCCTGGGATAAAGCCCACTTGGTCATGATGTATGATCTTTTTAATATGATGTTGGATTCTGTTTGCTAGAATTTTATTAAGGATTTTTGCATCTGTGTTCATCAGTGATATTGGCCTGTAGTTTTCTTTTTTTGTGGCATCTTTGTCTAGTTTTGGAATTAGGGTGATGGTGGCCTCATAGAATGAGTTTGGAAGTTTACCATCCTCTGCAATTTTCTGGAAGAGTTTGAGTAGGATAGGTGTTAGCTCTTCTCTAAATTTTTGGTAGAATTCCGCTGTGAAGCCGTCTGGTCCTGGGCTTTTGTTTGCTGGAAGATTTCTGATTACAGTTTCGATTTCCGTGCTTGTGATGGGTCTGTTAAGATCTTCTATTACTTCCTGGTCCAGTTTTGGAAAGTTATACTTTTCTAAGAATTTGTCCATTTCTTCCAAGTTGTCCATTTTATTGGCATATAGCTGTTGGTAGTAGTCTCTTATGATCCTTTGTATTTCTGTGTAGTCTGTTGTGATCTCTCCATTTTCATTTCTAATTTTGTTGATCTGATTCTTCTCTCTTTGTTTCTTGATGAGTCTGGCTAATGGCTTGTCAATTTTGTTTATCTTCTCGAAAAACCAGCTTTTAGTTTTGTTGATTTTTGCTATGGTCTCTTTTGTTTCTTTTGCATTTATTTCCGCCCTAATTTTGTAAAGTAATTAGCCCCCAACTAAAATAAATAAATTTATTAAAAAAAAAAAAGAGAGACATGAGTTTGATTTCTGGGTTGGGAAGATCCCCTGGAGTAGGAAACGGCAACCCACTCTAGTATTCTTGCCTGGAGAATTCCATGGATAGAGGAGCCTGGTAAGCTACAGTCATGGAGTTGCAAAGAGTCATATATGACTGAGTGAGCACACGCATGCACACAATGTTATAAGATGTTAATGAGTCAATTATATTTCAATAAAGCTAGAAAAGATGTTAATAGCATCTGTTTCTGGGTGTTGGGATTATGAGATTATTTTATTTTTGCTTACCTACAGTTTGATTTTTTTCAATAGTACATGCTATTTTAATATGAAAAACAATGGTATTTATCTTTTTAAAAAAAACAATTAATTTTATTAATATGCCCCCATTTGTCCTTTGAAAATTTGATAGCTTTATATACTAGAAATTCTCTAAAGGGTACTTGATTTTAAAAATGGAAATAGATAAGATAGTTTTTATTTAAAAAAGCAAGAAGCGGCCATATAAAATACTTGCTTTATTAATAAGTAGGCCATAAATATCTTAATGAGTTATTTCCTAGTGAGAAATAAGAACTGCTGTGGCTCAGGATTATATTTTCTTGGACTATCATCAAAGCCATAAGTAATAACTATTCTAACTTTGCATCTTAAGGAGTAGTTTTTAACATTCCTGCATAGATAAGATAGCTCCTGGAAACTTCCCAGTGCTCAACTATTTCTTTGATGACTCGATATACCTTTTGATTTATTAATATGAATGTTAAATGACATATTTATTAAATGCTTATTTGGTATTTAGATATTGTTGACTGCTGAGCATACCGAGGGTGTGAGGTCTGGCCCCTGACCTAAAGGAACTACAGTATTTTGGAGGAACAAGTAATATGAAACAAATGGAAAAACAATTTTAAGAATATAACCCAAACATCAATTGACTAAAGAGATAAGAGCCAAGATATTTGTATAAAGCAAATGATAAATATAGGCTGAAAGGTGCAACTTGCCCTGCTTTGGAAAGATGAGTGGGATTTGGCTTGAGAAAGTATGGGAAAACATTTCAGTTAGAGAGATGAAGGGCTAAAGTCCATCGGCTGAATTTATTAGTTGTGATTGTGTTTGCCTCCACTCCTCAGAGTCGGGGGCCCCCAGGGCATGAAGCTCTCTGGCCACCTGGCTGAAGGAGAAACGCTGAGCTAAGGCGACAGAATGCTGCACAGAATTGTCTTCATGGTGTCGCTGACGTCCCGCTCTAGGTTTACCGTCTCTTCTCTGAGAGTCTTCTTTACTCAAACCCTGAACGCTGGGCTTCCCCAGATTCCTTCCAACTTCTTTTCTGACCCAATTTCCAATTTTCATCCCCTGGATGAAAGTGGAGGGTTCTGAACTGTCCACTCCCATAGTTTAAGACATCTACCCAGGTCCTTGGAGAAATGATTGATTCCAGGGCTAGGGCAGGGATGATGCAAGGTGAGTCTGGGGAATCCTATGGTTACCAAAATGTAGGGAAAGACTAAGGATGACAGCAGGCGGGAAGGACATGGTGCCAACTTGAAACTGCTCTCAGTGACCAAAGCAAGAACCATTTCAGTAACAAAATAAAACACTGGATTATGAAACAATGAAGTGAATACTCAGAAGTCCATACTGACATAGATAAATGATCATTCAAAAAATGATAGAGAAAGGATAACTCCTTCTTACAGAAGAATTCCACTAATAAATGAAAAAGGAACAAAGGAAATAGCAAGTCATCAGTAGATCACTAGAACATTAGTAAAAATGTTAGTAATTATTAAAAATTAGGCAGGATTCATCTATATATGCTAAAATGAGTAGGCAAAAGTTTAAAGAGAAAATATTTGCATAGTCTCAAAATTTTGTTCCTCAGATATTTATTATTTACAAAGGGGAAAAGAATAACTTTACAGAAGCTACAAACACAGTTGATACCCGCTTAACCAAGCGATCAAGTTTATTATCACTTGGATAGGATAAGGAGGCTCAGTGGTAAAGAATCCACCTGCAATGCAAGAGATAGGAGTTCCGTCCCTGGGTCAGAAAGATCCTCTGGGGAAGAAAATGGCAACCTGCTCCAGTATTCTTGCCTGGGAAATCCCGTGGACAGAGGAGCCTGGAAGGCTACAGTCCATGGGGTCACAAAGAGTCAGACATGACTTAGTGACTAAACAACAATAGGATATGGAACCCTGATCTGGTGCCCTTGGAAGGGCCCCCAGCTCTGTGATATCATTCCTATCAGTGCACAACCTTAATCTGATCATGAGAAACCACCAAACAAGTGCAAATGAGGAGCATTTTACAAAATAATTGACTAGTACTCATCAGGAGTGTCAAGGTCATGAAACACAGTGATAAACTGAGGGAATGTCCCAGATTGGAGGCGGAGGAGGAGACACAACATCTAATACAATGTGGATCCTGGATTGGACTTTGGAACAAAAAAGGAACGTTGGTGGAAAACTGACAAAATCTGAATAAAATCTGTGATTTAGTTACTGGTATTGTAACTGTTAATTTCCTACTTTTGACCATTGCACCATCATTATGTAAGATTCTAACATTAGGGGAAGTTGGGTGAAGAGTATACAGCACCTCTGTACTATCTCTGCAGATCTTCTGTAAATATAAAATTTATAAAATTCAAATATAAAATTTGAAAATAAACAATTTAAAATAAATGAAATGTGTATACCCAAAAGACGTCTCAGTTCTCTGTGTCTCTGGAGGGATCTTACCATCCTTCTTTAAATCCTTTACACTCTCTTTGTCCACCTTTAAAATCTTCATCCTCTTGGTCCTCACATATTTTTATGTCCTCATCCTAAACACAAAAACCACTGGGTCTTTTGGAGAATTTGTCTGATGAAAGCGTATGGTAAGGCTCCCTTTGCCCTCCAAGGACGGAAATGTTAGACAAAATATAATTAAGTGTGTGAAATACATAGGCAAACTCAAATGGAGGGGCAGTCCACAGTGATGGAACAGAAAGCAACGATCCATGAATATATGAGACCCACAGATTTACAGCAGGGCCTGAAGTCATAATGCCTGGGACAGGAGATGAACGATTAGGCTAATGCTGGGTAAGGAGCTTGAGGGACTAGAAAACTCTAACTAGTAGCTTTAGGGAGGTGTCAAGAAAACCTGTCTTATGCTTGGGTAATGAATGGGAAAATAATTACTTCATAAGGTATCAAACTCAAGCCTGTACTCTTTGTGGTTGTGGGATTTAAATTTATATTACTCACATGATATATAAGGTAAGAAATTCATGTAGAAATGGTTATGGAATGGGTAAAAGCTCTATGGGCTTTGCAAGTACAAAAGCAAAACCACTTTGGAAGGACACTTTCATAAAGGTCTCCCAGGCAAAATCCCCACTGAATAGGCACTTTCTGTCAGAAATTATACCCTGCCCAAAGAATTAAAGCATCATGAGAAACAAACAATAAAATCTAACCCAAAAACCTAGAGAAAATAAAACAGTCCAAACTGTACTATAAAGTAAGTATATGTAGTTGGCTTAAAGAGAAAACTGAGTTATAATACTGCACTCAAAACAAGGTCATTATAAAACTAGGAAATGAAGTTTTAAGAAAACAGAATTCTTAAAATAACCTAGAGGCCAAATATCAATATGTTATAATCTTGGTGGAAATGTTCCAGAGTAGATTAGAAACTATTGAGAATAAGCACTAGATAATAGAAAACAGATCTGAGGAAAGTGTCCAGAATAAAGATGGAAGAAGTACGGAGAAGAAAAAACTGCGGGAGTTTATGAGTTGCAGAGGCTAGAACAAGTTTCAGTGTTTTTCTAAAAGCCATTCTACAAGGAGACGATAGAGAGAAGAAGCAACACTTCATTTTATCTTCTCAGCTTCACAGCCAAGTGTACATCATCAACAGATACCCAACAGCTGGTGAGTCATAAGGACCTTTTCGGGCTTCCCTGGTAGCTCAGCTGGTAAAGAATCCGCCTGCAATGCCAGAGACCCTGCTTTGATTCCAGGGTCAGGAATATCCCCTGGAGAAGGGATAGGCTACCCACTCCAGTATTCTTGGGCTTCCCTAGTGGCTCAGACGGTAAAGAACCCACCTGCAATGTGGGAGACCTGGGTTCCATCCCTGGGTTGGATTCGATCCCTGGGTTGCCTGGAGAATCCCCATGGACAGAGGAGCCTGGTGGGCTACTGTCCATGGGGTCGCAAAGAGTCAGACACGACTGAGTGACTGAGCACAGCGCAGCACAGGAAGGACCTTTTTAAGCGTTACCTCGTTAATCACTGACGTTTCACACTCAGCTCATCCCTCCTGGATTACGCTGTCACTGACTGAATATACTCTTCCCTCCTTCCATCATCCAACTTATTTTACTACCTTCTAGATTCAGTTTGCATTTCGACTTTCTGATGAAGGGATCTCAGTGATTCCCCCTCTTCCTTAAACTTGTGTACCGTTGGATCTGAGCCACCCAACCAAGTACTCGATTATATTCTTGAGTTGGAAAACTATGGCAGCTAGACACACCTGCTCACTGCTTGTTTTTGTATAGTCTGCAAGCTAAGAATGGTGTTTTCATTTTTATTTTATATTTTTAACATTTGGAAAAAGCAAAAAAGAGAAATAGTATTTCATGATGTGGAAAAATCATGAAATTCAAAATTAGTATCCCTTTCAATGTCCAATAGTTTTATTAGAACACAGGCATGACCATTTGTAGTCTGTAGCCGCTTTTATGCTATGACAGAGTTGAGGAGTTGCAACAAAAAGCACACATCCCACAATGACTGAAATACTTACTTCCTGGCCCTTTATAGATGAAGTTTGCCAGTCTCCACTGTTCTCTAACTCAGTCACCCTTATGAGTCTTCCCTCTAATTTGCTTGAACCTACTTGAAGCTCAGAGCATCGTCATCTCCTTTTGTCTCTTAGCACCTGACTCCTGCTAGGACAGTTACGGATTTTCTTTAGCAGATTTTGGCATCTCAAATACAGGATTTCAAGAAATGAGTCAGACTCCATAACGCAGAATAGGTCAGAAAGCAAGGGAAGTAGGCAGATGCTTTCCTACTCTGTGCTGTTTGTGACTTGATCAACTGCAGGGGTGTGGGATATGGTGATGGAGGCAGGAACCTGAAACAAGATGCTTCCAGTTAGATGGCACAGACCAGGAAGGAGGGGTTGGGAGGAGATGCAGTCTTGCAGGCAGAACATGAGGACAACACGCCTTAGTGTTGCACAGCCCAGAAAGCACTGCATCAGTTCAGTTCAGTTCAGTCGCTCAGTCGTGTCCGACTCTTTGCAACCCTGTGAATCGCAGCACGCCAGGCCTCCCTGTCCATCACCTACTCCCGGAGTCTACCCAAACTCATGTCCATCAAGTCAGTGATCCCATCCAGCCATCTCATCCTCTCTCGTCCCCTTCTCCTCCTGCCCTCAATCTTTCCCAGCATCAGGGTCTTTTCCAGTAAGTCAGCTCTTCGCATCAGGTGGCAAAAATATTGGAGTTACAGCTTCAGCATCAGTCCTTCCAATGAACACTCAGGACTGATCTCCCCCAGGATGGACTGGTTGGATCTCCTTGTGGCCCAAGGGACTCTCAAGAGTCTTCTCCAACACCACAGTTCAAAAGCATCAGTTCTTCAGCACTCAGCTTTCTTTATAGGCCAACTCTCACACCCATACATGACCACTGGAAAAACCATAGCCTTGACTAGATGGATCTATGTTGGCAAAATAATGTCTCTGCTTTTTAATATGCTATCTAGGTTGGTCATAACTTTCCTTCCAAGAAGTAAGTGTCTTTTAATTTCATGGCTGCAATCACCATCTGCAGTGATTTTGGAGCCCCAAAAAATAAAGTCAGCCACTGTTTCCACTATATCCCCATCTATTTGCCATGAAGCAATGGGACTGGATGCCATGATCTTAGTTTTCTGAATGTTGAGCTTTAAGCCAACTTTTCACTTTCGTGTTTCAGTTTCATCAAGAAGCTTTTTAGTTCTTCTTCACTTTCTGTCATAAGAATGGTGTCATCCGCATATCTGAGGTTATTGATATTTCTCCCGGCAATCTTGATTCCAGCTTGTGTTTCTTCCAGCCCAGCGTTTCTCATGATGTACTCTGCATATAAGTTAAATAAGCAGGGTGACAATATACAGCCTTGACATACTCCCTTTCCTATTTGGAACCAGTGTGTTTTTCCATGTCCAGTTCTAACTGTTGCTTCCTGACCTGCATACAGATTTCTCAAGAGGCAGGTCAGGTGGTCTGGTATTCCCATCTCTTTTAGAATTTTCCACAGTTTATTGTGATCCACACAGTCAAAGGCTTTGGCATAGTCAATAAAGCAGAAATAGATGTTTTTCTGGAACTCTCTTGCTTTTTTGAGATCAAGAGGATGTTGGCAGTTTGTTCTCTGGTTCTTCTGCCTTTTCTAAAACCAGCTTGGACATCTGGAAGTTCACGGTTCACGCATTGCTGAATAAATGATTAAAATTAGTTTTATCTTTTTAATTTTTTAAATGTTGTTACTGGAAAGTTTGAAACTACCAGTTTGGCACGTGTCATGTGTCTCCTGGCCAGTGCTAGTCCACCCTGCACAAGTGTCTCGGGGGACTGGCCTCCTGGCACCCACGGTGGGTGCTTGATGACCCACTTTTTTGCTGTGGTTTAGTCACTAAGTCATGTCCAACTCTTTTCAACCCCGTGGGCTGTAGCCGCCAGGTTCTCTATCCACGGGTTTTCCCAGGCAAGAATACTGGAGCAGGTTGCCATTTCCTTCTCCAGGGGATCTTCCTGCTCCAGGAATCAAACCCGTGTCTCCTGCGTGGGCAGGTGGATTCTTTGCCCCTGAATCACTAGAGAAGCTGAGCACACTTTTTACTGGCTTCCTTTCCTTCTCACTTTCCGGTTCTCTGCTAAGTTTCCTGGGATTACCCCCTCAGTTTGCACTAGAGTCCTGTGTGGGAGTCTGTTTCTGGAGACTCCCAACTGTGACAAACAGTGTCCAAAACGGGAAAGAGAAACTTTCCTGATGGTCCAGTGGCTAAGACTGTGGGCCCCCCTTGCAGGGGGCCTGAGTTTGATCCCTGGTCAGGGAACTAGATCCCATATGCAACTAAAGATTCCATATGCAGCATTGAAGACCTGGTGCCGACAAGTAAATAAAAATATTTAAAAAAACAAGAAAGAGCATACAGTAGGTTTGCTGTACAGTAGGTCCTTGCTGGTTGTCTGTTTTGTATACAGTGTGTATATGCTAATTACAACCTCCTAATTTATCCCTCCTCAACATTCTGTAATAACCTATGGGTAAAAGAATCTGAGAAGGTATATAGATAAATAAAAGTAGATCTGAATCACTTTGCTGTATAGCCGAAACTAACATGACATTGTAAATCAAGTATAATCCAATTTAAAAAGCAGGAAAGAATTTTAGAGATTAACTATTCTAACCTCTTACATTTATAGATGAATAAAATGTGGTTCGGAGAGGTTAAATGATGTCACCAAGGCCACTCAGCTATTTGCCTGGGAATTCAGAATTTGACTTCAAATCTCAGGATTACAGGTCCGTTTGTTTTCTGATGATACTATATTGCCTTTTAAGGATTATCGACAATTTTGGAGAAGTGGTTTCTAAGAGCAGAAGAACCCTTGGGGCTCGTAGGGAGAAATGACAGTAAACCAGCTCCGTTTGTTTTGCTCAAGCCCTCTCACCCTTTTTGGGCAAGTGGTGGCCTTTCCTTGCTCCTGGGTGGAAACCTGGAGAGGCTTCCTGGCCCTGCTGGTCCTTCTCATAGAACCAGAAGCCCTCTGGTCAGCGGTAGCCACAGTCTCATCTCAGAAAGTAGAACATCCAGTCCTGATATGAATCCAACTGAGTTGAAAGTTAACTCTTTCCCCCTCTTCTTCTTCCAGATGGCTATGCAGTTATTGAGCCCCCAGGAATGGGGCAGACAGACAGAAGGAGAAGCAGGAAGTGCACGTATATGGTACGACTTGGGACGCCGGGACCCTCGCGGGCCTGGGAGGCATTCACCCCTGACCTTTGCGTGTCAGACACTTGGCGAGGTCTGCAGTTCCCTTTGCTAGGCCTTTCTGACTGCTGCCCCGCTGACGCGGGAGGTTTCCTTCAGCAGCATCCCGGCCCCTCACCCCCTCCACCCCCGGCTCCCTCAGTCTGCTCCACATCCTCTGTCTGGTCGTCTTGGGAAGAAGCTTGAATGACTCCAGTCTGATCACCTGCTCTGGGACTTGTGCACTTTCAACCTGTTGTCCAAAATCCCTGCAGATGGTGACGGCAGCCATGAAATTAAAAGACACTTGCTCCTTGGAAGGAAAGTTATGACCAACCTAGACAGCATATTAAAAAGCAGAGACATTACTTTGCCAACAAAGGTCCGTCTAGTCAAAGCCATGGTTTTCCAGTGGTCATGTATGGATGTGAGAGTTGGACTATAAAGAAAGCTGAGTGCCGAAGAATTGATGCTTTTGAACTGTGGTGTTGGAGAAGACTCTTGAGAGTCCCTTGGACTGCAAGGAGAGCCAACCAGTCCATCCTAAAGGAGATCAGTCCTGGGTGTTCATTGGAAGGACTGATACTGAAGCTGAAACTCCAATACTTTGGCCACCTCATGCGAAGAGCTGACTCATTGGAAAAGACCCTGATGCTGGGAAGGATTGGGGGCAGGAGGAGAAGGGGACGACAGAGGATGAGATGGTTGGATGGCATCACTGACTCAATGGACATGAGTTTGAGTAAACTCCGGGAGTTGGGGATGGACAGGGAGGCCTGGCGTGCTGCGGTTCATGTGGTCGCAAAGAGTCAGACACGACTGAGCCACTGAACTGAGCTGAGCCCGTTGTCTGCAGGAAGTGCAGTTTATCTCCAGATCAGCAGTGGATCTCCCCCTGGCCATCCACAGATCCTTTAGCTTTCCCCAGTAGGAGTTCAGCAGAGGACCTCTGAGTTCCCCAGCTACAAAGAACACCCATCAAGAAACAGCCTAAACAGCCTAAATGGTCTCACCGAAGCCCCTCTCATTAGGTTTGGGGTAGTGGGTAGTGGTGGGGACTCTCTCTCCCCTTTGTGAGCTAGACTCTAGAGTTCTCTTCCAAGTTACTCCCCTCAAAATTCCTCTTTCACCTCCCACCCCTGACCCCCTTTACAAGCTTGAGGAAGGCAGGGGTTCCAGGAAACATGTAACCAAGTGTCAGCACATCTCTTTTGTAAATTTCCTATGGTCTAGCACCTCCTTTGTCACGTGACCTCGTTCTAATGTGGTGACTCATTTGAAACTACAAACTTAATGTTTTCATTGAGCTGATATAGTACAAAAAGTTGAGCTGGGAATAAATAAAACTGAGATGGTTAATATGGACCTTTTATCACTAGAGCCTGGCAATGAAAGAAATAGTTCCATGTCCAGGTAAGTAGCATATAAAGCAGAAGTTTAGGTTTTAGGGTTTGTAATTATTTTCTAAATGAGATATGCAGGCCTTTCCTTCAAATATTTGAAAAGATCCTGGGTGAAGCTACAGAAAAAAATCATGTTTTATTGTGCTATCTTGGTTGTTTTTTCTTTTTCTCTTTCGACTTCAACTGTACGGGTTTTAATGAAATAAATAAGTACTAGATGTCTTCAGAGCTGTGTGATTTCCTTTGATAACTGCTAAGACAACAGAGGTTTTGACTGTTTTTGATCTGCTTTGATCTCCCTCAACTACTCTTTTTTTCAGCATTGTAGCATTTTTTTTTTGCTATTTTTATTTGAGAATGAACAATAAAAGTTAACACTGTCGTTATAACTAATTGAAGAATATGGCTGCATCTACACATAAAATCACTTGCAACCATCATCTTCAACTTTTATCAGTAGATTGTTTTATTTGCATGTCTATGCACAACTGTAGCCCGAGCAAGCAAATTTCTTCTTTTTCTTTCCAAAAGAGATAATTTTAAAATGTTAGACCATTTCACAGTCTCAAAGTTTAGTGTCAAAGCATTTCAAACATCATTTCTGTTTGAAAACTCATCACTGTCTCTTACAGGAACATGAAAATGTTTAGTAACCAAACTCCAAATATACCAAACTCTAAATTGCTTGTTTGAAAATAAAAACATAAAACGCCCAAGTTGGCAATCTTTAATGAGTCCTTTCCAGGATTGTTTAGAAAACGAAATAGCTAGGCTTTGTTTAGATGGATAATTCGTCAAGGATTTGCCCTAATGACTGTGTACAGTGATTTCAGTGAAAGCAGGCTCAGTTTTGATGCCATATCAACACAGTATATAAGTCATGACAGTTTCCTGCAGTTTTAGCTTTCAGTCAGTATCAGCCTTGTTTTAAAACGAACAAAGAGGAAAAGACAGAAGAAAAGACATAATGTTAATAGACTTCCTTCTGTGATCTCTCAGGGAGAGGTCTTTTTAAATAAGGGGCTTGAACTTGACCTTCTTCAGTGGCACAAAGGTCCAATGCATGGTTTTTAAAGTCATATTTAAATTTTAATACTTTTACTCATTGGAGGTAGTTAAAAGCAAACTCTCAAAATCTAATCTTCAATCTTTTAGTAAAACTGATAGACAAAGGAGGGAAGCTTAGGAAAAAAAGTCTGTAAGAGGTACATAAATGTTGTTCTAATTTCTATATCACAGTCAAGCTGCTTTCAGACCATTATCACTATGATATTTGAGTTTGAAAATACAATTTAATATAGAGTTAGAGTAGAAAAATTCTTAATTTTATGATAAATCTAGTTTTACGGACCTCAGATTAAAAACAGATGAAAAATATCGTATTTTCAGTGCTGGCAAAATGGCATGAGAAGAGACACTGTCATATGCTGTTGCTGAGAGTGTAAATTTTAAAAATCTTTTTGGAAGGCAGTTTGGCCATAGCTATTGAATGCCTCAGAATTTTGCATTAAAACCTTTAAACCAGCATTTTTACTTTAGGGGATTCATACTAAGAAAATAGTCATCGATATTTGCAAAATTAGAGCTACAAGATTTTTATGGAAACAAGAACTGAATGAAGCATAAATATTTAACAACAAGTCTTTATTTAGCCCTTAAAAATGATACTATAGAAATATTTAATGCTATGAAAAGGTGGGAAAAGCTGGTTATAAACAGTACACAAATGTGATTCGCTTTCACAGAAAAAGATGTTTGCATCAAAAAATACTGGATAAAAATATATAGAAATATGAACAGTAGTGTCTCTACATAATGGACTTATGTACTCCATTTTCCAACATGGAAGTAGCTTTTAAAAACATTTTTAAAATTAAAATGTGTACTAGGTGTAGAAATCAAACCATTGAAAAGTAAAATAAAAACTAATAAAAATTTGCAAGCCCTTTAGCTTGCAAAGGCATCGTTTGGTAGAACACACACACACATCTTGATTTTATTCAGAGCATTCAACACTACATCTTGGGGAGTTTTACTTTTTAGTGGGTAAATATCTACTTTATTCTTTTAAATTGCTGCCTTGTGTCCCACAATAGAAATATGTAACAATCTTTCCCATCAACTCTTTGCAAATGGACCTTTGTATTCCAACAGCAGAATTTCTAGGTTATTGATCATTTACTCTCCTCTTCACATCTTGTTTCCAGTTTAAATAGTTATTATTTCATTAGACTTTCTCTTTTTTCTCTTATCTGCAAAATCGCAACTCTCAATGCCTAAGAATTTTATACATATTTATAAATAATATTGCTTTAATGGTTTTCATTTGTATTAAATATATATCCTTTTGTTAGTCTTAATATCAATGTTGTTTAACTTGATTTGTACAATGAATTAGGGTACCTTATATATTTTTTTCCTTTTTCTAAGAATTCTAACCATATAATCCTGCAATCTCACTCCTGGGCATATTTTCAGAGAAAAACATAATTCAAAAAGATACATGTACCCAATGATCATTGCAGCATTATTTATAATAGCTCAAAATTGGAAGCAACCCACAGAGGAATGAATAAAGAAGAAGTGATACATGTGTAAAATGGAATATTATTCAATCATCAAAAAGAATGAACTAATGCCGTTTACACGGATGGGCCTGGGGACTGTCATACTAAGTGAAGTAAGTCAGTGCAAGAAAGACAAATATCACAGGATATCACTTATATGTGGAATCTAATAAAATCATACAAATGAACTTATTTATAAAGCAGAGATAGACTCACAGACATAGAAAATAAACTTATGGTTATCACAGGGAATAGTGGGGCAGGGGAGGGAGAAATTTGGAGTTTGGGAGTAACAGATATACACACTATTATATTTAAAATAGAGGAGCAAGGTCCTACTGACTAGCGTAGGGAACTCCACTCAATATCTTGTAATTACCTAAAATGGAAAAGAATCTGAAATATATATCTGAATGCATATGAATCTGAATATGTATAGATCTTCTTTTTAGGAGAATATATAGGGAGAGAAATGATCCTTTCTTTGCAAGTTTGGCAGCAGCATTTTGGCACAAGTCTTTGATAGTTATGAGGGTGGTAAGGGTGATGAGAGGTCTATATGTAAATCTTTGCTTACCCTTCAGGTTTTCCTATAATTTTTGCTCTAGCCCATCTCCTTTGTTTCTTGATTTAGTTTTGATAAATTTTTATCTTAATACAAAACATCAACTTGATCTGGATCAGGGAGCCTTTGCCTTTTTCTTTTTTTAAATGCCTCAAACCCCTTTGGCAGTTGATGAAATATACAGACCACTTCTTAATATCATTTTAAAAACTATTCTTTCTGGAATTTGATTTTTATTGTGAGTGGAATCACATGACTTTCTGTGCCTTCCTACAAATAATGCATGAGGGCTTTTTTCCTGATTATGTTTAGGATGTTCTCACAGTGTTATTCTCAACATGCGCAGTATTTTAATGGAAAAATGCACAAAACCTGCTTGTATATTAAGAGGCTAACTTATGATATAGTAAGAGCCTAGCTTCCTAACAGGGTACAAAATGGGAATTGAAGAGGAATCCAAATAAAGAAAAGAATCTTTGCTTCTCAGAACTTGTAGCATGCATGGCCTGTATCACTGCACAATCTGTGACTACTAATAAGTTACTTTAAATAATACTTCAGTAGTTATCTCAGTCATATGATGTGTTTGAACTTGTAAGGCTTACACTGGTAGCTCACCAGTTATCTGTATTACAAAACACCATCCTGCCTTATGGAGAGTTAAACTGGCCAGCTGTCCAGTTTTACAAAACTTTACCAAGTGAGGGGAAAAGCTCACCCCTTTCAATCATTGAACAGAGGGAGATAAGAATATCAGAGAGTAAATCAGGTGACAGTCACCGAGCGGGTAACTGCATGTTTGCCAGGGTGTGGGGAGTGGGCGGGTGGACAGCCCATTTGCACGATCATCTGTGCACGGGAACTTGGAGATTTTGTGTAATCTACAGCGGATCCAATGACTCTTATTGATGATATTTTCATGTACCTGCACCAGCAGAAAGGTGATATAGACGTTTCTGTGATTTGTACAGATGAAAGTCACAGGTGTTGCTTATACCACTATGTCTGTTGCCAAAGCTCCTGATTGAAGATCATGCTAAATTTCAGTTAGAGGCAAGTGGAGATAAAGATATAGCTTCTTTTATAATCCAAGATGATAGGCCCTCTGGAATCTAGAATCTATGCTTTTCGAATCTAGATTTCTAAATTTACCAAAATGTTGATATAAAGAAATATATAATATTCTCTGATTTTTTTCCACTTGCTCTTTTCAAATTTTTGCTTTTTCACTTAGGAATTTCTAAAGCACAGGAATTATAGAATTTTCTTCAATATCTTAGTCAACCATAATCATAGCTATTTAAATGAAATAAGGAATTTAAGTGCTATCTTTTTTACTTTTTTTCTTTTTACCTGTGCTTTTCCCTTTATTATATACATTACTGGTTGGCCTGTTTCAGTAGTGCTCTGAGTAACTCTTACAGAAAGAATTTGTGGATTTTAAGCCGTCTGAGTCTTCCTTGGCCCCTAAATATTTTTCCTTTGCTCTTATACTTGGTTCATAATTTTCCTGGATATGGAATTCTAGGTTCAAAATAATTCTATCTCAGGACCCAGGAGGAATTTTTTCCCACTCCAGCATCCAGATTTGCATACGACGCATCTGCATTCCCATTCTAACTCTGCTCCTTTGAACCTGAAGGAAATTCCTTTCACATTATTGCAATTTCAGCGTTATGATTTTTCTCTTTACCTTTGAAGCTGAATTTTCACCAAATTGAGAACTTTCCAGCTTGGCAATATCAACCCTTTCAAACCAAAGATTTACATCTTTTTTTTTTTTTTTTTCTTGTGCAGCTCAGAGAAATTTTCTTCTATTATGTTTCAATTACTCCGACCTGGCATCTTCTTCTTCCGCTGGAATTGCAATCCCTATTAAATGGGAATTGGACTTTCTGAATCTATTCTTTCTAATCTAATCTTATTTCTCCGAGTAGAAATACACACCCACACCTTCCATAGTGCTGGTGGTTTAGGTGTTAAGTCATGTCCGACTGTAGCCGCCAGGCTCCTCTGCCCATGGGATTCTCCAGGCAAGAATACTGGAGTGAGTTGCTATTCCCTTCTTCAATAGCTCTATCTGTTCAGCACTTTGTGAGAGAATTATTCTGCTTGGTCTTCTAGGTCACTGATTTGTTCACCACTTGTATCCATACTAAAAATAGATTTTCCTAAATAACTGGAAATCATGAACATTTATAAGAGCCTTTTAAAAACATACCAGGGTCGCAGACTCCTCGGCCATGCTGGGCGTTGCTGGCCACTGTTGCTCTCCCCTCCGGTCCTGCCTGAGCCCGTTCACTGTGTGGGCTCTTCCTGCGTTTCCAGTGCTGCCGTGGGCACATTTTACCTCCATTTTTCCCTCTGTAATTTGGAGTGGAAAGGAAGTTAAAAGTTTTCATCAACCATCCTGCATCTGGACTCTGTTTTTTAATGTCCAATATCTGTCAGGAGAAATATCAATAACCTCAGATACGCAGATGACACCACCCTTACGGCAGAAAGCAAAGAAGAACTAAAGAGCCTCTTGATGAAAGCGAAAGAGGAGAGTGAAAAAGCTGGCTTAAAGCTCAGCATTCAGAAAACAGATCATGGCATCTGGTCCCATCACTTCATGGCAGATAGATGGGGAAACAATGGAAACAGTGAGGGACTTAATTATTTTGGGCTCCAAAATCACTGCAGATGGTGACTGCAGCCGTGAACTTAAAAGACACTTGCTCCTTGGAAGAAAAGGTATGACCAACCTAGACAGCATATTAAAAAGCAGAGGCATTACTTTACCAACAAAAGTCTGTCTAGTCAAAGCTATGGTTTTTCCAGTAGTCATGTATGGATGTGAGAGTTGGACTATAAAGAAAGCTGAGCACCGTGGAATTGATGCTTTTGAACTGTGGTGTTGAAGAAGACTCTGGAGAGTCCCTTGGACTGCAAGGAGATCCAACCAGTCCATCCTGAAGGAGCTCAGTCCTGAATATTCGTTGGAAGGACTGATGCTGAAGCTGAAGCTCCAATACTTTGGCCACCTGATGCAAAGAGCTGACTCATTTGAAAAGACCCTGATGCTGGGAAAGACTGAAGGTGGGAGCAGAAGGGGATGACAGAGGATGAGATAGTTGGATGGCATCACCGACTCAATGGACATGAGTTTGAGTAGACTCCGGGAGTTGGTGATGGACAGGGAGGCCTGGCGTGCTGCGGTCCATGGGGTCGTGCAGAGTCAGACACAACTGAGCGACTGAACTGAGCTGATGTGTCGGTTCCATGTTAGTCCCTGGATGGACAAAGCAGATCCACGGAGCTCCTAGTCAGGTGGAATATCATGACCATCTCCTGCAGTAAGCATCTGCCTCTGGGGTACATAGGAGACAGCGGAGACAGCGGAGGCGTGGTCTGAACAAGTTGGGGTTACGTTATTAATGTTTTGTTCTGTATACTTTCCAAAGGAGTTAGGACTTTATATGCAGTAGGGAGCTAGCAAGGGATTACAAGTTTTTAGGAAGATATTTTTGTCAACATTATTTATGGAGGATATAAGGAAAAAGGCAGGCTGGGAAAGGGAAAGTCATTTAGGAGATGACTGATCATTATCACCTGAACTTTTGCATTGACATCAGACAGAAAGAGGGGCATGTACCTGGCCCAATACTTTCCCCATTTGCACTTTTATTAAAAATGGCCTGAGATCCCACTAAAGAGCTACCCCATTGGCCAACAACCACAGTGGTCACCTTTTGGTATTGCTTTGTTGCCTCTTTCTTACCCACACTGTGTGCTAGTAAATTTCTGTAACTTTAATATGTTGCATGGAGTCAGATCACCTGTTTCTTGTGTAATAGATGACTCACGGGGCTCCTAGAAGACAAAGCTATATTAGGTTTGTGTGGTTCCTTGAATACTGCTGGTGTGGAATCATGGTCCATTTCAAATCGTGAACTCAAATAGCCAGGTGTGATATTGAAAGGGTGAGACATTTCAACCCTAAATTCCAAGGTGAACTTTTAAGTTCTTTCTGAAATTTGTGCTGGGTAGTCAAACACCATGTTCCTGGGACGAATTTGACCTAAAGGTGAAGGATGTCCCCATTACTACGGTAGTAGAATTTATAGACAAAGTCCCATTTCTCTGACTAGAAAGATCAAACTGGGAAAATTTATAAAAGTGTAATAATAAAAGTAATAAAAACACTTGGTGTGCTCAAGAGTGCTATGTATGGTGAAGCACTGAGGTCATCCTGGCAAGACAGATGTGGAACAGGTACTGAAATTTAAATGGACGAGTTAGCAGTATGGATGCAATAGATCAGTGATTGGTGGGTGGCTCATCGAGGAAATGGGTACATGACAGTGAATCAAGAAAATGTGTCTTTCACTTGCTTCTTTCAAAACAGTGTCTGAAATAATGTGTGAAAACATTAACTCAAAAAGATATCTGAACCCCCATGTTGCTTACAGCATATTGACAATAACGAAGATGTGGGAAGAAAAAACCTGTGTTGACAGAAGAATGGATAAAGAAGTTCTGGAATATATTGTTGTTTAGTCGCTCAGTCGTGTCCGACTCTTTGCGACCCCATGGACTGCAGCCCACCAGGCTTCCCTGTCCATCACCAACTCCCGGAGTTTACCCAAACTCATGTCCATCGAGTCGGTGATGCCATCCAACCATTTCATCCTCTGTCGTCCCCTTCTCCTCCCGCCTTCAATCTTTCCCAGCATCAGGGTCTTTTCCACTGAGTCAGTTCTTTGCATCAGGTGGCCAAAGTATTGGAGCTTCAGCTTCAGCATCAGTCCTTCCAATGAATATTTAGGGCTGATTTCCTTTTGGATTGATTGGTTTGATCTCCTTGCGAGGGACTCTTCAGAGTCTTCTCCAGCACCACAGTTTGAAAGCATTGATTCTTCGCTGCTCAGGCTTTGTGGTTCAGCTCTCACATCCATACATGACCACTGGAAAAACATAGCCTTGACTAGACGGACCTTTGTTGGCAAAGTAATGTCTCTGCTTTTTAATATGCTGTCTAGGTTGGTCATAGCTTTTCTTCCGAGGAGCATGCATATTTAATTTCATGGCTGCAGTCACTGTTCACGGCGATTTTGGAGCCCGTGATTTTGGAGTGTTACAGAATGAAATTCTGCCATCTGCAATATGGAACCTGTGTGTATGGAACCTGAAGACATTATGTTAAGTGAAGTAAGTCAGAGATGGACAAACACTGCATCATCTCACTTATACACAGAGTCTAAACAAACAAACCCATAGAAAAGAGATCAGACTGGTGATGACCGGGAGTGGGAGCTGGTGATATAATGTACAACATGATGACGTGCTTAGCACTGGTGTACCGTATATTTGAAGTTTACTCTCCTAGTAAATCCTAACAGTTCTCATCACAGGGAAAAATCTTTTTCTTTTCTTTTTTTTGTATGATTGTGAGATGATGGATAATTAAATTCATTTTATAAAATATAAGTTATCATTTCATAATAAGGTTATTTCATAAAAACTGAAAGTGAAAATGAAGTCACTCATTCGTGTCCGACTCTTTGTGACCCCATGGACTGTAGCCACCAGGCTCCTCCGTCCATGGGATTTTCCAGGCAAGAATACTGGAGTGGGTTGCCATTTCCTTCTCCAGGGGATCTTCCCCACCCAGGGATCGAACCCTGGTCTCCCGCATTGTAGACAGACTCTTTACCATCTGAGCCTCCAGGGAAGTCTCTTCATTTCATAATATATATGTCAAATCATTATACTATATACCTTAAACTTATATAATGCTATGTAGCAATTATACCTTAATAAAACTGGGAAAAAAGAAAAAAGTTTCTTAATGTAAAATTTATGGCAGAGATTTCAGATTTAAAATTTCTGAAGTAAACATAGTTTCATCAGTCATGTATTTTGTTAAGACGTTCTTGTAAAAATGACTTTCTCCGTATGCATATCTCTAGGTCTATAAACTATGAGGCAAAAAATAGTTTCTATAATACAATGTACAGAAATCTCAAGAATATTTGTATTGACAAAAATAAATTTTTGATATAAGGTTAAGAAGTAAGATAGAAGATTAAGAATTAAGAATTAAGATTAAGAATAAAGTGATATGGGGCTTGGGGGTGAATGTAGGGTTCAAAATATTTAATGTCTTCTTTATATTTTTAATTCAGTGAACAGTTTTTCATTTGAAATGTGTACATATTTCTTTTCCCACATGTGTTCATCTTCCTACCTGAACAATATTTGTTTGCTAGGATATAAATACCTCAGCAATGACAGCTTTATAGTCAGACAGCAGGTTCAGTCTGATTGCACTGAATAAGGTGATTTGCACTCATTCATGAGATATTAATTTTGGAAGTTATTGGAATAAACCCTATGCATTATATAGGATTGTCACGTTATCTAAAGTTATCTGTTTTCATTATTTTCTGATTATTGTCTCACTGTCTATATATTAAACTACTTCTTTAGTCATTGTTTTAAGTAGCTATGAGCTTCGTATGACAACTTCTAAGTTTAATTGATTAAAAGCAAAACTCATTTTCTTAATCATAGTTTGGCCTTGCACAGCTCAACTCATGGTAGCAGAAGACAAAAAAAATAAGTAATCTGCAATTTTACAAAGTTTTGAACAGTAAAATCAAATGTGAAATTGTTCCCAAATAAACAGCACTAATTAAGTGATAAAGTTGTGTTTTAAATAAGTAAATCAAAGGAAGGAAATATCCTATGCCCTTTCTTTGAAAATCAAGTACTTACTTGTTTTCTTATTTTTGGATCAGAGAATCTGTACTTATCTCAAAGAATGGTACTAAACTGTTCCTGTTAAGAAGAGCAAAGGAAATGGGAACGTGGATGTTCGCTGAGCTCTGTGCTGAGTGCTAGACAGAGCAAACAAAAGGGTCAGAGAATTGTGTTGCCTTTGTGTGTGTGTGTGTGTGTGTGTGTGTGTGTGTGTGTGTGTGTATTTTGCAGTGTAATAGGGAAAACAAATTCTGATCACACTTTGTAGCAGTTCAACATAGCAGGCCATAGGTCACACTTCTTGTAAAGTGTCCACGTCCCTGTTTCCTGCCGTGGGCGTGCAGCATGTTATTATGTCCAACTCTTTTGATGTAGATACATGTCTTGCAGCAAATGACCTCCTGGTTTTTTATACCTGCAACTAACACTCAGGCACTAATGTTACGTTCCATTGTTGCTGTTGTTCAGCTGCTCAGTTGTGTCCGATCTTTGAGACCTGGTGGACTGCAGCACGCCAGGCTTCCCCGTCCTTCACTCTCTTCCGAAGTTTGTTCAAACTCTTGTCCATTGAGTCAGGGATGCCATTAGGATTCGTTAGAATTTACCAAATGTTAAGAATTTCAGTTGTTAATATCCACTTCCCATGCATATTTTTAACCCTACAATGTTCTTAGAAATAGCTTTTGATCTCATTGAACTCTCAGGTGGAGGCAGAAGCATCGCAGACCCCAGAGTGACAGGGCAGTGAGGAGAAAGCCCGGTACTGACTGCGGGGAGGGTGGGGGGCATTTCCGGGAAAGCCCCGGAGGGAGATGAGGCTGAGCTGACGCTCTGGCAAAAGCAGGACGCAGGAAAGGCATTTCAGAGAGAACAGTCTACCAAGCCAGGGTTCGAGAGGGAACTTTAGAAACTCTCACCTTCGCTGAATACAATGACATTTCCGATCGCGAAAAAATAGAACAAATGGAGGCGCCACATGTGAATGGCTGATCCCATTCCATATCTGAATTATTGCAAAATTCTTAAATACAAAATGTGAACTCCTTTACCATTTTTAAAAGCTGTATGTTTCAACATTTTTCCCCTTTTGCCAAAAGTCATCTCTTCATAGTGAACTGAAGTTGTCCTTGATTTTCCTAAATATACTTTATTTGAAAGAAAATATAGATTTTCCATGATCAACACATTCACACAGGTAATTTTATACATTTCTGTGGAATTAGGAGTACTCTAATGGGAGAAAAATTCTACTTTGTCCTGGGGCCATCTTCTTGGGTCTGCTAGCAAATTTGAGACGCTTGTGGCTTTACATCTGAGACAGAGCTGCCAACAGCCTCGGGAGTATCAGTGCAGGATGTTCACACACACTTGCACACACACACACATACACACATACAATTAGCTTCATGCATCTTACTTTGAAAGAAAGCAAATGGTATGCTCTCTTCAGGAAAGTGTCGTATCTGACATAATGTGGTACTTTTATAGTTTAATAATAACATTTATGGAATCTAGAAAAAATTGTACTGATGAACTTATTTGCAGGGCAGGAAGAGAGACACAAACATAAAGAATGGATGTGTGGACACAGGAGGGGAAGGGGCATGGGGGGCGAATTGGGAGAGTAGCACTGATGTAGATACAGTAGCACGGAGCACGGCCTAGAGGGATGGGGTGAGGGGTGGGGTGGGGGGAGGGAGGCTCCAGACGGGGGTTACATGTATACTTATGACTGATTCCTGCTGTTGCGCCGGAGAAACCAACGCAGCATCAAAAGACAACTGTACTTCTAATTGGAGTATAAAACAAATTAAAAAAATATTTAGATATTTTCACTTGGTATACTCAGCACAGAGTCTGGGAACTCATTCTATTGGGTCCAGATAACTGGTTTTCAAGGTATGACCTTGGACTTTCTAGGTCAGAATCATCTGGATCATTTCAAAACGTAAACATTTCCTGATTCCACTTAGGATCTAATGAGTCGGATCTCTGGCTGTGGTCCCAGGGCACACTGTTTAGCACGCCTCCAGGTGATACCTGATGTCTGCTCGAGTCTCTGTCATCCTCCATTCAGTCTGGTCCAGAGTTAAATATTTAGAGCCACACATAAATGAAGACAGGTAGCACATATTTGACTTGACCACTGAGCTTAAAAAAATCTACAGTTCAGGATTCTAGTCTCGCAGCCTCATTTTTTTTTCAATCTTTATAATTTTGAAATTCCTTACATCCATTGTGGAATACACCATGAACATTGTAACTTTTTTGCTTATACAATACTTTCTGAAGTCCAACACTCAATTTTACTAAGTGTGGAGCCTGTAGCATTTATTTCTCCCTGACACACTTCAGTCTGTCTTAGAAAAATTTTTTATTCTTTACCAATTTATACCTCTCAAGGTTACATTTGCCTACAGATTTTTCTTTTGGTATTTTGGTATTTATGGCAGGCACTGAAACCTATCTAAGCTATTTCTGATCTACATCTCCCTTCAAATGCCTTAAACATCATCTCATCTCACTAAATACTCAGTGTTACTTTTTCTCTACTTTTGATTTAAGAAGTGCTCTGATTATTGTCCCTTAATACAGTTTTATCCCATGAGATCTTTATCTCTCTAGACAATTTATTAATCCCCTTTGCTACCTCTTGCATCCTCCTGGATTTACAATTGCAACAACTAAGAAACAGGAGTGATTTTTTTTTGGCCACGCTGCACGGCACGTGGGATCTTACTTCCCTGAACAGGGATCGGAACTGGGCCCTCTACAGTGGGAGCATGGAGTCTTAACCTCTGGACCGCTGGGAAAGTCCTCAGCAGGAGTGATCTTAATGTTTTCTTCCATCCGCTGCTTCTCCAAGACTAAGTGAAGAACGAGGGGTCTATGTGTACATGATAACATAGGGATACTTTCCAGTATCACAGATGCGAGGAAATCAAACCAACTGGGTTCCTCAAAATTAACTGTGATCACATAGAAAATGCCAGAGCAAAATCTATTCCAAGCATTTCCTCTCTCTGAACTGTTTGCGCTATCCTGTCTTCCAGGATTCCACTAGGAAGTCAAATCCCCTATGAGTATCATAGTGATGATAAAGAATATGAATAAAGAATCTGTCATCAGGAAGACATTGCACAAATGGGGAGAAGTTGGAGAGACGTCCAAAAGGAAGAGTTGAAGGATCAGATAGATCCTTCCACCAGCCAGCCCTTCTGATGTACATGAGGAGGAGGGATAACTTACTGGAAAATCTGGAAGCTAAGCACGTCCAGATGCTGAAGTTACATTACTAAGAAGAACCAGAGGGTCCAGCCTGGGGTAGCTGTCGGTCAGCAGGACCAGCTGCTGGGAAGAAAAGTTGGATGCAGGGTGCTGGATGAAGCCGGGACATGGCAGAAACCTTTGGCATCTCTGCATCTGTCTCTTGCCGCATCTAACTATGGAAACCTGCAGGGCGTGATGGCTATAGCTTCCTCTACGCCTTTCAAAAACCTCATGCAAACTTTTGGTCAACTTCCATCTAGCCCTATAAGTGGACGGATATTCTGGGAAAATCCTTCCCGCCTAGCCAAGTTGACAAGTGATCCATAGAACCCTCCCACCATCAGCTGTGAAAATCAAAAACATCTCCATTTCCCAGGGGACATTTGGCACTGTCTGGAGATGTTTTTGGTTCTCATAACTGATGGTGGGATTGCTATTAGAATCTCGTGGGTGGAGGCCAGAAACGTTATTAAATATCCTGTCATTCACAGGACAGCCCCGGACAGCAAAGAAGCACCGGGTCCAAAATATCGGTCGTGCTGAGGTTGATTAACTCTGCCTTATACGGAATATAATTCTGTCAAGTTTGCAGAGTAGGACTTAGGTCACAAAAAAAATATTTATGCAGAAAAATGTACATTCACCCTAAGAAGGGAGTAAATAAAGGCTATCAATAGTCTTCTATCAGTTCAGATTATGTTTTACCACTCGATGGGTTAAAAGAAAATTAAAAAAAAATAAGAAGAATACCTAAAGGTATTCTTTTTACACAGCCTGAAATGATTTAGAATTTTGAAGGGATCATAAATTTCCTTTTGGATGTAAAGGGGCTTTCGGCATTCTGCCTTTCTAGCATTCATTATTCATGAACAAACCATTTTAGATAGACTATGAACCACTCAAACCCTTCTTTAAGATTCAACCTGAAAACAATACTTAGACTTTCAGGACTTCGCCTATTATTTTTAATTTTTAACTCTCCTTCTAGCTTCCGAAGGGATGTGCATGCTTGTGTACCCATGCCCAAACACAGGCACACACACACAATGTCTTAGCTGTTTCTGTCAGAAATCTCTTAAGGATGTTCCCACATTGTTTTAAAGGCTGAGAAGTATGTGTTAATTGGTCAAAGCCCTTGTCTCATTAACTGAGGAATAAAACTTCACACAACTTTCGAACTCTGTCTCTAGATGGAGGCTGATAAGAATTACATAACCCGCTGAGGATTCTCGTCACACTGTCCTTGGGAAGGCTGGAATTGTCAAGGTTTCCCCTCCAGAACAGAAGAGAGTAGAATTTGACACAAAGTGGGATAAATCTATAATGACACAAAGCAAGCTAGAATTGTGTGCAACAGTGAGACATCCTTAGGGCAGAGGAAAAAAGCGCTCAGAGAGGACCGTGGACGTGCTTCTCTGCTTGCTGTTTTCATCAGAATTTAAAAATCAGGAGGGGATAGAAGCCAGTTATGCACCCTAGCTCTGCTCCATGGTTCAATTCCACCTCCTGAGCTAGTCTTGACTTGGACAGTGCCCAAGGTGGCTCAGTCATCTTTTGCACCCAAACGCGCCCCGTCTGCTCTGTCCTTAGGGTGTGTGCCCACAGGTATCTTACCTGATCAAGAGGATGTATTGACATCCCTCTCAGGTGGCAAAGGCTGTCTATAATTGCGCTGGCTCCAGAGCTCCGTAGTTGGGATAGACATATGAATGCAATGATAGACATTTATTGTATCAGCTCAGGCCTGAGGAGTCATTTATTTTATTTTATTTTTTTAATTTTAATGAGACACTTAATAATGTCTTACAAAAGGAACAATTTCTTTTATAATGTCAAGGAGTATATGAATAAACATCAAATTTAGGGCTTCCCTGGCGGCTCAGTGATAAAGAATCTGCCTGCCAACGCAGGAGACAGGGGTTCGATTCCTGGTCTGGGAAGACCCCCACGTGCCTGTGGGCCACAACTATCGAGCTTGTGCTTCAGAGCCCAGGGCCCACAACTCCTGAGCCCAAGGGCCACAACCACCGAAGCCTGCGCACGGAGCCTGTGCTCAGCAACAAGAGAAGCCCGCACAGGGAAGAGCCTGCACTCTGCCATGAAGAGAAGCTCTCCGCAACTAGAGAAAGCCCGCTCAAATCAATGTGAGGATGCCGTGCAGCCAAAAATAAATAAAATTATTTTTTTAAGGTTTTTTATTTATGATTCAATACATTTTTAAAAAATCAAATTAAATGACATGTACTTTTTATACATTTTTCATCCTTATTTTACTTTCTTTGATATTTTGTCTCAAGTTTTTAAACATTTCATTAAGCAAAATTTTCAAAGATCATTCTTCCACTCCTTTTAATCATTTATATTGCAGCATTTTTGCTGTTTGTGACAACCCAAAGTATTAATAGCTCTATGATCTTTACATGAACAACTGGGTGGATGACTTCAGAATTTGCTCTGTGTTATAGATTGTTTTCATCCTACATTTTTTCTCACAAATTAAATATAATGTCACAGCAAGGGAAGTTCCTTCTGATTTGCAAGCCTGGGGATGATGCTGTGACAGGTAAAGGACTCTAACTGAGAGAGAGAGAGTGAGAGAGGGAGAAAACAGATCCTTGCAAATTCGGGAATCCATTGAAATCAAAAAAGTAGTTTCTCCAATCTGTGGATGAGACCAACTACAATTAAGATCTACCAATTCACAACGACAGTTACGATCCCTTTAGTTGTCTCAACAGTAGATTAATTTCTCTTTTCAGCTAAAGGATTGATGTCATGCATAGAAAACAAACTTATGGTTACCATAGCGGAAAGGGAGGGAGAGCCATAACTTAGTAGCTTGGAATTAGCAGATACACGTTACTATATACAAAATAAATGAACAACAAGGACCTATTGTATAGCACAGTGAACTATATTCACTATCTTGTAATAACCCATAATGGATAACAATCTGAAAAAGAACATATATAAAACTGAATCACTTTGCTGTACACCAGAAACTAACACAATATTGTAAATCAACTATACTTCAATAAAGAAATTAAAAAAAAAAGATTGATGTCATGAAAGCAACATTTTACTGGAGAGATATTGCTGAAATCTGTTTGCTTAATAAAGCAACTATTGATAACTTGCAATTGCTTATTGCCGCCCAAATTATCAATTTATTAGCAAAAGCAGTCTCCTGTCTCAACAGTGATGTGTATTTCTACTTTATGGAATGCTGACATGTAATATTTCTCCCATAGAGATATATCAGGAAACCATAACTGTTAAACTATGAAATGTCACATCCACACAAGCTGGAGAGGTGTTAAGGAAATACTAAACACATTGTTTGAGGTTAGTGCTTCCGGAGTCTGGACCTTTGACCTTCAATCAATATCTCACTTCAAAATAACAGCGATAGATGATGAAAACAGATGTCTTTTACTTGCATTGTTCCAGAAACAAAATCTTAGAGACTTTAACATATAGGTACCTTCCTAGAAGCAGATAACTAAACTCATTTTGAAGTGCTCTCGGAATGCAAACATTTTCTTTGCCTCCGCAGCAGGAAAACATAGGAATCTTAGACCACCGTCGGCCTGGAAGTAGTTGTTCTGTTTGTCATTTTCTGGCAGAGGCTTTTCCTTCTCCACACTCAGGAGTGGGTAACAGCAGCTTCTGATGACATGGGCCCATATCTTGAGTTCTTGAAATGGTAAAACACTAGTTTTAAAGTATTCCTGTACCTGATTCCAAAAGGTCTAACTACACTCACTCAGATGACTCACAGGATGGCTACACCATTCAAACTACTTTAAGGCATTTCTTCCTCTTGAGAGCAGCCATAAGAATAGTGTGAGATTAAGACTCGTCTCCAACAACCATGATAGCACCACCTGATGCTTACAGAGTGTGACCCGTTTTCAAAGTGAACCTAAATGTACTACAGAGAGTGACGGTGTGGGGTGCTAGCCAACAACCTAGGCTTTGGAGACAAGGCAATATACTTCTTTATAATTTATATATATTTAAAATATAAGTAATAGTACCTAACTTGTGGCATTATTCTAAAGATTAGGTATATGTAAATAGCTTAGTTTGTGGCTGCACCCTCGTTGGCATCACATAGCTGTTAGCTATTATTGGTACTACCTTAATGCAGGTGTCTTTTTCATCACTTATGTCTCACAGATTTAGACCTTAAAATAGTCATTATAGATTTATTGCCATAGCACACAGTTTTTAAAAAACCTACATCAGGACTGAAGTCCCTAAAATTTTTGCTCCAATCTCTACAAGGGCGCATAAAGAAGCAAGACAGGCATTAGAATCTTCCACGACAAAATAAACCAAATGGATCATGGATTCCGACTGACATCTCGTAAATCATAACTTCAAACAGTGTCAACTCTGGCTAAAAACACCTAGGTTATCAATTTCAAACCAGAGTCTAAAACATGGTTAGTGCTGATGGAGTCCCAGAGCAGACTGATGAGGCTTCCTGCCTCTGCTCTCCCGGCCACCAGGAAAACCTTCTTTACATCTTTTTCTGAGGTGCTAATTCACCAAACAAAGAGCACGCATTACCTCAGGCACCACATCCTTCAGGAGGCTCCCAGGTTGCCCATATTCCTTGGAAAAGTTTGGGGGCCGCAGAAAGCCCAGCAACTCTTTCAGAGCCTGCCGCCTGGGGTGCCAAAGAATTATGCACAAAGAAATCCCTGCTGGGAAGTGTTAGGTGCTAAACTAAGCATCTTGAAGAAGAAATGCAAAGCAATATAAATGCTTTAAACCACCCAGCAAAATTCAGCTTACAAATGGATAGGTAGGCACACAAGGGATGCAAATTAAAATACAAAAATGACACTCTGAAGCCTGACGTTAGGGTGTAACAGACCCATTCAGTGCTTCTGAGATGGACTACCATTCTGACAAGCTGCATTTTAGCAGAGTCTGAAAAACCAGAGTTGGAACTTGGATCTTTACACACTAGGGGGATCCTTTACATAGTAGGATCTCCATGAGCATTTAAAATATATGACAGATCTAAGAAATGTATGCATATGTCTTTAATAGGAATGCACCAAGTTTGCTGAGAAATCTAATCCAATGTTGCTCTAAGAAAGGGAGAGAACCGAGATCTGAGCATGTACCCTCTGTCTATTTGTCATTTGGAAGGACAAAGAATGGAATAACTGGAATGAATGTGCCTTCACCTTGATGTCATTGTAGAGTTGTGAACCATTTTTTTTTTTTTGTTCTCTCCCAATCCTGGCTGCCAGTACTTTGTTTTCTTTTTAGCTTTTCATTGAGAAAACTTGGGAAAGTAGTGTGATATCAAGAGTGGCTTGAAGGTTAAGTATGTCCACCCAGTGCGTTTAAGACGATTCTGCCACTTTGCTATTTCATCATCTTCCTCCTCTCCTATATATTACTGATGCTTATTACTATGGCGTCAAGTCTGCTGTGTGTGTGTGTGTGTGTGTGTGTGTGTGTGTGTGTGTGTGTGTGTGTGTGTGTGTGTGTGTGTGTTTTAGATGGCTCTATTCAATTGGAGAGTTATGTTTCTGAGGTGGTATCTCGGGTGAGGTCATATTATTTAGGAAGTTCTGCAAAGTTGTCTGGGTGTGTTTTGCTTGACTAGAGATAAATACATTTACTCCAAGTTTTTTCCTGACAAAACTGTATTTTTCACTTAAGGTCTTCTTTTCTCTGACTCTCATACAGCTTTTTTCTCCACATCCATAAACACACACACACAATTCATATTTCTGGAATGTTATTTTTTAGGGGCTTCTGAATCCTTTAATTCTTCTCTCTTTTTAGGAAAAAACCTTCTATTTTGTCCTTCTTTTCCAGGACCTGTATGAACCCCACCCAGAGTGTCCCTCTAATCCTCTGTTTACTGCTCTAGCCATGAAATGTAGTTTAATTTATTCAGTAAGTTTCCTTTTTTTTTCTCCTGAGAATCTCAAAAAGGAAGAGTCACGAAAATTGCTACTATTGGTCAGAATGTCCCCATGTGTCAAAGTTATGATCAGGAAAGGGAGAAAAAAACCCCAAAACCAATACCTTGGAACTGAATGATCTATACAAATTAGTTTGAAATCTAGGACTGAAATAAGATCCTTGGAATATATTCAGGGATTTTTTTTTTTCCCCTGAAAAGAACTGATTCTTGAGGTCATCATTTGGAACAGAGGGTACATTCTTATTTTAAAATAATTATGAATGTGATTCGAGTAACCCTATTTCTAGAAAATTCCTTCCAGAGTTACTGTAAATATTGAACAATAGTTCACGAAGTCTGGGTATGAGCAAGTTTCACACAAGTCAGTTACAAGGGTCCCAGTGAACGAATTTTATTTCAGGGAGGGCATACCCTAGAGGAGTTACGCCTGCTGGGAATTCCAAGGTGTTGCCAGGATCTGAGAACACTGCTTCAATGCAGTGCTGATGCCGTGGGCATTTTCTGGGTCTGTTTTTCGACAAGGAATCTGCATTTTCAGGCCAGCAGGACGCACATCAGAGTACACAGGGGCATGTCTTGGAGACTTCCGCCTGACGCGCATGCACAGCTTCCTGTTTTGGTCTGATAGCTTCCCCTGGGCTTTCATAGATGCAAAATTACCCACGCGGAGATGAGTTGCCCAGGCAAAAGAGTAGGTGTCTTATTTTTGGAAAGACTTGTTTCACATTATCTGTGTCGTTTCATTTTACTAACGCTATTTCCTCTTACATTTTACACTAACCCTTGAAATGTCATTTCAGTCGCCTGTGGGAAATCCTTTATTCCTCCTCGTCGGCTTAGTCTTCTCGTGATCTGTTTTATTTCTTCTCTTTTGGCTCTGCACTAATATGACTGCTTCATTTGCTTACAATATTAGTAGCCAGCTAAAATGACTTAAGACAGACTTTGTTAAATCATTTGGTCAACCATTCAAGAATGTTTATGAGCCTGTTCCGTCTCCACATGTATATATACCTCGGGGTATAAAGACGTCTTAAATATGCATCTTACTTTCAAGTGGTTTACAGTTCGGGTTGTGAGTTGTACTTAGGCAAATTGTAGTACAAGATACAAAATGATTGGCTCCCCAAAAAGTAAAGATGAATTGTTATGAGAAATTTTCTCATGTACTTTTTAGCTATTGTATATCTTCCTTTGTGAAGGCCCTGGCAGTCTTTTGCCCATAATTTCTTATTGTATTGAAAAAAAAGAAAATGAGTTTGAAAGAGTTGTTTATATATCTAAGTCCTTTGTGTGTATGTATTTATTCCAGAGTATGGCTTGTTTATCCATTTTTTTAAGGTTTTAATTTTGATGAAGTCATATATATATATGTATGTATATATTTTTTCTTTTACAGTTAGTGTTTTCTGGGTCCTGTCAAAGGAATTTTTGTCTGCTTTAAAGTCACAAAGATATATTTCTGATAATCCTGTGTTTTCTTCGATCTCCAGGTCTACATTGTAAGTTATTAAGGAAATGTCATCAGGGAAATGCAAATTAAAGCCAATGAATAATGACCACACACTCACTGGATGGCTAAAGTTAAAAAGACTGACAATACTAAGTGTTGACAATTATGTGGAACAACCAGAATCATCATCTACTGCTGGTTAGAATATAAAATGATGGAATCACTTTGGAAATCAGTCTGACAACTTCTCATATAGATAAAAATGCACCTAACCTATGGCGTCAAGTCTGCTGTTGTGTGTCTGAGGTGGTGCTGAGATAATTTTAGGTTTTACCCCAAAAGAAAATGAATTTTAATTCATAATTTTAGGTTTTACCCCAAAGAAAATGAACACATATGTCAACAAAAAGATTTGTGTAAGATTGTTCATAGCATCCTTAAACATAATAGCCAATTATTGAGATGTTCAATAAAAGACAATTAAGAAAACATTGGTTTCTCCGTATCACGGCACTGTCGTTGTTAGTTGCTCAGTCGTGTCTGACTCTTTGTGACCCATGGACTGTAGCCCACCAGGCTCTTCCATCCATGGGATTTTTTAGGCAAGAATACCTAAGTGGATTGCCATTTCCTCCTCCAGTGGATATCATGGCACATCACCTATAGTAACACAAAGATACTGATATGCATGAATAATATGGATAAATTCTCAAACTGCTGAGCCAAAGATGCCTTCCACAAAAGAGCACATACTGTATGATTTCATTTATATGAAGTTCTAAAACAGATAAATCTTACTTCTGATGAAATAAATCAAAGCAGTGGTTACTCTCTATGGGGAGTAACTAAAATAAGGAAGTAAGAAATCTTCTGGGGTGATAGAAATATTCTGTATTTTGATAAGAGTGTAAGTTGACACAGGTGTCTTTGAATTTGTCAACACAGTGAAAGCACATTAAGATCTGTGCATTTCATTCTATGTGAATGATACTTCCAGGACTTCTCTGGTGATCCAGAGGTTGAGAGTTCACCTGCTAATGCTGGGGACACAGTTTTGATCCCTGGTCTGGCAGGATTTCATATCCTGCAGGACAACTAAGCCTGAGAGCTGCAACTACGGAAGCCAGTGCGCCCTAGACCTGGTGCTTTGTAACAAGAGAAGCCACCTCAGTGGGAAGCCTGTGCACTTCAACTAGAGAGTAGCCCCCAGATTCTGCAACTAGAGAAAGCTTGTGCACGGAAGACTCAGCACAGTCGAAAATAAATAATAAAGTAAGAAAATAAATCTTTTTTAAAAAATTGAAAGAGAGACTTCCATAAAAACAATGAAAAAAGTCCTCAAGGGCTGAATTTAGCAACTGATTGGTTAGAAATATGTCACATGTGTTTGGAGTGGATTTTGCTCTTAGGGGGCCTTGCTTTCAAATCTCAGTTCTGAAACTTATTAGCTGTGAAAGTTTTGGTGAATAATGTAACTTCCCTGAACCTCAGTCTTCCCTTTGCAGAATGCAATATTAGCTTCTTTCAAGAGATGTTGTGAGAATATTTGTAAAGAGTTTATCACAAAGCTCACATATATGTTAACAAATTAATGCCACTCAAATAATTCTCCCTTTTCCCCTTCTTGTTATTACTGAGCAGAGGGTCCAATACGATTGTGAGGTTTTGAATTTTGACATTAAGATGAAAACTTGTTAACAGAAGTAAGGTCATACCTGGGAGACAGTATGATGTGTTCTCTCTCAAATCTAATGAATCTGAGTAGCGATGCTCTGAATGTAGTTGGCAACAGTGGGTCTGGGATTTGGGAGGGAAATCAGAAAAGGAGCTTTGGATTTGAGCTATGATGAAGGTAAATCAGATTTTCCAGGGAGGCTGGGGGAAAGGCTGTGATATGTGTCATTTGCTGATTTCCACACTGTAAATACTCCCAACACGGTCTGTTTCAGGTTACCAAACCAGTTTGCAGAATTCCTGATTACTTCCTGTTTAGCTTTCCCTCCAGCTGGTACCTGCTGGCTTCACTGCACTACTAGCTTTGCGGCACTGGCTGAGCCAGAGAAGGAGAGAGAGAGCTTGGCTCACCTTGCGTGGGGTCCTCTTGCCTAGGATACACTGGGTTTCCGTTCTTTTGCTGTGAATCCCCACTCCTGGGCACCTCGCCACGCTTCTTACCGTCCTCTGCAGTAAAGTGGAAAACCTAACCACCTCATGTCTACTTCCTTACAGATGGCCTCGGGCACTGTGGTTTATCCGTGCTCCTGTTGCCATGATATGGTTTCTTTATCCTTTGATGGATTTTACAGAGGTTGCTCCGTCCAGGGAAGGAGTCCTCAGCCTGGGAGGAGGTCAAGCAGACCCCATCCCCCACTTTTAGTCCATCTTCTAGCACCGGGCTCCTGCCCTGCTGAGATTATGTTTCTCTCCTTGCTGGATTGGAAGGAACACTTCGGACAGCTCATCGTCTCCCCCTTCCCATCCCATCCCCTGGCCAGTGCATACATCTGTGTTTGCATGAAATGGAGTTACAGCTGGATCACAGTCCTCTTTCCATGAGCTCCTAGGGTGTTGACAAACCCATAGGATGAGGTTCCTCTTACACTTAATCCCATTGAGCTGTCACAGCGACAGGACTTCCAGGTGGCACTAGTGGAAGAACCCATTATTCACCCTGCCTGCCAGTGCAGGGGACATAAGAGACGTGGGTTCGATCCCTGGGTCGGGAAGATCCCCTGGAGGAGGGCACGGCAACCCACTCCAGTACTCTTGCCTGGAGAATCCCATGGACAGAGGAGCCTGGCGGGCCACAGTCCATGGGGTCACAGAGAGTCAGACACGACTGAGCGACTTAGCACATACAGCAAGGGGACACTTTGTCCTGAATCCGTGGGGGCCATTCTTAACCTACAGGCCGACTGACATGCCCTGTTAAACGCATGTTTCCAGGAATTCTCTGCCTAAGAACAATTAATATGCAAAGAACTTGTTACTCAGATGTTTTTTCAACATTATTATAGCAAAATAAAATAAAATAACATATATGCCCACATTTCCATAGTATAATACAACATGTGTGCTTAATAAATAAATATATATATAACGTACCTATTTAAAATTACATTATGTAGTCTTTACAATTATTTATGAATTTTTTATTTACATGAAATATATTTACATTATATTAGAATCTTATATTTGCTATTCTGACTGTTAACATGTGGAAAGGAAAATCAGTAGAAATAAATTTCTCAAACTATTAACAGTGATTTTCTTTTGGTGGGAGGATAGGCTTGTGGGTGGCTTCTTTCTTTTCACTGTGCACTTATGAGCTTTTCCAAATTTCCTGCACAAAAGCAAAAAATGTCTTTAACAAATTCTCAAGTATCCAGAGACTATATTTATATTCCAATATTCTTGGTCTAGCTACTCAGTTTTTTAAATTACAAGTCCATTTGAAGTCTGAAGTTGAATTATTTCTGAAACACAAAAGTCATGTATCTTGTGTCATGAAACTGGGGACCTTCAGTCCTGCTCCTTAGTTAGTGGTGTTACTTCTCTGGTTATTTCCTTCTATACCACACTTCAAGAAACGAGGGGACCTAAGTTTTCCTCATTGCAGAGTACTTTACCTTTAATTTGTACGTTATTCAAATATTCCAAGTTCTTTTAAAAATATGCATGCATTAATATATCCTTGAGTTGTATTTCCCCAATATTTTATTATGAAAGATTTTAAACATCTAGAAAGATCGAAAGAATATTAAACACTCATAGATCTATAGTTAGATGCTATAATTAACATTTTAATATGCTTGCTATATTGAATAATGGAAAGATAGATATGTCACATTATCTATTTATCAATCTATCAGTCCATCTTATTTTTTGATACATTTTAATGTAAGTAGCAAACATCAGGACATTTCACTTCTAAATATTACATCATGCAGATCCTTAACTAGAACTCAATATCTTTTAGACTTCTTTTTATGTCTTTCACGGTAAAATTTATATGCAATGGAATATATCAATCTTAAGTGACACTAATTAGTCTTGACAGTTGCATATATCTGTGCCACCCAAGCTCCAATCAGAATGTAGACCATCGCAGTCACCCAGGAAGTTCCCTCATGTTCCTTCACAATAATGCCTGCACTGACCTCCCCGGTCAGTGTTCTGATTCGAACACCTAGTAATTGTTTTACCAAGTCTAGAACTTCATATAAATGGAATCAGAGAGTCTGTAGTCTCGTGTCTGGCTACTTTTACGCAGCTTAATGTTTTCAAGATTCAACTATGTTATTGGGTTTCTTGTACAAGCCTTTTTGTGGACATCTTTACTTCTTTTGGGTAAATACCTAGGGATAGAATTATTGAGTTATAGAGTAGGTATATGTTGAGTTTTATAGGAAATGGTTCAACCTTTTTCCAAAGAGATGTAACACTTTCTACCCTCATACCTTCAATCTATGAGAGTCTCATCTGCCTCTCATTCTTGGCAACACCTGGTATTGTCAGCACTGTTAGGATGGACAGGGAGGTGGGAGGGGGGTTCAGGATGGGGAACACATGTGAACCCATGGCTGACTCATGTCAATGTATGGCAAAAACCACTACAATATTGTAAAGTAATTAGCCCCCAACTGAAATAAATAAAAATAAATAAATAAATAAAAGAAAAAAAAAAAGAAAAAAATTTACTCCTCATGAATATGTTGTAGCTAAATTATATATTTTAAGTGTGCAAACACTTGGTCAGTTTCCTTACTGTTCAAGTGGGAAGAAAGGCAAGAGCCAAGTTGTGCTCCCAGAGATCTGGCCTCGCTGAGTCAACAGCACATTCAAACTGGCAAAACCCCGCCCTTTGTAAGAACTGATTGTTCTCCCACAAGGAACTCTCTTTTCTCAACACTGAATTGGTATTTACTGAGGGCTTCCTCTCTGATGATCCCCAGGGTGACGGCCGGTCCCCTTCTCCTGAATCTCCCTCTTATTGCTTTGGCCATGTCCCTCCCTCTCTCCCTGGGCCACTTGTAGGAATCACAAGGTTGCTTGCTATATTCCCGTTGTCAGTTAGCTTGTCACACGTCTCTTCAGGATGTTGGCTTTTGTGTTCATGTCTCATCTCTCTCCTTAATTGTGAAGAAAGGATTTCTTCCTTTTGAAGAAAGGACATTATTTACTTTATTAATACCTTAACACAGTCCCTTTCCCCTCCGAGGTGCTCACTGAACAGTCACTGAATGTGTAATTGAGTAAGAGGTGGACGGTATCGTTGGCAGCACAGATCTGGGGCTAGACTCTAGTACCTATGGGCTATGTGATGTCAAGATGGTTATTTACCCTCTCTGAGCCTCAGTTCCTACCTGAAAAATGATGATAATAAGAATACCTACTTTACTGCACATGAAGGGGGGATTCATAAGTTAATTTTTTTAAAACTGCATAGTGCTGTGCTGTGCTTGGTTTCCCTGCAGGAGACTCAGGTTCCATCCCTGGGTTGGGAAGATCCCCTGGAGGAGGGCATGGCAACCCACTCCAGTATTCTTGCCTGGAGAATCCCCATGGACAGAGGAGCCTGGCAGGCTATAGTCCATGGGGTTGCAAAGAGTCTGACACAACTTCTCAACCCAGGGATTGAATTCAGGTCTCCCACATTGCTGGCAGATTCTTTACCATCTGGGCCACCAGGGAAGCCCAAGATCCCTTCTCCAGGGGATCTTCTTGACCCAGGAATCAAACCGGAGTCTCCCGCATTGCAGGTGGATTCTTTACCAGCTGAGCTACCAGGGAAACCCCAAAATTGTAGAAAAGTGTCTAAAACAAAACAAATACAAATAAAATGAACCCAAAACTTCTTTGGATCTTAAATACAACGTTAGAGAAAATACTGCTTACTAAATCTATATTCATCCTGTGATATGGAAAAAACCCCAAAACCCAACACCAACAATTGTGATAATTCAGCCCCAAACTACTTCTTTCGAATACTTTAATCCTGTTATTTAAGAATGCAGTAAACAAGTATAGTTACCTGTGGAGATTTTATAACCTTTGATCACATGACGTTCAGCCTCCAGGTATTTAGACTGAGCAAGTCAGGAGAATTTTTTTCCTTTATCTTGGGCTTATATTGTCTTTTGAAGGGCCCGTATCAGATCTGCAATATTTGATCTATAAACTCTATTCCCCCATCTTTTGAATAGAAAGATAATTAGTTCTAATGGTCTTCGATATTATTAAACTTATCTTGCATCCACTTACTTTATATAAGAAAGGCATGCATCTTTAACAATGAGGAAAACAGAAATCACTGGCATGATTTATTGATACTATTTGCCATTGATAGAACCTACACATTCTGAAGGGTCCTGTTACACATTCTTTAAAGAAAATTTTGGCATTTTCTACTCAAAAGGTTTGAAAAAGAGGGCTCAGAAGGGTCCTGAGAGCACCTCCCAGAAGAGGGAAAGATCAATTTACATGCCAGGATCTCCAGTGTCAGGAAAAAGTATGGCTCTCATTTTCCTTCACTGGACTGGATTCCATAACGAAGCAACTTATTTTCTGGAGTCAGGATGCGTCTGTTTGTCTCCATACAACATGGGAGAAATATGTTCATGAAATGAAAGGAGGGTGTTGGCCACTGTGACCTGTGAACAGGGTTCTCTGCTTCTCTTTGGATGAAAGATTGCACATCTCATGATTAACGTGGTGACAGATACTGACTTGGAAAACACGAATACTGTCTCTCCATGTCGATTCATCCACCATCAGAACCGGAGAGAAGGGCTTCCCTGGTGATCCGGGGGTTAAAAAGTCCACCTGCCAAAGCAGGGGATGTGAGTTTGATCCCTGGTCCAGGAAGATTGTGCATGCCGCGGAGCAACGAAGCCCGGGTGCCACGGCTGAGCCCGAGCACCCTCGAGCTTCTGCTCCCAACGAGAGAAGCCGCCCCAGTGAGAAGCCCGTGCACAGCAACTCGACAGTAACCCCCGAACCCCGCAACCGGAGGAAGGCCCCGCGCAGCAAGGAAGACCCAGTGCAGCCAAAAATAAAACAAAGCGAAGATCATAATGGTCTCCTTGGCTGCTTCCTTGTGACTTCCAAATGCCTTGCATTTGAAGTGGAATCTGGATTGGGGTGGTCTGGAGCAGGGAGGGGATCTCCACAGGGTGCAGAATAAAGTAAAGGCTAAAGGTGTCTTCTTGGTATTAAAACAAAATGCTTTTGTAAGCAAAAGAAGAAACCGCGTTGGATGGAAACGAGCGTGCTTCCCCCTGCCTGCGCATCTGCGTGCTTGCACAGTGGCCGCGGCGGTCTTCCTTACCTGGCGGGGGACCTCTCCACGCCCGTGCCTCCTTCTGTAGGAGGGAGGTTTGCTTTGCCTGCTCCCCCTGCTTTTCTGGGCCTCCCTTGGTTCTGATCACGCACGTGAGGAGAACAGCCAGTGATGCGCGCAACCGTTTCCTTCTCCAGCCACTTTTTTTGGAGCTAATAATTCAAACGGATCTTTTACAAACTTTCATTTTATTCTTAGAAATGGCCTTATTGCTAACAGCCTGCTCTCCAGTTGTACTTTATCAAGCAGCAGATCTGTTGTAAAATGTGATGACTGGATTTCATCTGCTTTGCCACCCCCGAAGAATTCATTGCCCACAGTGCTTCCACTGCTGTTATAAGAGACAGTTTAATTTTTGTGGTACATTGATGGATATCTGGACTCCCTGGTAACATGGTCTTCCTTGAAGAGGACTGCTGTTTTCTAGGTCTCAGATCCCCTGAAGATGCTACATAACTCCCTGTATGAAACAAATCTTCCACACCCTAATAGTAATATCCCCAATCCCCAAATGAACAGCTAATGCACACGAGTGTCTGTAGGTAACTTCAAGCCTGCAGGTGAGACAATATGGGAAGGGAAACCCCCCTTGTCTTAGGTACGATGGAATCTGAGACACAGAAAGACAAACAAACAAACAAAATTGGAAGACTTACCACAATTCTGAAAAGTTGTCTAAATGGGTCTCCGCTGAGTAATAAAATTGCAGGTACTTTTTCACTCCTTGACTGATTCTCTGCTGCTTTCAGGTGAGCTGTGCAGAATCCCTGCTAGGCACCTTCAGATTTAAAAAATAATAATAAGAGCAAAAGGAAAACAAGAATTTTGCAAAGAGGAGAATGGAAAACATCAGGAAAACAAAGGCAGTGGAATCAGGCAGAGGGTTTGAATGGCCATGCTGGGGGAGCTACCATGTCATCAATTTAAGAAAACTCCATTTTTGAACAAAACCCCACATAATTCTCTGATATATCAAGCTTAAGAAACTTTATGTTTACACACACCTCAAAGAGGGGCACGTGATGTAGTCCTATAAGTGTGACACTAAGGGATGGTAGATTTGCTACCCTCACCCAGTGGGGAAAAGCTGAGGACTTCGTGAGGCTGCAGCAAGTCATCTAATACAATGTAAGTGCTCAACAGCCTAAGCTATTGGACGAGCTGGGCGCAATCCACTTCTTCCCAACCAGGGGCACCCAGCGACTAATGCATATGGCAGCGTGTTAAAGTTGGAAGGTCATACGTTTTCGTTTGATACCTTCTATTGATTTAGTAATGATCGGATGTGGTCTCCTGCGACTATTCTTGTATCCATTCCCAGAGCATCTTCTTTTGATTTGGATATTCGATAAAACTATCTCTGTATTTACTAAGCATTACTCATTCATTCTTTACCAACTGAGCTATCAGGGAAGCCCCAGTGAAAGTGAAAGTCGCTCAGTCCTGTCTGACTTTTTGAGAACTAAGCCCATGGACTAGTTCTCGAGGCCAGATTACTGGAGAGGGTAGCTTTTCCACTTCGCCAGCGGATCTTCCCAACCCAGAAATTGAACCGGGGTCTCCTGCATTGCAGATGGATTCTGTACCAACTGAGCTATCACGGAAGCCAGTTGGTTTAAAATTCAACATTCAGAAAACTAAGATCATGGCATCTGGTCCATTCACTTCATGGCAAATAGATGGGGAAACAATGGAAACAGTGACAGACTTTATTTTTCTGGGCTCCCAAATCCCTGCAGATGGTGACTGCAGCCATGAAATTAAAAGATACTTGCTCCTTGGAAGAAAAGTTATGACAAACCTAGACAGCATATTAAAAAGCAGAGACATTACTTTGCCAAAAAGTTCTGTCTGGTCAAAACTATGGTTTTTCCAGTGGTCATGTATGGATGTGAGAGTTGCACCATAAAGAAAGCTGAGCCCTGAAGAATTGATGCTTTTGAACTGTGGTGTTGGAGAAGACTCTTGAGAGTCCCTTGGACTGCAAGGAGAGCCAACCAGTCCATTCTAAAGGAGATCAGTCCTGAATATTCATTGGAAGGACTAATGCTGAAGCTGAAACTCCAATAGTTTGGCCACCTGATGTGAAGAACTGACTCATTGGAAAGGACCCTGATGCTGGGAAAGATTGAAGGTGGGAGGAGAAGGGGAAGACAGAGGATGAGATGGTTGGATGGCATCACCAACCAATCATCATCACCAATGGACATGAGTTTGAGTAAACTCCAGGAGTTGGTGATGGACAGGGAGGCCTGGTGTGCTGCAGTCCATGGGGTCACAAAGAGTTGGACACAACTGAGCAAATGAACTGAATTGACTCATTCATTCGGCCAATATTCATTAAGTATCTACTTACTTACAGCACTGGGAGCCAGGGATTCAGTAAAGAACAAAACAGATATGGAGCTGCATGAACTGTTTGAATACTTTGGAGATTAATCCCTGTTTCATTTGCAAATATTTTCTCCTGTGCTGGGGGTTGTCTATTCATCTTGTTTAAGGTTTCCTTTGCTGTGCAAAAGCTTTTAAGTTTAATTAGGTGTTTATTTTTGTTTTTATTTTCAGTACTCTAGGAAGTGGGTCACAAAAGAAATTGCTGGGATTTATGTCACAGAGTATGCATCCTATGTTTTCCTCTAAAAGTTTTACAATGTGTAGCCTTACATTTAGGTCTTTAATCCATTTTGACTTTATTTTTATGTATGGTGTTATGTTCTAATTTTATTCTTTTACATGTAGCCGCCCAGTTTTCCTTGGGCCACTTATTGAAGAGACTGTCTTTTCTCTATTCCATATTCCTACCTCCTTTGTCACAGATTAAGTGACCATAGGTTCTTGGATTTATCTCTGGGCTTTCCATCTTGTTCCATTGATCTGTATTTCTGTTTTTGTGCCAGTACCATACTGTCTTGATTACTGTAGCTTGGTAGTATAGTCTGAAGCCAGGGAGCATGATTCTGCCAGCTCCATTAGCTCTGTTTTGCTTTCTCAAGAACAGCAAGTGCAAAGGCCATGGGACTGGGGCAAGCCTGACATTTTTGTAGGGAAAAGCAAAGAGGCTGGGATTACTAGATTGGAGCAAACGAGGGAGAGAGTTATGAGGTGACAGCACAGAGGTGATGAAGACTAGACATAGGACCTGGTAAAACAGAAAGGACCTTGGCTTTTGCTCTGAGTCCCATGGGAAGCCACTGGAGGGTTTTGTGCCAAAGTCTGAGATGATCACAGTTACCTTTTAACAGGATGGTTCTGAATGCTATGTTGACTGAGACTAGATGGATGAAGTGCAAGGACAGAGGGATGTCAGTTAGGATGATGCTGGGTGGCACTGGATCAGGGTGTTGGTAACGGGGGCAGTAAGCAGTCTGGTTCTGGATATATTTTGAAGGTAGAGACAATAGGAGTTGATGATGGCTCTTAGGGTATAGGTAGAGCTATTGATTCCTCAAAATATTGATGTAAACAGGTATTGAATTAACAAGCTGAGTGGAGTTTCAGTTAAGATGGGGAAGATTGGAGAAGGAGGGTCTGTATGTTTGTGCATGTAAAGATCCTCATTTGAATATGTTAAAAGTGATGTATTTATTAGATATCCAAGTGAAGTTACCAAGTAAGCACTGGAATATATGAGTCTGGAGATGAGACAGAGTTTCAAGTTGGGGGTAGAAATTTGAGGATCAGCAGCAGTTAGGTGATTTAAGTCATGAGATGGGGCGAGATCACTTTGGCCACTTCTTAGAGAAGTGGTCTATGGATTAAAACTTGGGGCTCAGAGGGATAAGGAGGTATCAGCCTATGAAGCTGAGAAGGAGGGGTCAAAAAGAGTGTGATTTTTTGGAAAACAAGTGAAGAATATGTTTTAAGGCAGAAACAGTGATTTTGTTATTGCAGATGTTGCTGAAAGGTCTAATAAGATGAGAATCATTTAATGGGATTTAGTCATTACATTTGATAATACAGAGTTCATCAGTAACTTAAAACATTTTTTAAAAATTGAAGTATAGTTAATTTACAGGCTTCCCAGGTGGCACTATTGGTAAAGAACCTGCCTGCCTATACAGGGAAGAGAAGAGACACAGGTTCCATCCCTGGGTCAGGAAGATGCCCCAGAGGAGGGCATGGCAACCCACTCCAGTACTCTTGCCTGGAGAATCCCATGGACAGAGGAGCCTGGCAGACTACAGTCCACAGGGTTGCAAAGAGTCGGAAATGACTGAGCGACTGAGAACACACAGTCAATTTACAACTTTGTGTTAGTCTCTGGTGTGTAACAAAGGGATTCAGTTTTACATATTTACATATGCTATTCTTTTTCAGATTCTTTTTCATTATAGATTATTATAAGATATTGAATACAGTTCCTTGTGCTACACAGTAGGTCCTTGCTGTTTATCAGTTATGTGTATAGTTGTATACAATCTCAAACTCATTTTCTCATTTGTAACTTTGAGAAGAACTTATTTCTGTTGGGCTCAAGGTCTAAATAATGCAAGACATCTCATCCATCTTTATCAATTAAGTAAGGAAATGGATTTGGATGTAAACCACTTCTGCGAAAGCAGACTGGGGTGAGAGGACAAGGTACTGAGGAAGAGAATTTTAAATTCCTCCCCAGTACTAGTCTATAATATGAAGTATGGAGACGATGTGATACTTAAAACAAGCAAATAAGCAACCAAACAAAAATGAGAACAGCATCCAAATAGGATCACCATAGGTACTAGACTTCAATGGCAACCATGGCAACGGGAAAAGGGGCCTTGTAGAAACTTTGTGAGTGAGTGTGTGTGTGTCTGTGTGTGTGTGTGTGTGTGTGTGCATGCTTTGCTTTCTCAATGTGTTTACCTTGCTGTGGCCTTGTCAAGAGCAAAAGCTAGGGAAAGATAAATAACGATTTCTTACCTTTTGGAAAAAAACAAACTGGACTAATGTAGCTGGTTACATATCATCTCTATGTTATCAATTTAAATGTAAAAATTCAGTTTCAAAAAATGAATAAGGTTACAGTCATGTGGGTGGATTTGGTAGGAAGTCTAATTACTTTGCAAGGGTGGAAGGTAATCTAGACCAAAATAAAAACATATCCCTTTGATTTTTAGAAAGCCTCAAACTCAACCTAAGTAAAATGAAAACTGGTAAAAGGGGAAGAGAGATGGGCAGGATTGATCAGATCAGCTTAATTTAATTTAATTTAGTTTTTACAAGTATATGACTTAATATTAATGTGTTAATATTAATTGGTGAGATTTTATGATTGATACATAATTATATTGTGGCCAGATATATATATGTATACATACATATATATATATATATATATATATGCCTGTATATATACAGACTGTTCACTTATTTGCTTATATACATTTATCTATGATAAAGCATAAAGTATTTTATTCCATAAACACACCATATAGTCACATTCTTAGATTCAAGGTGAGTGGACCAAATATGAACTTGTTAAAACAGAAAGTCACAAATTGTTTATTTATTTATTTATTTATTTATTTATTTTTGTGGTTGTAATTTTTTTTTAAAATAAATTTATTTATTTTAGTTGGGGGCTAATTACTTTACAATATTGTAGTGGTTTTTGCCATACATTGACATGAATCAGCCATGGGTTTACATGTGTTCCCCATCCTGAACCCCCCTCCCACCTCCCTCCCCATCCCATCCCTCTGGGTCATCCCATTGCCCCAGCCCTGAGCATTTGTCTCATGCATCGAAACTGGAATGGTGTTCTGTTTCACATATGATAATATACATGTTTCAATGCTATTCTCTCAGAACGTCCCACCCTCACCTTCTCCCTCAGAGTCCATAAGACTGTTCTATGCATCTGTGTCTCTTATTCTGTCTCGCATATAGGTTATCATTACCATCTTTCAAATTCCATATATATGCATTAGTATACTGTATTGGTGTTTTTCTTTCTGGCTTACTTCACTCTGTATAATGGGCTCCAGTTTCACCCATCTCAATAGAACTGATTCAAATGTATTCTTTTTAATGGCTGAGTAATATTCCATTGTGTATATGTACCACAGCTTCCTTATCCGTTCGTCTGCTGATGGACATCTAGGTTGCTTCCATGTCCTGGCTATTGTAAACAGTGCTGCGATGAACATTGGGGTACACGCGTCTCTTTCAATTCTGGTTTCCTCGGTGTGTATGCCCAGCAGTGGGATTGCTGGGTCATATGGCAGTTCTATTCCCAGTTTTTTAAGGAATCTCCACACTGTTCTCCATGTGGCTGTACTAGTTTGCATTCCCACCAGCAGTGTGAGAGGGTTCCCTTTTCTCCACACCCTCTCCAGCATTTATTGCTTGTAGACTTTTGGATAGCAGTCATTCTGACTGGTGTGAAATGGTACTTCATTGTGGTTTTGAGTTGCATTTCTCTAATAATGAGTGATGTTGAGCATCTTTTCATGTGTTTGTTAGCCATCTGTATGTCTTCTTTGGAGAAATGTCTGTTTAGTTCTTTGGCCCATTTTTTGATTGGGTCATTTATTTTTCTGGAATTCAGCTGCAGGAGTTGCTTGTATATTTTTGAGATTAATTGTTTGTCTGTTGCTTCATTTGCTATTGTTTTCTCCCATTCTGAAGGCTATCTTTTCACCTTGCTTATAGTTTCCTTTGTTGCACAAAAGCTTTTAATTTTAGTTAGGTCCCATTTGTTTATTTTTGCTTTTATTTCCAGTATTCTGGGAGGTGGGTCATGGAGGATCCTGCTGTGATTTATGTCGGAGAGTGTTTTGCCTCTGTTTTCCTCTAGGAGTTTTATAGTTTCTGGTCTTACGTTTAGATCTTTAGTGTAGTTGATTTTATAGTAATTTTAAAATTAAAAAATGTTGACCTTTGCCCAATAAGACTCAGAAAAGCTAAAAGCACATGAAAAATAATGATCACACTGTTTTGCATATTTGGGGTTGCATTCTTTGCAGCCTCAGCTAACTGAAATAGAGTCTTAAAACTGGCACAAAGCTCATGGCATAAGCCACACATGGCCCTGCCCTGGAGGGTGGAAACGAACCCTAAACATACCGCTTCCTATGGGTTACCTGATTTCCACTTAAATTAGGGGCAGCAGATTTACTGACTAATTGCTGACCAATCCTGGAGTTGTGTGCAATGGCAAAGGTGAAAAGAAAGATCAGAGATGATCCACAGAAGGAGTAAATAAATTTAAGTGTCTTAAATGCCCCCTTCAGGAGTGGTGACTTGACAGTGAGATGCAATAAACTCCCACCCTCTGTAGTCTTCAGCTCTAAAATCTTTTTATTAAATAGAAAAGTATTTATTTATTTATTCCTTCGGCTTCACCAGGTCTCATGGGAGACCAGGGGTTGAACCTAGGCGCCCTGTACTGGGAGTGCAGGGTCTTGGTTACTGGACCACCAGGAAAGCCCCTGCATCTGCACTTTTAAGCCAGCCTGACACATTCCCACACCTTAGGTGCAATGACCCATGGACCCGGTTGGCCATCCCATGGGATGCTTCCTGAGTGTTCGTCATTGTTGTTGTCCTGAGCCCATCTCCATAAGACCTCAGCCTCCTCTCCTCCCATACAGCTTCAGGTACCTATGCTTCGCTCTCAGAGGTTTGATTCTCGTGTCTCCTTCTGCAGGGTGACTTAGAGAAGAGGCCTTCTTCCAAATTCTCAAGGCCCTGTCTCCAGCCTCTCCTGCAAAGAAAGGGAGGAAATGAGGCACGTAGAAACCACGTTTTCTTAATTCTGAGCAGAACGGCACCCCTGGTCTGGGAAGGGCTTTATACCTTGTTGGCTCTGTAGTACAGAAACAGGGTGAGGACTGGCAAGGCCATTTCTAATGAATGAATTGTTGTGGATTATTCTGGAATGTTCATGCCACCCACTTAAAGCCTCCTTTTCTTCTGGCAATTTACTAAATAGTTCATGATGTCCCATAGTTTGGTATAACATCGTCACAGTTTGATGAGTTAAGGAAGTGGTCCTGTTTGGGAGTTGTTTCAGAATATTGTCTCATCTGAGTGAAAAATCAGTATTATGTTTCTTCCACTTAGGTATCTGAACACTGTGAGTAAGTGAGAATGATCATTGCATTGGTAATTGTCTTAGGTCAGGATCCCCAGAGACAGGTCCCGAGATGAGGATGTGCATGTAACTGATTTATTAAGGAAGCGCTCCTGGGAGACACCAGTGAGAGGCTAGGTGTCAGGACAGGAAAAGGGAAGACACCAAGCTACACGTGCACTCCAGGCTAAGTCCCACGTGGGACGTTTGGTCTCATCCTCCAAGGGGGCCTGGGTGGGAGGTGACCATCCCCCACGAGTCACCTGGGCCTCCAGACACCCACATCGCCAGTCACTGGAGGCCCGCCCCAGGGCCATGTAAATTCCCAGGGACTTCTCCAGCACTCCTGGGATCATCCTCCCAAAGAGGGTTGTGCATGGGGCCACTGGAAGTAAACAGGAGGAAGGAGCAGGAGAAAATCACTGAAACGGTTAAAGGAACTCAAGGGCATCTGGGTGGGCAATCACAATGCCTGCCACGTTGGCATAAACAGTTAGTGAGGCTTTTGGTACCAAGACAGCTGTTTCTTCATGTAGTGCACCATTTACTTCTTACAATAACCCTATGAATTATCCCTATTTTACATAGTGAGGACTGAAGAGTTAAGTAATCTATAAGAATGTTCCAGAATATTCAGTGAAAGACCACAGGTAGACTCAACTCCAGTTCTACCTAAAGACCAAGTCCACAGTTAACTTCGTTTCCTCTGATTACATTCCTTTCTGATCTCTTAGATTTCGGCCTCACTGCCTGGCATGTGGGGTCTCAGTCCCTAGATACCAGGGATCAAATCCTGGTGTCAAACCCCATTGGAAGCATGGAGTCTTAACCGCTGGACCACCAGGCAAGTCCCATAGGAAATTTTTTTTTCCTGGACACTGATTATATTCTCTATTCCTCTCCTCTTATTACATTCCTTACTTTTCTCTCCTTTTACTATATTCCAATATTCATTTGGTTATATTCCATAACCAAAGTGAGAGGTTCTGTTCAGGAAGGCATGGGGAAATTGGGGGTGAGCTGATAAAATAATTTGTAAGCAAGAAATACTATAGCAAATGAGTAGGGATCATTCTATGACCAGGAGAGGGGAAGAAATCTAATAATATCTTTAAGTCCATGAGCGGTTTTAACACAGAATAGATTGACCAGCTGTGCTCAAATATCAACAGAGCAGAATAAAGAAGCAACCTCCTTGCTATTATAGCAGGAGGATTCTATGTGGAATTATAGGAAGTGCTCACTGGACGTAATGCTATTGAGCACCAGATTGAAGCCCTACAAACTCAAACGAGAAGGAAAAGAAAAGAAAAAGGAAAAACACACAGATGTGAGCCTAGCCTGCCACCCTGTGAAAATGCGTGAGATGCTACCTTGAAGGCAGCTGCTTCACACCTGCAACCTTCCACAGAGTGGGAGCTGTGAATCCAAACACAAAACAAAAAAGCAGCAGTGAACGTCAGTGGAGCTGGGGACGGCCCGCCAGAAGCCATCCCACTGTCTGCGCTGGAGAAAGGCTGGTACCGTCTGCGCCGGCAACTCGCTTCCCCGTGAGAACCCTTGTTTTCACTTTTGTCCTTTCTCCCTTGAAGAAAAGATCACAAATGCTGCGGCATACACGTGAAGAACATTTTTACAGAGAAATAGAGAGAAAGAACGTGTGTCGAAGCTGCAGCGTGGCCTGGAGCCCCTGACTGCTTGGAGAGGAGAGGGGATGGGCGCTGGGAGGTGGGACGTGTCTTTGAAGAGTCTGCTGTTTGGCTGCTCTCTGTCCATCCGCTGCCACCTCCCCTAGGGATTTTCTCTGTAATATGGCTCCGTTTAGATTTCTCAAATGTTAAAAAATGTATACACTCTACGATGATTGTTAAACATTAAAAATGTATGTCCCCAATGATGTGGTTGCTGCCACACTAAACTACTCACTATTTTCTAATAGGGACTGTGCTGAAAATTAATTCAGGAATCACTTACGAATATATCTTTCCCAAAGCAACTCTGATGTGGATGGACTTGTGTTTGGGGGAAAAATCCATGGCAATCACACCCAGCATACCTTTGAAGGCCCTAGTTTTTTAGCTACAAGGTGCACTTGGGGTTTCCCAGCTGGTGCTAGTGGTAAAGAACCTGCTTGCCAATGCAGGAGGCATAAGAGACATGGGTTCAATCCTTGGGTTGGGAAGATCCCCGGAGGAGGCCATGGCAACCCACTCCAGTATTCTTGCCTGGAGAATCTCATGAACAGAGGAGCCTGGTGGGCTATAGTCCAGAGAGTCGCAAAAAGTTAGACATGTCTGAAGCGACCAAGCATGCACACGTGCATACACGTGGACTTAAATGGATACTTCGGAGCTAGTGTAGGAATTTGATCACTGTTCAGATCGTTATTTCCCCAGAAAACTTAATTCCTGTTTGGATGTGGGACCCCAGGACTGTTTCCGTCCTAAAATACCCTTCAGAGGAGGCTCGCAAGGGGGTTTTCTACGCACGGGGTGAGGCCAGAAGTGAAAAGTCAGTTGTCTCTTGAAGTTCAGGGCTGGTCTTCCTCTGGCCAGAGTGGTAGTGATGTGTGTGTTTGTTTCTGCACTGCTTGGTTTGTGGAATCTCAGTTCCCAGACCAGGGATTGAACCTGAACTAGGACAGTGAAAGCCCAGAATCCTAACCTGTAGGCCACCAGGGAACTCCAGAGTGGTGATTGTTCTCTGCAAAAGAGGATTCCCCGACTTCCAGTTTAATAGCAGCCATTCATAGGAATGAAGAATTTGTACAAGAGTGACAATTATTATTGAGCATCTACTATGCATCAGACACGCTATCATTCACTGTATGTATATTATCTTATGTAACTTTCATACTAACTTTGAGGGGTATTATTTTCACCATTTTATAGAAGAGGTAACTGTCTTTAAAAAGTCAACTTGTCTGAAGTCCTATACATAATACTTGATGAAATTTAATGGAATTAGAGCTCCAGATTGCCTGACATCAAAGCCTAATCATTTCATAGATGTTGTAGTGGGCATTTATTTCTTGGTTGCATCCCTGATCATTATTCACCCTTATCATTATTTTTTTCTGGCATATCTACCTTCATTTCCTGTCCCCTAGAACACATCACAGCCATTTGATTTGTGCAGAATTGACACCATGTCTGTGTTAGATGTGAGTTTAGATTGATTTAAGCCAAGCACTAGATTCTATTCCTCTTTGCCATTTCCCCTGCCATATTGTCTGGTACAAACACGAATAGGTATATTCCTGAATATGAGTATAATTCAGAGTCAGTGAAATAGAATGAGATGTTTGCTGGTCTTCTGGAAATGAGTAGTTCCCTTCTTTAACTAGGTTATATCAGGAAGTGAGTTCTGAAATGGTAGCAACAATTTCTTACCTACAGGATACAGCATGTCTCTGCTGGGGTATGTATTATGCAGAATCTAAGTTTGAAGCCACTAGGTCAGAAGACAGAGGTCAGAGACAGAATTCAGGCTCATACTGTCACTCACTGAGCTCCTGGATCAAGCCTTACCTAAAGTAAGACCTGCTCCTAGAATAATTACAAACATTTGCTCAAACTACTATTTGTAGTTTTAGTCACTCAATAGGTTCTGTGCCACTTTCACCATAAAGAGTTGTAAGTGACACAGATACCCTGGTATGAATCACATTCCTGAAACAATTCAGAAACCTAATTAATCAAATTAAATTACATTCAGGCTAGTCTCCTGAATAGCTGATAGCTGATAGCTCAATTGGTAAAGAATCCTCCTGCAATGCGGGAGACCTGGGTTCTATCCCTGGGTTGGGAAGATCCCCTGGAGAAGGGAAAGACTACCCCTTCCAGTGTTCAGGCCTGGAGAACTCCATGGACGGTACAGTCCCTGGGGTCACAAAGAGTCAGACAGCACTAAGTGACTTCCACTTTCGCTTCACAGGCTATTCTCACTAAGTGACAAAATTGTCCACTTAAATTTTACAAAGATTCTGAGCAATACAGAATGAAAATAAAGAATGTTTTTGTTGAGGAATTTAAATTAGGCAGAAAAAAATTAAGTAAATGATGTCATTCTCTGATAAGTCTAATTAATCTGAGTTTTAATTCCATAGGAATAATAAAAGCTGGGGTCTGGTTTAAGTTTGAGGAGTAAAATTCTCCAATTTTTTACATATGCTTAATTTAAAAAATGTGAGTATACATTGGTTTCTGATCTGAGGCAATATATTAATATATCTCAGGAAAGTGTATTACTCTTTATCTTGATAGTTGCTCATTTTGCTGAAGGTATCATGATGGTAGCTTCCCCAACATGTGATAAGGATAGGAGTTGTAGTTCTCAAGGGGTTTACAGACTGCAGGTGAAGCCAAGTGCCTGCTGCTGTCTTCTAAACTGAGGAACTGACAGAGGATGGGGAACGCTGTGAGGGAAGAAACAGTCAAGAGAAAACAGGAGAGTGGAGGAAGAAACAGAGGCTAATTTCAGAGGTTATTCCATGGGGAAGTATCAGTTTTAATCAGCAGATTCCCTTACTTTCAGGGCCCTTCTAAGTTTGCAGGAGGGATTCTATCATGTGTTCACATAGTCACAGGAGCTTTCAAAATTTTCGAGAGCTAGATATTTTAACTGAAATTCATTAAGACAATTGTCTTTTCTCTCCTCGAATGCTCCCTGCCCCATTATATTTGCTTGGATTAGGTAGCACTGGAGTGACTCCAGTAATTCTAGAAGATTCAATTCAAGAGGGATGCATTTATGTGGGCCACAGACCCATATTCAGTTACGGTATTGCTAGCCATCCATCCCGGGATTCCCCTGTGGCTCAGAGGGTAAAGAGTCTGCCCACAATGAGGGGGACCTGAGTTTGATCCCTGGTTCAGGAAGATCCCCTGGAGAAGAGAATGGCAACCCACTCCAGTATTCTTGCCTGGAAAATCCCGTAGACGGAGGAGCCTGGCGGGCCACAGTCCATAGGGTTGCAAAGAGTCAGGCACGACTAAGGGACTTCACGTTCACTGTTTTTCAGCCGTCCATCCCAACTAGAGCTGCCTGCCAGAAATATTCATTTCATCACCTGGGCCAGTGTTCCCAGCACTGAGAAAAGAACCTACAAGGTCATATATTTGATCACGAAATGAATGGGTGCTAAGGTGTCCAGCTCTAGAAGTATGTAGGTAATGAGGAGAAACGGTTGAAATGCACAGAAACAGAAATGAATCTATGGGAATTCTTCCAAGTATTAGACATGTAAAATTGCCAATGGAAGATTCAGTTCTTCCAATATGAAGTCAAACTAGAAAATGTGCTCTGATCAGAAATATAATAAATAATGATGCATGTACAATGACTCATGGTATACACATGTCTCTAGAGGAAATAATGAATTATCTTTTTGTCCTCTTATAGACAATGTTATAAAATTGTCCTAAAATAGATGAACAAAGATTTTGCACAAAAATGTGTTAGAAGTATAAGTGGTGAATTAATAAATATATACATCATTTTGAATTTTGTGCAGTTGAGGATTGTGTCAGCTTTTTAAAATTAGGTAGATTTTCTAGTTTCTTACTGTGTATAAAAAAACTCCCAATCTCCTTATTTTCTCAGCCAGGTGGTCATGGGTAAGGTAGCTAATTTGTTTTAATTTTCTTGTCTGTCAAATGAGTACAGCAATATCTAACTCCGAGTAGGATATTCCAGGTAATATCTAACTTGGAAGAAAAGCTATGACAAACTTAGACAGCATATTAAAAAGCAGAGACGTTACTTTGCAGACAAAGGTTCTTATAGTCAAAGCTATGGCTATTCCAGTAGTCATGTATAGATGTGAGCGTTGAACCATAAAGAAGGCTGAGTGTAGAGGAATTGATACTTTCAAACTATGGTGTTGGAGACGTCTCTTGAGAGTCCCTTGGACAGCAAAGAGATCCAACCAGTCCATCCTAAAGGAAATCAGTCCTGAGTATTCATTGGAAGGACTGATGCTGAAGCTGAAACTTCAATACTTTGTCCACTTGATGTGAAGAGCCAACTCATTAGAAAAGATCCTGTTACTGGGAAAGATTGAAGGCAGGAAGAAAAGGGGACGACAGAGGATGAGATGGTTGGATGGCGTCACTGACTCGATGGACATGAGTTTGAACAAGCTCCGGGAGATGGTGAAGGACAGTGAAGCCTGGCGTGCTGCAGTCCATGGGGTCGCAAAGAGTAGGACATAACTGAGTGACTGAAACACAGCAATGGTTTTGTATTAATAACAATTTCTGAACCTAATTTAATTTTTAAAATTTATATTTCTTTTCTTTAATTGACATTCTCAATTTAACATTCTTTAAAGCCTAAACACTTGGGCCTGACCTTGATATGTTCAAGCTTTGAAAGTGAAAGTGAAGTCCCTCAGTTGTGTCCGATTCTTTGTGACCCCATGGACTGCAGCCTACCAGGCTCCTCTGTCCATGGGATTTTCCAGGCAAGAGGACTGGAGTGGGTTGCTATCTCCTTCTCCAGAGGATCTTCTTGACCTAGGGATCGAACCCAGGTCTCCCACATTGTAGGCAGACGCTTTACTGTCTGAGCTCTCAGGGAACTGCGAGCTTTAGGTGAAAGCAATTGCTTTACCATTTAGTTGAATTCTTATACCTCCCAAGGTCACAGCCTGATAACCACTTGTGGGGCCACCACACTTTTCAGTTCAAACTTTCCTTGAAAGGGCTTCTGGATTCTGCATGAAAGGAAAGATCCAGTCTACTTTTTTTTATATTTCAACATGTATCAGCTTTATTGAGGAATAGTTGCCATCAAACAAGCAGTGCTTATTTAACCTGTACTGTTTGGTAAGTCTTGACACGTTTACACCCACAAAACTATAAACATAGTCAAATAATGGAAGCACCCATCACAGCCAAGGTTTCTTCATACTTCGCCCTGATCGCTTCCTCTCGCCTCTCCCCCTCCCAGCCCCAGTCAGCCTCTAGTCTGTTTTCTGTCACAACAGGTTTGTTTGTGTTTTCTGGAAACACAGACAAACAGAGTCCCGCTGACTGTATTTTTGTTGGTGGGGGGAGTGTCTGGCTTCTTTCACTCAGCATAATTATTTCGAGATTCACCCCTGCCATTGCTTGCAACAATAATTCCCATGTTTTTATGACTGAGTTCCATTATGTTACTGTTGTCATTGTTTATTCACGAAGTCATGTCTGACTCTGGCTTCCCCGTCCTTCACTGTCTCCTGGAGCTGCTCAAACTCATGTCCATTGAGTCGGTGATGCCATCCAGCCATCTCATCCTCCGTTGTCCCCTTCTCCTCCTGCCCTCAGTCTCTCCCAGCATCAGGGCTTTTCCAAAGAGTTGGCTCTTCGCATCAAGTGGCCAGAGTATTGGAGTTTCAGCTTCAACATCAGTCCTTCCAATGAATATTCAGGACTGATCTCCTTTAGGATGGACTGGTTGGATCTCCTTGCAGCCCAAGGGATTCTCAAGAGTCTCCTCTAGCACCACAGTTTGAAAGCACCAATTCTTCGACACTCAGCCTTCTTTATGGTCCAACTCTTACATTCATACATGACTGATGGAAAAATGATAACTTTGACTATACGGACATTTGTTGGCAAAGTGATGTCTCTGCTTTTTAATATGCTGTCTAGGTTTGTCATAGCTTTTCTTCCCAGGAGCAAGTGACTTTTATAGTATATGTTACTATACCACAGTTTCTTTATATATTTTCTCGGTGCTGTTTCCAGTTTGGAACTAATACAAATAAATTTACCAAGAACATTTGTGCATTAGTCTTTGTTCTGACATTAAATTTCCTGGATAAATATCTGGAATTGGATTGCCTGGATTACACATAGATATATTTTACTTTTTAAGAAAATTATTAAATGTTTTTTCCCAAAGGAGTTGAGCCCTTTTACAATCATTCTCACTAGTGTGATGAAAGTTCAGTTGTTCCAAAATCCTTGGTAACACCAGGTATGGAAAATGTTTTAAAGAAAATTTTAGTTATCTTAATAGGTCTTTTTTTTCATTGTGGTCTTAATTTAATGTTACTGAGGATTGTTTCATTTGCTTATCTTCCATCAGTATATCTTCTTTGGTGAAATATTTTTTACAAGTCTATTGCCAACTGTTTGTTTTCTTATTACTGAGTTTCGAATGTATACTTTAGATACAAGTTCTTAATCAGATATGTAATTTGCAAATGTCTTTCTAAGTCTGTAGAATATTTTTTCATCCTGTTTTCAGTGCATTTCAAAAAGAAGAAGTTTTAAATTTTGATTAAAATTTGGTGCTCAGTTTGTTAATATTTTCTTTTAAAGACTGTGCTTTTGGCATCATATCTTAAAGTAATACAAAGTTAAAAAAGTTTTCTTCTAGAATTTTTATAAATTTAAAATTTACATTTAGGTCTGTGATTCATGCTGAGTTTATTTCATGGTACAAGAGATGTATCATCCATATATATAGAGAGAGTATATGTATCCATATCTTGTACTATTAAAACTATATATAATATTCAATTATCTCAGCACCATTTGTTGAAAAGAGCAAAATTTTCTTTACTGAATTGCCTTGAAACTTTGTCAAAATCAGTTGTCTGAACATGTCTGAATCTATAGACTCTATCCTATTCCATTCATCTATTTGTCTATCTTTACACCTACACCTAACTGTCTTAAATATTGTGGCTTCATTACCGTTAGTCCTCTAAATTGATCACCCCTTTCCACACTGTTTTGGCTACTCTAGATCCTTTGGATTTTTGTATCAATTTTAGAATCAGTCAGTTAATTTCTACAGAAAAGCCTGCAAGGGTTTTAACTGATGTTTTAAAATCTATAGCTTGATTTGGGGAGAGTGGATTTCTTAACATTATTGAGTCTTCTGATTGATGTACATGGTATCTCTCACCACTAATTTACACATTTAATTATTCTGTCATATTTTATAATTTTCAGTGTTCACGTCTTTCAAGTCTTTTGTCATATTTATCCCTAATTATTTCACATTTTTAATGTCACTTTTTTTTTTTAGTTTTTATTTTTTATTTATTTTATTTTATTTTTTTTAAATAAATTTATTTATTTTAGTTGGGGGCTAATTACTTTACAATATTGTAATAGTTTTTGCCATACATAGACATGAATCAGCCATGGGTTTACATGTGTTCCCCTTCCTGGACCCCCCACCCACCTCCCTCCCCATCCCATCCCTCTGGGTCATCCCATTGCCCCGGCCCTGAGCCCTTGTCTCATGCATCGAACATGGAATGGTGTTCTGTTTCACATATGATAATATACATGTTTCAATGCTATTCTCCCAGAACGTCCCACCCTCACCTTCTCCCTCAGAGTCCATAAAATTGTTCTATGCATCTGTGTCTCTTATTCTGTCTCACATATAGGGTTATCGTTACTTTTGAGAGCTTTTTTCTTTTTCTTTTTTTGCTTAAACAGAAGAGATTTATATCTCACTGTTATGGATATTAGGAAGTCCATGATTTGGGTTCTAGCAGATCTATTCTTCAGTGAGGTCACTTTTCCTGGTTTGCAGACAGGTATCTTATCCTTAAATCAGCTTCTCTTTTTCCTTTCTTGTAAGGACACTAATCCAATTCATGAGGGCTCCACCCTCATGACCTAATTACCCTATAAAGGTTCCACATCCTAACATCATCCCACTGGGGTTAGGATCTCAACATATGAGTTTTGAGAAGACACAAACATTCAGTCCATTATAATGGCTTTTCTTAGTAGTAGTAACTATCTCTGGTCAGTAATACGAATAGATGTTCTTTATTTTAATGCAATAGAATCTTGGCTTTTTTTTTTTTAGGTTATTATTTTTGTGTCTTGTTGACAAAATCTATACCTATCTTGATGTTAAAAATAGTTTCATATTTTCTTCAAAAATCTTGAAATATTGAGACTTTGCTGAGAATTTTTATCATAAATGAATGTTGAATTTTACTGAAAGCTTTTGCTGCATCTACACAGATAATCATATAATTTTAATCCTTAATTTTGTTAATGTGGTGTATCATATTGATTGATTTGCAAATCTGAAACATCTTTGCATCCCTAGGATAAACCCCACTTCATCACATATGACCCTTTTAAGGTACTGTTGAATTCAGTTTGCTAACACATTGTTGAAAATTGTTGCATCTGTGTTCATCGGGAATAACTGCCTGTATTCTCTTTCTTTGTTTTTGGTACTGTTTTGTCTGGCTTTGGAGGAGGTCGCCATTAACCCCACCACAGAGCTGCCAGAACTTACACAGAACTGGGGAAACAGCCTCTTGGAGAGCACAAACAAAACCTTGTGCACACCAGGACCCAGGAGAAAGGAGTACTGACCCCACAAGAGACTGACCGAAACTTGCCTGTTGGGGTCCAGGAATCTCCAGTGGAGGTGTAGGTCTCCAGTGGCCTGCCACAGGGTTGGGTGTATGGGATCTTTTGAAGGAGGTCGCCATTATTTTCATTACCTCCACCATAGTGTGGTCTCAGGTCAAACAACTGGGAGGGAACACAGCCCCGCCCATCAACAAAAATTGGTTTAAAGATTTACTGAGCATGGCTCTGCCCATCAGAACAAGACCCAGTTTCCCTCACAGTCAGTCTCTCCCATCAGGAAGCTTCCATAAGCCTCCTATTCTTATCCATCCAATGGGAAACAGAAGGAAAACCACAATCACAGGAAAATAATCAAACTGATCACATGGACCACAGCCTTGTCTAACTCAATGAAACTATGAGCCATGCCATGTAGGACCACCCAAGATGGACTGGTCATGGTAGAGAGTTCTGACAAAATGTAGTCCATTGGAGAAGGGAATGGCAAACCACTTCAGTATTCTTTCCATGAGAACCCCATAAACAGTATGAAAAGCAAAAAGATATGACACTGAAAGATGAACTCCCCAGCTAGTAGGTGCCCAATATGCTACTGGAGAAGAGAGGAGAAATAGCTCCAGAAAGAATGAAGAGGCCGAACCAAAGCAAAAACAATGCCCAGTTGTCGATGTGACTGGTGATGGATGCAAGGTCCAATGCTGTAAAGAACAATACTGCATAGGAACCTGGAATGTTAGGCCCATGAATGAAGGTAAATTGGAAGTGGCCAAACAGGAGATGGGAAGAGTGAACATCAACATTTTAGGAATCAGTGCACCAAAATGGACTGGAATGGGTGAATTTAACTCAAATGCCCATTATATCTACTACTGTGGGCAAGAATCTCTTAGAAGAAAAGGAGTAGCCCTTATAGTCAACAAAAGAGTCTGAAATGCAGTACTTGGGTGCAATCTCAAAAATGACAGAATGACCTCTGTTCGTTTCCAAGGCAACTATTCAATATCACGGTAATCCTAGTCTATGCCCTGAGCAGTAATGCTGAAGAAGCTGAAGTTGAATGGTTATATGAAGACTTACAAGACCTTCTAGAACTAACATCAAAAAGAGATGTCCTTTTCGTTATAGGGGGCTGGAATGCAAAAGTAGGAAGTCAAGAGACACCTGGAGTAACAGGCAAATTTGGCCTTGGAGTACAAAGTGAAGCAGGGCAAAAGCTAACAGAGTTTTGCCAAGAGAACGCATTGGTCATAGCAAACACCTCTTCCAACAACATAAGTGAAGACTCTACACATGGACATCACCAGATGGTCAACACTGAAATCAGATTGATTATAGTCTTTGCAGCCAAGTATGGAGAAGCTCTATACAGTCAGCAAAAAAAAAGACCGGGAGCTGACTGTGGCTCAGATCATGAACTCCTTATTGCCAAATTCAGACTTAAACTGAAGGAAGTAGGGAAAACCACTAGACCATTCAGGTATGACCTAAATCAAATCCCTTATGATTATACAGTGAAAGTGGCAAACAGATTTCAGGGATTAGATCTGATAGATAGAGTGCCTGAAGGACTATGGGTGGAGGTTTGTTACATTGTACAGGAGGCAGTGATCAAGGCCATCCCCAAGAAAAAAATGCAAAAAGGCAAATGGTTGTCTGAGCGGCCTTACAAATAACCGAGAAAAGAAAAGAGGTTAACAGCAAAGGAAAAAAGGAAAGATATGCCCATTTGAATGCAGAGTTCCAAAGAATATCAAGGAGAGATAAGAAAGCCTTCCTCAGTGATCAGTGCAAAGAAATAGAGGAAAACAATAGAAGGGGAAAGACTAGAGATCTCGGCAAGAAAATTAAAGATACCAAGGGAATATTTCATGCAAAGATGGGCACAATAAAGGACAGAAATGTTATGGACCTAACAGAAGAAGATATTAAGAAGAGGTGGCAAGAATACAGAGAAGAACTGTACAAGAAAGATCTTCAGGATGCAGATAACCACGATGGTGTGATCACTCACCTAGAGCCAGACATCCTGGAATGTGAAGTCAAGTGGGCCTTAAGAAAGTGAAGTGAAAGTCGCTCAGTCGTGTTCAACTCATCGTGAACCCATGGACTATGCAGTCCACAGAATTTTCCAGGCCAGAATACTGGAGTGGGTAGTCTTTCCCTTCTCCAGGGATCGAACTCAGGTCTCCTGCATTGCAGGCAGATTGTTTACCAGCTGAGCCACAAGGGAAGTCCATAGGCCTTAGGAAACATCACTACAAACAAAGCTAGTGGAGGTGATGGAATTCCAGTTGAGCTATTTCAAACCCTAAAAGATGATGCAGTGAAAGTGCTACACTCAATATGTCAGCAAATTTGGAAAACTCAGCAGTGGCCACAGGACTGGAAAAGGTCAGTTTTCATTCCAATACCAAAGAAAGACAATGTCAAAGAATGTTCGAACTACTGCACAATTGTACTCATTTCAATGCTAGCAAAGTAATTCTCAAAATTCTCCAAGCCAGGATTCAACAGTATGTGAACCGTGAACTTCCAGATGTTCAAGTTGGATTTAGAAAAGGCAGAGGAACAAGAGATCAAATTGCCAACAGCTGTTGGATCATGGAAAAAGCAGAAGAGTTTCAGAAAAACATTACTTCTGTTTTATTGACTACACCAAAGACTGACTGTGTGGCTCACAACAAACTGTGGAAAAATCTTCAAGTGATAGAAATAGCAGACTGCCTTACCTGCTTCCTGAGAAACCTGTATGAAGGTCAAGAAGCAACAGTTAGAATTGGACATGGAACAACAGACTATTTCCGAATTGGGAAAGGGGTCCATCAAGGATGTATATTGTAACCTTGCTTATTTAACTTATATGCAGAGTACATCATGCAAAATCCTGTGCTGGATGAAGCACAAGCTGGAATCAAGATTGCTGGGAGAAATATCAGTAACTTCATATACACAGTTGACCCTGCCCTTATGGCAGAAAGTGAAGAACTAAAGAGCCTCTTGATGAAAGGGAAGGAAGAGAGTGAAAAATTTGGCTTAAAACTCAACATTCAGAAAACTAAGATCATGGCATCTGGTCCCATCTCTTCATGGCAAATAGATGGGGAAACAGTGGAAACAGTGGCTGACTTTATTTTCTTGGGCTCCAAAATCACTGCAGACAGTGACTGCAGCCATGAAATTAAAAAGATGCTTGTTCCTTGGAAGAAAAGCTGTGACCAACCTAGACAGCATATTAAGAAGCAGAGACATTGCTTTGCCAACAAAGGTCCATTTAGTCAAAGCTATGGTTTTTCTGGCAGTCATGTATAAATGTGAGAGTTGGACCATAAAGAAAGCTGAGTGCCGAAGAATTGATGCTTGTGAACTGTGGTGTTAGAGAAGACTTTTGAGAGTCCCTTGGACTGCAAGGAGATCCAACTAGTCCATCCTAAAGGACATCAGTCCTGAATATTCATTGGAAGGACTGGTATTGAACCTGAAACTCCAATACTTTGGCCACCTGATGTGAAGAACCGACTCATTTGAAAAGACCCTGATGCTGGGAAAGATTGAAGGTGGGAGGAGAAGGGGATGGCAGAGGATGAGATGGTTGAATGGCATCACGGGCTTGATGGACATGGGTTTGAGCAAGCTGGAGCAGTTAGTGATGGAATCGGAAGTCTGGTGTGCTGCAATCCATATGGTCATAAAGAGTTGAACATGACTGAGCGACTGAGCTGAACTAAACTGGCTTTGGTGACAAGATAATCCTGACCTTATAGAATGATTTAGGAAGAATTCTTTCTTCTGGCATTTTTTAAAAAATTTAAACATCTGATTTTTTATTGTTAATACAGAAAAAAGACCCAGATTTTATATATTGATATTTTATCCTGAAATATTTCTTAAACTCGTGTCTGGTAGTTTTTTTTATTTTTAGATTCCAATGGAGATTATGCATAAAGAATTACATCATTTTTGAGTAAAGGCACTTTTATTTATGCCTTTCCAATTTGGATGCTTTTATTTTCTTTTCTTGTCTTATTGCTTTGACAAGAAATTCCTTACAATATTGAAGAGAAGTGATAGAATGGACTATCTGCTTTGTTCCTGATCTTAGGTAAAGCTATATTTACCGTTTTTTAGCTGTATTTTTATATATGTCCTTTATAAAATTGAGGAAGGTCTCTTGTATTTCTAGTTTTTGAAGAGTTTTTATCAGGAATTTTTGTTGAATTTTGTTAAGTACATTCTTCTACATCTATTGAGCTGTTAATATAATTTTTTATTCAATTTGTTTCTTTGTTTCTTTGTTATTATAATGGTCATTGGAAATTTTCTACTATTAAACTGACTTTGCACAAGCTTTCACACTTGTTCATGATGTGTTATCTTTTTATATAGTGTCAGTTTAATTTTTTTCACATTTCATTAAGAAAAATTTTATTTATGATCATGAAGGATATTTGTCTGCAATTTTTTCCTTTTAATATCGCCATCATTTTTGATATCACAGCATTTCTGGCCTCATAGCCTGACTTGGGGAGTATCTTCTCCCTTTCAATTGTGGGGAAGTATTTTTATAGAACTGATATTATTTTTCCTTAAATCTTCAGGATAATATTCCAGTGACGCTACCTGTGTTTCAGTATTTCTTTGTGGGAAACTAAACTACAAAGTTAGCTTCTTTAATAGATGGAGGGCTATTTATGATATCTAACTTTTTCTTGCGTGAGGTTTGATGGTCTGTGTGTTTCAAGGAATTTGTCCATTGCCTTCTTGTTGCAGAGTTTATTGGTATAAATTTGTGTGTATAGTATCATTTTAATATTTGTGAAGTCTCTGGTGATATCACCTCTCTCTTTTCTGATAGTGACAATTTATACTTTCTTTTTCCCTGACTAATATACAGATTTATCAATTTTACTCAACTTCTCAAGAAGTAGACGGATTCTTTCAGTGTTCATACAACTAATAACGTCTTCATCTTGCTTTCATTTTTGAAAGACGTTGTCACTAAGTACTGCATTCTAGAAAGACAGATTTTTTTCTTTTCAATACCTGAAAAATGTTGCTCCACTGTTTTTTTTTTTCCTTTTGCCTTGTTTGCAACAAGAAATCTACTATTATTCTTTTCTTTGTCCCTTTGTACACACCTTTTTCTGACTGCTCTCAGGGTTTTCTGTTTATCGCTGGTTTTAATCAGTTGACTATACTGTGCCTTTGCATCATTTTCTTTTAGGTTTTCTGTTTATCACTGGTTTTAATCAGTTGACTATACTGTGCCTTTGCATCATTTTCTTTATGTTTCTGTAGGTTCTCAGCTTCAGGTGTTTATAGTTTTCAGCAAATTTGGAAAATGTTCATCCATTATTTCTTCAAAAAATTTTTTTGCCTCTCTCCCCATTGTGACTTCATACATTAGGCTGCTTGAGGTTGTCCCATACCTCACTGACACTCTGTCCAAGTTTCAACAGTTCTCTGTGTTTCATTTTGGATTGTTTCTATTGCAATGTCTTCAAGTTCACTAGTCTTTTCTCTCACAACGTCTAACCTACTGTTAGTCTTAGAAAGTGTATTTTTTACTTCACACACTGCAGTTTTCAGCACTAGAAGTTTGATTTGGATATTTTTAAATATCTTCCATATTTTTGCTTAATTTTTTGAACATATGGAATACAGTTATAATAACCATTTTAATATCCTCTTCTAACTCTAACATCTGTGGTTAGTTCTTAATCAAATTCAATTGATTGATTTATCTCCTTATTATGGATCATATTTTCCTGTTTCTTTGTTTGTCTGGAACTTTTTGACTGAATGCCAGACATTGTAAATTATACCTTGAGGGATGTTGAATATTTGTGTGTTTCTATAAATACTCTTGAGCTTTGTTCCGGGACACAGTTAAATTACTTGGAAATAGTTTGGTCTTTTCTAGTCTTGCTTTTACTAACTGTTAAACAGAATCAGTGTAGTGTTTACTCATGGGCTAATTATTCCCCATCAGCAAAAGATGCTTTTGAATATTGTACTCAATGCCCTGTAAATCTTCAGGTTTCCAATCTGCCTGATGCATACAGACACTATTCTTACTCCTGAGTGTTCACTGGGCACTTTTCGCTGATTCTTTGTCTGGCTTTAGCTAATTCCCTCACATGCATATGCTGATCTGTACTGACCTGGGTATTCAAGGTGGGCACTCTGCAGAACTTTTTCTGTGCAGCTCTTTCCTCTCTGGTATACTGTCCTGTGAACTGTGTTGCTTTGCTTTCCGCAACTCAAGGAGTTGGCTGCATTCCACCTGGACTCTCACTCTCTAGACGTGACCTGGAAGCTCTTTTAAGATAGCAAGGTGGAGCAGCATAGAGGTCACCTGATTTCTTCCTCATATCTCAGGGACCAGCACCCTTCATCACTTGAAGATCCAGTGTCTTGAAAACTATTGCCTCATATATTTTTGTCTAATTTTTGGTTGTTTTAGGCGGGAGTAAACCAGTTCTTTTTTTTCCTCCATCCTTGCCAGAGGCAAGAGTTCTCATTATTTGATTTTTCTTTTTGGCTTCCACTGGATTCTTTAAGATCAGAATAAAGTTTAAAAAACAAAAAGAAGAAAAAGATATTTCAAAAAACTCATGAAAAGACTTCAGGTATGCAGCATCGATGTGTTTGACAATGAAATAGAGCAGCGGGCCAGTCTCAAATTCAGCTTCATTTATCTGCTAAAGAAAAAGGAATTTATACAAAACTTGAAACTCAGATTGCCCTGTTGGCCACTGTGTCAGAAGACTTGAGAGCTGCACTCTGGAGAAACAAAATCCCTGAGAGTTGTTCATGCTTTCGTAATAGGAGACTTCTGTTATTTTAGCAAACAGAAAGACTGCATAAAAATGTCAAAAAGAAACTACTTTTGAAGAAAAAAATAGAAACTGACTCACTAAAGGGACCTATTGGGGATAATTACCCAGAGCCTGTGGTAGATCGGGAGGGCTGATTTAAAGTTATTATTTCTGCAAGTTGTGCAAAAAACAAAAAAACAAAACAAAGATTTTTTTCCCCTTGCTTTGCTGGTAGTAGAAAAATTCCTCCCACAGCCGTGATCTCACGTAAACTGCACAAATGAGTTTTTCTCTCTGAGTTCCTTAAACCACCTTTTCTGTAATAGAGAGTAGTATTGGCTTATGACAAAACAGTAAAAAAACTATTGTTTGAAAGAGATTTTTGGTTTTGGGTCGGCTGGTAGATTAAAGTGGCTTTATTTCATTGGTTTCCTGTTGCCTTAGGCAAGTAAAGCTTGAACTTTCTCATCTGACACGTGTTCAACTCTGAGGATGCTGGTTAACTCACGGTGGAAAGGTATCAACTTCACAACTCAGACCTCTACATTCTTGAAATGCCCTTGCATGGGAGACATAAGATAAGTCTGTAATTAATTGAGATAAATAAATATCCAATCCTTTGGATAATAACATATTCCCTTTCACTCAGAAAATGTCTTGTCACTTGAACTTTATCACCAGTAAAATTTTATTAAATTTATTTTAATTAATATCTTCTCAAGAATTACTATAAAGCACAGAATGATATCCGTGCTTTTCTGGTCTGTTTACTGCTTGTTCTTTTTTGTTTTTCCTGATGTACAGCCTGGTGCCTAGTGAGCGCATGTTCAGTCATATCTGACTCTTTGTGACCCCATGGACCGTAGCCCACCAGACTCCTCTGTCCATGGGGTTCTTCAGGCAAGAATACTGGAGTGGGTGGTCATGCCCTTCTCCAGGGAATCTTTCTGACCCAGGGATCGAACCTGGGTATCCTGAATTGCAGGCAGATTTTTTACCATTTGGGTCACCAGGAAAGCCCCCCCCCTTTAATATAGATAGTAGTGTGTAATTCCAAACTCCTAATAATTCCTTCCTCCTTCCTGCCCATCTTTCCCCTTGGTGACCATAAGTTTGTTTTCTATGTCTGTGAGCTTTTTTCTGCTTTGTACATAAGTTCATTTGTACTATTTTTTTTTTCTAGATTCCAAACATGAGTGATAACATATGGTATTTGCCTTTCTCTGTCTGACTTACTTCACTTAGTATGATACTCTCTAGGCCCATTTGTGTTGTTACAAATGGCACTATTCACTCTTTTTTATGGCTGAGTAGTATCCCATGGCATATACATGCTGCATCTTTTTTATTCACGCATTATTGATGGACATTTATTGATATGCCTTGGCTATTATATACAGTGCTATGAACATTAGGGTGCAAATATATTTTTTCATATCAGAGTTTTGCCTTTTCCAGATACATGCCCAGGAGTGAGATTCCTGGGTTATATGGTAGCTCTATTGTTAGTTTTTTAAGGAACTTCCATACTGTTCTCCATAAGAGCTTATGTTCTTAATTCACTCAAATATGTTAGTTGCTCAGTTATGTTTGACTCTTTGTGACCCCATGGACTGTAGTCCACCAAGATAATCAAGCCATGGGATTCTCCAGGCAAAAATACCAAAGTGGCTTGCCATTCCCTTCTCCAGTGGCTCTTCCCAAGCTAGGAATCAAACCTGGGTCTCCTGCATTGCAAGCAGATTTAATACTCAACAAATTCAGTTGTAAGTTGAAAAATCTTTGTTAAAAAAGAATTTAAACTAGGATTTCAAGTAGGTTTAACCAAATCTAAACAGTAATCGTGAACAATAAACACTAAATGTGAATAAACATGGAATAATTGACTGGTTTATCACATTTTTGGAAGTCAATCCTATCTTCTGAGACTTGAGAGCTTTCAGGTCTTAATTCGCATTAAGCTCTAATGGATGATGTCATGTTGCCTCCTCTGTGTCTCCTTTGTGGGGTGACACCCTGAGTTGTTATGAGAATGGAGTTACCAAGGTTGTAATCAGATAAATACTGAGCAGGGTTATGAAGTACAATCCCACTGGAGAAGCATGGGAAGCCCCTCTAAGTTATTCCACTTTAGAGTGTCTCACCCAAGGGATAAGGGAACTACAGTTTTTATCCTTCAACATTCCTCAGATATTGCTTGAGAGTTGCTCCTGGAGGCATGCATTCCAGAAACTTACAATTTGTTGAACAGGTGGCAAAGTGAGTTCCATCAGAGAGAGGACACCCCAATGAAACCTGCTGGGTCCAGGAGCTGGAAGTAGGAGCAAGTGCAAACAAATGCTAACAGGGAGGTGATGCGGGAGGGGCATGGGCACCATCTGCTGTAAAACTGTACCCGAGAGACAAGACGGAACATCCTGGACAAATGAGTTTCTACTAAACAAAGATGCAAAAATAACACATGATCTCCCATGTCACCTGGAATAGGGTTGGTTATGCTGCAGTTAAAAAGCATCTGACTCATAGTGGTTCAATGCCCCAAAAGTTCATTTTTCACTCATGGTTGCCCAGGGGCCTATGGGCAATTGCATTCACTCAAAGACCCAAGATGGTAGAAACGCCACTGCATCAAGCTCAGCAGATTGCGTGTCAGAGGGAAAAGGGAGGCTTTGCCTTGGCAATCACATGGTTTGACCTGCAGTGACTCGTGCCTCTCTGCATGGAGGGCGGATTCTTTGCCAGCTGAGCCACCACGGAAGCCCTACTCATGCCACCCTGACTCACGGTTGGGCACGCAGGGTTAGTTTCATAGTTCAGTCCACCGTGAGCTGTGTACATGCCCTCTACCATGTAACTGGAAGAAGAGAGAAACAAGTGATTAAGGACTACCACATCCCAAGACTAACAATAACTTCAGATGAATCGATGACCTAAATGCCAAAGTGGCATTAATGGGGCAGAAAAAACCATGAGTGAGGTTTGTTCACATTTAAAGTAATTTTTAACTAACATGCAAAGCACAGAAACCACAAGGGAAAGAGACTGACAAATTTGAACAGCAAAAAAAATTGAAAAATTTTGATGTGACAAATATACCACAGAAAAATAGAGAGTCAAAAGTCTAAAAAAAAAGTGTTAACTTGGCAGAATGGACGCTAATTTTCTTAATATACTAAGAAGTAAGTAAGAGAAATTCAGTACCTAGAAGAAAAAGAAGCATGGAAAAAGGCAGTTCACAGATAACGGCCTTTATGTGGCCTGTAAACATATGACGTACAAAATAAAATAAAAATACTGCTTTTTAGTCATTACCTGGAGCAAAAGTTCAAAGGTACAGTGAAACTTAGGCATTCTCATATCCTATGGATAGGAGTACAAAGAGATTCAACCTCAAGTTTTATTTGTATTTTTGAACATGTCTATTAACATTTTAAATGCACATCCTCTTCGACCTTACTAATCTTATGTCTTGGGCTCTAGAGATAAACTTGAGCAAATGTGTTGGATTTATGTACAAATACGTTCAGTGGAACATTATTTGTTATTACAACACTACCCCCCATGTATGGATGTGAGAGTTGGACCATAAAGAAGGCTGAGCACTGAAGAATTGATGCTTTTGAACTGTGGTGTTGGAGAAGACTCTTGAGAGTCCCTTGGACTTCAAGGAGATCCAATCATTCCTAAAGGAAATCAAATCCTGAATATTCACTGGAAGGACTGATGCTGAAGCTGAAACTCCAATACTTTGGCCACCTGATGCAAAGAACTGACTCATTAGAAAAGACTCTGACACTGGGAAAGATTGAAGGCAGGAGGAGAAGGGGATGACAGAGGACGAGATGGTTGGATGGCATCACCGACTCAATGGACATGAGTTTGAGTAGACTCCGGGAGCTGGTGATGGACAGGGAGGCCTGGAGTGCTGCAGTCCATGGGGTCACAAAGAGTCAGACATGACTGAGCGGCTGAACAACAACAAACTCCCCCAAAACTGATTGTCTATAAATAGGGAATTTGTTAAATGAATTATAGTACATACTTTTAATGGAGTATCATGTAGTCATTGAACAGCATGAAGTAGACTTCTGGGGCTCATATGGAGGGTCTAGGATGGACTATTAATGAAATGTAGAATAGCAGAAAAATCTATGGTGTGATCCCATTTGTGTATGTCTTGTATACGTACTGAATGTTCGTAAAAGAATACGATTTTTAAGAGTGAAAATATGTGAGCAGGCTAATAGGGATCCAGAGAGGGAAACAGGATCTAGAGTGGACATTATTTATTTTTTGGCCAAGAATATTTATTCTTCCTTCTTTGTGTCAAATTATATCCTTTCCTCTCTCTCAAACCATACTCTTTGGGTGGGTGCTTCATCATCATGACTCCAGAGGTGGAGCATAAAACCCAAGCCTGGTCACACAGTCTATCCAGTCCCATGAACCACAGTGATTAGTCACGAATGTTAAGAGTTGCATGCTGGTCCAATCAGGGCCAATCTTGGGATTGGCCCAAGATTATACAACAAGAATATAAACTTTTTTTTCTTGATGTGAGTCTGCAAAAATCTATGCTCAAACTATTGCAACGTCTGAGTATTATGAAAGATGAAATAAAGCATGAGGAAGAAGCAGAGCTCATATGTTCAGGGTTAGATCCATGGACATTTCAGTTAAACAAGAAACAAATGAATCTATACATACATAAATAAACAAGCCACTTTTATTCTCCTTAAGCAACTTTGAATTAGGATGGAGCTGAGAGGGGTTCTTTCTCTTTCTTTCAATACCCTTCCATTCAGATTGAATAAACATGTCACTTTTGTAGTGAAATATATTTTATAAATAATAAGTCTCTATTCATTTTATATTTTAAAAGATAAGCACAATCGGGGGCTTGCTTATATAAAGCGAGATATTTCTAACTGTAATGCAGAACAGCTCTTAAAAAAATAATGAGGACATTTCCTACACTGTTGATGGGAATGTAAATTGGTACAGCCATTATAAAGAACAGTATAGAGCTATCATATAATCTAGCAATACCACTCCTGGGCATATAGCCAGGAAAGATGAAAACTCTAATTCAAAAAGGTACATGCTGTTTACAGCACCCAAGACAGGGAAGCAACCTAAATGTCCATCGACAGATGAATGGAAAAAGGTGATGTGGTAGGTATGTACAGTGGAATTCTACTCAGTCATGAAAAAGAATGAAATAATGTCATTTGCAACAACATGCCTGAACCAAGAAGTTATCATACAAGGTGAAGTAAGTCAGATGGAGAAAGACAAGTACCATACAATATCACTTATATGTGGAATCTAAAAAAGAAAATTATACAAATGAACTTATTGACCAAACAGAACAGACATAGAAAACAAACTTATGGTTACCAACAGGAATAACAGGGGTAAGACAGGGGGAGAGAAATCAGGAGTTTGGAATTAACATATACACACTAATATATGTAAAATCGGTAACAACAAGGACCTACTCTATAGCACAGGGAACTATAGTCAATATCTTGTGACAGCCTACAGAGGAAAAGAATCTGGAAAAGAAGAGGCAGCCATCAAAGTGATAGGAATCACTTTTCTGTACACTTGAAACTAAGACAACGCTGCAAATTTATTATGCTTCAGTGAGAAAAAAAGTATTAACTTAAAAAAGTAATGAGGTTGGTCTTTGTGTACTCATATGAAAAGATGCTCTGGAAATGTGAGTAATTCAGGTTCCAGAAAACCATGTAGAGACTATATCCTGTTATGGAAAAGAAAATCTTTTAATGTGCATCAAGATCCTGACAGCTATACAGCAATTTAAATAATTGTTTTCAAAGTACTGAGTTATGGGAGGGAAGTACACTTCCTATTTTATACCCTAATATTTGGAAGTCTTTTATTCTCAATCCTCAGACAAGGAAGTCCTCAAATATAAGGTTCATGTCATCTTCGAAGATGATTTGAAGTGATTTGTTCATATTAGGTAACAAATAAATGTTTGTGGAGTGAGCTAATATGAAAAGGAAAAATCAAAGTGAATTAAGGAGATTTTGCCTTATAGAGTAAGAAATACTCAGCAAGTCTTCTGTGTCGGATAGGGGTGAATTTCAAATACTGCCAGCTCCATTGGTTTTGAAGAATTAATTCAATCACAACACCCCAGTCTCTATCCCAATTCTATTTGGTCCTTTGTGACTCAAGTTATTCTGAGGAGAAACATTTTGTTTTGTTACTCTAGATTTTTTCACGAGGGTGGCTGTCAGGATAAAGTGGGGTTAAGTTATACTAACAAGTCAAAACTTTCGGGGGCTTAGAACCGTCCATATATACTTCCTGTGCATGTGACATTTCCAAAGCACATTAGCAGTGGGACTGTGTTCCTTACAGTCAGTCAGGAATCCAGGTAGGTGGAGCTGCCTCTCAAACTGCGAATCCGCCATGACAGCGTGAAGAACGTGGCATCCCGGCACACCGTGCGCCGGTTCCTCAAGCCCCCGGAAGGTGAGCGCGGCCTACCCTTCAGCCCCCGCGGGCCGCGCGACCGCACCTCACACCAGCGGGCAGGGATGTGCGGGTTCACCCTTGCCAGTTCTGAGAAGCGGTGGGTGGGATTTATCTCCATGCGAACTCGTCCACGCAGACTTACTTTTCAGCATCCCAGCTTGGACTCTTCTGTTGAAGATGCTTATGCCTGTATCTGAAGCCTTTGACCACAGACGGTTTCCTAGAACAATGCTTCCTCTCACTTCATACTCACAGAGAAGGAGAGAGAGAGCCGGCCCACAGCCAGGCTACCGTTCAGCTAGTTTCTCACTTCTGATTCTCACCGTATAATATAGCGGGCGATCACAGCGCAAGTGAATCTCACTCCTCAGAGGCGATCACACTTGAGATTCTGTTGGTTTCTTCACCTTGGGAATGTAAAGAGAGCACATGCTACCTACTAGTGACTTAACAATTTTCTTTAAAATAAAGATTCTCTGGACGTTTAGTTGCTATTTTCAGCAAATACAAAAAAGCAAAGTGGTATATTGTCATGTTCCCTGGGTGAGTGTGGGGCGATCGGGACACAGTACAATAAATATTGAGTAGTGAGAATGGAATGATTAAAATTATAAAGTAAATGCTTACATTTGAAAAAGAGGATTTTGTTTCACAAGTTCTGAATAATAAGAGCTCTGATTTCTTTTAGTTATTGTGTATGACACAAAATATATAATTAATTGTGAAATGGACTGCTTCAAATAGGCCATGTTGTTATTTTTATAGCCAAGTTTGAACTGTAGCAGATACAAGCTCTATGCTCATCTTTGGAGTTTTTCTAACATTCTTTACTTTTGTTTTTATTATTTTGTTGTTGGTTGGTTTATTTACTTATTTTCCTTTTTAAAAATTGAGGTAAAATTGACCTACCCCATTCTATTAGTTTCAGGCATACAAGGTAAAGATTGCTTTTTGTATGCACTGCAAAATAATCACCATAGTAAGTCTAGCTGCCTTCCGTTATCATACAAAGTTACAGCAAACTTTCTTTTCTTGTGATGAAAACTTTAAATTTACTCTCTTGACAAGTTTCAGAGTATTATTGATTATAGTCACCATGCTGTACATTACATCCTTGTGACTTATTTATTTTAAACCTGTAAGTTCTAACATTTATTATTTTTAAAATAGTATTTTTGTTCTATTTGTTTATAGTCGAGATGTCCTTATAAATGTTTTCTGTTCAAGTGTCACTTATTTATAATAAAGCCACTTAAATTTCCACTGCTAAATTCACACCTTTAGTAGGAATAAATCTGAAGTGACCTTGGTAAACACAAATGGAAGTCAAAAACCACAGAGCATTATATTCTCCAGAAATAAATTTAACACTGTGTATTCCAGTCAGAAATAATGGGCCATATTTAACCATGTCAAAGATGACTAAGACTTCACTTGGACAGAAAACTAATCCTTTGAAATGTTATTTAATTGCAAGGAATCTATTTGTTTAACAGCATGAATTTGACTAATTAAATTATGATATCATTATACAAAAGACTATTATTATATTTATAAAGACTTTAAACTATGGGAAGTGGAAAAGGCAAGAAAATGCATACATTGTCAATTTGCACTATTTAAAACAATATGCATAGGAAATAAAGACAACAAATTGTGAAGAATATTATCTCTGGATGCTGGGATTGGATGTATGTTTACTATTTTAAACACTTTGGAACAAAAAAACCCATTCATTTTATAATTAGAAAAGCTTAGATTTTCTCTGTTTCAAATCCCAGGATTCTGTTTTGCTGTTGTTTGATGGTTTCATCTGCACTGGTCAGATATTTTTTGGGTTCAGTTTTGGTCTTTTCAACCGGAAGAAGCTCTTTAGAACAAGAAGAGATAGCAGAAGATAGGCATGAAGGTGACTGAAGGTTTTAGAAAATACAAATCAAAGCTATTAGACCCAGCAGAGAGCTGTCTGCTGCTGCTCAGTCGTGTCTGACTCTGTGCGACCCCATAGACGGCAGCCCACCAGGCTCCCCCGCCCCTGGGATTCTCCAGGCAAGAACACTAGAGTGGGTTGCCATTTCCTTCTCCAATGCATGAAAGTGAAAAGTGAAAGTGAAGTCGCTCATTCGTGTCCTACTCTTAGCGACCCCATGGACTGCAGCCTACCAGCTCCTCTGTCCATGGGATTTTCCAGGCAAGAATACTGGAGTGGGGTGCCATTGGGTGGCATTTGATTAGATGATGGCATCCCATAGAGAGCATGGTGATGATTTAGGACACAAGAGTCACTCAGTCATCATTTCTTGAATGACTTTTAAAAATAAGTGAATGAATGGCCAATAAGGAAAAGTATTAAAAATATGGAAGGAGCAGTCTACATTGAGTATAATGTGATATGGAAGGTCTTGTATTGACTCCTTCCAGAAGGGGTTGAAGAGAGTTAGAGAGTGAAAGAGAAGATTAGAGTGCTAATTTATGTTCTCACAAATCTAAATTCCGAGGTTCTATGAGGAATGACCACCAAGACCCAATCTTGAGCAACAAGGGTTTTAAGCCTGGGGAACTAGATGTCCAACAATAAGGTGACTAGTTTTCAAACTGTGGGAAATTAATATTTTTGGATAAAAATGCCATTTCACACATTAAAGCATCACCAATGCAAAGTCCAAGGTCAGGGGCGGCAGCCAAGAGGAGCAACCCCATGCCCAAGAAGCGGCGGCTACGCGGGCGCAGGAGGATCAAGAGGTGCTACTCCATGTTCAAGATCAGGAGGGGTGACCATGAGGAGATACCCCTCGTCCAAGGTAAAGAGCAGCGGCTGCGCTTTGCTGGAGCAGCCGTGAAGAGATACCCCACGTCCAAGGTAAGAGAAACCCAATTAAGACAATAGGTGTTGCAAGAGGGCATCAGAGGGCAGACACACTGAAACTATAATCACAGAAAACTAGCTAATCTGCTCACATGGACCACAGCCTTGTCTAACTCAATGAAACTAAGCCATGCCATGTGGGGCCACCTAAGACGGACGGGTCACAGTGGAGTGGTCTGACAGAATGTGGTCCATTGGAGAAGGGCATGGCAAACCACTTCAGTATTCTTGCCTTGAGAACCCCACGAACAGTATCAAAAGGCAAAAAGATAGGACACTGAAATATGAACTCCCCAGGTCGGTAGGTGCCCAATATGCTACTGGAGATCAGTGGAGAAATAACTCCAGAAAGAATGAAGGGATGGAGCCAAAGCAAAAACAATACCCAGCTGTGGATGTGACTTGTGATAGAAACAAGATCTGAATCTGTAAAGAGCCATACTGCATAGGAACCTGGAATGTTAGGTCATGAATCAAGGCAAATTGGAAGCGGTCAAACAGGAGATGGCAAGAGTGAACATTGACATTCTAGGAATCAGCAAACTAAAATGGACTGGAATGGGTAAATTTAACTCAGATGACCATTATATCTACTACTGTGGGCAGGAATCCCTTAGAAGAAATGGAGTAGCCATCATGGTCAACAAAGGAGTCCGAAATGCAGTACTTGGATGCAATCTCAAAAACAACAGAATGATCTCTGTTGATTTCCAAGGCAAACCATTCAATATCACGGTAATCCAAGCCTATGCCCCAAACAGTAATGGCGAAGAAGCTGAAGTTGAACAGTTCTATGAAGATCTACAGGACCTTTTAGAACTAACACCCAAGAAAGATGTCCTTTTCATTATAGGGGACTGGAATGCAAAAGTAGGAAGTCAGGAAACACCTGGCGTAACAGGCAAATTTGGTCTTGGAGTACAGAATGAAGCAGGGCAAAGGCTAATAGAGTTTTGCCAAGAGAATGCACTGGTCATAGCAAACACCCTCTTCCAACAACACAAGAGAAGACTCTACATATGGACATCACCAGATGGTCAACACCGAAATCAGATTGATTATATTCTTTTCAGCCAAAGATGGAGAAGCTCTATGCAGTCAGCAAAAACAAGACTGGGAGCAGACTGTGGCTCAGATCATGAGCTCCTTATTGCCAAATTCAGACTGAAATTGAAGAAAGTAGGGAAAACCACTAGACCATTCAGGTATGATCTAAATCAAATCCCTTATGACTATACAGTAGAAGTGAGAAATAAATTTAAGGGGCTAGATCTGATAGACAGAGTGCCTGATGAACTATGGACAGAGGTTCGTGACATTGTACAGGAGACAGGGATCAAGACCATCCTCATGGAAAAGAAATGCAAAAAAGCAAAATGGGTGTCTGAGGAGGCCTTACAAATAGCTGTGAAAAGAAGAGAAGCAAAAAGCAAAGGAGAAAAGGAAAGATATTCCCATTTAAATGCAGAGTTCCAAAGAATAGCAAGGAGATATAAGAAAGCCTTCCTCAGTGATCAGTGCAAAGAAATAGAGGAAAACATCAGAATGGGAAAGACTAGAGATCTCTTCAAGAAAATTAAAGATACCAAGGGAACATTTCATGCAAAGATGGGCTCGATAAAGGACAGAAATGGTACGGACCTAACAGAAGCAGAAGATATTAAGAGGCGGCAAGAATACACAGAAGAACTGTACAAAAAAGATCTTCAGGACCCAGATAATCACGATGGTGTGATCACTCACCTAGAGCCAGACATCCTGGAATGTGAAGTCAAGTGGGCCTTAGGAAGCATCACTATGAACAAAGCTAGTGGAGGTGATGGAATTCCAGTTGAGCTATTTCAAATCCTGAAAGATGATGCTGTCAAAGTGCTGCACTCAATATGCCAGCAAATTTGGAAAACTCAGCAGTGGCCAGAGGACTGGAAAAGGTCAGTTTTCATTCCAGTCCCAAAGAAAGGCAATGCTAAAGAATCCTCAAACTACTGCACAATTGCACTCATCTCACATGCTAGTAAAGTAATGCTCAAAATTCTCCAAGCCAGGCTTCAGCAATACATGAACCGTGAACTTCCAGATGTTCAAAATGGTTTTAGAAAAGGCAGAGGAACAAGATGTCAAATTGCCAACATCCACTGGATCATCGAAAAAGCAAGAGAGTTCCAGAAAAACATCTATTTCTGCTTTATTGACTATGCCAAAGCCTTTGACCGTGTGGATCACAATAAACTGTGGAAAATTCTGAAAGAGATGGGAATTCCAAACCACCTGACCTGCCTCTTGAGACACCTGTGTGCAGGTCAGGAAGCAACAGTTAGAACTGGACATGGAACAACAGACTGGTTCCAAATAGGAAAAGGAGTATGTCAAGGCTGTATATTATTACCCTGCTTATTTAACTTATATGCAGAGTACATTCTGAGAAACGCCGGGCTGGAAGAAGCACAAGCTGTAATCAAGAATTCTGGGAGAAATATCAATAACCTCAGATATGCAGATGACATTACCCTTATGGCAGAAAGTGAAGAGGAACTAAAAAGCCTCTTGATAAAAATGAGAGAGGTGAGTGAAAAACTTGGCTTAAAGCTAAACATTCAGAAAACTAAGATCATGGCATCTGGTCCCATCACTTCATGGGAAATAGATGGGGAAACAGTGGAGACAGTGGCTGACTTTATGTTTTTGGGCTCCAAAATCACTGCTGATTATGATTGCAGCCATGAAATTAAAGGACGTTTACTCCTTGGAAGGCAAGTTATGACCACCTAGATAGCATATTAAAAAGCAGAGACATTACTTTGCCAACAAAGGTCCATCTAGTCAAGGCTATGGTTTTTCCAGTAGTCATGTACGGATATGAGAGTTGGACTGTAAAGAAAGCTGAGCGCCGAAGAATTGATGCTTTTGAACTGTAGTGTTGGAAAAGACTCTTGAGAGTCCCTTGGACTGCAAGGAGATCCAACCAGTCCATCCTAAAGGAGATCAGTCCTGGATGTTCATTGGAAGGACTGATGCTGAAGCTGAAACTCCAATACTTTGGCCACCTGATGCGAAGAGTTGACTCATTGGAAAAGACCCTGATGCTGGGAAGGATTGGGGGCAGGAGGAGAAGGGGACGACAGAGGATGAGATGGCTGGATGGCATCACCGACTCGATGGACATGGGTTTGGGTAAACTCTGGGAGTTGATGATGGACAAGGAGGCCTGGCATGCTGTGATTCATGGGGTCGCAAAGAGTCGGACATGACTGAGTGACTGAACTGAAGTGAACTAAACTGAATACAAAGCACTTTAATCGAGAGAATGTTTGAGTTTAAATAATTATAATTTATTAACACCTCTGGAGAGAAATGAAGCTTTGAATAAATTCCTTTGATTTACTGATGTTGGATCAAAAAATGACTGATTATTCAGTATATTTTGAGGCCCTACAGAGAGCTGATTTTCTTTCTAAAGTCATATCAGCAATATTCATGTCTTCACAGAGCGTACTATCTACTGTGCATATACACAGACATATGCACTCTCACACACGCACTCACACACACATATGCACAGCGTATCCTCAGATTCCACTGTGCAAATATGCCTCCTTTGTAAAATTCCCCTGTACCCCCCAAATCCGTCCTTGTGGCTCTTTCATAGTCATCTGTGGACATGCATTCTCTTGTCACCAAATGTGCACTTTCCAAGTGAAAGCTGAAAAAGGCAACACTGTTTTGTTGTTTCAGCTTTCTTAGTGTAAACACGCACCCTTTGTGTGGTCTATCTAGTATCACATTTTTTGCAAGTTCGAGCCTTTGGTGATTTTTCTGTTTAAAATGCTCCCCAAACACAGTGCTCAAGCCCTGAAGTGCTATCTATTGGCCCCAAGATCAAAAAAGCTGTCATGTGCTTTATGAAGAAAGTTATGCAGTTAAGGTAAGCTTCATTCGAGTCATCATGCTGTTGGCTGTGAGTTTAATGTTAATGAATCAACAGCATACATTAAATAATTGCTTTTAAACAGAAATTATACATAAAACACAGTTACCTTTTGATTGGTTGATGAAAATGTGCCCAGAGGCTTCCAGGAAGCTAGCTAGCCCTGTATTTCCCTCCTAAAGCTGTGGCCCAACCAAGATTTCTAGTTGCATTCTTATACTTTGCATCTTTATCTTCTGAAACCTAAAAGTCTTTTCACTTTAGTTGCCAACTTTCATCTCCTGGAGCTCAGAAAATCTTGGCTGCTGTCTTTGTACCAGGCTCCAGTATACAGAGTTTCACCAAGTTGTTTATGAGAATATATCTGCAGATTGGTTCTTGTTCTACAAGAACTGTGTATTCTCAAACTTTGCCCTAATTACCAAGACATTAGTCTGCCCTGAAATATAAGAAACAGACTGATAAAAATAAAAATGACAATACTAAGTGTTGGCGAGGGTGCAAAGCAACTGAAATTCTAATCCTTTGCTGGGGGGACTGCAAAATAGTGCAGTCATATTGGGAAATAGTTTGGCAGTTTCTTTATTAAATTAAACATGCACTTACTGTATGACCCAACATTTCCACTTCTAAATATTTATTCAAGAGAAATGAAAACAGTTATCTACCAAAGACTTACATGCAAATGCCGATGGCAGCTTTGTTCACAATTTTCCCAAATTGGAAATAACCATTGTCCATCCAGTGATGAATGGGTAAACAAATTATGGTATATGGATGAAATGGACTATTAGCAATAAAAGAATGAAATATTGATATAAGCGACAGTATGGGTGAATTTCAGAAACGTTAGGTTGTGCAAAGTTAATTGGGTCTAAATGATTACATACTGAATGACTCCACTTATGTGAACTACAAAAGACAAATCTAATTTAAAAGGAAAGAAGGCAGATCGGTGGTTGCCTGGAGCTAGAGGTATTGTTATGGTTGGATGGGAAGGAGTTTTATGGGGTAGTGGGGAAGCCCATCCAGTGAATAAGTACCTCCAGTAGTCCACCAGACATCTTGTAGGGATAAATGTCTCTGTCCCTAGGAGCCTGACTTTCAAGCAGGTTAGAGGAGAAGAGGGGCAGGGGACACCCTGGGCCGGGAGAAGCACTAGAGATGCAATAGCTCTTTCCACAACTGGTTTCTGTGTGGCTGATGCTATCCTGAGCCCTGTTATGACATGCTGCATACCACTCTTGAATGTTGACCCTGGACGTGATTACCGCACAAGTCACCTTTGCTCTCTCACTCACCTGACTATAAGTTATAAAGATAAGCCACTCAGACAACTCTCCCGTGTGACACTGATAAGCATCTGTGGCCACCAGTAAGAGTCACAATGAACATATTCTACAACTGGAAATAGTGATTTTTGTGTTTTCATCAAATGGTGGGTGATAACTTGGGCAAAGTGTAGAAGAGAAAGAATAGAGGCCAAACTGAGATCTGGGGAATCCCACTATTTGAGAGCCTAGGAGAACAGGAAGAGCTTATGAAGGAGACTCAGATGGAATGATCAGAACAGAAGGAGAGAAACAGGGAGAGGGGGACACGGCCCCCAGGGCACGGCAGAGCTGCCCCTCCCTGCCCCTCCAGGCCCTTCCAGCACCTTCCCTCGAGTGGCCTCAGCCTAAGACATGTGGTCTTCTTACTATGAGGCTTGGCTCATTTTGTCTCCGAGCCTTTGCACTTGCTATTCACTCTCCTCTCAGATATTTGAAAGTCTGATTCATTCAAATCATTGTCTCGGTTCATAAGTCACCTCTTCAGAGAAGTCTTTCCTGATAATCCTAAATGAGCTTGCACACACTGCAAGCTAATGTTATGTCATTCATGTGTTTCTTTTTCCTAGTTGTTTTTCTTCCCTGAAATGGAATGTTGACTTTGTGAGCGCTAGAACCTTGTCCTGCTTTGTTTACGTAAGTATTCCAGGATGTAGGGTGGTACCTGCTGTGGTGGTCAGTAATTATTTATTGAGTGTTCAATGCTCCAAGTCAAGGAACAAAGTGCAAAGAGAGATTTAATAAGAGTTAATGGGCAACAATGTCAAATACTGGAGAAAAAGCTAAAATAAAGAGGCATCCATTGGATTTGACTCAATCTCTGTCCTTAAGAGCTTTTGTTGACAGCACAAAGCACAGACCTTGGAAAGTTACAAGGCATTTAAAAGCAGCATACTATAATACGATGTAAATGGTACAAGAGGGTGGAGGCATCAAATGAGTGACTTTATAAATACTTTTTCATTTACTCCCAACATAAAAGCTCAGAGGTTTACTCTGCTCTGGTCTCAAGCCACCCACTCACTGCTCTGAGAACAGGGCAAATGGTGCTTTTATTGAGCCTGGTTTGAAGCTATGCCTTTGGTGCCTGTTGGCTTGCAAATATTTCAGTCATGTCTGTTTTCAAGGGAGTGAAGTGTGACTGGTCCAGCTTTTATTGCTCTAAGGTTATGCAGTGACTGTTGATCATACTTGTCAGTTGTAAAATTTTGATCAGCTTCATTTTCGGAGATTACACACAGAATTTTGTGATCATCCATATGAAAGGGAAGTTTTCACGTTAGAAACAGCTATCTGAAGATTATGATTCAGCTGGATAATAGATTTTGATTGCCTAAATATGTCAGTGTTTTAAAGAGTTTAACAGATATCACGTCTGCCTTGATAAATTATTTAATGTTCAAGATCTCGCATTATGGGTGACTATGTGTGGCAGGGACAGAGACAGGCAAAATCTGATCCTCCATGTCATCTGCCAAGGTAGGCATTTTTGAGGACATCCATTGCCTTATCCCTGAGGATATCTACTGCCTTATGGAGAAGGAAATGGTAACCCACTCCAGTATTCTTGCCCGGAAAATCCCATGGATGGAGGAGCCTGGTAGGACAAAGAGTCAGACACGACTGAGCGACTTCACTATTGCCTTATCCCATCCGCGGTGTTCTCTGTCCACAGTGGCCGCACTGCTTGTCTTATCTGGAGCTCATGTCGGTCCAGTTGTGTCACCATGGAGACCAGCCTTCTTCCGGTGTGCCCAATCACAGGCCCGCTGGTTCTCCTGATGCCTCTGAGCCAGTTGGCCAAAGTCAATTATCTTCCTTCTCCTCCGCCGCACTGCAAAGTGGGAAATTCTGACATTGTCTAAAGTTTTACCGGCCTCAGTGGACGCAGCGGTCATTCTTTCTCTCAGCATTTGCTGCCTCCTTTGTTTGGGTCAACCTATATTTCATCAACTTCTCAGGGGTTTTGTCCTCTGCTTTTGACTTGCCCCAGGAGCATGCATGGTGACCCTCCCTTGGGAGAACATCTGTTGCCTCTATCCCATTTTCTTTGCTCCTACTTCTGTGACATTCAGGGAATTTTGTTTCCTAAACTGGCCTGATGCGAAAGTGACGTGAAAGTGTTAGCTGCTTCAGCTGTGTCTGACTCTTTGTGACCCCCTGGACTGTAGCCCGCCAGGCTCCTCTGTCCATGGGGTTCTCCAGGTGAGAATCCTGGAGTGGGTTGCCATTCCCTTCTCCAGGGGATCTTCCCGACCCAGGGATCGAACCTGGGTCTCCTGCACTGCAGGCAGGTGCTTTGCTGCCTGAGCCACCGGAGAAGCCTTAAAGACTTAGAGAAAGCTGTGTGCTTTGTCATGATGTTTTATCCTCAGTCTTTGGCTAGACTGTAACTCCTTACTATTCCTCTCCTTCATTGTTGAGGTTTCTGAACTCCAAAACGAAGAAGCTACTCCTTTCTTTGTTGTCATTTTCTGCTGTCACATCCCCTTTCTAAAACAATTAGATAAGAACAGCATAGCTGACCGAACAGCGGGCAAGCCAGAGACCGTGGGAGAGACCACTCAGGGTGTGTGGGTGCGATCAGGCTGGCTAATATTTTAACATTATTATTCCATCATTCAGTGAAATGTCAACCTTTCATTTAGAAATAAGAGTTCTGAGTTGTCAAGTAGTGTAATTTCCCCTTTCACTGCTTCATGCTCTCCATGACTTAACAGAAAGGTTAGTGAGAATTCAAAAGGAAAATTAAGGCAGTAAAGTAGCAGAATAGATACGAGAGAAACTTTAATTCCTGGGGTTTTCTCTGATTCTGTTATTGAGGCATTCTTTGTGTTCTTGATATGTGAATAGTTGCAGTACTAATCTAACCTGTCACCCACATCCTCTGAAGAAATGATCAGCAGTATATAAAGGAAATAAGGTTCCTTGCTTGGCGTTTATTTTTCTCAACCTCTCCTGGTCTACCCTCTCTTCCAAAGCTCTGAAATATCAACCCTTAATACAGATACACACACACGTACATGTATATACATACACGTAGACCAGGCACACATATGCTGGAGAGTTATTTGCATTAATAAAGTACTCTTTTAAAGTACAAAGGCAATTCTTTACTCAATAGCAGTTTGTTTTCAGAGAAGTTTGGATTTGGATGTTGAAGGGAAGAAGAAAATCAGAGGAACAAAAGCAAAATAGAGGTTCATATTAATGGGGATCCAATGTCTCCTCACCTGAGTCCATCTTTCCATCACCTCCTTCTCTGTCTTTAGTGTGAGACCTCGGTTACTATGTACTTGAAAAGCTCTGGACACTGTGCTGGAGACAGCTTGGAGCGCTGGAGACTGGGAGGGGGCTAGAGAAAGAGAGAAATCTGAGGATGACGAGGAATTAGAGGACAATGAGAACCTGGAGAATGATCGAGCGCTGGGAGCAGTGGAAGCTGTCTTCAGAGGATGGCATGTTCCCCCAGGGAAGTCATAGTAACTGTGGAGAAGACCTCAGCCCCTAGAGATTCAGCATTTAAATGAGATTAGCCTCTGAAACTGAAGTGGGTGACCCTTGGGAGTCACAGGAGAAGCCTCTCAGCTTTTGGAGTAAATTAGTCAAGTAATTCCCAGGTTGCTTGTGTCTTTAGTTCTGAGGTATTGTTTTTGTTGTTGAATCACGGCATGTTGCTTTTTCATGCACTCAGATCATCTTTGGAATCTGTGCTTTATGTTCTTGATGATAAGCTCCTTCAAGTCAGCAATTGTAGTATTTACAATGTGTCCTATGACATTTGATTCACGAAAAGCACTTTGGGCATGTTAATTAATACTTTCTGCTGAAGTTGACTTGATTTTCTTCCCTGAGTTATTTCTAATGTATTTGCTTTGTCTCGCTGAGTAGATTGTGAGTTTTCTGAAGGCAGGGACCAGATCTTCAGCTTTCTCATCATGCCTAGTAGAGTGACGTGCCCAGAGAAGGAGCTCACTGAACACTTGTTAATGGACCGAGTGATTGACTAGAAATTTCCCTGAGGTCCTGATTCTAGGAAGTGAAATTTTCAGTTTGCCTCATACAACAAATGAACAAAAACTGTGTGTGAAGTGGTAAAACCTCTCCAGGTTTCCTAATGGTTCTGATAATTTCATTGACAAGGATCTTGTATTCATCGCACTTGTTTGGCTGCTGGTAACTGAACTTTATTTATATCGGCTTTTACAAAATGAATGAATGAATTTAATAAAACTAAATTTATTTACTCACATAACTGACAAACCCAAGATCTTTTTGATTTGATCTGTATCTCAGGAGCCCAATTATGTCAACCAGATCAGCTCTGTCTCTCTTGATGTTCTCTGCTTTCCTCTGCAATACCTTCATATTAACACAGAGTTTTCACTCACAGGGGTCCTGGTGGCTCCTTCTTATCCCTTTAGGAAAGGCTCAGGGCTGACACCTAATTGTTGTAATAGTCTGACCAAGGTCATTGTCAAGGACCTGAATGTGATATTGGAACTATCCAGGTCTGGGTCATATGCTCATCCTAAGACCAGGTGATGGGCTCAACTAGACTCAGACTGACTCTAGGGGAGGAATCTTTCCCCTCAAAATTAGAGCACTGTCTTCAAAAGGAGAATGAATGCTGTATATGCAAAAGCTGCAGCTATCTACAAGAGATTCTCTTTTTAGTTTTTCCAAAATGGAGCCCATTTACTATTCCTCAAATAAATCAACCTGCCTTTCATGACACAATATTGAGCCAATATCATTATAGGCAAAACACCAATAAACAAACAAAAAGCAAACAACTCTTCCTTACCTTGGATGTTGGAAGTTGCATGCATGTTTTCTCCCGGACTTTCTGAGAAATTGGAAATAGCTCCTCGGACCTTCAGTCCTGTCGCTACCACTCCTGTCATTTTAGGAGACTGGGTTGGACACAGTTGCTAAAGTTCATTTTAATACAGAGTTTTTCAGATCTAACTGTACATCACCAGGGGTTATCAGGTAGTCCTGATTGTTCTCCAGTGCTCATGTTCAGAGGTTCTTACTTAGCGAGCTTGGTGAAGGAGCCAGCCATTGGAGGGATGTTTGCTTGTTTTTGCAAACACTCTAGTGAGTTTATGTGCAGCCAGAAGTGGGGGCCTTTGCAAATCTTCCTTTGTGCAGTGACTTTAAGAGGCTCTGTAACTCAGGACTCGTGAACAGTGAACACAGTTGTACCTGACATGGTTGCAGCGTGCAGCCACAAACAGCTGCACGGCTCACTCCAGGTGTGCATTTCCCTTTGTCCCTCACACCCCTGCAAAAACCAGCAAATGCAACTGTAATCACCATAGAGAAGTTCACAGAAAGGTTGACACCAAAGATGTGTTTTTCCTTTCGCTCATGTGCTAATTTTCTTTTCACATTAATAAACAGTGACTGGTTTACATTTTTGGCAGAGTTCTGCTTCCAAGTTAATATGCATTGTGAGTGCCAGGGAAGCAAAGTTTTCCCAAGAACTTCAACATTGTTTGTGGTTTAGAGGTCACTCATAATGGCTTAAAGAGTTTAGCTGGAGTTTTGATCTTACATTTTCTTCTTTTTTTTTTTAGCTTTTTCTGCAGAATGCTATTAGTTTTTCTTATTTCATTAAATATGTTTCTCCAAGAAGGTACAGGCTGTACCGTGAACAATCTTGCCAGCTGATTTAATCTGTATGTGTCAATATTTTCAAGAAACTTAGGAAGAAATAAATAATGAAGTAAAACTTATCAGCAGTGGTACTGAAAAAGGGCAAGTTGTGGACCACAGAATCCACAGAAAATTTATAAAACCATCAGATACATGTGATATCTAAACTTGGAAGTCTCAGTAGTGTATCATGAGAACATATTTCTGCCTTGGTGTGATGAAAATGTTTGATGTGGTTATAGCTCCAGTAAATGTAGGATCTGGGTCTTGGAAAAATTGAATTTAAAATATCTGTTCCATTATTTCCACAAATCATCAAAATATGTGAAAATTCCATTATTTTGGCAAAGAAACAGCATATCTCAAATTGTTTGCCTTCCAGCTGCCTCTAAGATATCTGATTTGGGATTTGGAAAATTAGAATAACACAAAGAAGACCAAGTAAGACTTGCAGAGAAGGTTGATCAGTAAAATTCAAGAGTGATCTATGTTCACTTCAGGAAGACAACAGAACTGTTTTATTATAGATTGTGAGAAGATGATAGGAAAGCAAAAGTCTACAGTAAATGAAACTGTCGTTGAATTTCCTCAATCTGATGGTTCAAACTCTGTACTTTAGCACAGTTAATGCTCTAATTGAGTCCATAAAGCCTGCTGTTCTTCAGCCACTGAGTAGTGTCTGATTCTTTGCCACCCCATGGACTGCAATGCGCCAACCTTCCCTGTCCCCATAAAGCTTGACTTGAGTTAAAGGTGAATTTGACCTTTGAAACTGACACACAAACTTAAAGATAACTAAAGAATTTGCTGATTGTTTCTGGCCTGAATTTTTATTCATTTTGACCAAAGGGGCTTCCTCTCTGGCTCAGCTGGTAAAGAATCCGCCTGCAATGAGGGAGACCTGGGTTTGGAAGACCAGGGTTTTTCCTTGGGTTGGGAAGATCCCCTGGAGAAGGGAAGCGCTACCCACTCCAGTATTCTTGCCTGGAGAATTCCATGGACTGTGTAGTCCATGGGGTTGCAAAGAGTTGCACATGACTGAGCCACTTTTACTCACTTTCACTTTGACCAAAAACATCACAAGATTTACATGTTAAGAAGGAGAGGCAATATGATCTCTTAAATAATGTATGAGTATTCAAATAGAGCAAAGTTTGAATAAGATGTTAAATGTAAGAGATGGTGTTTCAGAAGTGATATCCTAAAATAAATTATTAGGCCAATATTAATTATTTCTTTTCTGATGTAGAGTATTTGATATTTAATGACGCATGTACAGTAAGCCCACCATGGAAATTAGCAAAGTCTGAGGGCATAATGAGATAGAGAACAAATATGAACGTTGATTAAATCTCAGGCCTGACTCAAGGGACGGATCTGCCACTTATTTAAGATGCCGATGTGAGATGAATCATACCAGCAGGAAACACACTGTGTGAGAGTTCCAGGTGCTCCACACCCTGACCAGCATTTGGTATTGTCAGTCTTTGTAATTTTAGACATTCTGGGAGAAGTAGAATGGCATCTTATCATGGCTTTAATTTGCATTTCCCTGATGACTAATGATATTGAACATTTATTCGTGTGCTTTTTTTTTTTGCCATCTGTTTATCTTCTTTACAGAAATGTCTGTTCAAATCTCTTGCCCATGTTTTCATGGGGTGTTTGAGTTCTTATCGTTGAGTTGTAAGAGTTATTTATACATTCTGATGCAAGTCCCTTTTCACGTATATGTATTGTAAATATTTTCTCCCAGTCTGTTGCTTGCCTTTTCATTTCCTTAGTGCTGCCTTTAGAAGAGCAGAAAATTTTAATTTTGATGAAGTTTTGCATATAAGAAACTCTATGTTGTTTTGTGCTTTCTGTGTCCTATCTCATGTTTTTTTCATATTCTAAGATTGAAAAGATTGTCTTCTAGAAGATTTACGAGTGAAACCACATGGGAGATTGGTTTAACTTTTATGAAATTACACATACCCTTACCATACAGCCCAGGAATTCCTGGTAGGTATTTACCCAAGAGAAATGAAAACATGTTCATAGAAAAACCTGAACACAAATGTCTATAGTATCCCTGAATTGAAACAAATCAAATGACCACCAAAGGGTGAATGGATAAAAAGGTGTGGTATATACAGACATGTGGTTTATGCATACACAACAATGAAAAGGAATTACTATTGATACATGCAGCAGGATGGATTAACCTTGAAACATTATGCAGAGCCAAAAGAGACAGAAACAAAAGCATGCAAACATTTATGTGACAGTCTGGAATTAATCCATAGTGATAGAAAACCTATCAGTGATTGCCTCCTGGAGTAAGAAAGGATTTGTCTGAGAATATGCATGAGGGAACTTTTTGGAGTGGTGATGGAAATGTTCTGTATCTTGACTGTGGTGTGGTTGTATGGGTGTGTGTGCTTGTCAAAATGCATCAACTGTCCATACTTAACTGTGCTTTAAGGTAAGTAAAATCAAAAGCATTTGCTCAAAGACGGTAAAACAAAATACCAAAAAGTTAGCCAATAATAATAATATATTTAGTGGAAACACACACTGACTAATTTTTAAGATGTGATAATTATTGGTAGAAATTCCAACTGTTAAACCTCCAGATCATGACATTATCATTTATATTTTAAAATAAGACATTTTGTTTAATAGAAATTTGAAAAATACAGAAAAGTTAAAACAACCAAAAGAAATGGGTTCTTGTCTCAATGCTTAAACCCAGCCTTTCTTCTGTGCTTTGTGTCTTTCTTTTTCGTCATTGTTGTTTAGTTGCTAAGTTATGTCCAACACTTTTGTGACCCTGTGGATTGTATCTGCCAGTCTCCTCTGTCCATGGAATTTTCTGGGCAAGAATACTGGAGTGGGTTACCATTTCCTTCTCTGGGGGATCTTCCAGACACAGGGATCAAACCCAGATCTCCTGCATTGCAGGCAGATTCTTTGCCTCTGAGCCACCAGGGAAGCCCTTTAGAATACTGGAGTGAGTTGCCATTTTCTTCTCCAGGGGATCTTTCCAACCCAGGGATTGAACATGTATCTCCTGCATTGGTGGGAAGATTGTTTACCACTGAGCCACCTGGGAAACCCCTTCTTTTTCATACTTGTAATCATATTCTTTAACACTTGACATATTACATTGAACAGATTACTGCTTTTGTCATATAAGAATTTTCCCAATAATTTAACAGTATTTATAAATATGATTTTAAAAGTTACATAATATTCAGAGAAATATACGTTATGAATTACTTGAAGTGTCTACTTTTGAACACTTCAGTTTCTTGTTTACTTTTGAATTTTTCCTTATCTAAGGTTATGATGATTAACATACAACATTTTCCCCACTTAGAATTATTTGCCTGGTATTGATTCCCAAACATCTTGATCAAAGAGTAATGCAGTCAACATTGTTACTTGAAACCAAAAGATTGAAACTTGCCCATTCTGTGTGGCTTTTCTCTCAGGTTTCCATTCCAGAAGATCTTTTCTTCTTTCACTTTCTGATGAATTATTGTTTTTTGAAGCAGGGAGCTAAGGAGAAAGAGGATTTTCACCTACTCTTCTGCATGTACTGCGTTGCCTGAATTAGCCTCATCTATCTGTCAAAGTGCCCAGAAACCATGATGATAGGAGCTGTGGAAATAGATATCTAGCATATGGGAACCTGCTTATAATTTCTTGCTCACAGCATTTATCCCACATACAGCATTTATCTTTAAAAGAGCAAGACTAATGAACCCGTATGTATTGTTTTCTACTTATAGCACATCCTCATTTGAAATACATCCCATGGAAAATAAAGCTCTGCTAATGAGTAAGGAATTGCAGTGTTTTATAGTGAGTAGAATCATAGTGCCTTGGTATAATTCTTGCTTTTGCCACTGACCTTATTGGGTCATTTTTTTTTTTAAATCAGAGAGACCATTTATTGTCTATAAAATGCTTTGATCATCTCTGATCTAGAATACTATGTAACTACACCATTTAATAAAAATTATCTTCCTTCAAGAAAACTGGAGTTGGTCAAACAAATTACTGAGGAGACATCCATTTGGGGAAATTATTTTTGCATTGACAAAGGATTCATAAAGTGTATTCGCAGAAATAGTGCATTTCAACTGCGGTTTGAATAACAAAAATTCAAATGATGATCAGCTTCTTCAGGAATGCATCTGTCACTAAATGTTAGACAATGGAGAAGAGTGGTTAGGCTCTGTCTTTTAAAAGGTGTGTGTTTGGGGGCAAGTTACACGACCTATCCAAGTCTTGATCTCATCTTTTTTAAAACGAGCAGAGGGACAACTTGCTCATAAATTGCTATGAAGTTCCAATGAGATAATGCATGTAAACTGCATACCTCATCCATGGCACACTTCCTCCATGGCACCTACTCAATAATGCTCATAATTGTGGCTACGCTCATAGAAAAAGCAGAACCTGAGGATAGTCCATCACGCTTCACAATCCCGCCTGTCCCCTTCTCCTTCCCTATTCTGTGAACTTGCATCACTGGACACCTGTCACTACCCTCTATTCTCCTCTCACTTTCAAATCCTGACACTCCCCGTGGGAGAGAAACCACCCAAGAGACACAGACTCTCTGATAAATGTCCTCTTCACCACTTCGACTGACATCAGACTATCCTCTGAAGACCTGACTCCTCAGCAGTCCTCTATCTTGGAGAAGTTTCTTCCCCCTTCCAGGACCAGAAAGAGATGTAATTGTCCTCCACTGCACGAGGCTGCTTTTAGACCAGGGATCCCCCCCCCCCCTACACCCCCTGTAGCTTTGAGGCTCAGTTCTTGAAGACAGACCATCATCTCCTTCTCATGACCATTGTTTACAGACTTCCTCCTAGCCACTTCTCTTCTTTTGTTAAACTCAATTGTAGCTTTAGGATCTTAATTTCCTTCTACACTCTTTTTATCATTCTTGGGAACCTGGCCTTGCAGTTCCTCTCCTTCTCTTTGAAGTGACCTTGCCCTTTCCACCCACTCCAGAATCTCAGATGCGTATCTCTCTTTCTTGGACCATGAAATCACATCATTATGGTATTTTCTACTTCATGACATTCATTACACTGATCTCATTGCCTAACTCAACATCCTTGAGCTTATGTCTGCTACCTGCAATTATACAGTGGAAGTGACAAATAGACTCAAGGCATTAGATCTGATAGAGTTCCTGAGGAACTATGGATGGAGGTTCATGACATTGTAAAAGAGGCAGTGATCCATACCATCTCCAAGAAAAAGAAATGCAAAAAGGCATAATGGTTGTCTAAGGAAACCTTACAAATAGCTGAGAAAAGAAGAGATGCTAAAGGCAAAGGAGAAATGGAAAGATATACCCATTTGAATGTAGAGTTCCAAAGAATAGAAAGGAGAGAAAAGAAAGCCTTCTTCAGTGATCAATACAAAGAAATAGATGAAGATAATAGAATGGGAAAGACTAGAGATCTCTGCAAGAAAATTAGAGATACCAAAGGAATATTTCATGCAAAGATGGGCACAATAAAGGACAGAAATGGTATGAACCTAACAGAAGAAGAAGATATTAGGAAGAGGTGGCAAGAATACACAGAAGAACTATGCAAAAAAGATCTTCACGACCCAGATAACCATGATGGTGTGATCACTAATCTAGAGTCAAACATCCTGGAACGCCAAGTCGAGTTGGCCTTAGGAAGCATCACTACGAACAAAGTTAGTGTAGGTGATGGAATTCCGGTTGAGCTATTTCAAATCCTGAAAGATAATGCTGTGAAATTGAGTGCATATTGCACTCAATATGCCAGCAAATTTGGAAAACTCAGCAGTGGTCATAGGACTGGAAAAGATTAGTTTTCATTCCAATCCCAAAGAAAGGCAATGCTAAAGAATGTTCAAACCATTGCACAATTGCACTCATCTCACATGCTAGCAAAATAATGCTCAAAATTCTCCAAGCCAGGCTTCAACAGTACATGAACTGTGAACTTCAAGATGTTCAAGCTGGATTTAGAAAAGACGTAGGAACCAGAGATCAAATTGCCAACATCCGTTGGATCATCGAAGAAGCAAGAGAGATCCAGAAAAACATCTACTTCTGCTTTATTGACTACACCAAAGACTTTGACTGTGTCAGTTCAGTCGCTCAGTTGTGTCTGACTTTTTGTGACCCCGTGGACCATCGACTGCAGCACACCAGGCTTTCCTGTCCATCACCTACTCCCGGAGTTTACTCAAACTCATGTCCATTGAGTCGGTGATGCCATCCAATCATCTCATAATCTGTCGTCCCCTTCTCCTCCTGCCTTCAATCTTTCCCAACATCAGGGTCTTTTCAAATGAGTCAGTTCTTCGCATCAGGTGGTGTGATTATTGGAATATTTGACTGTGTGAATCACAACAAACTGTGGAAAATTCTTAAAGAGATGGGAATAGCAGAAGACCTTACCTGCATCTTGAGAAACCTGTATGCAGGTCAAGAAGCAATAGTTAGAACTGGACATGGAACAACAGACTGGTTCCAAATAGGAAAAGGAGTACATCAAGGCTGTATATTGTCACCCTGCTTAGTTAATTTATATGCAGAGTACATCATGTGAAATGTTGGGCTGGATGAAGCACAAGCTGGAATCAAAATTGCCAGGAGAAATATCAATAACCTCAGATATGCAGATGACACCACCCTTATGGCAGAAAGTGAAGAAGAACTAAAGAGCCTCTTGATGAAAGTGAAAGAGAGTGAAAAAGTAGACTTAAAACTCAACATTCAGAAAACTAAGATCATGGCATCTGGTCCCATCACTTCATGACAAATAGATGGGGAAACAATGGAAACAGTGAGAGACTTTATATTCTTGGGCTCCAAAATCACTGCAGATGGTGACTGCAGCCATGAAATTAAAAGACGCTTACTCCTTGGAAGAAAAGCTATGATCACCCTAGACAGCATATTGAAAACCAGAGAGATTATTTTGCCAACAAAATTCCGTCTAATCAAAGCTATGGTTTTTCCAGTAGTCATATATGTATGTGAGAGTTGGACGGTGAAGAAAGCTGAGCGCCGAAGAATTGATGTTTTTGAACTGTGGTGTGGGAGAAGACTCTTGAGAGTCCCTCAAACATGAAGGAGATCCAACCAGTCCCTCCTAAAGGAGATCAGTTCCAAGTGTTCATTGGAAGGACTGATGTTGAAGCTGAAGCTCCAATACTTTGGCCACCTGATGTGAAGAGCCGACTCATTGGAAAGGACCCTGATGTTGGGAAAGATTGAGGGCAGGAGGAGAAGGGGACAGCAGAGGATGAGATGGTTGGACCGCATCATCGACTTGATGGACATGAGTTTGAACAAGCTCCAGGAATTGGTGATGGACAGGGAGACCTGATGTGCTGCAGTCCATGGGGTCACAAAGAGTCAGACACAACTGAGCAACTGAACTGACATGTCTGCCATCACTTCCCTTCACTTCTTGGCTAGATTTGTGATGAAAAGTTCTCCCTTGCAAATATGCCAATACTCTTGTCCTCTCTCCCTCTGTTGTGTGAATTTTGTAAACTACCAGTCCTGGTTCAACTTTTCTTGACTTTTCCATGTCTGCACATGAAGGAGTACGACATAGCTGAAGGGAAAAAAATCAAGATATCAGACCTCAATGACTTCTTAATACTCACGGTTCAACAATTCTACAGTTAAAAAAACAATAAGCACCATTTAAAGATCCATCCTACTCCCTCTTCTTTCCCTCCCTTTTCAGCTAATAAGCTACTCTTGTCATGTAAGTAGAAACCACAAGATACAGAATTCTGTCATTTTTCAAAATGGGTTGTCAAAATCCATCCACAGCAGTGCCGTCCTCTCCTTTCTTACTGTTAAAATGAAGTGCATACTCCTCTTTCAAATGTTTGTACCTCTGTATATCTTTCTGAGCTCATCTCCTCTCTCTTTGTCAAGATTTTTGCTCTCCTGGCCCTTCTCTGTCTCTCGTGTGTCATCAATCTTTCTCTTACTAAGTGATTTTTCCCATAATACCAGCATGCCATCTTATCCCCCACGTCCACATTTCCTCCATCCTGTCACCTCTTCATCAACTGCCCCACGCCCATACACATTTTCATAGCTCAACTTCCTGAGATTGGTCTGCAAAGTTTACTTCCGCATTTTCATTGAATTCAGTTCAGTCGCTCAGTCATGTCCAGCTCTTTGTGACCCCATGAACTACAGCACGCCAGGCCTCCCTGTCCATCACCAACTCCCAGAGTTTACTCAAACTCATGTCCATTGAGTCGGTGATGCCATCCAACCATCTCATCCTCTGTCATCCCCTTCTCCTCCCACCTTCAATCTTTCCCAGCATCAAGGTCTTTTCAAATGAGTCAGCTCTTTGCATCAGGTGACCAAAGTATTGGAGTTTCAGCTTCAGCATCAGTCCTTCCAATGAATATTCAGAACTGATTTCCTCCAGGATGGACTGATTGGATCTCCTTGCTGGCCAAGGGACTCTCAAGAGTCTTCTCCAACACCACAGTTCAAAAGCATCAATTCTTCAGGGCTCAGCTTTCTTTAGAGTCCAACTCTCACATCCATACATGACTATTGGAAAAACCATAGCTTTGACTAGAAGGACCTTTGTTGGCAAAGTAATGTCTCTGCTTTTTAATACACTATCTAGGTTGGTCATAACTTTTCTTCCAAGAAGCAAGCATCTTTTAATTTCATGGCTGCAGTCACCATCTGCATTGATTTTGGAGTCCAAAAAAACAAAGCTGTCACTGTTTCCACTGTTCCCCCATCTATTTGCCATGAAGTGATGGGAATTCACCCTTTAACAAACTCTAGAATGGCTCCCACCCCTGCCAATCCACTACAATTGCTTTGGCTAAAACCACCAAGAAGCTTCATGGATGAGTTTCAAAGACTGATTTTCTGTCCTTATCTTTAATGATTACCTAACAGCATTTCATGGTATCTTTAGTAAAATAGCACCTGGTTCTCTAAAACTGGGCAAGAGGAAGAACTTTCCGATGGGAGACCCTTCATCTTTTCTCTCATTTTTCCTCTGTTCCTAAGATGCCTGTGTCCTTGGGAAGCCACATCGCATCACACCCTCTGGTCCATCTCTTTCCTAACTCCACATCCAGATGTGGACTCAAGGCTTCTCTGGTGATATCTCTCAATATTCCTAATTCAGCTGTAGATGGAAGACTCTTAAGATCTTTCAGCACAGCTGGAACATGTTAAAAAAAAATAGGTGAAGTAAAAACTCAGGAATCACAAAGCCCAAAAAATGAACTCAGACAGAATCTATCAAGCCAACATTTTGGTTCAGAGGCTTGGCTTGTTCATTTGCAGCTTAGGGTTCCTAGAGTTCTGATTCTTAAAGGAATGGTCTGTGGTCCCCTGGTTGCCCATCAGGGTCTCCTTTGGAAGCAAGTTATTTCTTTGGTACCTAGAAGTTAAAATTGAACAGCATGCCTGTTCATAGCCTTTATTGTTGCAAGTGACCAAGAGCTATTTAAGTAGAACCTACCGAGTTAAGTATTAGTTAACCCAACTTGGTTGGGTTATACAGTTGGTATTGAGTGATGCTTATTAGAAGTTGGAACTTATGAACTAAAATGACTAAATAACTAAATTCCATCAAGGACTTTATTTGACAAATAAATCTGGTGGCCGCACATTTGGTAACATGATGAAGCTCCCTCTGATAATATGCATGACCAAATATGTACAATATCACTGTTAAGTATATATGGAAGGGAGACTGGTCTTTGGCTTAGCTCTGGAGGGGGGCAGTGCAAGCATAGGAGACCCACTGTCTCATTTTTGTCTCATGTGGTAGATGTCATCTCAGCAACACCCTTTAGGAACAATTCTCTCTCCAAGCTGTACATACAGAGGAAAGGCCTCAGAAGAAAAAATTTCAGTTGACATTTTGAGGTTGGACTTGAAAGGCAACTCATACATTTAGGTGGGGAAACTTTGTTGCCTTGGGCTTGTACTTTAAGAACGCCGGTTATGTTTGGAGTGATTGGTTATGTAGTTACTGGGGAAGGTCTGTCGGGTTGAGACAGATGGGGAACAAGGCAAGGAGACATCCCTTTGTTTTGGTGGGTTCCAGAATTTTGCGTTTCTGAGAGCAGTAAAATTTAAAAAGTGGGAGGGCAACACAGAAAGATGACTTTTTATTTTACCGAATTAAGACCCTGAAAAAGCAATATATAACCTGCTATTAAAAGAGAGGACTGTTCATGAAATGAGAGGGAGGAACAATCTCAGAATAAATAAAATAAGCATAATTCACCATATATATTGTATGGTATGTAATCTTATATATCCTGTATGTTTTTATTTAATATAGCGTATGAAAGCTCCGTTGCAGTTGGTTATTCTGCATTTTGCCGCACTGTGCACCGATGAAAGCCCCATCAGAGGTTTCCTCCAGCATATGGGAACCAAAGCTCCATCAGACAGCTTTCTAAATCTGTCAAATATGAATCAGATTACCAAATCGTATATTCTTTTTACTATTTTCCTGTTTTCCCCCCATCCTTGAATCCATGGGAAGTTTTGGTTTACATATTCTCATAACATCTCAGTTAAAAAAAAAAAAAAATTGAATCCATCTGCGGGGCCAATGAGCTCTCTGAAAGCAGGGCAGTGTCAGTACTATGCTAATGTGCTAGCAATCTCCAGAAAAACGTGAACTTCAGGAAAGAGGACTTGGGATAAATGTCCAGATGGTCCTCACATTCGAGTTCTCACCCTGCATTATCTACTGGAAGTTTGCGTTTCAATTTCCTCATGGGCACTGGGGGTTTCTCTAACAGAACTTCCTCATGTTTCTGGAATGGCCTTTTGGAGTTCTTGAAAGAATGAAAGGAGAATGGGAGACATCCTAGTCTGTCCTCACACCCGAAAACACGGAAAGGAGTTCCCGAAACGTCTCAGCGTCTCTGCATTTCCTCCAGGGGAGAGACACCAGTGTAGGCAAGTAGAACTGGTCCAGCTGGGGAGGGGTGGGCAGAGGGCCCCTCCTTGGCACCGAGCCCGTGGCACCATTCAGCCCCCTCCCCGAGTCTGTGGGACCTGCCTGATGAGGAGCCAGCAGTCGGCATGCCATCAACCGGATGGAAAGCCAGCAGAAGTCGCCCTGGGGGAGGAACTGGCCCATTGGAGGGGGGCAGGTGAGAAGGTGGTCACGGGCAAAAGTGGCCCAGGAAAGGAGCGAAGCCAAGCAGAGGGGCTGCGGCTGCTCGGTGGGGTCTCATCAGGCAGCCAGCAGGCTCCTGAAGCAAGTGTGGGCGTGTCCCCGCTCTTGGAAAGGGCGATTCCTTTTCTAGTTGTTAGTGAAAGTAGCTCAGTCGTGTCCGACTCTTTGCGACCCCACAGAATTCATGGAACTCTCCAGGCCAGAACACTGGAGTGGGTAGCCGTTCCCTTCTCCGGGGGATCTTCCCAACCCACGGATCAAACCCAGGTCTCCCGCATTGCAGGCGGATTCTTTACCAGCTGAGCCACCAGGGAAGCCCTTTTCTAGATCACTGACAATTTAGGTGGAAGGTAAGGTGAGCCATTGGGCAGGGCCGCCCCCTGCGTGTGTTCCTGTTGGTCTGAGGGCATTGGGGTGAGGCTGCCCATAAAACATCTTTGCACTGGGTTCTTTCCAGAACAGATCAGGGGGACTCTGTGAAGAAAACCCTTAACACGGGTCTCTGTCCAGAGGCAGCATTTAAGAGTCTATTGAGATGAATAGTGGGAAATTAGGCAAACCAACAAGTAAAAAGGCGAGACAAACATAAAGGGAGGGAAGGCGAGTGAGGCGCTGGGGATTAGAAGTAATCTGTGGACTGGTCTTGCTGTTTCCGCCGCGCGGTGCAGCGTGGTCTGACAAGCCGCAGTAAATGCGGTTTTGGCTTTGCACTGCGGAGACGTCCAGCTGCATCATACGAGGTGGACTGGAGCTTCAAGGGCATCCAGTGACATGTTTGTTTCGTCACCAGTCTGCCCACTCCTGCATTTATCAGCAAACCCGTGCAATGTGTGTGTGTGTGTGTGTGTGTGTACATATATACATATATATGTATGTATATTTTTAACTTCACAGTATGGTGTCTGATTTATAATTTCCCAAGGGCAATATTTTTTTACAGCGACTGGCAGGATTTTTTGTTCTTCATTAGGCCTTTTATTAACCCACTGCCAGAGCTCGGTATCTAACCACTCCCGGTGTTTCAGCGATCATATTATCAGTAACAGCATATTTCCTCTGGGAGACATCAACGCGGTCTACTGCAGGTGGAAGGCTGGGAGGAGGCGGGCACAGAGCTGGGGAGTGTTCACGTCTCTGTTCGCGCTCTGCCTTCAGACTCCCACTGAACTTGCAGATGTTGCTGACTAGAGACTTTGACTCTTCCTTAACTTCATTTTTATGTAGGAAAGCGACAACTTGATTTGTTCAGAAAGTTTTCTAAAACGGTGACATCCGGCTCTATAAAAAGCAGCCCTGACCACACGTTTGGGGCTGCAGATTCCTGAGGTTTCCTTCAGACGTTTGTCTTTCCCGCCCAGTTAAAGTCTAGCGAGTTAACGGGCATGGACCAGCTTGAAAAGAGAGCCACACGGTGCGCAGGGGGTGGTTCCTTCCTGTCTGGCTGAAAAGCTCAGATGAAAGGAAGTACGGAAGCCTAAAGCTTCATTATTATCATCACCGCCCTTCCATGTAGAGAGCAAGAAACGGTCGCGATTACAGGGCTAGCGGAATACTTAGGAGAGGTCTCTTGGTCTCTTCCCTAACCTTCCATCAGAACTGCCTGTCAAAATGCCTCATTCAGAAAGGAAAACACTTGGTTTCTACAAGATTTGCAGGGGAGGAAGTTCTAAACTTTCCTTGGTATCCCATTTAAGCTCCCAGCAACATCATCTTTTTATCTTCAGTGTGAATATTAACTAGCAGAATGTACCTGAACAAGTCACTTAATCTCTTGGAACCTCATTTGTCAAATTTGAATTCTAATAATAATCTGTGGAATTCATTTCATCGCTGTGAAGATCAAACCGAACAATCCACTTAAAAGGAATGTTCAAACGGTGAAGCATTGCAGAATGATAAGCTCCTGTGATATTAGACATAATTCCTGTTCATGTAGCACCTCTCAAAATAAAATACAATCAACAAAGTACATCAGACACCTTGGAAGAGATGGAAAACCACTGGCCTTCTCCTTATTCTTATTACCTTCTCCTGCACAATACGACGGAAGAGAGTCAAAAGCATGCCTTCTTGTCATTAAACTTAAAGTATCGATGTCCCTACACTTGGACATTCTTTGACTTCCTTGACACTAATTTCCATGCCATCTCAACTGTATCTCAAATTAATAAGGCTATAATAGCCTTACCCCACTACCCTTCCTGTGCTCTGAATCCTTTTTAGGAAGACTTGTATCTCAGTGAGCTAGCCTGAAAAATGGGGTGAGAAGAATCTGAGTATCTGGTGCCTTCCACTAATAATGTCCCTGGTGGCTCAGATGGTAAAGCGTCTGCCTACAATGCAGGAGACCCAGGTTCAATACCTGGGTGGGGAAGGTCTCCTGGAGAAGGAAATGGCAACCCACTCCAGTAATCTTGCCTAGAAAATCCCATGGACAGAGGAGCCTGGTAGGCTGCAGTCCATGGGGTCGCAAAGAGTCCGACATGACTGAGCGACTTCACTTTCACTTTCCACTAATAATAGGAGATTTCATCCTCTACATACTTTGATTCTATTTAGGTTTTTCTTATTGAGGTACTACCCACACACACACAAATCAATCAAAATTGAAGTCGATTGGGTTTGGATAGTGTTTGTCTATAACTGTTTTTCCCTTAACAGATTGCCCATTGTATTTGGGCAGAGGGAAAGCATCTGTGGTATGGGCAAGGTTCTCAGATGTATCCAGAAGATCAATATTTAAGAAAGAATCTCTTGATGTTAAAATACTCAATAAAAGAAACAAGAAAGCAGACAGACAGGAAACAGGACAGGAAATATCCCCTCTGGTTTGGGGTGAGATGTGGTTTAAGACAGAATCACTCTGCATAGTCACAACCTCATTTGTTTGCTGTAAGGATTCAATCAGATAAATGGAATGGTCGTGTAAACATCACCAACTCTCAACTTTCATCTGAATGGACATTGAAGCAAGTCCCTTCTACTTGACTAATTGAAGTTGACCATCATAAAAGGAATACACTGACTTAACAGCGCTTCTAAAAAGATTCTTCCTCTCTTCTCAAAGGCAGCTCTGTCATCAGATCTTTGACCTTGCAACAAAAGCATGGATCTCATTTCAAAGGAGAAACAGAGTTTCCCAGACAAGGTGACAGCACTGCGTTTGCTTGCTATCCACGTAAAACCTTTGGAGCACTTTCTTTATGCCAGACCTTCTGTGCATCCTGTATCATCTCATTTAATTCTCACAACAAACATGTGAGGTTGGTACCACTATCATTCTCATTTTTCACCAGCTCAAAGGGCTGAATAACTTGTTCCGGGTTATGAGGCCAGCAACCAGTGAAGTGAGGATTGCCTCACTTTTCTGCGTCTCCAAATTTCCTTTCTGAATCACTACATATTAAAAAGCAGAGACATTACTTTGCCTACAAAGGTCCGTCTAGTCAAAGCTCAGTTTTTCCAGCAGTCATGTATGGATGTGAGAGTTGGACCATAAAGAAAGCTGAGTGCCGAAGAATTGATGCTTTTGAACTGTGGTGTTGGAGAAGACTCTTGAGAGTCCCTTGGACTGCAAGGAGATTCAACCAGTCCATCCTAAAGGAGATCAGTCCTGAATATTCCTTGGAAGGACTGATGTTGAAGCTGAAACTCCAATACTTTGGCCACCTGATGAGAAGAGCTGACTCATTGGAAAAGACCCTGATGCTGGGAAAGATTGAGGGCAGGAGGAGAAGGGGACAGCAGAGGATGAGATGGTTGGATGGCATCACCCACTCGATGGACATGAGTTTGAGTAAACTCTGGGAGTTGGCGATGGACAGGGAGGCCTGGCGTGCTGCGGTTCATGGGGTCGCAGAGTCGGACACGACTGAGCAACTGAACTGAACATATTGTGATATCCATCTCCCTGAAGAGTGGTTACAGAAGACAGACTGAGTAGCAGAAACAAGCTCTGCTGTCCAATGCTTCCTTCCCTTCAGGCCCGCACCGAATCACTAGCACGCTCTCCCCGTGAGTACCCCTCCGGAGGTCTGCTTTGTCCCCATCCCTGCCCCCTACGCCCCCCAGAGCTTTGTTTTCCTCGCCCAGAGCCTGTGTCTCTGCCTGTTGTTCTCCACGCGACCACCAGGTGGCTCAGTGTGACTCCACGCCCCACCCCCGCTCCAGCGTGAATTCCCAAAAGGTAGAGGAGCTGTGGGAACAAATTGCTGCTTCCTGTCCTGCTGGATTCACTGGCGGGGGGGCTCATCGCTTCTTAAAGAAGAGCCGCAGCCTGCCTGAAAGGGTAAGACTGTGCTCCCTGGACGCAAAGGGAGACTCGTTTGAAGCTGACTCAGATGTCTGATGGGCTACTTGGTGAGTGTCTGTTCTCAAGAGACCAGATGCTTATTACCAATTATTCCTTCAAACGCGCAAATTAAACCCAGAAAGAACTTGTAAAATTTCAAGCAAAGAAGTTTGGGACGTGATTAAAACCAACACACACACGTGCACATACCCACACCCCGAGTAGCTGCCAGCAGAGAACACCTGGGCAGGTGAAGACGCCCCCAGGCACCACACGACAGAGTCTGGTTTGCTAAACTGTGATCGAACTCGCCCCAACCCCCCACCCCCAGCACCTCCACCTTCAACCTTCCGAGGATGAATGTTTTTCAGAAAGAAAATTCTGTGCAAGCTGCCAAGTACCAGGGGGTTTGCCTGTCGCTGAGGCTGAAATGAACTCTTTCACCCTGTTTAAATATTTAAAAACAGAAAATCCTCCTGATACAGGCAAATAGGTCAGGAAGTGCCAAAAGATATATCTGAGAATACATCTGCTTTTGAGATCAGGACTCCTGATCATACTCTGTCCGTTTTGATTTGCTTTATTGCTCAAATGTGAGAGGCACAAAATCCTAGCACAAGAACTAACTCATACACCCTGTGCTCCAGGAGAGAGACCCCTTCAGGGTAAATAAAATTAATGCTCCGTCACTCACATGGGTGTTCTTCAGCTTATCATGGGCATCTTTTCCCCTGGAATAAGGGACAGATCAGCTTAACCCATGCACACTGGGTGCAAATGATTAAATAATACTCTGTGGATTAAAGAGGATGAGTAGACGTACTTGGAGTGTAAAGACTTGGACAGAGAACATAAAGGGAAACAAATTGTTTTTCCTCCATTTGACAGTTATGCCTTGAGCTGACATGCTGCTGAGACTAAATCTGGTCCATATAATAATATTTTATTTTCCTTCTAAGAAAGAGCCATTTGTTCCTTGCTATAAAGGCATGATTAGCTATGAGATACCCCTCTCTTCGGAGTGTGAGGATTTGAGATAAATGGAAAGCCCAGAAAGAGTATGATTGAAACTTTAATTCATTACCACTCCCTGTTCAAGATTACCTTCCACCTTCTTGTGGGCACCTGACCTCTAGATGATCTTGGATTTGTATCAGTTGTACTGCCAGTCAGTTCAGTTCAGTTGCTCAGCTGTGTCCGACTCTTAGCGACCCCATGAACCACAGCACTCCAGGCCTCCCTGTCCATCACCAACTCCCAGAGTTTACCCAAACTCATGTCCATTGAGTGGGTGATGCCATCCAGCCATCTTATCCTCTGTCGCCCCCTTATCCTCCTGCCCCCAATCCTTCCCAGCATCAGGGTCTTTTCCAATGAGTCAATACTTCGCATGAGGTGGCCAAAGTATTGGAGTTTCAGCTTCAACATCAGTCCTTCCAATGAACACCCAGGATTGATCTCTTTTAGGATGGACTGGTTGGATCTCCTTGCAGTCCAAGGGACTCTCAAGAGTCTTCTCCAACACCACAGTTCAAAAGCATCAATTCTGTGGTGCTCAGCTTTCTTCACCATCCAACTCTCACATCCATACATGACTACTGGAAAAACCATAGCCTTGACTAGATGGACCTTTGTTGGCAAAGTAATGTGTCTGCTTTTTAATATGCTATCTAGGTTGGCCATAACTTTCCTTCCAAGGAGTAAGCATCTTTTAATTTCATGGCTGCAATCACTATCTGCAGTGATTTTGGAGCCCCCCAAAATAAAGTCTGACACTGTTTCCACTGTTTCCCCATCTATTTCCCATGATGTGATGGGACCAGATGCCATGATCTTAGTTTTCTGAATGTTGAGCTTTAAGCTAGCTTTTTCACTCTCCTCTCTCACTTTCATCAAGAGGCTTTTTAGTTCTTCTTCACTTTCTGCCATAAGGGTTGTGTCATCTGCATATCCGAGGTTATTGATATTTCTCCCAGAAATCTTGATTCCAGCTTGTTTTAGAAAAGCTGATTTTAGAAAAGGCAGAGGAGCCAGAGATCAAATTGCCAACATCCACTGGATCATTGAAAAAGCAAGAGAGTTCTGGAAAAACATCTATTTCTGCTTTATTGAGTATGCCAAAGCCTTTGACTGTGTGGATCCCAATAAACTGTGGAAAATTCTGAAAGAGATGGGAATACCAGACCACCTGACCTGTCTCTTGAGAAACCTGTATGCAGGTCAGGAAGCAACAGTTAGAACTGGACATGGAACAACAGACTAGTTCCAAATAGGAAAAGGAGTACGTCAAGGCTGTATATTGTCACCCTGCTTATTTACCTTCTATGCAGAGTTGTACTGTAAGTAGCAACAAACCCAAGTTAGAGTTGGAATTTAGTCTCAGTGTGTAGAGCTCCAATCTGTTTAATTAGGTTACCTGGGGCATCCGCGTCCTGCCTTGTAAATAGAAAAGGAGGGAGGGAATGTTTCGAGAGAGAGAGAGAGATTAGCAGAAATTAGAGAGGCAGAGTCTTGTGAATTTCTCGTTCCACATCTCAGGTCATCAAACTCCAGGGACCACCACTGTAGCCTCACTGGTTTGCTTTTGCTATTCAGTCACCAAGTTGTGTCAGACTCTTTGTGACCCCATGGACTGTAGCAAGCAAGGCTTCCCCGTCCCTCACCATCTCCTGGAGTATGCCCAAGTTCGTGTCCATCGAGTCCGTGATGCCATCCAACCATCTCATCCTCTGTCCTCCCCTTCTCCTCTCACATTCAATCTTTCCCAGCATCAGGGTCTTTTCCGTGAGTCAGCACTTTGCATCAGGTTGCCAAAGTATTGGAGCTTCAGCTACAGCATCAGTCCTGGTTTGCTTGAATTGACTGAAATCAGTAAGCCAGTTTCTGCCACTTGGAGTCAAAAATTCCTAGTTAACACCGATCTTTGCATATTTTTGCTACTCACAGGTGGGCCAGGGGTTCTCTAGATGAGGAAGAATGGCCAACAATTAAAGGATAATTATCAACCAGACCATCTGACCTGTCTCTTGAGAAACCTGTATGCAGGTCAGGAAGCAACAGTTAGAACTGGACATGGAACAACAGACTGGTTCCAAATAGGAAAAGGAGTACGTCAAGGCTGTATATTGTCACCCTGCTTATTTAACTTATATGCAGAGTACATCATGAGAAACGCTGGGCTGGAGGAAGCACAAGCTGGAATCAAGATTGCCGGGAGAAATATCAATAACCTCAGATATGCGGTTGACACCACCCTTATAGCAGAAAGTGAAGAAGAACTAAAGAGCCTTTTAATGAAGGTGAAAGAGGAGAGTGAAAAAGTTGGCTTAAAGCTCAACGTTCAGAAAACTAAGATCATGGCATCTGGTCCCATCACTTCATGGCAAATAGATGGGGAAACAGTGGAAACAGTGTCAGACTTTATTTTTTTGGGCTCCAGAATCACTGCTGATGGTGACTGCAGCCATGAAATTAAAAGACACTTACTCCTTGGAAGGAAGGTTATGGCCAACCTAGATAGCATATTTAAAAGCAGAGACATTACTTTGCCAACAAAAGTCCGTCTAGTCAAGGCTATGGTTTTTCCATTGGTCATGTATGGATGTGAGAGTTGGACGGTGAAGAAAGCTGAGCACCGAAGAAGTGATGCTTTTGAACTGTGGTGTTGGAGAAGACTCTTGAGAGTCCCTTGGACTGCAAGGAGATCCAATCAGTCCATCCTAAAAGAGATCAATCCTGGGTGTTCATTGGAAGGTCTGATGTTGAAGCTGAAACTCCAATACTTTGGCCATCTCATGCGAAGGGTTGACTCATTGGAAAAGACCCTAATGCTGGGAAGGATTGGGGGCAGGAGGAGAAGGGGACGACAGAGGATGAGATGGTTGGATGGCATCACCAACTCGATAGACGTGGGTTTGGGTAGACTCCGGGAGTTGGTGATGGACAGAGAGGCCTGGTGTGCTGCGATTCATGGGTTCGCAAAGAGTCGGACACGACTGAGCGACTGTACTGAACTGAACTGAAGGTTTTGTGGTGAACTTGTTTGTCGAGTTGGAGAAGTTGAATCCAAAGAACCACTTCAGCTAAAAATCTGCTTGTTGTGATGCAGGTTCCTAGGCCCTCTCCCTACTGAATCAGACGGATGAGGGTGTATCCCGGGATCTGCTCTTTAAACTACGTTCCAGATGATTCTCAAACACAGTGGAGCTAGGACACTAATGAATTAAGGAATAGGGGTGTCGGAATTTCTGGGGTTGCTCCTGTGAGAGTGAATATGCTCCATCCATACCCCTGTTGCTGAGATAAGAATCTTTCAGCTTTTACTAGCAGGGCGACCAGAGCAAATTTCTTTCTCTGTATCCTCTTAGCCTAACTGTCCAGGCTCACCCCTTGGGTTTTCCTTACCTCCCCGCCCAGTGGGAGTTCTTAATTTGATAGATTGAGCAACTGTTTGGATCCAGAATTCTGCAGGTTCTTCTGAAGGGGACTCACCTGCGCAGCTGCACTTGTGACAACAGAGAAAGTTACTTTGTCGATTCCCTGGAGACCATTGGCGATTTGGTGTGAGTCTTGTTTAAGTTCTTTAAAGCATCTCTGGCACAGGACCAAGGAAAGGGTGCTTAAAAATGGGGAAAAAATCAATGGACCAATCAATATGATGAATCTATGGCTCCATTAGCCACTTCCCGGTCTCTGGGAGTGGGGTGATGTTTTCTGCATTTTCTCTGCTGTAGGGTTGGGATAGAATTAGGGGAAGCTGTCACTGCCTGTTTCAAAGCTGCTCATCTTATTTCAATGGCTAGTTTTGGATGTTTCCACACTTCAGACATGAGAGACTTGAAGATCCTCTTGGATCAAGAAGTCTGTTTTCCTTATCCTGCCCTCCTGAGACTCGAAGACTTCTCCAGATAAAAAATTCAATTACCTCCAACTTACTCATCACCTGGTGGCTTTCCTCAGTGAATTGGTTCCTTTGCCAGGCTAATGTGAACATTGACCCTGGATTTCTTTCCTCAAGAACCTTCTTCAGTCACATTTCATGACTCTATTCCTGACTAAGGCATACAGGTCAAATTCTGACTTCACAAAAGGAGAGGTCTGCCGACTGAATAGTTCTCAAGTAATTCTGGAAACTTGAATGGGAATAATTAGGGGCTACAAAAGGATGTGAGCTGGTTTGTTGAGCTTTCATACTGTAAAAGAGTGGCTTTCCAGAGAGCACAGCACCCTCCAGAGATGTTTCTGCAAAACATACTTATTCTGGCTTAAGGAGTGCTGTGGAGAAACAGTATCTGGTGCAGGGGTACAGAAAGAAATTTCTAGACCCTAAGCAAACTGAAAGAGAGTTTTCAGAAACATCCCCTTTTCTCAGAGAGAGGTTTGGTACATATAATGGGTACTGAGTCAACATGTATGTTTTGCTGACCACTCAGGAGTCTCTTAGCTGAGACCTTACCCTATGCTGTAGTACCAGCAATGAAAATGGATCTGTTTAGCAGTTTATGCTTCTACTGTTCAGGAGAATGACTTCCAAGCTTAAGTGACTCTGCCTTTATTAGAGGTTACTATGATATAAAAGGATTTTAAGTCCTTAAACGTTATAAGGGGTAATAATGGATTCTTCTCACTCCACTGTATTTCTTGGGGGAATACACAATAGATTCCATAGAGATCACTACATAAACCTGAGATATAAGATCCTCTCCTCTAAGAATTCCTCCTGGATGAGGACAGGACAGAGACTCTCTGGGGGTCTATGACCCAGTCACCAAATTGGACATAAAAGGCAAGTAAAGAATATGGACTCACGATTCAATTGAGGTGTTGCAATAAGGGAACTGTGCATGTAATGAGGATGCTGAAGACAATGGAAGAGTCATCAAAAAGTGAGACTTCAATTGTCCAGGGCAGAGAGTTTGCTTGCAGCAGTAATAGAAGATGTGATTGGAATGCCATGTTGGGACAAGACAGTGGGCAGAAACTTTTGCTCCTGAAAAGTTTGCAGTTGTAGGTTACTGTAGGATATTTACTGAAGGTTTACGTTTCCTGACTTTCCAGGCAAAAATGGAACTATGTTTTGTTTTTTTTTCTAAAGGAAAAAAGCAATTGTGTACCGGTGAATCAAGTAAGACAAAGTTTGGTTACTCCTGTTTAAGGGATCAGGACCAACACTGGAGACAAAGTTTTCAGCAGTGGTTTTGCCCACACAGTTGTGGCCTTGATGGTCCTCAGTGAAAGCCAAGGGCATCCTCCTGACATCTGACTTTGGAAAGGCAATTCTGAGAAGCTGACGTTAATGAGTTTCAAGCATGGAGCTTTCTGATTCTTTAATTTGCTAACAGGACTGGCACATACCTTAACTTAATCTCCCCAAACAATAGTTGTTTCACTAAATGCTTCAGGCTTCTAGAGAGAATTCCGTAGTAGATTCTAGGAAGCAATTTGACAGTAACTACCAGAAACAGCCTTGTAAATGATAATGTCATTGCCATAGTAATCCCACGTCTAAAAGTCTACCTTACTCATGTTAGAAATAATCAGAAATACACAAACATGTTCATTTCAGTATTATCTATAATAGTAAAAAAAAAAAAAAGGAAAACACTAATGTTTAATTGTAAACACATTAGATATTACACACAATGAAATATCATAGAGCCATTGACTTGGTAATAGATAAGTGGCATAAGGCTTATGATCTAAAGTAAAATAAACAAGATACATATGAAACTTCATTGCTGTTGTTCAGTAGCTCAGGTGTGTCTGACTCTTTGTGACCCTATGGGCTGCAGCACGCCAGGTTTCCCTGTCCTTCTCAATCCCTGGAGTTTGCTCAGACTTGGGTTCATTGAGTCGGTGAGGCCATCCAACCATTTCATCCTCTATTGCCCCCTTCTCCTCCTGCCCTCAATCTTTCCCAGCATCAGAGTCTTTTCCAATGCTTTGGCCCTTCGCATCAGGTGGCCAAAGTATCGGAGCTTCAGCTTTAGCATCAGTCTTTCCAATGAATATTCAGTGTTGATTTCCTTTAGGATTGAAATATATGAACAATGTGAATGGAGAGTATGTTAAAGGGCTAATATCCATGACATTACTATCAGGAGTGGTCATGAAGAGGGCATAACTATTAAGAGTGTTGCTTTTGTTTTTAAAACATTTTCTGTAATAAGAGATTATTACTTTAATAAAGAGAAAAAAGATCTATGACATTATAAAGAGAAAATTTTACCACTAAGGTGTAAGTTTGGCCTTTCCTCTGTCACTGATGTGAGGCACATACGGGACATATTTCAATATCAGACATGCAAGAGGCAAAATTGAATGGAGAGGACCTGCTTTAAAGCTTCCACTCATAGGAAGACCCATCACATCCTCAGATGGTAACAGGAGTGCCTCAAGAGGGTCCAAAACTCTATGCCCCAAACACTGACTCTCCTTAAGGGCTCTGATCAAATTAAGTCAAGAAAACCGTCGCGTATGGTCTGGAGCCAGGCTGCCTGGATTCAAATCTTGGCTCATCGCTTTCTGGTCGTATGAATCTGAACAAGTCACTTAGTCTGCCGTATCACTGCCTAATCCTTACGGGGTTTTTGTGAGGATTACAGCATGCAGCTGGAAAGTTCTACAGCTAGCACCGTGCTTTCAGTAAGAGCTCAATAAACGTGAGCTATTATGAAATCAAGGCTCCATTTCTGAGGCGTGATTGTAATTCTTGTGTCCGACCCCCTGACTCCTGGAGCCCTCAGCTGCCTCTGGCCCCCGTTATAAGTTGTTTTCAGTAAGAACACAATGAAATGTCTTTTTAAACTCTTTCTAGAAAAATTGGCTCACAATTATTCACTCATAGCCACCAATATCTTTTATAAACTAAGGATATCTTGCTTATACAGATGATTGGTTCAATAATAGAAGAATAACTCTAATGAATTAATTTGCTAATTATCCATCCTGGTTCCATAAAACAACTGATCTTTAGTAAGGATGTTGGCGCATTATTCAGAGTTGCCGAAGGAATAACAAAAGCTATAGAAGAGGAAGAGTGACAGGAAGGCCTAGGAAACAGTAGAAAATCTCCTCTCAGAGCTGGGTGTGCCCTCAGCATTGACAGTCACCCAATGAAAAGACAGAAGGACCCTGAACGCTGGGCCCCCGGGGAAGCCGGGAAGCCTCAGTTGAGGAAAAGCATAGGTCTCTCACAAAGCGGGTCAGGGCTTTGAGGCTGTGAAGAGAACTGTATCTGTGCCACTAATTACTAACAGAAACGAAATAGAGCTGCAGGACCATAGACTTCCCAAGTGTTCATCAATTGACGTCATGTTTGAGATGCTTTTTTTATTTCAATTGAAATATAGTTAATTTACACTGTTGTATTAGTTTCAAGTGATTCTTTTATATATCTATATATATCTCTATATATCTATATATAGTAAAGCCATTCTTATATATATATATATATATATATACACACACACACACATATATATACACATACCCTGGAGGAGGGCATGGCAACCCATTCCAGTATTTTTGCCTGGAGAATCCCATGGACAGAGGAGCCTGGCGGGCTACAGTCCATGGGGTCACAAAAAGTCAAGACACAACTGACTATATATCTGTATATATAGGTATATATTTATCTGTTCTTTCTCAGATTCTTTTCCATTATAGGTTATTACACAATACTTAGTGTAGTTTCCTGTGCTACACAGTAGGTCCTTGCTGTTCACCTATTTTATATATAGCAGTGTGTGAGATGTTTTCTTAAAAACATCTGGGGCTGATGTTTAGAAATAAGCTCCCCTCACCCCCCAACCCCCTGAAATGGAGTCTTTTTAAGAAGCTAGTCATACATTAACTCTATTGAAATATATGTTTCACTTGTTAGTGAAACAAAACAGTCTGAATTCACTAAGGTCACAGTAAACCAGGCCTTTGCTCTGAAGCTAAAGGCTTTAAATAGATCAAAACATTCTTTGTAATGCCCTTGAGTGATCCATTTATTGTACTTAACTGTCTCATTACTTAAATGCAAAAGACTAAAGTTGAAGAGGCCAAAACATACATTTGGAAATTTCAGAAAACATAATAGGCTGAGAGAGATAATGTAATCCTTCTCCATGAAGAAGAGAGCTTGAATATCTTGATTACAGCTTCCCTACCCATCCCTCACACATTCAAATCCAATATATGTGCTTTTATTAATGCGTGAGTGCAGAGATATGCATAAATGAATATTGATAAGGCAGGATACTGTATATTTATGAGGTTTTATATGTTTTCTCTTTATGTTTTATTTGTATTTGTATCCAGAGCTGCATACTGTATGTATGTGTTTATAAGTGTAGCCACTACAAAAAGAAATAAGATTTTAATTGATTTCATAATATTTTGCAACCACACACATCCTCCCGTCTCTGTCACTGGTGTGTATTGTAAGTGGAGGGACATTTCCTATGGCTCTCAGTGAAGACTTGTAATAAAGATCTTAGTGTTCAGACAAAATTTTATAAACACCCGTGTGTTGTAACGCTACTGTATCCTTCAAATTTTACATGCCAAAGTCAGAAATTTGGAGTTGTCATAGTAACATCAATTCCAGCCCTTTCCAAAAGTGCAGTATTTTGTCATATAGCATAAAATGTTAATGCTTGTGCCTCTGTGACTCGGCAATGAGACAGAGTTACATTTGTCATGGAAATCATGGGTCTGGAGAGCTTTACTGTCGACATTTAGAATCAGACGCATAACATGTTGCACTAAATTTCTCTAATTAAAAAAAAACACAAGACAGTAAGAAACTGGACAAAAGGGCAAAGAACAATGATTATTATTTTTGAAATGAATTGAACAAATGGGAGAAAGAAACAGGAAGATGTTAAAACATTTGTTGGGAGGAACTTAGTGACCCAGACATGTTTATTCAAATACAGTCCACATTGGAACAGGGGTTCCGGCATCGAGCTTGGTGCACTGTGCCACAAATGTTCAGGTCTCTGTTCAGGAGAAGCAACACCTGGATGAGATGTGGAAGCAAATGCACAAGGAAGAATGTCACGTCTTCCTCCCTAGGGTTCTGCAGGGAGAAAATAAATAAGCAGCTCTTGGGGGCAGGATAAGCAAATACCTGTCTGAAGACAAAAGCGAACTGAGGGTGCTTTAGGATGTCTTTTTTTCTAAAAAACTTTTTAAAATTGAAGTATAGTTGATTTACAATGCTGTGTTAACTTCTGCTGTACAGCGAAGTGATTCAGTTATACGTATGTATGCATTCTTTTTCGTATTCTTTTCCATTGCGGTTTATCATAGGATATTGACTATAGTTCCCTGTGATCACCTAACATCCACCTTCTTTGAAAATGTCTTTGTCTTTCCTCATGTTTGTTACACCTCTGCTGAAACTGGTGACCAGTCTTCCCTCCTAAATCTCCTTTGCTCCTTAGCTTAGGCAATTTTGGGGGAGTTTTTGCAAGGACTTCATTTTGTGCCCCTCTTTATGGCTCTTTTGCCTCCTGCCAGCCCCAAATGCCACCTCGCTCGGGGTTCTGGGTATGTTCTTCACGTTACTCCCTGGACTGCTGCAATCACTCCCCAGCTACGATTAGCACCCATACCTGCCCTGTCCTACAAGGTAACCACTTAGCCAGAAAGGGTGACTCAAAAGAAAGTGAATTTACACCTTAGTTCCTCAGTCACACTACACACATTCCAAGTACTCACTAACCACATGGGCTAGTGGCTCCCATACTGGACAGCACAGATCGGAACAATGTCCTCATTGCAGAGTGTTCTACTGGACAGCGTTACTCGTACACTGAGAATTCTCAAACTACACATGAAGTCCAAACATCTCTCTGAGTTCCAAGCTTACGGTTTGCATGAAGATGAAGAAATAAGGCAAAGACAAAGTTCAGCATTCCGTTTTGCAGAGGTTTTGACTGACAGGAGACATCAAACTTTTGAGTTTGGAAGCCGTTGGTCTCAGTGGTTCTTAACTGGTTTTCTGCCAAGACATAGACCATGAATGACAGCTATCTGAGCCCGGATTTTCACAGTACTTAAAAATGTGTTGCTGGGAGGTAATCCTCCATACCGATCTGAGTCATCTCAGCTATTCATGGTAGGATATGGATGACCTGCACCTAGAGAAGATGAGCTGTGTGTGGAAACTGCTTTGGAACTAGGGAACTGTCAACTCCTTTGGGTGCTCACCTTGATGTGCCCTAAGATGATCATTGTCCTTCCAATAATCTCCCTAAAAAATGAATCTTTTGTCCCTTTTGTCTCTGTTCGTGACATCACATTTGCAGGTCCCCGGATGAGACCCACAGAGTCAGTCTGGCTTCTGCCCCTTTTCTCACACGTCACAGTCCTTCCGCCATCAGGGCTCTCCATGGCTTCATCGCCATCCCTTGAATCCTGCCTCCCAGTCTCAGTCCCGTGGACCCTTCGGAAGGTCAAGTCTCTCATGGTAACTCAGCTGGAGGGTTGCAAACCTCAATAAACCTCCCTCCTTCTACTTCCTGGGTACCAGCTGGGATAATTCTCCCCTGATTTAAACTATTTCCTTGACTCTTTAAAGCCTGTCCCTTGGCCGGGAATTCCTCTATGCCACCACCAAACTCTTTAGCCTGGCATTCTTCACCTCAGTTACTTTTCCTCCCCCGTTAGTCATTACCTTTCCCATCCTGTTGCTGACACCGAGCAGAACGTGTGGGCTTCTGGGCATGGAAGCCTTTCTGCACTCCTTGTTTCCTGTTAGTAAGGAACAGCTTCAGCCTCCACGGCCTTCCCTGAGCTCCAAGCAGCAGATTCAAGCAGTTGCTGATCAGTGAGGGGAGGGCAGGTGGAAACAAGGGGGGAGCAGCCAAGAAACCACAGCACAGCCCTGGGGTGGGGTCCTGCTCCAGGTCCCCCTTGATGGGGCTCTTCTGTGGGACTAACCCTCCCCACTCCACCCGAAATGGAAGATGCTAACCATGTGACATCACTTTACCAACAAAGGTCCATCTAGGCAAGGCTATGGTTTTTCCAGTGGTCATGTATGGATGTGAGAGATGGACGATAAAGAAAGCTGAGTGCTGAAGAATTGATGCTTTTGAACTGTGGTGTTGGCGAAGACTCTTGAGAGTCCCTTGGACTGCAAGGAGATCCAACCAGTCCAACCTAAAGGAGATCAGTCCTGGGTGTTCATTGGAAGGACTGATGCTGAAGCTGAAACTCCAATACTTTGGCCACCTGATGCAAAGAACTGACTCATTTGAAAAGATCCTGATGCTGGGAAAGATTGAAGGTGCGAGGAGAAGGGGAGGACAGAGGATGAGATGGTTGGATGGCATCACCGACTCAATCGACATGGGTTTGAACAAACTGTAGGAGTTGGTGATGGACAGGGAAGCCTGGCGTGCTGCAGAGCATGGAGTTGCAAAGAGTTGGACACCACTGAGCACCTGAACTGAACTGAACTACTTGACGAAACATTCTTCATTTCAGAGAGGAGGTCATGGTTTGATAACCTCCAGAACAATAGAAATTTGTCAAGAGACCACCTGAGGCCAGAGGAAAGCAGTGCAAACGCAGCATACACCCTGATCCTTATCAGCAACGGTGCCATTGAACCATTGCTATAAAATGGCTCACCAAATCCCCCTGGGTTGGAACACACAGTTTTGAAGGCCTGTGTCCGCTGTGTCCCTCTCTGCCTGGCAAAGCAATAAAGCTATTCTTTTCTACTTTACCCAAAACTGTCTCCTTCCAATGAACACTCAGGAGTGATCTCCTTTAGGATGGACTGGTTGGATCTCCTTGCAGTCCAAGGGACTCTCAAGAGTCTTCTCCAGCACCACAGTTCAAAAGCATCAGAGGGACTGATGTTGAAGCTGAAACTTCAATACTTTGGCCACCTGATGCAAAGAGCTGACTCATTAGAAAAGACTGTGATTCTGGGAAAGATTGAAGGTTGTAGGAGAAGGGGATGACAGAGGATGAGATGGTTGGATGGCATCACCAACTCAATGGACATGAGTTTGAGTAAACTCTGGGAGTTGGTGATGGACAGGGAGGCCTGGCGTGCTGCAGTCCAGGGGGTCACAAAGAGGCAGACACGACTGAGTGAATGCACTGAACTGAACTGAACTGATGGACACTTTTGGCTACAATAGAAGAGTCCAGTAGTGACAACATTGATTATGGCATACAAAACTTAATTTACTTACTATCTGGGTCTTTACGGAAAAAGTTTGACAACTCCTAATGCATACCCATCTTTATGTGTTTATTTGTGTATAATTTTTGAAATACCAATAATACCTTCTTTACATCTCTATTGTCACTTGGTCAAGTTTACCTAATAGTTGTTTGTTTACTCGTCTTTTTGACTAACTGAAAAATGGTAAGCTTCTTGAGACCACATTGAATTTACTATTCATTTTTGAATCCTTTGCTAGCCCTTAGCAGATTTTGCATGTACAATGGGCTCACTAAATATTTTTATCAAAGGGATTAAAAGATGGTTTGCTATGCAAAATCACTTCGGTGTGAATTATAGCACATTATGGTATGTATCCGTATGGACACTCAAATGCCCACAGGGTTCACATATACACACATAGTTATTTGTACCCAAATGAGTGTAAATATAACTATCTGTTAAAAACAGAATCCTGTGATTTCTATAGAGATAAAATTGATGTAAAACCAAGAAAATGGATGGAGATGTTTATCAGATAGAGAAACATACTCCAAATGCTTTATATTTGAACTGTCCCCCCCCCCCCCAGTTGAATGGCAGCAGTCTCCTTATCTGATAACGCTTAATCCTATTGTAAGCGGTGGAAACGATTACTCACTTGGGCTCTCATGTTGTCAGCATATTCAATCTTGTCAAAGAGTGTGCCTTTGACTATCAGTTAGCACATTTGTTGGATGAAGCAATAAACAAACGGCAAAAGTGTGTGGGTTGCAGGATGGTTTAAAGTCACTTGTTTTTGCATTCAACACAGCGTCTGCAGCCTACCTTTCATTGAGCATGTGGTTTAATCTTTGGCTACACTGGCAAAAAATTTAGCTGACTCATTTTTTTCTGGGGGTGGGGGGTACCCTCCGGCCAAATGACCTTGTTTTAAAGAAGAGCGGCAGGACTTGGAGGCTGAGAGTAAGAAGAGCCAGGCTGGTCGACACCCTGAGAGCGCAGACCTGTGTCCCTGGGCCCGGGAGCTCTGTGTTCTGACCTGGGAGAGCCTTGAGAAGCGGCTGAAGAAAGAGGCAAAAGGCGGGCCGGAGTTACTGTGAGCACCCTCTCATTTGTGAGTGTGGTGTGAAAGGTGAAGGGCTGGAGAGGTGTGGCTTGGCTCGTGAAGCACTCTGGGCAGTGCTCAACTTGCAGCGTTACAGTTCGGAGATGGTCTGAGTCGTGCATGGCTGTGCCTCTGACTTGTATTTTCTGCAGAGACCACAGGATGGAAGGTCGTTCACGTATGGACATTAGCCAGGCTGTGACCACCGCCCTTGCTGAGGTCAGAGGTGGTCGGTTTGTCTGGTGGAAACGCCTGCTGCTTGGATCTCATCGGCTGCGGATGTCATGCCTGTCCCCAGGGTAACGGGAACTCATCCCCTCTGCTCTAGAGCAGCTTGGAACCCAAGGGAGTAAAAGGGTCATTATTAAAGGGGCAACTTTGAATTCACAAGGCATTTGCTACTTTTAGTTCTGTCTTACCTGTAATAAGAAAATATCAACATTTCATAATCGATTTCACATCTTTATCTGCCTAAACAATACAGTTGAGATTTGTCAGTCTATATAAGCAATTTACTAATTTCATCTTATTATCGGTGGCATATTAGTTCCCCGAAGGGATCAAACCCATGCCCCCTGCAGTGGATGCAGAGAGTCCTAACCACTAGACTTCCAGAGAAATCCCCTAAAAATTTTTAATTACCAGAAAAACACACATTATTAATCCAGAAGAGATAAAAACTAAATACTTGCATATAATTCCACAAGCCAAAGATACACACTTAGTCATTTTGTCATGTCTGACTCTTTGAGACTCCATGAACTATAGCCTGCCAGGTTCCTCTGTCCATGGGATTTCGCAGGCAAGAATACTGGAGTGGGTAGCCATTTTAATTAGAATTAAAATAACAGGAATAAGAAATGCTTTTCTTTAAAGCTCCCAGTATACGTGTAAATTCCCCCCCCCAAAAATGGAGTTAGTTATACAATGTGTACAGTTTTGTATCTGTTTAACAGTGTACCTCCAACATATTTCCTTACCACTTAATACATATCTTCCCTTGTGGTTCAGCTGGTAAAGTATCCACCTGCAATTCGGGAGACCTGGGTTCAATCCCTGGGTTGGGAAGATCCCCTGGAGAAGGGAAAGGCTACTCACTCCAATATTCTGGCCTGGAGAATTCCATGGACTGTATAGTCCATGGGGTCACAGAGTCGGACACGACTGAGTGACTTTCAGTTTTTTAATACGTATTGAAATCACAGTTTTGAGTAACTGCGAGTGTTCCAATGTGTGGACATACCCCAGTCTGTTCAGCCAGTTCCCTGTTGCTGAGCACCGGGGCTATTTCCCATTCCACTGCAAACAGTGCGCTGATGAAGTCATGGTGTGGCCATCTCTTCCCACTTGTCTGGACTGCTGCCTTAAGATAAGCCCTTGGAAATAAATATGCTGATTTGGAGAAGTAGGTGAAATCCCCAAGCATTTGATATTATTGCCATTTTACCTTTCAGAAAATTTGTTCCTATATATACCCTCAGCAGCAATGAGAGACCAACCCCATCCCCCAGCTCTGCCGAGATAGTATTATTGCAAATATTTTAGTCCGAGAAAGAAAAGATTCTCATACTCTCTCACTGTTATTCTCCTTTACATCACTAATACTATTCAGCAGGTTAAATAGGGTTTTTAACGTGTGTGTGTGTGTGTGTGTGTGTGTGTGTTTCTTTTGAGTGAATCGTGTAGTAATTAAAAGAGTAAAGTCTTTGGAGTTGTAATGTGTGGGACCACTTCTGGCTCTAGTATTTACTAGCTCTGTGGCCTTGGGAAAGTTACCTACACACCCTATATTTCAGCTCCTTCATTTATAAAATGAGAAAACCAAGAGTAGCTTCTGAACCAGCTTGCTGTGAGGAATAATAAGATATTTGATATAAAAGTGCCTTAGCGTAGTTCTTGGAACACATGAGCACTGATGGAAGGTTAGAGGTTGCTTGAGAACCGATTTCCAAAGCGTTAGTGGCATCCACTTGTGTGTTTCTAGATTGCGCTGGTGTAGCAATGAGTCGGGGGCTGCACTGATGGGTTCCATCTGGCTTGGTCAGGTTTGATCCTAAGTTTAGGGGTGCTCAGGAATTTCAAGTGTGGATGCAGCTATCGCTGGTCTCAGAACCCTCCCCAAGTCCTGGCAGAGAGAGCCCTGTGGTGAGGCTGGTCCAGGGCTCTTTCAAGGCTTCAGGAAATTTCAGAGATTAAACAAGACTTGAATTTCCTTAGAACCTGGAATGTTTCCTCCATCAGTTCCTGTATAACATGCCCATGCCTGAATTGAGCCTTACTGCTTAGGAAAGAAACCCTGAACACAGAAGAAATTGCTTTTGAAAGAATCAAAAACACATACAGCTAGACCTCTACTTGGACAGTAGGAGTCTGCGGGCTTGTGGGCAAAGCGGCTGAAGCCCTAGCCTCGCTGATGGCCCATGTGGCCGTGGATCTTTGAGACACATTTCCTAATCCCGGGAGAACTTTTCATCCATCTGTGTGATTTTCCATTTAAGTGACCAGCTGCTTTAAAATAAACGAAGCATGTGACACGGGCACTCATCACATCTTGAAAAGCAGGAGGAAGTTTATTCACTTAAAACTGCATTTCTGTCATTCCCGCATGGTTCCTCCCTGAATTATCTTTCCCCAAAGCAGCTGATGTTAGAGAGAAACTCTCTCTCCATTCAGATTTCAATCCAAACGAACAGTACCTTCTCATCCTTGGGCTGGCTTCCTCAGGCTGCCTACGGTTGCCTTTTTGGTGCCATTTAAATCTGGGTTGGTTTTCACTAACACTGCAGGAGAAGAAGAGTTTCAAAGCAGATGTATCACGCCTTGCAACGCAGGTGAGAAAAAACTTCAGGACTTTCCGAACCTGCTTTCCTGTTCTCCTGCTGACGGAGGGACGCCATCAGTAAGGCCGCCGCGTTAAGAAGTGAGTCATTTCAGAGATCCAGGGCCACTTTATCCTGGAGGAGGTCATTTAGCACAGGTGTTTTAATAACTGTAAGATGTTCAGAGACCTCACATGGCTGGGCCCTCAGACTCAGTGGCGGCCTCCCACTGGGGCCAGTTCTGCCCTTGAAGACAAGGGGGACGGGGAGCCTGCCGACACTTCCAAGGCGCGCCTCGGACTGAGCTCGGAGAGGGGTGGAGTCCTGCAGCTGCTGCACCTTTGTCTGGGTTAAGTTTCAAGCCTGTGCTTTCTGGAGGCATTTCTTTGTATCTGCATTTACAATTAGCACGTTGAAACGCAGGGATGGAAGGGAGGACTTGTCACTGTGCAGGAGTCAGAGAGCCTCCTGAATGCCGCCCGCTGCACTTGTTTCCCGAGGAATCTCAGGAACACGCGAGGCACAGGTGGCGACGTGCCGGAGGGGCGGGCGGTGAGGGGGTGATAACTGACGGGCCGGCGGCCAGAGTCCCCAGGTGCACCCGGCCGCATCTGTTCTTCCGCGAGGTACTCCGACGAGGCAGCGCGTTTCTGATGATCTAAGCAGGGGGAAGCAAATCCGGAAAGTTAACAAAGCTCCTGGAGGAGGAAGGTGAGGAAGTGTGATTGCCACATCCGAAGAGGGAATCTTTCAGGAAGGGAGTAAATTGGATCGAGGGGCTGGCACCCAGTATCAGAGACCCCTCCCTGGGTGTCTCACCCGAGAGCTTCGTGGTGCTGAGAGCGGTGTGCAGGCGGAGGCTCGTTAGCTCCACGCCGTCCCACTCGTTTAAAGTGTTGGGTTTTTATCATCCATTGAATTTGTATGAGATGTGGAGGGGAATTCTAAAACAGACCAAGTTGCATTCTATCTGTCTTCATTGTTTCTTTCTTCCTTTTTTTTTTTTTGATCTTTATTGGGACTTCAGGAAGGAAATGGAAATATCTGCAGTTACCAGGAATGTCCTTCCAAGCCAGTGTTCCCCCCGGAGTCTCCCTGATGCAATGATATTGGTAAAGGAAATAAGTTCATTTACTAGACGTGATCCTTAATGCAGGCCTGCGTCTGGAGTCCCACTGTCTGTCCTGAGTCGCTGAGGAGGAAGGCCAAATTGACAACATTGGAATGATGGGAAACCGAGGCCATTTGTCATGTGCAATTCAGATCGTGTGATAGAGCTCGAGATTTCTCCTGACACAGTTTCCATTGCAAAAGTCTTGAAAGGTCTTCACAAGATAACAATGAAATCTGACAGTGAGAGAAACTCTTTTTTTTAAACGCACCTTTCCAAGGAGGGTGTTAGGCATGCATCTGTTTTTACTTATGGGAATGTAAAGACACTGGAAAAGAAGTTCAGTCAGGGTATAATTGAAGTTTGCTGACTGCCTTGTGGTGCTTCTTACATTAAGTGACTCTGGCAGGTTTTTTTTCCCCCACAGAGGAAGTTGCTGGTGCGGCAACCATGTAAAGGGTACTCTCTGCACCTTAAGAGTGTGTGATGAAGGATGATGTGCCCTGGATGCTAAATAAATTACTCAAAGGACAATTCCCAACGGGAAATTCTGCTGCTGCTGCTAAGTCGCTTCAGTCGTGTCCGACTCTGTGCGACCCCATAGACGGCAGCCCACCAGGCTCCGCCATCCCTGGGATTCTCCAGGCAAGAACGCTGGAGTGGGTTGCCGTTTCCTTCTCCAATGCATGAAAGTGAAAAGTGAAAGTGAAGTCACTCAGTCATGTCTGACTCTTTGCAACCCCATGGACTGCAGCCCACCAGGCTTCTCCGTCCATGGGATTTTCCAGGCAAGAGTACTGGAGTGGGTTGCCATTGCCTTCTCTGGAAATTCTGATAGCTGTCTACTAAAATATTTGAGCTTGAATTACTTTTATTTTCTGCATTATTAAAATAAATCAATCGACATATTTAGCCTATCCAGTCTACACATTTTTACCTCGGTGGAGAAAACTATAAGGCTTGTATTTCAAGAAGAATGAGAATAAAGCAGGTAAAATCAGTCTATGGAATACTTTGACATGCACAGATTTACTTTGGGTCAAGAAACAACATTGCTGCTTTCAGTGATACAAGGCCCGGCAGTTTTGAACATTTGGTACCAACGTTTGAAAGATGACTGACTCTTTGGTAAACTCACTGAGTCCATCAGATAACCTGCTTTTGGCTGCAAGTAACAGAATGTGCCATTAAAAGTGGATTAAACAATGAGGGGAATTTATATGCTCAAAAAACAGAAGCAACTCCAGGATTTACTAAATCAGTGGCTCAGAGATGACACTAATGACCCAGGTTTTCCTATCTGTCCATTCTCCAGCCACGGGTGGTTGGCATTTCCTCTCAGTTTGTTTCCATATAGAAGTAAGGTGGTCTCTGTTGTCCTGGACACCAAGCTCTCATACAATCCCATGGGGACACAGAAAAGAGGACCTTTCTCCTTAATTGTCTTTTTGTCAAGAAGGAAGCTTATTTATCAGAAGCTCCTTAGCAGACTCCCCTTTGAGTTACTATGGCCAGGGTTGTATCACATGCCATCACAAAGAATGCTGCTGCTGCTAAGTCGCTTTAGTCGTGTCCGACTCTGTGCGACCCCACAGACGGCAGCCCACCAGGCTCCTCTGTCCCTGGGATTCTCCAAGCAAGAACACTGGAGTGGGTTGCCATTTCCTTCTCCAATGCATGAAAGTGAAAAGTGAAAGTGAAGTCACTCAGTCGTGTCCGACTCTTTGCGATCCCATGGACTACAGCCTGTCAGGCTCCTCCGTCCATGGGATTTTCCAGGCAAGAGTACTGGAGTGGGGTGCCATTGCCTTCTCCAACAAAGAATGCAGCTACCAAGAATAGCTTAGACTAATGAAGACCTGGTGCATATTAAATTTTGACACAAAAATTTTCATTCTTGGACATTTCTGTAGGTAAAATCTATATTTCCTGGTCCTAGGAGAATAACATTAAAAGATAATTACTGTTTACCAGTAAAGATGTTTTTAAAAAGTAGAAAAAGTTGTCTGGTAGCATGCACATGTCGTGCCTAGTTCAGTTCAGTCGATCAGTCATGTCGAACTATTTGCAACCCCATGGACTGCAGCACACGAGGCTTCCCTGTCCAACACCAACTCCCGGAGCTTGCTCAAACTTATGTCCATTGAGTCGGTGATGCCATCCAACCATCTCATCCTCTGTCATCCTCTTCTCCTCCCGCCTTCAATCTTTCCCAGCATCAGGGTCTTTTCCAATGAGTCAGTTCTTCGCATCAGATGGCCAAAGTGTTAGAGATTCAGCTTCAGCATCATCCTTCCAATGAATTTTCAGGACTGATTTCCTTTAGGATGGACTGGTTGGATCTACTCACAGTCCAAGGAACTCTCAAGAGTCTTCTCCAACACCGCAGTTAAAATCATCAGTTCTTCTGTGCTCAGCTTTCTTTATTTTCCAACTCTCACATTCATACATGACTACTGGAAAAACCATGCCTTTAGCTAGATGGACCTTTGCTGGCAAAGTAATGTCTCTGCTTCTTAATATGCTGTCTAGGTTGGTTGTAGCTTTTCTTTCAAGGAGCAAGCGTCTTTTAATTTCATGGTGGCAGTCACCATCTGTAGTGATTCTGTAGCCCCCAAAATTAAAGTCTGTCACTGTTTCCGTTGTTTTCCCGTCTATTTGCCATGAAGTGATGGGACCAGATGCCATGATCTTAGTTTTCTGAACGTTGAGCTTTAAGCCAACTTTTTCACTCTTCCCTTTTACTTTCACCAAGGGGCTCTTTGGTTCTTCTTCCCTTTCTGCCATAAGGGTGGTGTCATCTGCATATCTGAGGTTATTGATATTTCCCCCAGCAATCTTTATTTCTGCGTGTGATTCATCCAGCCTGGCATTTCACATGATGTACTCTGCATATAATTTAAATAAGCAGGGTGACAATATACAGCCTTGATGTAATCCTTTCTCGATTTGGAACCAGTCTGGTGTTCTGTGTCTGGTTCTAACTGTTGCTTCTTGACCTGCATACAGATTTCTCAGGAGGCAGGTCAGGTGGTCTTCTATTTCTGTCTCTTTAAGAACTTTCCATAGTATGTTGTGATCCACACAGTCAAAGGCTTTGGGGTAGTCAATAAAGCAGAAGTAGAAGTTTTTCATGCCAAAGCCTTTGACTGTGTGGATCACAACAAACTGGAAAATTCTTAAAGAAATGGGAATGCCATCTTTTTACATCATGAGAAATGCTGGACTGGATGAAGCACAAACTGGAATCAAGATTGCCGGGAGAAATATCAATAACTTCACATAGGCAGAAGACACCATACTTATGGCAGAAAGTGAAGAACTAAAGGGCCTCTTGATGAAAGTGAAAGAGAAGAGTGAAAAAGTTGGCTTAAACCTCAACATTCAGAAAACTAAGATCATGGCATCTGGTCCCATCACTTCATAGCAAATAGGTGGGGAAACAGTGGAAACAGTGACAGACTTTATTTTCTGGGGCTCCAGAATCACTGCAGATGGTGACTGCAGCCATGAAATTAAAGGATGCTTGCTTCTTGGAAGAAATGTTATGACCAAGCAAGACAGCATATTAAAAAGCAGAGACATCACTTTGTCAACAAAGGTCTGTCTAGTCAAAGCTATGGTTTTTCCAGTAGTCATGTATGGATGTGAGAGTTGGACTATAAAGAAAACTGAGCACTGTAGAATTGATGCTTTTGAACTAGTGTTGGAGAAGACTCTTGAGAGTCTCTTGGACTGCAAGGAGATCCAACCAGTCTATCCTAAAGGAAATTAGTTCTGAATATTCATTGGAAGGACTGATGCTGAAGCTGAAACTCCAATACTTTGGCCACCTGATGCAAAGAACTGACTCATTAGAAAAGACCCTGATGCTGGGAAATATTGAAGGCAGGAGGAGAAGGGGATGACAGAGGATGAGATGGTTGAATCGGATCACCAACTCAATGAACATGAGTTTGAGTAAACTCTGGGAGTTGGTGATGAACAGAGAGGCCTGGCATGATGCAGTCCATGGGGTCACAAAAAGTTGGACACAACTGAGCTACTGAACTGAATTGAGATGTTTTTCTGGAACTCTCTTGCTTTCTCCATGATCTAGTGGATGTTTTCAATTTGATCTCTGGTTCCTCTGGCTTTTGTAAATTCAGCTTGAACATCTGTGAGTTCTTGGTTCACGTACTATTAAAGCCTGGCTTGGAGAATATTGAGCATTACTTTGCTAGCATGTGAGGTGAGTGTAATTGTGTGATGATTTGAACATTCTTTGGCATTGCTTTTCTTTGGGATTGGAAAGAAAACTGACTTTTCCAGTCCCGTGGCCACTGCTGAGTTTTCCAAATTTGCTGGCATATTGATTGCAGCACTTTCACAGCATCATCTTTGAGGATTTGAAATAGCTCAAGTGGAAAACCATCACCTTCACTACATTGTTCATAGTGATGCTTCCTAAGGCCCACTTGACTTCACATTCCAGGATGTCTGGCTCTGGGTGAGTGATCACACCATCGTGATTATCCGGGTCATGAAGATCTTTTTTGTAAAGTTCTTCTACACAGAAGAAGAACTTTATTTTTGCCACCTTTTCTTAATATCTTCACCTTCTATTAGGTCCATAGTGTTTCTGTCCTTTATTGTGCCCATCTTTGCATGAAATGTTCCCTTTGTATCCATAATTTTCTTGAAAGAATCTGTAGTCTTTCTCAACCTGTTGTTTTCCTCTATTTCTTTGCATTTGCTGCATTAAACTCTAAGCTCCATAAAAATAAGTACATTCTTTTGCAGTGCATCCTGAATGTGTGGAATAATGCCTGACAAGTATTAGAAGCCCAGTCAACATCTTTGAAGGGATCCATCTTTGCCTGTATCCATTCCAGAGCCCCACTGGGTTCTTACTCATGTCCTGATTCTCCCATCCATGAACTAACTTCTCTCCAAACCTGATTCATCTGACGTCCCCACTCAATCCTCAACCCATATCTGAACCTTGTCTGGTTTTCCCTCCCTGGTGATACCCGCCCATTTCTCTAGTCAGCCCCTGTGTGTTCCCACACCCTCTCCAAGGCTTCTCTGGTTATTTCCAAGAGTGGTTGACAGTATTTCTGATGTGTACAAACGTTTCTTGCACATGTTGAAATTTCCTCCGTTGGTGATAGGTCACCCGTGAAGCCGTTTGTGTGGACACCCTCCTGTGGCCTGGAGGCTGGTGCGAGTCCCCGTCTGGCAGGTTTCTGATGCTTGCACTGAGGGGCCTGCCTCCCAGCTCTCAGGTCTGCCAGCCCTCACTCATCCTGTGAAAGCGCTGGGCTCCCAGGGGTCCTCAAGCCTTGGGACCACACAGTGCTCCTGCCAGAAAGACTGCCCTTCATGGGGTGGCAGTTCCTCATGTAACCACCAAGCAGGGCACGAGCCCTTGGGGCCAGGCTGGGGAGAGACACCCCAAATGGACTGTATCTGCCCCTTCTCACTTCTGTCGCCCTTGCTATCAGAAGTCACTGCCATTCCACACTCTGCTTCCCTCATTTCATGAGATACAGCGGCATGCATTTCATATGAGCTCAGCTGGGAACACTTATAATTCTTCCTTTTCTCCATTCCTAAAAGAATATAAGGTGCTTACTACAAAAGTACAGCATCCTATACCAGGTTGATGGCATCAGAACCATCTGGAGAAAGGACTTGACCTCATTATTTTGACACCACTTTCATTCCACAGTTCCCGATTCATTTATGAGTGATGCTCCGGTGACGTCAAGCATGCTGTGGCAGCCCTACATGCATCCTCCCAGGATTTACCTCTACAAGCTCCCAAAGCCTCCCAGGCAAGCACTCTCAACTCTCCCCACAGGGCTCTTCTGGTCCCTGGAGGAGAAGTGGCTCAGGCTTGGGGCAATTTGCAGCCAGGGTCCCTAAAGGCCTTTCTCAGCAGACATATGAGGAGTCAGCGTGAGCCCCCGGCCCCTCAGCTGGGACAACTCTGAGAGGTGGGCTCCACACTGTTCCCAGGGCTCTCGGTCATGTGGAGTCTCTGTCCATGGTGACTGCCTCCTTGGCAATGCGCCCTTCAGGGGCCTTCCTCCTTTTTGTCTGTCTTCTCCTTTCCTTTAGCAGAGTTTCCTAGGTTATGGTCCAAATAGTTTACTTGCACTCAAATGCTCATGTCAGGGTCTGCTTCTGGGGGAACCAAATCAACACAGATACTAAAGAAATGAAGTTTGTTAGGATTAATTTAAAAAATGTTCACTTTCCAACATACTCGAATTTATACTGCTGTTGCATCCTTGTTACATACCAGATTCAAGGAAATTCAGGGAATATCATTCTCCATGTTAGTCTCAGTAAAGGGCATGAGATATTTTGGAGGAAAAAAACCCCCAAAACAAGACAATGTGAATGTGAATATTTCCAAGAATAATGCTGTAAGTTTTTAGTGACATTTTCTCCCTTGTTTATAAGCCATATTCCTACAATATAAATGTGCAGGAGGCTTTCTTTTAAGTTTCTGACTTTCTTATGTAGTGCTTCTGTTGTTGACAGTAACTCCAACTGCCTCTTGTTTGGTACTGAAGTTCATACAACAGACTATGAGCCAAAGTTAGTGATTAACTGTTTTGAAAGAATCTCCCAAAATACACTTGTTTGTAATATGTCTTGCTTTTGTGTCTCAGGTGCAAAATAATTGGCATTTTATACCCAATTTGCCTTTTGTAAGTGATATGTGCAGTGGGACTTAGGTGTCTCTGTAAGACTCTTACTGGGAGCAGTGGTTCCAAGCACTGCCATGGCCCCAGTCTACCTGGACGTGCCCACTCTTCATCTCTGCTTTCATTCAATCCCTGTGAAAATGTCCAGTTTTCCTTCTGGAGGAGACTGATGGCATTCTAAACATAATTCTTAATTATATATTATGTTTTTCTGTAGTAACATTCTCTGACAGTAACCTCAGCTGTATTTTCTCTTTTGTAGATATGCAATGTTCTTAAAGAATTCTAAGTGGTTTGACTACATTGATCTAACTCTATTGCTTTCTCTTAATGGTAGAAGTTGGAGACCAAAACAGCTTATTTTGACACACTCAGTTTACTGTGCCTTTATTAAAGTATATATGTAAAACATATATATTAACATTACTTTAAATTAGATAATATATACAACAGATGCATCGACCCCAAGCGTCGCCCTGCTCCTGGCCATGGGGATGCAGTTCTGACTGTGAATGGAAGGGTTAGCTGAGATAACTCTGTCTCAAATACCGAAATCTCTGACATGTGTAAAGTCTGGTGCTTGCCTTTGGGAGCTTCAATTGTTGAGCTTGTATCAGGAGTGGGATGCGTACTTTCCCAGAATCTGTTAATTTGGGGGCCTTCTCTGACCCATCTTCTGAGACCACTGCTGTTAGGCACTTGATGGAAGCAACCTCTTTCGGAGAGTCCCTCATACCCCCACCCCAATCACCACTGCCTAAAACACTCCCTTTGTTGTATACTGGCTAATTTTATTGAAGATTCAGGGCCATTGGGGGCGTTTTCATCATAGAAATCAATCACCTTCCATGACCATTTTAGAAATCCTCATCCCTAAGGATCATTGAGACAATAGAGCCCCCCCCGCCCCCACCCCACGGGTATCCCGTCTTCCCAGTTCCCCACCGGGTGCTCTGCAATCCCTGTGTGGATCAGCTTTCCCATCTCTCATTCCCACTCTCATCAATTCCAGCAAGATAGGTCCACCTCTGCTCCTCCGATTCCATTGAGAAATTCAGCATTTTATTTTATTTTTCTGTTCTCTTCTTTTCTGAGTGTCTATCTTTTCACAACTAGATGACTTGTCAAGAGAGTTTTCTGAACAAAGACAGTTCCCTCCCTAAGAGAAAGTTTGATACCAGCTCTACAGATAATGAACTTTCCCTTTACCCTGCTACCTTGTACTACTTCAAGAGCTTTCCACATCCTACCTCACTCCAAACCAGTCTCCACGTGTTTCTAAAATGAACACTTGCTCTTGTCATTGATCATCTGTTGAAAACCTCCCCAACGTTTCCAGCTCTCTGTTCTTCAAAGCTTCCTTCATGGGATTGTTTGGGAAAGGGGAGCAGGAGTCACAGCTGTAAAGAACAGTATTGCGTAGGAACCTGGAATGTTAGGTCATGAATCAAGGCAAATTGGAAGTGGTCAAACAGGAGATGGCAAGAGTGAACATCGACATTCTAGGAATCAGTGAACTAAAATGGACTAGGATGGGTGAATTTAATTCAGATGACCATTATATCTACTACTGTGCGCAAGAATCCCTTAGAAGAAGTGGAGTAGCCATCATAGTCAACAAAAAAGTCCAAAATGCAGTATTTAGATGCAATTTCAAAAATGACAAAATGATCTCTGTTGATTTCCAAGGCAAACCATTCAATATCACAGTAATCCAAGTCTATGCCCCAACCAGTATCGTTGAAGAAGCTGAAGTTGAATGGTTCTATGAAGACCTAAAAGACCTTTTAGCACTAACACCAAAAAAGATGTCCTTTTCATTATAGGGGACTGGAATGCAAAAGTAGGAAGTCAAGAGATACCTGGATTAACAAGCAAGTTTGGCTTTGGAGTACAGAATGAAGCAGGGCAAAGGCTAATAGAGTTTTGCCAAGAGAATGTGCTGGTCATAGCAAACGCCGTCGTCCAACAACACAAGAGAAGACTCTACACATGGACATCAACAGATGGTCAATACCAAATCAGATACATCATATTCTTTGCAGCCAAAGATGGAGAAGCTTTATACAGTCAGCAAAAAAAAAAAAAAAGACTTGGATCTGACTGTGGCTCAGATCATGAACTCCTTATAGCCAAATTCAGACTTAAATTGAAGAAATTAGGGAAAACCACTAGACCTTTCAGGTACAACCTAAATAAAAACTCTTAATGATTATACGGTGGAAGTGACAAATAGATTCCAGGGATTAGATCTGATAGATAGAGTTCCTGAAGAACTATGAATGGAGGTTCATGACATTGTACAGGAGGCAGTGATCAAGGCCACCCCCAAGAAAAAGAAATGCAAAGAGACAAAATGGTTGTCTGAGGAGGCGTTACAAATAACAGAGAAAATAAGAGAAGCTAAAGGCAAAGAGAAAAGGAAAGACACACCCATTTGAATGCAGAGTTCCAAAGAATAGCAAGGAGAGATAAGAAAGCTTCCTCAGTGATCAGTGCAAAGAAACAGAGGGAAAAAAATAGAATGGGAAAGACTAGAGATCTCTTCAAGAAAATCAGAGATACCAAGGGAACATTTCATACAAAGATGGGCACAATAAAAGACAGAAATGGTATGAACCTAACAGAAGCAGAAGATATTAAGAAGAGGTGGCAAGAATACACAGAAAAACTACACAAAAAAAGATCTTTATGACCCAGATAACCAATATGGTGTGATCACTCACCTAGAGCCAGACATCCTGGAATGCAAAATCAAGTGGGCTTTAGGAAGCATCACTATGAACAAAGCTAGTGGAGGTGATGGGGTTCCAGTTGAGCTATTTCAAATTCTAAAAGATGATGCTGTGAAAGTGCTGCACTCAATATGCCAGCAAATTTGGAAAACACAGTAGTGGCCACAGGACTGGAAAAAGTCAGTTTTCATTCCAGTCCCAAAGAATGCTCAAACTACTGCACAATTGCACTCATCTCACATGCTAGCAAGTAATGCTCAAAATTGTCCAAGACCGGCTTCAACAGTATGAAGTGTGAACTTTCAGATGTTCAAGTTGAATTTAGAAAAGGCAGAGGAACCAGAGATCAAATTGCCAATATCCGTTGGATCATCGAAAAAGCAAGAAATTTCCAGAAAAACATCTACTTCTGCTTTATTGGCTATGAGAAAGCCTTTGACTATGTGGAATTTGACAAACTGGAGAATTCTTCAAGAGATGGGAATAGCAGACCACCTGACCTGCCTCCTGAGAAATCTGTATGCACGTCAAGAAGCAACAGTTAGAAGTGGACATGGAACAACAGACTGGTTCCAAATAGGAAAAGGAGTACGTCAAGGCTGTATATTGTCACCCTGCTTATTTAACTTATATGCAGAGTACATCATGAGAAACGCTGGGCTGGATGAAGCACAAGCTGGAATCAAGATTGCTGGGAGCAATATCAATAACCTCAGATATACAGATGATACCACCCTTATGACAGAAAGTGAAGAAGAACTAAAGAGCCTGTTGATGAAAGTGAAAGAGAGTGAAAAAGTAGACTTAAAACTCAACATTCAGAAAACTAAGATCATGGCATCTGGTCCCATCACTTCATGGGAAATAGATGGGGAAACAGTGGAAGCAGTGAGAGACTTTATTTTCTTGGGCTCCAAAATCACTGCAGATGGTGACTGCAGCCTTGAAGTTAAACAACACTTGCTCCTTAGGAGAAAAGCTATAGCCAACCTCGATAGCATATTAAAAAGCAGAGGCGTTACTTTGCCAACAAAGGTCCATCTAGTTAAAGTATGGTTTTTCCAGAAGTCATGTATGAATATGAGGGTTGGACTATAAAGAAAGCTGAGCACCAAAGAATTGATGGTTTTGAACTGTGATGTTGGAGAAGACTTTTGAGAGTCCGTTGGACTGTAAGGAGATCAAACCAGTCAATCCTAATGGAAATCAGTCCTGAAAATTCATCTGAAGGACTGATGCTGAAGTTGAAAGTCCAGTACTTTGGCCACCTGATGCGAAGTACTGACTCAATGGAAAAGACCCTGATGCTGGGAAAGATTGAAGGCAGGAGGAGAAGGGAACAACAGAGGGTGAGATAGTTGGATGGCATCACTGACTTGATGGACATGAGTTTGAGTAAGCTCTGGGTGTTGGTGATGGACAGGGAAGTCTGGCCTGTTTTAGTCCATGGGGTTGAAAAGAGTTGGAAACAACTGAGTGACTGAGCTGAACTGAACTGATAAAATGTGCCCGTGATGCACCAATACTACTGATCTCAGGTGGTCTTGGCCTGCAATGGCTTGGAGTCCGCCTTGGATTTCAAACGGGAGACTGAGGCTGGGTCTGGGAGGTGAAATCACCAGATTGTAGCCACTAGACCAGCGATCAGTGACAAAGGCCCTGACCCTTTGGCTTTGCAGATAAGAATTTCCAGTAAGATAGAAAGTAGTGAAGCAAGTAATATATTTATTAAGAGGAAAAAGGGTACAGCTTGTGTGGCAAGACATGGGCAGACTAGGAGGGAGGGTCCCATGTTGCTGAGTTGCATCACTCAGGTTGAATTACTTTTATGGGGCATTTCTTCCAGTTTCCCTTTGGCCAGTCATTTTGATTTGCCCAGCTCACAGTCATGTCTGGTATATCTCAGAATCCTTCCATGTGTACACGTGTATCTCTTAGACAAGATGCATTCTAGCGCAAAGGCAAAGGTGTGTGGGTATAGCCTCCCTTGACATTGTTCCCCCTTTGACCTCCAAGGAACCTTTGTGTGCATGTGCTCCTGGGGATGTCTCCTGACTTTGGGAATGAGAAATATGTGGTCTGGGCAGCTCCCAGCCTCTTCTCTTAATTGTCCTGCTATTCTCATCTTGGAGTTTCAGTCTCTAGGGAATAAATCTCCAGCTGCTTTACTCTAGGGAGGTCCCGTCTACCTCCTGACTCATCACTAGCACCATGACTGTTCTGAGGGTGACGGTCAAAGGCCAACAAGTGGGTGGTGGCCCAGTTCCTGGAATAGTTGCAATAATCCTCCCGCTCACCAGTTTATGAAACTGTTGTTGTTGTTGTTCAGTCACCAAGTCATGTCTGACTGTTTGCAACCCCATGGACTGCCCCAGGGCTCCCTGTTCTTCACCATCCCCCATAGTTTGCCCAAGTTCATGTCCATTGAGTCAATGATGCCATCCAACCATCTCTGTCATCCCCTTCTCCTCCCACCTTCAGTCTTTCCCAGAGTCAGGGTCTTTTCCAATGAGTCAGTTCTTCAAGTCAGGTGGCCAAAGTATTGGAGCTTCAACTTCAGCATCAGTCCTTCCAAAGAGTATTCAGGGTTGATTTCCTTTAAGATTGACTGTTTTGATCTCCTTGCTTTCCAGGGGACTCTCAAGAGTCTTCTCCAGCACCATAGTTCGAAAGCATCGATTCTTCAGTGCTCTGCTTTCTGCTTTTTTTCATTAGCCTATGAAATTACCCAGCCCATAAAAGCTAACCATTCTGAAATGGTTCACCCTGTGTAGAGTGTGTTTCCCCCTGAATAAATTGATTTCTTACCTGTCACTTTTTCTCTTACTGAATTCTTTCTGCAAGGAGACATCAAAAACCTGAACTTCATTAGAAGTTATGAATCCTGAGAGCAGATGTGATTTCAGGTAACAGACCATGGGTTTAAGTCCCAGTGTGAACTACATGGTTTCAAACTCACTGGGGACAAATGTATGAAGACTGAGGTGGGATGAGAGTAACCACAGCAATAACAGAGCTCCTGAACAGGTGACACAAATCTCTGATGCTAGAAGCCTCTCAGGATGAAATCTGTGCTCACCTCCAAACACAAAGGGTATTTACCTCTGTATTTACTATTTTACACTAGATGAACAACTTTCATCCAAAATTATGAGACATACATATAGGCAAGTAAAAGACACTCCAGAGAAAGAAGGTAGTCACCAGGAGCAGGCGCATCGCACACAGTGTGGTATTGGCAAAAAGGACACACAACAGACCAGGAGACTTAAATAGGAAACTCAGAGGTAGACTCACATAAACATAGTCAGCACATTTTTGTACAAATAGGCAAAGGCAATTTTATGTAGAGAAGATAGTCTTTTCAACAAATGGTGAGGAAAAACTTGATAGCCCCATGCAAGAATAAAATAAAAGGAAGACTGACACATGCCTCCAACATTATATGAAAATAACTCAAAAATGGATCATTGACTTATATGCAAGATATAAAACTATGAAACTCCCAGAAGAAAATTGATGTGACCCTGGGTTTGGAGGAGAGTTTTTAAGTTATGAAACCAAAAGCACTGAATATTCATTGGAAGAACTGATGTTGAAGCTGAAACTTCAATACTTTGGCCACCTGATGCAAAGAACTGACTCACTGGAAAAGACCCTGATGCTGGGAAAGATTGAAGGCAGGAGGAGAAGGGGACGACAGAGGATGAGATGGTTGGATGGCATCACCAACTCTATGGACATGAGTTTGAGGAAACTCTGGGAGTTGTTGATGGACAGGGAAGACTAGTGTGCTGCAGTCCACGGGGTTGCAAAGAGTTGGACACGACTGAGGGACTGAATCAAAAAGAGAAAAAAAATTGTTAAATTGAACTTTATGAGAATTATAAACTTGCAAAGAGTTAGACACGACTGAGCGACCGAACCAAACTGAACTTTGTGAATGGAACTTTTGATGAAACTGAGTAAGAGACCCTCTTCTGCGTTTCTGGGTCCAAGGACCCCGGTTTCATATTTGTAGGCTGATGATTTCAGACTCCCAGATGTTTCTGCATACCAAGGAGCAGATTTAAACAGTCACTCATCAGGGAAGGGAGGGAACTACAGAAACAAGGGAGGAGCAGTCGAGAAACCACAGTGCAGAGACGGGGCGAGGTCCAGGTTCCTCCTCAAAGAATATACAAGCAACTCCTTTGAGTTATTCTGCAAGTCACCCCCTTCCTCACAAGGCGGAGGATGGTGACTGCAGACTGAGCGCCAGATGCTCAGAACATGGCCCTGTTAACTCACCACCAACCAGTCAGAAGGAAGTCATGCATCCCGAGGCCCTCCCAAAATTTTGCCTATAAAAGCTTCTCCCTGAAAACCTCTGAGGAGTTCTGGGTTTTTTGAGCACGAGTCACTTGTTCTTCTTACTTGGCCTTTCAATAAACCTTTCTCGGCTCCAAATCCCAACCTTTCAGTTTGTTTGATCTCAGTGTGCATTGGGCATACCAATTTGCGTGTGGTGACATTAAGGGAATGGAAAGATGGGCCATGGTGTGGGGTAAACCATTTGTAAAACACATAACTGACAAGACACTTAAAACAAGCATATGTCAAAAAATCTTAAACCTCAGCAATACAAAATCAAATAACCCCCTTAAAAAATGGGTAAGATCTGAACTGGCACTTTACCAAAGGGGATACATGGAAGGCAAGTAAGCATATGACGTTCTCAAAGTCAGAGTTAGTTTTTAGGGAAATGCAAATTAAGATCACAACGAGATACCATTACATTAGAACAGCTAAGACAAAACAAAGCCAACAATTTCAAATGCTGATAAGGATGCACTACAGTGAACCCTCTAGCTCTAGTGGAATGCAAGATGGTACAGCCACTTTGGAAAGCAGTTGGGCAGTTTCTTATGAAGTTAAACAAGAGTTTATTAAATGATTAATCAATCCTACTTTTATTTATCAAGTATTTAATCAGGTATTTAATCAAGTGAATCTAAAACTTACAGTCATGCAAAAACATGTATGTGAACATTTATAAAAACTTTAAATATAATTGCTAAAAGATGGAAATAGCCCAGTTATCTTTCAACAGGAGAATGAAGAAAGAAGCTGTAGTATATCCATAAAATGGAGTACTACTTAGTGATAAAAAGGAACCAACTATTGTTTCATGCAACAGCATGAGTTAATTTTGAATGAATTTTCTTAAATGAAAGAAGGCAGATATAGAAGTATGTATGTTGTGTGATTCTATTTATATGACATTCTAGAAAAAGAAAATTATAGAAATGGAAAGCAGATCTTTGGTGGGTGAGTGTGGGAGGGGTTGACTCAAAGGATCAGCAGGAGGGAATTTGGTGGGTGATGTTTTGAGTGGTATTGTGATGGGAGATGTATGATTCTATTCATTATAGAAATGGACATCACAAAGAATGAATTTTACTTATGCAAATTGAATAAAATAGCCAGGATGTCAGTGGACGTCAAGAAGGAATACAGACTGTGATAAATAAATACATGATATAATTCTAAAAGTGATGAGGGAAGAAAGGAGTTGACCTATGCATCTTTGGAAAACAACATTTAAACTAGATGCCTTAGGCCTGAAGATCAAAACTGTACATGAATTATTTATTTACTGTAGTTGAGTTTCTTATAGGGGCATGGGGTAGCAATTCTGAAACTAACAAATAAATTGTATCAATAGAAATCAAATGTCAGATTTCTCACTCCCAGAGACAGAAGCTTACAAACAAATAGGGGGAAGGCCAATGAATTCTATTTTTCTAGAGAAGATTCAGAGATAACAGTTTGAACTCATGATTTTGAGGGGTTTTCTTCACTTTAGTTTTTTATTTTGTATTGTGGTATAGTCAATTAACAATGCTGTGATAGTTTCAGGTGGACAGTGAAGACACTCAGCCATACATATACGTGTATCTCTTCTACCCCAAATCTTAGTAGGCATATAGTTAGATATGAAAATAAAAGTTGGATGCATATATGAGTGTATGTATATTCATTAATTAGTATACATGCATATTCCCATTTTTTTCACCTGACCTACCTCTTGAGAAGTCTCTATACAGGTCAGGAAGCAACAGTTAGAACTGGACATGGAACAATAGACTGGTTCCAAATAGGAAAAGGAGAATGTCAAGGTTGTATACTGTTACCCTGCTTATTTAACTTATATGCAGAGTACCTCATGAGAAACACTGGGCTGGATGAAGCACAAACTGGGATTAAGATTGCCACGAGAAATATCTAAACTCAGATATGTAGATGAAACCACCCTTACGGCAGACAGTGAAGAACTAAAGAGCCTCTTGATGAAAATGAGAGAGGAGAGTGAAAAAGTTGGCTTAAAACTCAACATTCAAAAAACCAAGATCATGGCATCTGGTCTAACCACTTCATGGCAAATAGATGGGGAAACAGTGGCTGACTTTATGTTTTTGGGCTCCAAAATCACTGCAGATGGTGACTACAGCCATGAAATTAAAAGACACTACTCCTTAGAAGAAAAGTTATGATCAACCTAGACAGCATATTAAAAAGCAGAGACATTACCAATGAAGGTCCGTCTAGTCAAGGCTATAGTTTTTCCAGTGGTCATGTATAGATGTGAGAGTTGGACTATAAAGAAAGCTGAGTGCTGAAGAATTGATGCCTTTGAACTGTGGTGTTGGAGAAGACTCTTGAGAATCCCTTGGACTGCAAGGAGATCCAACCAGTCCATCCTAAAGATCAATCCTGGGTATTCATTGGAAGGACTGATGCTGAAGCTGAAATTCCAATACCTTGGTCACCTGGTGTGAAGAGCTGACTCACTGGAAAAGACCCTGATGTTGGGAAAGATTGAAGGTGGGAGGAGAAGGGGATGACAGAGGATGAGGTGGTTGGACGACATCATCAACTCAATGGACATGAGCTTGAGTAACTCTGGGAGTTGGTGATGGACAGGGAAGCCTGGAATGCTGCAGTCCATGGGGTCGCAAAGAGTCGGACATGACTGAGCAACTGAACTGGACTGAACTGAACTGACTGATTGATAGATGCATATATTCCCTGAGAGGGCCTTGTAGCAGTGACATCCTATTTAGCACCCAGAACTTGGTTTCTAAATACCATTCTCCAATAAAATGAATACTATATATATATAGTATAGGGTTATAGCCCCCAAATAAAATACACACTGATGAATCCATGCTTATATAAATAAATAAGATGGATTATTTCTTCCTTTCAGAGAAATTTCAGTTAATATATGTGGACAGAATGACAGACAGAGGGACATGAAAAATTACCGCTAGAACATTACAGTAAAAGTTGCTGCATATGCTGATAAATGCTAAAAATTAATGAGCAAAGGTTTAAGAAGGAGTTTTAGCATCACCACAATGATTTCTCCTCAAAATATGTACTAATTACTGTGCTGGTTGTTATTATATCCATGAATTCTTTGGTAACCCTCCGTCCACAAGATGGAGATTATTTCTTCTCCACTTGGGTGAGGGCTGGACCTAGCTACTCTATTACCAGTAACAAAGCACATTGGTCCCAGGTTCCTTCTGACCTGATGCCCTGAGGAGGCACCCCACCTCTCTGGGGTTCTTCCTCAGATTTCATGATCCCACTCAATCATGAGAAAACTTCAGACAAACCCAAATCTGGGGACAACCTTCAAGACATCTGACCAGTATTTTTCAAGTGGTCAAGGTCATGAAAGACAAGAATAAACTGAGGGTGTGTCACATATTGGAGGAGACCAAGGAGACACAAAGTCCAATACGATGTGGATGCTGGATCGGACCTTGGGATGGAAGAAAGGGTGTTATTGAAAAACTGGTGAAACTGGAATAAAACCTGTAATGCAGTTAATGGTACCAGTTAATTAATGCAGTTAATTGTACCAGTGTCAGTTTCTTTAGATCATTGTATCATTGTTATGTAAATGCTAACTAAACTTCATGAAAGGTATATATGGCAACTCAATACTATCTTTGCCAATAATCTGTAAATATAAAATTGTTTTAAAATAAAGTGTTTTTTTTTTTTAAGGAATTTTTTGAAGTTCTGTACCTTTGGTATCATCTAATTGTCAACTCTTTGTTTTTTGGTTCTCAGGGAAATCTTCAAAATGGCTGCAATGGGCTATTTCCCTTTTTCCGAGAGAACACTGATCCTGCCCTTTGAGTACTCGTAGCAGCAACAGTAATGATAACAACAGTAGTTTACATTTATTGAGTGCTTACTGCATACCAGGCACCCTGCCAAATACTTTACATAGATCCCTACTCATTTCATGCTCAGCAGTTCTAAAAGGACCTTCTATCCAATTTGATAGAGGTGGAAACTGAGGCAAAGATACGTTATGTCCAAGGATATATGATTAATAGATCTTGAGCAAAATAGGATTCAAACCACTTAAGATGCCAGACTCCATAACCAAGGCTAATTATGACAATAATCTCAGGAGTTAATATGTGCTTAGCAGCAAGTCATTTAAGAATGCTGTTTTGTTGGTCTGCCCACGGTAGCCATCTGGACTGTCTTGTTCCACCGATGAGGGTGCTGAACCCCGGGAAGGAAGCACCTCTCTAAGCCCAGCATCTGGTGAGCCTGACTTCCCTCTCCACCCCGGGTCTGCCTCACTCTCTTTACAAAGATGAGGCTTCTCCTCCCTTGGTTGCCAAACTCAGGGGGAACCCCAGACACATTTTTCAAAGTGATTAAACTGTGCTCTGACGTTCACCCTGCTTTTCAATTGCTTTAAAGTCAAAGTGATTTAAAGCTGTTCCTTGTTAAGTGGATGCAGTGTGGGAACACCACAGGGCCCCTGGATGGCACGGCAAGTGTCTCGCATCACAACACCATCGAAACACTCCCTGCCTACCAGCCTGTGTTGCAGGCAGTTTTTATCAAGACAGACAGCACTCTTTATGTCACAGAGCCTTCCGCTCAAAAACCAAACAACAAAGCCATCTAGCAGAGGAATTTTCTCCCTACTTCCACATCTGAAATGAGCCCTGAGCTAAAAGTGCCATCAGACGCTCTTTCAGAAAAAAATAATGAATCAACAAAGGCACCACAAGCAAGGCAGGAAGGCAGGAGGATGCATTAAAATGACTTTTTAGTCACCCAGCAGAGGTTACTCAGCAGAGCCACTCTTGAGCCAGAAGGGTAAGGTCAGATCGCCTCTGTTGCATATCACCTTCCAGCTTACTGCTTCCCAAAGTAAAGTCTTGAAGTGAACATCAAGGGGTCATTTTGTACAGGAAGGGGATACTATGCTCACAGGAAGCCTGTCCTCAACCCAGCTAAACACGCCTGGAGTCCCTCATCTTCATCTCCATAGGGGTGGTGCCCACTGCCAAGTGTAGGGAAACCAGGGTACCGTGTCACTCGGCAACCATGTGCCATGAGACTAAGGACAGGGAAGGACAATGAAACCGGACCGGAAGGCAGAGCCTCAGGGGTCAGGCAGACAGAATGGACCCATCATTCACAGGTAGAGCTGGATGAGCGTCTTTTCTTTCCAACTTCATGTTTAATACCCATCACTGATGAGCAGGTAGAAGGGGATTGCTTAGATGGAGGTGACCACATGCAGCAGCAATCTCTGCTTAGTCATGTAACAAATATTTACTAAACACTCACCATGTACTAGGCTTTTTGCCAGATGCGGGAGCAGAAGGATTGTAAGACATAGTCTAGGCATTTGAGGAACTCACAGTCTGGTAGAGAAGATGGACTTGTAAACAAGTAATTGTAACCAAGTATGATATGTCCTGATATAAAGGTGGGTATCAGCTTATCAGAAGAACCCGAAGATGGTGGGATTTCCTCTGTTTTGGGAGGACCCAAGATTTTTTATAAGGTTTTTCTTTTTTTCTTCCCATGGGAATAAAACAGTTGCTAGTGTTCAACAATATTTGGCAGGATAGATTTACATACGTCTGCTAGGATAGTGCCATCTATTGTCAGACAAAAACTAACTTGCAGTTTAATTTATCAGCTTCCTTGCACCATTAGCCTCCTCTACAGGATGAGGCTCCTGACCTACCCCTACTCTGTTTTTCTGGGTTTACCTCCAAATGGCTGCATAATGATTCTACTCACTCTGAAATGCTCTTATTCCTCAAATGCATTTCTTTGTGCCCTATCTCTGTGCGTTTGTACATCCTAGTTCTTCTACCTGGATTGTCTTCATAAACGCCGAAAAAAAATACAATCCATCCTTTTAAGGGTCCATCCAATATTGCCTCCTCTAAGTCAACCTACCTAGAAGTAAGGTCTTCCTCTTTGCAGATTTTGCTTGTTCTTTTGTTTGTTTTGTTTTGTTGATCTTTCTTCCCTGACCAGGGATCAAACCTGTGCTGCTTGCAGAGGAAGTTCAGAGTCTTAACCACTGGACCACTTCTTTAACCAGGGAAGTTCCTAAACTCTTCTTCTTTGAACATCTAGAGTGCAATCGTCTGTCTTCTTTATCTTACTAATCACACACTTCCTTACACTGTGGTTATTTCTGCCTCTAAATTATACATGATTTCAGGCTAGGTCCCATGTGACATTTTTAGAAGCTAGCAGAGTAACTGGAACTTTGAATGGTTTCAGCACATTTGGCAAATAAATGCACTTGTGGAAAGAGATGATAATTTGCTAGAAAACTTGGACTTGACCAACCACAAACAAAGTAAAAAATGCTCTACAAAGAGGCAAGATACATTCCTCAATTACCCACCAAAGAAAGCAGAGTGAAGATGCTAAGGACTTTCTCAGATATCTGGTGGGAGCCAGTAGGGTCCCGAGTGTGCAATCTGTGTTATCACATTGTGCCCCATTCATGGGTTAATTCATTACTATCACCATCTTGAAATTCTTAATACTTTGCTAACAAGAGGACCTGCATTTTCAGTTTGATCTGGATTCTGCTTATTATGTAGCTGGTCTTGGATTCAGTTTAAGAAGCAGTTTCAAGATTCAGAGGGATTAGTAAGAAGCATGACATACCAGCCCCCGTTCATCACCTGGAGACTAACAACTGGTGGGCTGCATTCTGTTCCTGCTGAGGTTACAAGGATTCTGCTTCCTTTCTGTCCTGGGTCTTCCCCTCCCTCTGTCCCCATTCCCCAGTCAACTATGTCTGTTGTTGTTGTTATTTAGTCCCTAAGTCATGTCTGACTCTTGCGACCCCATAGATTGTAACCGGTCAGGCTCCTCTGTCCGTGGTATTTCCCAGGCAATAATACTGGAGGAGGTTGCCAATGACTCTTGTGAGTGTATGGATGTGAGAGTTGGACCATAAAGAAGGCTGAGCATTGAAGAATTGATGCTTTTGGATTGTGGTGCTGGAGAAGACACTTGAGAGTCTCTTGGACCACGAGATCAAACCAGTCAATCCAAAAGAAAATCAACCTTCAATATTTATTGGAAGGACTGATGCTGAAGCTGAAGCTCCAATACTTTGGCCACCTGATGCAAAGAGACAACTCATTGGAAAAGACCTTGATGCTGGAAGGACTGAAGGCTAAAGGAGAAGGAGGCAGCAGAGGATGAGATGGTTAGATAGCATCACTGACACATTGGACATGAATTTGAGCAAACTCTAGGAGGTAGTTAGTGGAGGACAGGGGAGCCTGGCATGCTGCAGTCCATGGGGTCGTAAAGTGCTGGACATGACTTAGTGATTGAGCAACAGCAACAAAATGGATGGAAGGTGATGTATTATATTAGTTTGTTAGGGCTCCTGTAACAAAGTACAGGCATACCCCTTTTCATTGGACTTCACTTCATTTCTCTTGGCAGGTATTGCGTTTTTTATGAATTGAAGGTTTGTGGGAAGCCGGTGTCAAGCAAATCCACTAGTGTCAGTTTTCCAACCTATTTTATCACTTCATATGCCTGTGTCATTGTTTCATAATATTTCAAACATTTTCTTTATTATTATAAATGTGATGGTCATCTGTGATCTTTGATGCTACTATTACAAAAAGATTATGATTCACTGAAGGCTCAGATGAAAGTTAGCATTTTTTTATCAATAACATTTTAAAAATTAAGTTACGTAAATTTTTTTTAGATACAATGCTATTTCAAACTTAATAGACTGCAGGATAGTGGGAACAGGGCTTCCCTGGTAGCTCAGTTGGTAAAGAATCTGCCTGCATTGCAGGAGACCTGGATTCGATCCCTGGGTTGGGAAGATCCCCTGGAGGAGGTAATGGCAACCCACTCGAGTATTCTTGTCTGGAGAATCCCCATGAACACAGGAGCCGGGTGGGCTGCAGTCCATGAGGCAGCGGAGTCAGACATGACTGAGTTACTAAGCACAGCAGAAGCACACAGTGGAAACATCACTTTTATACACACTAGGAAACCAAAAAAAAGTTTGTGACTCGCTTTATTGCAATGGTCTAGAGCTGAACCTCAGTATCTCTGAGGTCTGCCTGTTCCACAAACTTACATGCAAATGTATTGTCTCTTAGTTCTGGAGACTGAAAGTTCAGGCTCAAGGCAGGGTTGGTTGCCTCTGAGGACTGTGAGAGAGAATTTTCTCCATGTCTCTCTCCTAGGTTCTAACAACCTTGGACATTCCTTGGCATGCAGATGGTGTTCTCCATGTTTCTCTATATTTGCATGTGTGTCTGTCTGTGTCCATATGTCCCCTTTTCATAAGGATGCTAATCATATTGGATCCTTATGAAAATGTCTGGGGTGGGAAGATCCTCTGGAGGAGGACATGGCACCCCACTCCAGTATTCCTGCCTGGGGAAATCCCATAGACAGAGGAGCCTGGCAGACTATAGTCCATGGGGTCACAAAGAGTGGGACATAACTGAGTGACTAACACTTTCACTGTACCACTAGACCTCACTTTAACTTGATTATCTCCATAAAGACCCAATTGCCAAATTAGATCATTCTGAGACACTAGTGGTTGGACTTACATCTTTTTACTGGGAGTGGTGGGGATGATTCAACCCATTGATAGGTGGATCTCTGTCATACAGAGTTGTTATTATTTGTAATTAAGCTCTCTTGAATAAGATTGGATAGGATTGAATTCACTCTCTCATTTTTTCAGTGGTATTCTAAAGGAACTGTGACTTCTGTACTCTTTTCCCTTAGAATTTTACTATTCAGGGGAAGTTAAAATAATTTCTCTCTGAGCATGTAAATATGTCATTAGGACATGGGTAGATGACGTAGACCTCAGGCTGACCCATGGTTCTTACGGTTTAGCCACATATAAAGCACAGCCTTCTAGACCTACAAGGGGCCCTAAAGGTAACACAATACCTTTGTTTTGCTAATGAAGAAACCCATGTGCAAAAGGTTAAATAATTTGCTACAGAGCACTCAGCTAATTAAGGGTAGATGTAGAATCAAAGCCATGTCATTTAACTCTGAACATGGGCACCCACTTCAGTATTCTTTCTGAGGAAATTCCATGGACAGAGGAGCTTGGTGGGCTACAATCCGTGGGGTCGCAAAGAGATGGACACGATTTGGCAGCTGAGCACATGGGAACTTTTTGATCTATTGTATATTAATATATACAAATAATTATCCTAAAATCCTTACACAGAAGAGCTCTCAGATACACACCACTTGTATCCCCTCACTAATGTTTGCAACAAAGGCTGTAAATGCTTGAAAGTGAAAGTGAAGGTGAAGTTGCTCAGTCATGTCTGACTCTTTGCGACCCCATGGACTGTAGCCCACCAGACTCCTCCATCCATGGAGTTTTCCAGGCAAGAAATGGGTTGCCACTTCCTTCTCCAGGGGATCTTCCCAACCCGAGTATCAAACCCAGGTCTCCCACATTGTAGGCAGATGCTTTACCGTCTGAGCCACCAGGGAAGTCCTCTGTAAGTGCTTAAATGCTCACAAAAGCCAGACTGACATGCAAATCAATCAACCAGGTTGGATGCTGGTTCCAGGGAGCTGTACAAAGCTGAAGAACAGGAGCCTTCTCTATGCAAGGGTGACAGGGAGAGGAACCTGTTCTCAGCCCAGCTGCTTACTGCCCTGTGGGGTCATGTGCTCATTTCCCAGATATTCTTTTATTTAAAGGAAGTCTAATCTGGATTTCATGTAGAAGTTTCCAATTTTTAAAAATGTTAATTTTATTATTTAAAAAAAATTTATTGGACTATGGTTGCTTTAAAATGTTGTATTAGTCTCCACTGTGCAGCAAAGTGAGTCAGCTATACATATGTCCCCTCTTTCTTGGATTTCCTTCCCGTTCAGGTCGTCACAGGGCGCTGAGTAGGGTCCCTGTGCTCTTCAGTTGATTCTCAGTAAGTATCTATTTGACACGTGGTATCAATAGTGTGTATACGTCAACCCCAATCTCTCAATTCATCCTGCCCCGGTCTTTCACCCTTAGTATCCATATGTTTGTTATGTCTGTGTCTCTATTTCTGCTTTGCAAATGAGTTCATCTGTACCATTTTTCTAGGTTCCGTATATACGATTAATATTCAATAGTTGCTTTTCTCTTTCTGACCACTGTATGACAGTCTCTAGGTCCACCCATGGCTCTGCAAATGGCACAGTTTCATTCCTTTTTATGGCCGTAAGTTGAGGGAAAACACTTAAATGTTAAGAAGCACCATATAAGCCAAATAAAATCTGTCAGAGAACCTGGCCAGCGGTAAGCCTCTGATTCATAGCTGTTACTCCTTTCTTGCTCATCTAATAATCCCTTTACTCCTTGGGTATTTCTAGGTTTAAGAACTCAAAGGTATCCTCAGAAACAAATGGAATCACCTTTGACAATACATATTCAAGGCTTTCTGCTGGATTTTCACAAGCTTTCTTTTAAGCCTTTTCATACCATGAATACCTATATCATTGCAAACGGTAGCAAAGTTTGTATAATTAGTAGCCATTGGGTCTAAATTATTTGTCATTTTTTGGGGGGCTCGGCTGGAAGGCTTTAGGGATCTTAGCTTTCTGATCAGAAATTGGACCCAGGCTCCCAGCAGATAGAGGGCAAGGTCCTAACCACTGGCCTGCAAGGGAGCTCCCTGTCATCCATGTTTGACTTTCCTGAAATGTCAGAAGGTTTTGTGAGAAGGAAATACAGTTCTCAGTTTGGGTGGTGGTTGAAAAATCCACCTTCATGGGAAGGGACAAATTTGGAATTTGAGATTAACAGACACATACTATTGTCTGTAAAACAGATAAATGACAAGGACCTACTGTATCGCCAAGGGGGCAGTACTCAACACCTTGCAATAACCTATAAAGCAAAAGTATCTGAAAAAGAATAGATATATAGGTATACGTATAACTGAATCACTTTGCTGCATACCAGAAACACTGTAAATCCACTATACTTCAATAAAAAAATGAAAATTAAAAAAAAAAGCATTGAGCTTCCCACAGGTGAACTTCCAGTTCAAATGCTTTCTGTCAGGGGCCCATCTAATACTGTTGCGATTGTATTTGTACAGATGGTTTATCATATACATGTAGCTGATTCACTTTGTTGGACAGCAGAAACTATCACAACATTGTAAAGCAATTAAATTCCCATAAAATTCAGTAAATAAATAAAATAGTGACAACTCCAGGTTTGAACTTCATGTACTTGCCTTCCTCTTAACTCTCCAGGGCAAGGTGAAATTTTTGTTTTGTGATCTCATATTTTACTGCCAGAGAGTGAGTGAAGACATCTGTTTATTCCTTTAAAGCGCAAGTCACTCACTCATCCCTGCGGGAAGCCTGCCAGTTTTATGTCATTCAGCGACTCCCCGTCCCCCGGTTTTCGCCCTTGGTTTTCTGTTAGTGCTTTTCAGGCGGCCTGGGGTGCCAGTGGGCATGTTTTCCGTGACTTTCAACCTTTGACGCGCTGGATCTGAGGTGACATTCTTCAGACAACATGGATGCGTTCCCCTTCCTTCTCTGTCCCTCTTAGGCAGGCAGGCACTCTGGTTGTGTTTTTCATTCTTCCCAGTGTGGAAATTGTGTGGAAGACAATAGGCTTGTTTCTAATTTGGTGTTTCCGAAAGCTTGGCAAAATAGAAATAAGTCTGTATTCAAAAGTTGAAAAAGAGCATGTAAATAGCAATAACTGAAATTTGTGATTAAACAATTAACAAAAAAGAACCTTATGAAGTCATTAAAAAGTATAAAGAGGGAGGCACTTCCTGCTTGATCATTACTGGGTTTGAACTGTTATTATTTAACGTTGACTGAGCACCAGCCACATGGGAGGCAGCCTGGGAACGGCGGAATTGGAAACAGTCATTTCCTAGTGATATTCTCACTGGCGTTTCTTCCCGGCCGGAAAACCTGGAAAGTGTTAGGTAGCACTCTACCCAGACAGAGAAGTAAAGAAAGGGGCTCTCAACAACATGGGTTTCGGGGACCAAGGTAAAGAGAACATCAGCTTTGGAGCAAAACAGACAGACAGATGGACAAACAAAACTGAGTTTGAATCTTGTCTTCCCTCTATCTATTATTGGGATTGTGGGCAAATCATTTTTTTTCTCTCCGCCTCAGTTTCTTCATCTATAAAATGGGAATAATACTACATCTCTTACAAAGTTTTCGGGGGAATGGATGATGATCCACATAAAGTCAAAGAACATCCTAAATACTTAGGAAAAGGTCGCCATCTCATGATTATTGATGCTAAGCATCTTCATTCATAACAATCTCATTGTTTTATAACATTGATTAATTCTAAGGATATTTAAATGTCATAAAGAATTTAAGAAAGAGGAATTTAAAGGGATCAGGGAAAAGTGTACCAGTCAGTTAGGATTATGTTATTTCATTTGGCTTTAAGCCAAGCAAATGTTGAGCTGCCAGTTAAAAATGTACCACCTGCCTTCCCCTCCTCTTTAACATATTCTTTAAAGTAACATGGTGGAAGGTATCCAGCTAGACTCGGAGCATGCTGTTTAATTGCACTTTTGAGCAATCCTCGTTTTGGACCTGTAAACAATGAAGGTATTTGAAGGCTTGCACCCTCTACCCGCATGTTTAAAGGGAACACTGCTCCAGACAAGCGCAGTTATAATATATTTTTACTTGGGATTTATCTCTGTTCATATAAAATTATATTATTTTCCCCTATGAATAGTAACAGATGCAAGGAGAAGATTCCGTAAAAATGCCTTAGTAGAGACAAGGATATTTTCACTTGTGAGAGCCGAGACACGTTAAGTGAAGGCAGAGAACAAAAGCTCTCTTCCTCAGCAGGGAATGCAGTTTGATGACCCAATGCAAATAGTATACCCCTTGGAAAGTGCTTGATATTACAAGTATCATTTTGCAGTGTGTGCTCCTCTCAGTGTTTTGCTATCTTATTTTAATGCACATGATTAGCACTAGAAGTGGAGAGAGTCGCAGGTAAGAGATTACATAAACCCGGAAGATGTAGAGGCAGTGGTCAGGACGAAACCGAGGGGCAGGCACTCCAGGTGCCCAGAGATGGGCTTACCTGCCCCATTCTGGTCAAAGGAAGACAGCAGCAGTGCAGTGGAGCTCATCAGGCAGGAACATTCAGCAGGGCCACTTCTTGCAGATAAATTTGATTTTTAAAAGAATTAAAAACGTCCAGTACAGTGTTTGGAACATGTGTGTGTGTATGCTAATCACTCAGTTGTGTCTGACTCTTTGCGACCCCATGGACTGTAGCCCACCAGGCTCCTCTGTCCATGAGATTTGCCAGGCAAGAATACTGGAGTGGGTTGCCATGCCCTCCTCCAGGGGATCTTCCCAACTCAGGGATTGAACCTGAGTCTCCTGCATCTCCTGCATTAACAGGTGAATTTTTTACTACTGTGCCACCCGGGAAGCCCATTTGGAACACAGTAGACACTCAATACTGGAAATTTATTATTTTTTAGCCTCTTTTCTTTCAGGAAGTATGATATTATTGCTGGCAAGTAGAATATTGGAGACTATTGATTGAGCACCTATTATGCAGCATGAATCTTCTAATGAAAATGCTTTTTGCTTGCATCATAGCCCTTAAATTTTTTGTTGTTGTTGTTCCTGGGAATTCACCTTCCTTGAATTCTTGTGACAGGCTCTGTGACGCTGGCCACACTAGGTTTTCAGGTTTCTCCTGTGGCCTTCATCATTCTCCCCCTGGGCCAGAAGTCGAGCTGGGGCAGGCTGTATGTGCTCAGTTGCCCATCTGTGTCTGACTCTCTGCGACCCCATGGCCTGGAGCCTGCCATGCTCCTCTGTCCATGGGATTTCCCAGGCAAGAATACCGGGCTCCCATTTCCTTCTGCAGGGTGTCTTCCCAACCCAGGTCAAGTTGTTTGAATAAAAATTATTATTGAGGGGGCCCACCATGCATCTTGTGGGATTTAGTTTCACCACTAGGGATTTCAGCAGTGAAAGCACGGAGTCCTGAACACTAGGCCACCAGGGAACTCCACACAGGAGCCTCCTGCAGAGCACAGGGAGCTCTGCTCAATGTGATGTGATGACCAAAGTGGGAAAAGACTTTGGAAAAGACTAGACACGTGTATGTGTGTAACTGAATCACTTTGCTGGGCGCCTGAAACTAACACAACCTCGCTAGTTAATTGTGTGTGTGTGTTAGTTGCTTAGTGGTGTCTGACTCTTTGCAATTGTACCCCAATTCAAAACAAAAAGTTAACAAACAGAACAAGCAACCAAACCAAGCAGAAGAAGACAAGATCCTACCTCAGAACTCAACCCGAGTAAAGCAAGAGGCCCCGAAGGGCTTCAGAGTTGAAAATTTTCCATGAACTTTGGATGTTTTTTCCCTTGACAGCTGTTCCTTTTTACCCCCTTTTGGGCAAAACTTTGATCTCTAAGGGTTCTTCTTCAAATTTACATTGACAGACAGTGGGCTGTGACCCAGGGAATCTGCTTTGGTATCAAGCTGCCAGGTGGTGTGGAGGCTGCTGGCTCCAAGACCACACTTGGAAGAGAAGAAATCAGGAGACCGTCTTATTAGGGTACCTATCAGTCATGATTAAAAAGCAGAGACATTACTTTGCCAACAAAGGCCCGTCTAGTCAAGGCTATGGTTTTTCCAGTGGTCATGTATGGATGTGAGAGTTGGACGGTGAAGAAAGCTGAGTGCGGAAGAATTGATGCTTTTGAACTGTGGTGTTGGAGAAGATTCTTGAGAGTCCCTTGGACTGCAAGGAAATCCAGCCAGTCCATCCTAAAGGAGATCAGTCCTGGGTGTTCACTGGAAGGACTGATGCTGAAGCTGAAACTCCAATACTTTGGCCACCTCATGCGAAGAGTTGACTCATTGGAAAAGACCCTGATGCTGGGAAGGATTGGGGGCAGGAGGAGAAGGGGACAACAGAGGATGAGATGGCTGGATGGCATCACTGACTCGATGAACATGGGTTTGAGTAAACTCTAGGAGTTGGTGATGGACAGGGAGGCCTGGCGTGCCACGATTCATGGGGTCGCAGAGTCGGACACAACTGAGTGACTGAACTGAACTGATCAGTCATGAGTTCTTAAGATTGCATGGCTCAGTGAAATAACAAGTGATTCTGGCAGATATTGAACCCCTGCTATTTGTAGCATGAACTATAACATTGTAATTTATAGCATATAGACGTAAAACCAGAAAGTCTTTTTGAGTAGGTGAAAGCTTTCAGTTACTCTTTGCTTTTTTGACTTTCCTCAGTCGTTGTCCAAAATAGAAGTTTAAGAGGATGACAACAAAAATCAAATTTTGTAACTCAGTTATCAGTTGTTACAAATAGATTCTCTATCCCAGACTTCTGAACCATATTATTCATTGACAATATATTGGGCTTGTTTTAATTAATTCTTTTCCTTGGCTGAGCAGTAAGTTTCACGAGTGAACACAAATTTTGATTTTGGAGGCTGAAGAATTATAGGTCTGATGAAGAACTAGAAAATCTTTATACCCAAAGGACTCTTGAGCCCATTTTGGGGAGAGTTGTAAAGGAGTGTATTGTTGTGGGATGGAAAATGGTGGTTTTCTTCTACACTTAGCAATTTCATAGCAATGATACAGCTGAGTACTACAGGAAACCACCCAAATACTTGGCAGAAGTAGAATACCAATGGTTTATGTCTAATTAAACTTGCTTATTTTATTTATTTTTTCTTGGTGTGTGTATGGCCTTATTTCAGGTTTGAGTTCATGCTGTGATATGAAGACTTACTGCAGGTGAAATACAGTCTGAAAAGAAAGGCTATTTTTCTTGTCTGGGCTCATTTTTTCCCTGAATCTTTTCTTTACTTCTTTGCATCCATCCCCTCATAGCAGGCACCTATTGCTTTATTTTCTCTCCCTCTTGTCTTTTATGCAAGATTCTTAGGGAACAATATAATACCAGCTATTGGAAGTATACCTACAAACCCATATGCTTTTCCAAAGCATAATTACACTTAAAAATCTCACCTTTATACGAATTGAAAAGTGATGTCCCAGGTATTTGAAAATTACCAGTTGATGAGCTGATAGCCCCAAGGAAGATTACAGAGCTTCTGGCTGGAGCACAAGGTGGGAGTTGGGTAGGGATTTGTTTGAAGACTAAACTAGCCCTTCCAGCTCACTTTTAAGTTCTTTCGGACTCAACTAAATTTGTAATTAGTCAACAACTGATCAATACCATGGGCTTTATGTACCAAGGACTCTTCTTCCCCCCTCAGTCAGTTCAGTTCCGTCGCTCAGTCGTGTCCGACTCTTTGTGACCCCATGAATCGCAGCATGCCAGGCCTCCCTGTCCATCACTAACTCCTGGAGTTTACCCAAACCCATGTCCATTGGGTCGGTGATGTCATCCAACCCTCTCATCCTCTGTCATCCCCTTCTTCTCCTGACCTCAATCTTTTCTAGCATCAGGGTCTTTTCAAATGAGTTAGCTCTTCCCATCAGGTGGCCAAAGTATTGGAGTTTCAGCTTCAACATCAGTCCTTCCAATGAACACTCAGGACTGATTTCCTTTAGGATGGACTGGTTGGATCTTCTTGCAGTCCAAGGGACTCTCAAGAGTCTTCTGCAACACCACAGTTCAAAAACATCAATTCTTTGGCGCTCAGCTTTCTTTATAGTCCAACACTCACATCCATACATGACTACTGGAAAAGCCATAGCCTTGACTAGATGGACCTTTCATGGCTGCAGTCACCATCTGCAGTGATTTTGGAACCCAGAAAAATAAAGTCTGTCACTGTTTCCACTGTTTTGTCATCTATTTGCCATGATATGATGGGACCGGATGACATGATCTTTGTTTTCTGAATGTTGAGCTTTAAGCCAACTTCTTCACTCTCCTCTTTCACTTTCATCAAGAGGCTCTTCAGTTCTTCTTCACTTTCTGCCATAAGGGTGGTGTCATCTGCATATCTGAGGTTATTGATATTTCTCCCGGCAATCTTGATTCCAGCTTGTGCTTCATCCAGCCCAGTGTTTCTCATGATGTACTCTGTATATAAGTTAAATAAGCAGGGTGACAATATACAGCCTTGACGTACTCCTTTTCCTATTTGGAACCAGTCTGTTGTTCCATGTCCAGTTCTAACTGTTGCTTCCTGATCTGCAAACAGGTTTCTCAAGAGGCAGGTCAGGTGGTCTGGTATCCCCATCTCCTTCAGAATTTTTCAGTTTATTACTCTCTAGAGTCAAATGTTTGGCTTCTCTTTACACAAGTAGAGTTTTGTTTGTTTGTTTGTTTATTTTTAAACACAAATTTGAGCTAGTAAGGCAAAAGGCTGAGTAGAGTCTGTTCAGTCACAGAAAACCCAAATTGTCGATGCCTTTCTATTGTGCTTTTTTTCCCCCCCTTTAAACAAAACAACCACCAATAAAGTAGGCTGTTCCACTTGGGCCGGTGCAGACACACAGCCATCACACAGTCGCATGGGTAGTTAGTAACATGAATGCAGTCATCACATTCTGAGATGTGCACATATCTATCCAAGCAGAGGGGAAATCGTGTAATTAATTTTGAGGCTGTTATGATGTTTCAATTGATTTGGATCAGAAAAAAGAGAACAATTAAGAAGAATCAGAAAACAATATTCTGTTTAGTATTCTAAAGGGAAGAGAAAAATTAAATAGGAGTTTAATTGAAAAATTCTGATCTATATGAGGGAAACCAAAAGTTATGTAAAAAGGAATCCTGACTTGTTATAGGGGCACTACTAATTGGGCTAGCATCTTGTTCAAAAAATATAGATTCTAAAGACCACAGTCTTCAAGAGGGTCAAAAGATCATAAGTCAAAATATTGAAACAGTTTCAGGTACCCACTTAACCTCAAACTTTTGCTTAAATGGTATCCTTCTGGGATTATTCTAGTGGAAAACTATTACTCTATATCAATTCTTAATACAAAGTATAAAATACTGTCATTTAGTCATTCTGTAGCCTTTTGTGTGTCATTTTACCTTCTTCATGTGGCCCTTTACCTATAGGCATACATATGGCTGTTTTCACAGCCTCAATCTTTCTGAAAATGTCATTAATAACTGATTTATCTCACACACAAAAAACATATTGATAAGTTTTCAGGCTAATGATACAGAATAAAATTCTTTAAAAATATCAATACATTAAAAAAAATTTCAAAATAGCCTTGCAAAATAATAGCTAAAATCATGTTGTGGAAAAACTGTATTGTTTTATACATTTATATATTTATCAATTACTTAATTATTTACTAAGTGTCTACTATTATATAATTTTATTTCCTACTGCCACTTCTTAATTCTTGTTAGGAAAAAAAACACAAGGATTCCCTTGTGTCTACTGTACTCATGAGCACAAATTTTCAGGAAAACAAACTGCAGCCTTAGAGCCCCCAAGACCATGTCTTTTGGAATTCTAATTAAATAAATAATTATGATAGGCAGGAAAATATATATCATATCTACCACAGGTTCCACTGCTTAAGAATTTGATTTAAAAACAGTGGCATGCCTATGAATTGTGGCTGGATTTTTATCCTAAAAAGGGACTAAAATTAGTATTCAGTAAGTTTTGTTCAAATTGCATAATTCATTTTCTTCTGATAAGTGTAGTTGCATGACCTCAGATCTCCTCATGAGCCAGTTTACTAGAATGATGTTTTGCTGATCATCTAAGAAAGCTGGAGTCAAACGGAAAGAAATGGACAAAGGCTATCTATTACAAAGGCAACCATTTCCGGCTTTCAGTTAGATGCACTTATAGCCAGGAGGTAGAATTCTCCTTTCCTGGGAGTTTAGCATTTCGGTTTTGTTGAATTTAAAATATTCAGTATGTTGAGAGAGAGCACTTGAGGCAGGCGAGGTAAGATGAGGAGTCTTTTCTGCCTTCAAAACTTGATGTGCTAATTTCAGAGGTCCAGGGTAAAATGGTAAGGCCCTGTTAATCCTTGCGATGGAAAACAGCCTGCTAGAATATACAGCATTCTATCTATTTCACTGCCCCATTCTAACATTCAATAGATAAATAATCCAGCCTTGTTCACCCCACCTTAAAGGATGAGTAAACTTTCAGCTGACTGAGAAGTCGCCTCACAGCGAATCTTTTCTCGGCTCCTTTGCCACCCTCTTTTCCTCTCTGACCAAACAGAAGTTAGCTGGGAATAGTGTGGGGTGTTTCGCGGGCGTGTGAGGATGTAGGCGGGTGGATTTCATGCACCTTCACCTACTCTAACCAACTCTTTGAAGGTAGAGTGAAAGGAAGGTGAGCAAGCAGAAGCCGCTGAGTGTGGACAAGCAAGATTGGACAGAGGTGCTTGAAAAAACTTGAACTGCCTTGTATTTTTGTTCCATCCACTCCCCAATCTCTTTTTCTTTCTCAGAATTGCACTCTCTTCACATCTCCCCAGCTCTTCGCTTTGTTCCGAGCTCCACTACAGAAAGATGGTCCTGACATCCTTCCTTGAGAGTAGAGAGTCTTGTCGGGCGGCTGTCACTTATCCCGTCCTCATATGAAACGGACCCCTCTCAGATCCCTTCTTCTCTGGTTAAGTAGCTGTTCTGAGGACAATGTTTGCATTTCAACTCAAAATAACAGCGAGTCAGGGTGGTACAGAACCTAGATTGCAATCCTTTCAAAAAAGAGTACCATTTTTGAAGCTTAGGATTCCTCTGATTACATAAAAAAAGAGCCTCTAGGTATAAGATGCTGGGAAACCCTGTTTCTTCCTTCCAATCACCCCTTGCGTCCCACCCCTTTATGAATAACCAGTGAGTGTACTGCAGAAGCTTTCTTACCTGGTTGCTGAGGTCTTGGTCTCCTTGGCAACTAAACTTCTCAGAGATTACAGGCAAAATGTTTCCTTCAGTCTTGGAGCTGTTTTAATGCTTTCAAATGTCAGAAGGAAAGATTCTACAGTCCCATGGGTGCGGGTGTGCATGGGGCAAGAGACAATATTTTAAACCATGCTTAGTCAATTCTTCACTAGGCAGTGACCTTCAAAAGGTGTGCAAATTATTCAAATGAAAGCTAATGTAAATAAATTGTGAAAGAGGTTTGGAATTGAAGCAGAGAGAGGCTCCCCTATTTGACTGACCCCAAAGCACTGGGTCTGGGGCATCTTGGTTCCCTGGACCCATCCATTTTCAAGGCAATAGAAATTTGCTTTTACGACTGCTGGGCTAAAAATGGCAAAGGGAGTGGGTCATAAAACATCCTAGACTGACTTTCATTTTGAGTGCAAAGAAAATGCAGCCTTTCACATTTCCCTATTACTTAGTAAACCCTTCTCATGAGCCTCCACCTACCAAATTTCAGTTTTGGGGGGCTTATCTTTAATGAATTCCTAAATTTGGACATCATTGCTAACTAATGTGGTCCAATAGAGATGATGATTTTTCAAACTCTTCTCCAGTCCTCAGACCCCAAACTTTTTCCCCCTCAACAGAAACTGCCAGTTGTGGGAGAGGGGTTACCTTCTCAAGCTGGGAGAAAATAGATTCCTGGATCTTTGGTCATCAGAGCTTGCTCTGGGATGATGGCCTCTGAGATGTGGTGGGGTCCATTCTGGGGGTATCTACTGCTGAAGGCTGCCTCTGGTGGGCCTTGGGGTCTCTGTCCTGGCACAGTCAGGACACAGTGGTCCCCTCTTGCTGACGTGGTCGCATGTGGGCATCCTTGGTGCAATGGATCCTCCTGAGGGACAGCAACAGCTCCCGTACTTCAGGGTCAAACCTGCCTGGTAGAGCTCACCTGGACGTGCTGGCCACTTCCTCTCACCACGGTGACTAAGCCAGACCTTCAGCTGCTTAGTGCATCCACTGAAAACGAGCTTTTACTGCCATTATGATTTTTTAGTCTTAGACTGGGTTCCATGCAAGTGGGCCCATATCTGTCACCTTAACTTCAAAGTCCCCCATCAGCAGACAAACCATCTTACTCATGATTCATAAGATCTGACTACTATGACTGATACTTACAAGGTCCTTAGTGTTTTTCTGCTGAATTACTGAACAACTTCTCTGAGTTCTTAAAAAATAGAAGTCTTTAGCCCAATTACATTTATCCTCAAATATTTTTCAAGTGTTCTCTCCAATTCATTCTTATTTAAGAAAGGAGTTGATGAGTATCAAGCCATTTAGGTAAATTTGTCACAGAAAAAAATTCAAAGGCAGAAAGTATTCTAGAAGTGACTTGTTAAGACACCCCAATGAGATTCTCTATTACCTTGCCAGGAAAACAACAGCCCATCATCAATATAGGTAATTGCTAAAGCACATTGATAGGAAAAGCATCTTAATTAAAGATTCTATTGGAAACATATGTGAACCAAACCAATTTCCAAGCCACAGGGCAATAATAACCTTTCTATCTAATATGTTTCCTATTTTTATGAGCACTTATTGTTTGGAGCAATACTGTCTAATTGGACGAAGCACGGGGGAAAAAGAGCATTAATGGTCCTTTCTCTGCGCTTGATGCAGTCTTGGAATGGGAGTGTGGCTGCAGAGAGAGGGGTGTTAAAGCTCCAAGGAACTTGACTTCTGGGGCGTCATAGACAAGGAGCAACCCTGACTGAGCCCACGGGGGAAGATGTGGTTGCTGTTAATCTATTTGCATTGAGGTGTCAATGCCAACTCAGATTCCCCCTGTTACTCAAACTTCTTGTCAGACTGAGTCAGTTCTTTCTCAGTTACTGAATCCCACAAGAAGGTGGCAAGTGCTGAAATACCATCCGCAGATGAATGGATGAAGAAACTGCAGTGTATGTAAATAATGCTTGGCCATAGAAAAGAAGGGAATCCTGGCTTTTACGACAACGTGGATGGAACTTGAGGATATTACACTCGGCGAAACAAGCCAGACAGAGAGAAACAAACACTGGATGCTCTCACCTACAGGCAGAGTCTTAAAAAGCCGAATTTGTGAAACAGGGAGTAGAACGGTGGTTGCCGGGGACAGAGGGTTTGGGGGAAACAGGGAGATGTCAGGCAAGGTGCACAAGCTCCCAGCTACGAGATGACTACGCCCAGGGGATCTAATGGACAGCATGGCGACTATCGGTAGCAATGCTGTGTTGTGTACCTGGGGCTTCCCTGGTGGCTCAGTGGTAAAGAATCCACCTGCCAACGCAGGCGATGCAGGTTCGATCCCTGGCTCAGGAAGATCCCCTGGAGAAGGAAATGGCAGCCACTCCAGTGTTCTTGCCCGGGAAATCCCACAGACAGAGGAGCCTGGCAGGCTACAGTCCATGGGGTCGCAAAAGAGTTGGGCACCACTTAGTGACTAAACAACAACAACAACAAATTGTATACTTGAAAGTTAGAGTAGATTTTGTAAAAATTTTTATTGGAGTCTAGTCGCTTTACAATGCTGTGTTAGTTTCTACTGTACAGCAAAGTGATTCAGCTCTGTGTATGCATATATCCCCTCTTTTTTGGATTTCCTTCCCATTTAGGTCACCACAGAGCGCTGACTAGAATTCCCTGTGCTATCTGGAGGCTCTCATTGATTATATACTTTACACATAGGATCAATAGTGTACATGGGTCAATTCCAACCCCCCAATTCATCCCACCCTCTTTTTCCCCTTGGTGTCCATATGTTTGTTCTCTACATCTGTGTCTCTGTTTCTGTTTTGTAAATGAGATCATTTATACCAATTTTTTCAGATTTCCCTTAAACGTATTAATATATGGTATCTGTTTTTCTCTTTCTGACTTACTTCACTTGTATGACAGACTGAAAGTCCATCCTTGTCTCTACAAAGGACCCAAGTTTGTTCCTTTTTATGGTTGAGTAATATTCCATTGTGTATATGTACCCCATCTTCTCTATCCTTCCCCCTCTTGATGCACATCTAGGTTGCTTTCATGTCCTGGCTATTTTTAAATAGTGCTGCTATGAACATTGGGGTGCCTGTGTCTTTTTGAATTGTGATTTCCACACACACACAAATTGGTAATTATGTGAGAGAATGGGGCTGTTAACTAACCTTATTGTAGTAATCATTTTGCAATTTATATCAATATGTATCAAAATCACCACACTGTACACCTTACACATATATGTTATATGTCACTAAAATCTCAATACAGCTGGAAATAAAACTTATATGAGTTGGGGGGAAAAAAATGCAAAGTAAAACTTGAAATGTAAGATAAAAAAAGAGAAAGTTGAAATTGCCATTAGAAGTCATAACATCCAAATCCTGAACAATGTACAACTTCTTTCTACCTGCAATAAAAGATGAAATCTTAAAATAAAAATGGGTATTATTTGTGGATACCTTTAACATTATCCATCGTGAAATATTCTGATGTCAAATTCCTTTTGACTTTTTCTGATAACCCTTTAATTATTTACTAGACTTAGAGATGTTCTGGGGCTTGGAAGGGTAGGGGGAAGAAAGCTGACATCTGAAGAAGTGAGTAATTTATAACGGAACTAAAATATTCATAAAATGACAACTCAGATACTTCAATTAACACCATCCATTCTATTTCTGTCCCAGATAGTAAATGTAACTTATAAATAATGTTTATTTTACAGTAAGGGATGCATTTCTGAACTGAGCAGCACATTGGATGTCACAACCTTTGAACTAATTTGATATTTTTAGATCTGGGATAGAAAATGGATTCTCTCAATATACATTTACTATAAATAGTAGACATGGGAATTCTGCTTAGTGAATTCACTTTCTGAGCCAAGGATTCTTCAGTATTCCCAAGAAGGCTGGTCATTTGTTAAACTTGGTTACCTGACAACATTTTGCATTGGTTTGTTATACAGGGAGGACTCAGATACACAGAATTGGATAAATCAAAATCCTTAGTTCATTATACATTCTTATAATTGGTCTTTGTATGGTTCAGTTTGATTTAGTTATGCAGTGGGGTAATTAATTATTTAAAATATGTAAACAGTGCTTGCACAAGCTTCAAACAAAACAAAGCGGAATCTTGATAATAACCTGCGTCTAACTATGTACCCTCCCCATGAGCTTGTCCTCTATCTTCTCCTGATTGGAGGGGAAATTAGGAGTCAGAATAGATAAGTGACTTGCCCAAGGTCACATACTAGGTAGAGATGGATTCCAAATACAGCCCTGAAACTCTAAACCATTAGCTCTTAGAAAAATATCAGTGTGTCAGTGATGTTTTCAGCAAGAAAAAAAAAAAAACGGTAGGAAACGAAAGAATGAAGGAAAAAGTCTTCAGGGAAGAGATGACACTTTATCTCAATGTCAGCAGGTGAATTATTTATTACACAACAGCTAAAAATTGGGAAACATTGAGGACTATTCTGTAAGCGATATGTACTTTTTGCAGACCTGTGGCCTTAGTTACCTGTCAAGGCAATATATATATAATACAGTAAGCTCCCTACATACAAACCTTCAAGCTGCAAACTTTCAAAGATGCAAACACGTGTGCTCACATGTCCGGTCAGGTGAGTTCGTTCGCATGTCTGGCGTACATTGTCCCGTGCGTGCATCTTCTACAAGTGGTTGTGCTTTTGTGTACTTTACAGTACTGTAGACAGTACAATAGTACAGTATCTTTATTTCAGCCCAGGAGGTCCCGAAGCAAGTGTAAAAGCAGCAGTGACGTAGCTCACACTACTGTTCAAGGTACTATACTGTAAGATTTAAAATGTTTTCTTCATTTTTGTGCATGCTTTTCATGTATTACTAGCATGAAAAGTATGATCAGCCTATTGCAGTACAGTACTATATAGCTGATTGTGTTAGCTGGGTACCTAGGCTAACTTTGTTGGACTTACAGACAAATTGGACTTACAAACTCGCTCTTGGAGCAGAACTCCTTTGTATGTAGGGGCTTACTATATAGGAAAAGGCAATAATCTATAAACCTGAACACTTGTAAAGCCATATGTACGTACACTGTTTACATTTACTGAGCACTCTTAAATAATTAATATGCTTCATTTGTGCAGGCTAGACTTTCCATCATTACGTGCCACATATGATTTAAAAAATTATCACCACTTGTCCCCTTTTACCAGAGAAGGCAATGGCACCCCACTCCAGTACTCTTGCCTGGAAAATCCCGTGAACAGAGGAGCCTGGTGGGCTGCAGTCCATGGGGTCACTGAGTCGGACACGACTGAGCAACTCCACTTTCACTTTTCACTTTCATGCCCTGGAGAAGGAAATGGAAATCCACTCCAGTACTCTTGCCTGGAGAATCCCAGGGACGGGGGAGCCTGGTGGGCTGCCGTCTATGGGGTCGCACAGAGTCGGACACGACTGACGCGACTTAGCAGCAGCAGCAGCAGTCCCCTTTTACATAGCTATCCATGCAACACCACCTCCCTCAACACAACCACCTTGGAACACTTGGCATTTGCTCCAACAATGGCTGCCAACTTCTTGAAATGTTTTTGGAGCTTCTTTAATTGGATTTTCACTTGTTGCCTTCTTGAGAGATGTCTAATAAAACCAATATCGTTATTTTAATGCTCCATCTCCCCACACTGTTCCCCCCAGAGTAGCATCATTCACATTATGTCAGTTAGGATTTTGAGCTGCAAGCAACAGAAACTGACTCTTACAGATGTAAGTAGAAAAGAAGGCTCTTGGTGGAAAATTGAGTAGCTCATAGACTTTCAGAGGATATTGGAGAACCAAGTTTTTCAGACAGGCAGATAGTAAGGGCCTTCGTGCAGTAAGAAGCACAGCCCAGGTAACTCCCGTGACCCAGCATCATGAATGCATAATTGAGCGCGGGCTGTCACCCCATCAGCATGGAGACTGCCCGCTGCCGCTGCCCCCAGGGCCGGAAATAATTCTCCCGATTCTTCTTGCTTGGTAAGCCAGCTCCAGATTCAGAATCCTGGTGGGGTCCCTCTGATTTATTCAAATTTCATCATGATGCTATGATTTACAGAATAGCTGAGAAAAGTGCTGTCCGGCTTTCTCACCTTTTTAGTGTTCTGGACTTCTCTTCCTGTACGGCAGAGATGGAGACAGGCTCCCGAACACGTGTGCCCTCCGTCTACAGTACAGAGCTGTTTCTGCTCATCTCCTCGACAGAGTCCATATTTCCTAGACCACTTTGCATTTAAATGTGTACACGTGACTTGTTCTAATGAATGAAACAAAAATGGAGACGATAGTGTCGCTTCTGGCTGATGCGGTTAAGGACACGTGTTCCTTTCCCTGCTTTCTCTTTCCCCTTCCGTGGGACCTTGTATTGAAGATGCTAGGGACTGGAGATAGAAAAAACCCAGAATGATGAACACAGGGAGGAAGGCCAGCTGAATTCCAACGCGGGGCTCCTATGTGAATGAAAAGTCAACTTTTGAGATCTGTGGCATTTATCAATCACAGGTACAGTCATTATTAATATTTTTCTATGCTTCACACTCAGTCCTTCTTGGTATTGATTATTGGACTGGCTTTTGACATAGATACACCTCGAAGACTGTTGAAGGTGTGACTGAATGTACCTATTGAGTTGTGAGGGAATTGATTTATCTTAAGGATAAATTAAAGATAGGGACCTTCGAGAAAGTCCCTAGCATCTCTTAGAAGCAGGCGGAAAGCTTCCAGCGTCCCCGACATGACACACTAGTGAGTGGCCCCGTCTAGAGCCATGCTCCTTGGTTGTGCCCTGTGCTGTCTTTAATCCCAAGGCTCAAATGTAGTTGTATCTAGATCTAATTCTTACAAGGAGTTTCAATCTGCTCCAATGTATACGTATTTAAAAAATGAACCAATCTCATAATTCCGTACCCATGTCATTAATAACAAATTACTTGCAACACACCCTACAGTCACGGAGCACCTCCTGAAGTCAGGAGCCCCAGATGAGCATTTTCCTGCCAGTTTAGGCTTGCACAGAAAGCCACTGCGGAAAAGAACGGGGTTCTCTCGGTGCTAGGAAAAGACACTTCCTGCTCCTTAGCATGAACGCAGCCTGTAAACAGCTCCACTTCCCAATGCACCCTTACTCCTCCCTGTCACCTTGACAAAAACCTCCTGTCAAATCTTTGCAACCCGTCTGTGATGTCACACTCTTTCATAAATCTCTTCTTGTTTTTGATTTGGTCGTATAATCTCCTGCTTATGAATATGACATGGAAGAGCCTTGTCAAGCTCCCTTGGTGTCTCCAGGCCAAGCATTTTTTCCCAAAGAATAATCTTATCTATGCAGAATGACCCAGCCTGCAGAGAATTCTCCTTCTGAGTTTTACATTCTAATATCACTTGGTCCACTTAATGCTTCTTGTTGACAGGGTAAATGAGATTTTTCTCTGAGTTAATTCTAATTAAACTCAAGAGATGCATCTTATACTCCCTTGGGAGTCCGCAGAGAACACGTTCTGGGGACACTTCCCTCCAGCGTCATCTTCCAGGTAAGGAGCTGTGCTTGGAAAGGTTAACCGTGGGATGCAGAAGTATTAGTCCCTATAGGATAGTCTCCAGGGTAAGTAGACCCTTCTGATAGACAATGATGGCACCTTAAGGATCATCAGAAGCCAACAGTATGTGTCTTACAAGGCATTTTCTAAATGGGGACTGAACTGTATCCTGCTGGATGGGATTAGGTGGTAGACAGATCAGGAAATCCAGCCAGCTCTCCAAATGTTTTTAGGGAAAACATTTTTTTTAAAAAAACTTTGTTTATATTTTGTCCTAAACTTCTTGGAAAAAACTCCCCAACTTCCCAGTGTTCTGTTACCCAAGTTGTTTGGGTTTTACAATACCACCCAAGGCATTAGGAACAGAGAACATAGGGAGTGTTTCTCTTTTCTGTATAAATAGTTTAAGTCCTCCAGGATTGAGTCAGTGCCCTCAAAGGTAAATTTATTTGTTGACAAACCTAGGATTTATCGTGGAGAATCGAGACAAAGGGCTCCTTCAAGTTATAGTCTCTCTTCTGGAAAATTCATCTCATGAGGGTGAGAAGAGAAAAATTCCATGCCAGCGGCAGGCACCAAAGTGGGGCCTCCAAGAGTCACTGCTTTGGCACTTCCACGTGTTTCCTGCTGTCACATACAGCTTCCTCTCTTCCTTTCCAGACAAGCTTTCTTCTTCATCTTTTTAATAGGCTAGGATAGGGGACACAAGTCAGCAAGGGACAAAGAAGATTGGAGAAAGAAGGAAGAAGCAGGGCCAAATTTTTACCAACTCTGGGAATCATGAAATCATGTGGTAGACAGATCATGGGTGGAAAAGGAAATGGCAATCCACTGTGGTATTCTTGCCTGGAGAATCCCCATGGACACTGGGGCCTGGGGTCGCAGAGTCAGACACAACTGAAGTGACTTAGCAGCAGATCAGGAAATCCAGCTTTTGGTTTCTCAACTCTACACTTCTCTAGATGCTTTTAGGAAAAAACCTTTTTTTCAATTTTACTCAGGTATAATTGACAAATAAAAATTGTAACATATGTGAAATGTGCAAGGATATAATTTGACATATGTAAAAATGGTATGGACTTAACAGAAGCAGAAGATATTAAGAAGAAGTGGCAACAATGTATAGAAGAACTATACAAAAAACATCTTCATGACCCAGGTAACCATGATGGTGTGATCACTCATCTAGAGCCAGACATCCTGTAATGTGAAGTCAAGTGGGCTTTAGGAAGCATCACTACGAACAAAGCTAGTGGAGGTGATGGAATTCCAGTTGAGCTATTTCAAATCTTAAAAGACTATGCTGTTAAAGTGCTGCACTCAATATGTAAGCAAATTTGGAAAACTCAGCAGTAGCCACAGCACTGGAAAAGGTCAATTTTCATTTCATTTCCAAAGAAAGGCAACCCCAAAGAATGTTCAAACTACCATAAGATTGCACTCATCTCACACACTAGCAAAGTAATGCTTGAAATTCTCCAAGCCAGGCCTCAACAGAACATGAACTGTGAACTTCCAGATGTTCAAGCTGGATTTAGAAAAGGTAGAGGAACCAGAGATCAAATTGCCAACATCTGCTGGATCATTGAGAAAGCAAGAAAGTTCCAGAAAAACATCTACTTCTGCTTTACTGACTACGCCAAAGCATTTGACTGTGTGGATCACAACAAACTGTGCAAAATTCTCAAAGAGAAAGGAATACCAGACAACCTTACCTGCCTTCTGAGAAATCTGAATGCAGATCAAGAAGCAGCAGTTAGAACTGGATGTGGAAAAACAAACTGGTTGCAAATTGGGAAAGAAGTATGTCAAGGCTGTATATTCTCATCCTACTTATTTAACTTATATGCAGAGTACATCATGTAAAATGCCAGGCTGGATGAACCACATGCTGGAAACAAGATTGCTGGGAGAAAAATCAATAACCTCAGATATGCAGATGACACCACCCTTATGGCAGAAATTGAAGAAGAACTAAAGAGCCTTTTGATGAAAGTGAAAGAGAAGAGTGAAAAAGTTGGCTTAAAGCTCAACATTCAAAAAACTAAAATCATGGCATCCAGTCCCATCACTTCATGGCAAATAGGTGGGGAAACAATAGAAACAATGACAGACTTTATTGTCTTGGGCTCCAAAATCACTGCAGATGGTGACTGCAGCCATGAAATTAAAAGATGCTTACCACTTGGAAGAAAAGTTATGACCAATCTAGACAGCATATTAAAAAGCAGAGACATTACTTTGCCAACAAAGGTCCATTTAGTCAAAGCTATGGTTTTTCCAGTGGTCATGTATGGATGTGAGAGTTGGACTATGAAGAAAGCTGAGCACCGAAGAATTGATGCTTTTGAACTGTGGTGTTGGAAAAGACTCTTGAGAGTTCCTTGGACTGCAAGGAGATCCAATGAGTCCATCCTAAGGGAAATAATTCTTGAATATTGATTGGAAGAAATGGTGCTGAAGCTGAGACTCCAATACTTTGGCCACCTGATGCGAAGAACCAATGGATTGGAAAAGACCCTGATGATGGGAAAGATTGAGTGCAGGAGGAGAAGGGGACGACAGAGGATGAGATGGTGGGATGGCATCACCTACTATATGGACATGAGTTTGAGTGAACTCCGGGAGTTGGTGACGTACAGGGAGGCCTGGTGTGCTGCAGTCCATGGGTTCACAAAGAGTCGGACACGACTGAGTGGCTGAACTGAACTGATACTTGTTCGTGGGCTTCCCTTGTGGCTCAGTTGGTAAAGAATCTGTCTGCAATGTGGGAGGCCTGGATTCGATCTCTGGGTTGCACAGATACCGTGGATAAGGGAATGGCTACCCACTCCAGTATTCTGGCCTGGAGAATTCCATGGACTGTATAGTCCACAGGATTGCAAAGAGTTGAACATAACTGAGGTACTTTCACTCACATACTTGTTAGCAAGGAGAGATAAGAAGGCTTTCTTAAATGAACAATGCAAAAAATAGAGGAAAACAATAGAATGGGAAGGACTAGAGATCTCTTCAAGAAAATTGGAGATATCAAGTGAACATTTCATGCAAGGATAGGCAGAATAAAGGAAAGAAATGTAAGGACCTAACAGAAGCAGGAGATTAAGAACAGGTGGCAAGAATACAGAGAAGAACTATACAAAAGTGTCTTAACTTGGATAACCACGATGGTGTTGTTACTCACCTACAGCTGAACATCCTGGAGTGTGAAATCAAGTGGACCTCAAGGAAGAATTACTATAAACAAAGATAGTGGAGGTGATGGAATTCCAGCTGAGCTATTGAAAACCCAAAAAAGTGGTATGGTTAAAGTACTGCATTCAATATGTCAGCAAATTTGGAAAACCCAGCAGTGGCCACAGGTCTAGAAAAGGTCAATTTTCATTCAATCCCAAACAAAGACAATGCCAAAGAGTGTTCAAATTATCATACAGTTATGCTCATTTCACATGCTAGCAAAGTTATGCTCAAAATCCTTGAAGCTAGGCTTAGTCTGTACATGAACCAAGAACTTCCAGATGTACAAGTTGAGTTTCAAAGAGGCAGAGGAACCAGAGATCAAATTGCCAACATTCACTGGATCATGGAGAAAGCAAAGGAGTTCCAGAAAAACATCTCAGTTCAGTTCAGTTCAACCACTCACTTGTGTCCGACTCTTTGTGACCCCATGGACTGCAGCACTTCAAGCTTCCCTGTCCATCACCAACTCCCGGAGTTTACTCAAACTCATGTCCTTCTAGTCGGTGATGCCATCCAACCATCTCATCCTCTGTCATCCCCTTCTCCCACTGCCTTCAATCTTTCCCAGCATCAGGGTCTTTTCCAATCAGTCAGTTCTTCGCATCAGGTGGCCAAAGTGTTGGAGCCTCAGCTTCAACATCAGTCCTTCCAATGAACACCCAGGACTGATCTCCTTTAAGACGGACTGGTTGGATCTCCTTGCAGTCCAAGAGACTCTCAAGAGTCTTCCCTAACACCACAGTTCAAAAGCATCAATTCTTTGGCACTCAGCTTTCTTCACCGTCCAACTCTCACATCCATACATGACTACTGGACTAGACGGACTTTTGTTGGCAAAGTAATGTGTCTGCTTTTTAATATGCTGTCTAGGTTGGTCACAACTTTCCTTCCAAGGAGCAGGCATCTTTCAATTTCATGACTGCAGCCACCGTATGCAGTGATTTTTGAGCTCCCAAAAATAAAGTCTCTCACCATTTCCATTGTTTCCACATCTATTTGCCATGAAGTGATGGGACTGGATGCCATGGTGTTAGTTTTCTGAATGTTGAGCTTTAAGCCAACTTTTTCACTCTCCTCTTTCACTTTCATCAAGAGGCTCTTTAGTTCTTCTTCAATTTCTGCCATAAGGGTGGTGTCATCTGCATATCTGAGGTTACTGATGTTTCTCCTGGCAATCTTGATTCCAGCTTGTGCTTCATCCAGCCCAGCATTTTTCATGATATACTCTGCATATAAGTTAAATAATTAGGGTGACAGTATACAGCCTTGACATACTCCTTTTCCAATTTGGAACCAGTCTGTTATTCCATGTCTGGTTCTAACTGTTGCTGCATACAGATTTCTCAGAAGGCAGGTCAGGTGATCTGGTATTCCCATCTCTTTAAGAATTTTCCACAATTTGTTGTGATCCACACAAGCAATGTTTTGTGTAGTCAATAAAGCAGAAGTAGATGTTTTTCTGGAACTCTCTTGCTTTTTCGATGATCCAGTACTTCTGCTTTATTAATTATGCTAAAACCTTAACTGTGTGGGCCACAAGAAACTGTGGAAAATTCTTAAAGAAGTGGAAGTACCAGATCACCCTACTTGTCTCCTGAGAAATCTGTATGCAGGTTTAGAAGCAACCAGACATGCAGCAGTTAGAACTGGATATGAAACAGTAGATTGGTTCAAAATTGGGAAAGTATTACAGCAAGACTGTATATTGTCATCATGTTTATCTAATTTCTGTGCAGAGTACGTCATGCCAGGCTGGATGAATCACAACCTGGAATCAAGATTGCCAGTAAAAATAACAACTTCAAATATGTAGAAGCTACCCCTTTAATGGCAGAAAGTGAAGAGGAAGTAAACGGTCTCTTTATGAGGGTGAAAATGAGTTAAAAAACTGGCTTGAAACTTAACATTAAAAAAGCTAAGATCACTGCATCTGGTCTCATCACTTCATGGCAAATAGAAATGGAAAAATGGAAGCAGTGACAGATTTTATTTTCTTTGGCTCCAAAATCACTGTGGATGGTGACTGCCACCATGATATTAAAAGGCACTTGCTTCTTGAAAGGCAAGTTATGACAAATGTAGATGTCTCTAAAAAGTAGAGACATCACCTTGTTGATAAAGGTCCATCTAGTCAAAGGTATGGTTTTTCCAGTAGTCATGTTTGGATGTGAGAGTTGGACCATAAAGATGGCTGAGCACCAAAGAACTGATGCTTTCAAATAATGGTGCTGGAGATGACTGTTGAGAATCCCTTGGACTGCCAGAAGATCCAACCAGTCCATTTTAAAGGAAATCAGTCCTGAATATTCATTGGAAGGACTGATGCTGAGGCTGTAGCTCCAATATTTTGGCCACTTGATGTGAAGAGGTGACTCACTGGAAAAGACCTTGATGCTGGGAAAGTTCAAGGCAAAAGGGGAAAAGAGCAGCAGAGGGTGAGATTTCATCATCAACTCAATGGACAAGAATTGGAGCAAACTCTGGGACATAGTGGAGGACAGAGGAGCCTGACATGCTACAGCCAAGAGTTGAACACGGACTTTGCGACTGAACAACAATACTTGTTGGAAGTCCCCTCATAGAGTTAGCTAACACCCGTCATCTCAAATTTTCCTTTTTTTTTTTTTGTCAAGAACACTTAAATTCTACTCTCTTATCACATTTCAGTTATACAATACAGTGTAACCAGTTATAGGCACCATGTTGTACATTTAGATCCTCTGATGTTATTCACCTTGTAAGTTAAATGTCGTACCATTTTACAAACTTTTTCCTAGCTCTCCCACACCCGGCCCCTGGCAACCATCTTTGTATCTTTACAATGCTGACCTTGTAAAATGAATTTGGATGTGTTCCATACTATTCTGTTTTTTGGAAGAGTTTGAGATGTATTGGTATTCAGTTCAGTTCAGTTTAGTCACTCAGTCATGTCCAACTCTTTGTGACCCCATGGACCGCAGCGTGCCAGGCCTCCCTGTCCATCACCAACTCCCGGAGTCCACCCAAACTCATGTCCATTCAGTCGGTGATGCCATACAGCCATCTCATCCTCTGTCGTCCCCTTCTCTTCCTGCCCCCAATCCCTCCCAGCATCAGAGTGTTTTCCAATGAGTCAGTTCTTTGCATCAGGTGGCCAAAGTATTGGAGTTTCAGTTTCAGTATCAGTCCTACCAATGAACACCCAGGACTGATCTCCTTTAGGATGGACTGGTTGGATCTCCTTGCAGTCCAAGGGACTCTCAAGAGTCTTCACCAACACCACAGTTCAAAAGCATCAATTCTTCGGCACTCAGCTTTCTTCACAGTCCAAATCTCACATCCATACATGACCACTGGAAAAACCATAGCCTTGACTAGACAGACCTTTGTTGGCAAAGTAATGTCTCTGCTTTTTAATATACTGTCTAGGTTGGTCATAACTTTCCTTCCAAGGAGTAAGTGTCTTTTAATTTCATGGCTGCAGTCACCATCTGCAGTGATTTTGGAGCCCAGAAAAATAAAATCAGCCACTGTTTCCACTGTTTCCCCACCTATCTGCCATGAAGTGATGGGACCAGATGCCAAGATCTTAGTTTTCTGAATGTTGAGCTTTAAGCCAACTTTTTCACTCTCCTCTTTCACTTTCAAGAGGCTCTTTAGTTCTTCTTCACTTTCTGCCATAAGGGTGGTATTAGTTCTTCTTTAAGTGTTTGAATTCAACTGTGAAGCCATCTGATTCTACATTCTTTTTGTCTAGAAGTTTATGATTACTGATTTAATCTCCTTGTCAGTTATCAGTTTGTTCAGATTTTCTATTTCTTCATAATTCAGTCTTGGTATTTTTATGTGTCCACAAGTTTATCCATTTCTTATAAATTATCAAATTTATTGATATTATTTGTTTGGTATGATTATTAGCATCAAATTCTGTGTTATCACTTATAATGTCTTTCATTTCTTGTTTTATTTATTTGCATTTTCTCTTTTTTCTATAGTTAATTTAACTAAAATTTTGTGAATTTTGTTAGCTTTTGAAAAACATCTCTTAGTTTCGTTGAGCTTTACTATTAATTTTCTATTCTCTAATTTATTTCCTTCCTTCTGCTGATTTTGGGCTTACTTTGTTCTTCTTTTTCTAGTTCACTGGGGTGTATAGCTAGGTTGTTTACTTCATATCTTTCTTTTTTCTTAATGAGGCATTTTTGCTATAAAATCCCTTTTACTACTGCTTTTGCCGCATCTCAGATTGTACTTCCATTTTCATTTATATCAAGATATTTTTAAATTTCCCTTTGAGTTTTTGTTTGACTTATTGGTTGCTTAGAAGCATGTTGTTTAATTATCACATATTTATAAATCTTCCAGTTTTCCTTTTTATTTCAATTTTCATACCACTGAAATTGTTATAATTTCAATATTTTTTAATGCATTTAGACTTGTATTGAGGCCTACCATTTGAACTTACAGAGAACATTCTATGTGTGCTTGAGAGGAATATGTATTCTGTTGCTGTTGAATGGAATATTCTGTATGTCTGTTAGTTCCATCTGGTCTACAGTGTAATTTAAATCCTGCTTTTCCCTTATTGAGTTTTGTTTAGATGATTTATCTATTGTTGAAAGTAGAACATTGAAATACCCCAGTATTATTATATTGCTCTCTATTTTTTTCCCTTTAAAACTGTTAATATTTTGCTCTATACATTTTCATTCCCAACCTTGAAGAAGTGACCTTATGTAGGAGATGAAACTTATCCTTCAACCCTGTTCTAGTTCTTAGCTGTCTCTCAAACCTTTGGGTTTGTCCAAGACACAGTCTTTGTTCTCAGTGGCTCCTAGTAGTTGAATGTGTGCCAAGACCCAGCCATCTCAAAGAAGGTCTTGGAGTTAGCATAGGCTACCTAGAAGCTGCAGTTGGAAGCGTGTAGTAAAACCACTTCCAGGGACAGTCTGAGAGACGGGTGTTTGCACTTGCTGCTTCTGCACTGAGCCCCGAGGGAAGAGCTACAACAGTGCTCGTGTGTCTGTTAAGAGCTGCTTCGCTGTTTGCTGTCTTCCTCTGAGACTCATGAATGCAAGCCCTGCTGGCTTTCTGAGCTACATGATTTGGGGGCCCATCCCTTGAGTGGCAACCATGAAGGATGGGGCGTTATGTTGGGAGCTTCACTACCCAGGGAGAAACTGGGACTTGAGGATCCCCCCTGATTGTATGGCGCTGCAATGTCATACAGCAGTGGCAGCTGGCACTGTGGGGGGGGGGGTGTTTACGGCAAGAGTGTGTTTCATCCTTTCCTACCCATTTGAAAAGATTTGTGCACCCCAGTAGTCATACAGTGTTTGTCTTTCTTTGACTTATTTCATTCAACATAATACTCTCCAAGTCCATCCATATTTCTGCAAAATTTCATTCTTTTTTATATCCTGTTGTGTGTTTATTACTATGTCTTCTTTATCCATTCATCCATTGACGGACATCTGTGCTGCTTCCCTATATTGTGTGCGTGTGTCCGTTCTAAGTCCCTATCTTGGGAATTGTTAATAATGCTGCTTTGAACATTGGGGTGCCTGAATCTTTTCAAATTAGTATTTTTGGTTGTGTTCTTTTTTTTTTTTTTGTATACACACCCAGGGGTGGAATTGCTGGGTCATATTGAGGTTCTATTTTTTATTTTTGAGGACCCTCCATGCTGTTTTCCACCGTATCTGCACCAATTTACATCACCTCCAACACTGTATGAGGGTTCCCTTTTCTCCACATCCTCACCAACACTTGTTATTGCTATTCTTTTTGATAATAGCCATTCTAACAGGTGTGAGGTGATATCTCATGGTAGTTTTGATTTGCATTTCCCTGATGATTAGTGATGCTGAGCATCTTTCATGTGCCTGTTGGTCATCAGCATTTCTTCTTTGGAAAAATATCTGTTCAGGTTTTCTGCCCATTTTTAAATCAGGGTGTTTGCTTTTTTGATGTTGAGTTATATCAACTGTTTATTAGCCCCTTACTGGTCACATCACTTGCAAATATTTTCTCCTATTCAGAGGCTCTCTTTTTGTTTTGCTGATAGTTTGCTGTGCAAACGCTTTAAAGTTTAATTAGGTCCCATTTGTTATGCTGTTATTTCCATTACTTGAGGAGACAAATTCAAAAACAGACTTGGCTACAGTTTATGTCAAAGAGTATTTTGCCTGTGTTTTCCTCTAGGAGTTGTATGGTTTCTACTCATATTTAGAGCTTTAACCCATTTTGAGTTTACTTTTGCACATAGTATTAGAGAATGTGCTAATTTCCTTTTTATACATATAGCTGTCCAGTTTCCCCAGCACCACTTAAGAGACTGTCTTTTCTCCATTGTATATTCTTGCCCCCTTTGTCATAGATTAATTGACAAGTGCCTGGGTTTACTTCTGGGCTTTCTATTCTGTTCTGTTGATCTATATGTCTGTTTTTGTACCAGTACCATACTGTTTTGATTACTGTAGCATTTTAGTATAGTCTGAAGTCAGGGGGAATGATTTCTCCAGCTTTGTTCTTCTTTCTAAAGACTGTCTAGGCTACTTGGGGTATTTTGTATTTCCATACAAATTTTAAAATTATTTAGTCTACTTATGTGAAAAATGCCATTAATATTTTTATAGGGATTGCATTGAATCTATAGATTGCCTTGGGTAATATGGATATTTTAACAATATTAATTCTTCCAATCCATGAACATGGTGTATCTTTCCATCTGTTTGTGCTGTTTTCAATTTCTTTGGTCAGATTCTTATAGTTTTCAGAGTAAAGATCTTTTATCTCCTTAGTTAGGTTTATTCCTAGGTACTTTATTCTTTTTGGTGCAATGGTAAATGCAATTGCTTCCTTAATTTCTGTTTCTGAATGTTTGTTGTTAGTGTACAGAAATGCAACAGCAAGGAGATCAAACCAGTCAATCCTAAAGGAGATCAGCCCTGAGTGTTCATTGGAAAGACTAATGCTAAAGCTGAAGCTTCAGTACTTTGGCCACCTGATATAAAGAGCTGACTCACTGGAAAAAACATTGATTCTGGGAAAGTCTGAGGGCAGGGGAAGGGGACAACAGAGTTTGGATGGCATCACTGACTCAATGGACATGAGTCTGAGCAAACTCTAGGAGATAGTGAAGGACAGGGAAGCCTGGCTGCTGCAATCCATAAGGTTGCAAAGAGCTGGACACAGCTTAACAACTGAACAACAATAACATCATTCCTGCAGCTTTACTGAGTTCACTGATGAGCTCTAGTAATTTTTTGGTTTACCTTGTCTTTTAGAATCAAGAAGTAATTTTAGGAGAGGTCCTTCTCATTGTCAGGTTTGTCCTGGAGAAGAGATTGTCTCTCTTGGGGATAATATTTAGAATAGAGTTTTGCTATTCAAAGTGTGGTCCAGGGACTGGAAGCATCAGCATCACCTGGGAGATGGCTAGCAACACGAAAGCTCAGGCCCTGTGCTAGATGTACAGAATTAGGATCTGCGTATTCACAAGACCCCAGGCAATTCCTATTTACTTCAAAAGTTTGGAAGCATTGGATTAGAGTATATTCTTGAGAGCTACTAAAGCAATGATTCTTAGGAGGCAGACTCAAAAGCAACCCTGCTTTCCTAACTAGGAGATATGTTATTTCTCAATGAACTGTCACTAAATTTCCAGGGTGACTAGAGTTTAATCTTCTCTGATTTTGCTTAGCATAAATAAAGGCAAAGCAATGACTCTGTGCCTTTTGTGAAGTTTCTCAGTGGATCCCTGATGTGGTATTTGTTACTGAAATATTGTCATAATGTTTGAGCTATTTTTGGCTTATACAGTACTTTTAAGTGCTTAAACAGTAACAAAAGAATAATGTGTGTGCAGTGTAGGCAAAACCTTGCATTTCCTAGAATTTCTGTTGTTACATTTCTAATCTTTCAATTGCATATTGAAGTGTTTTTCACTTTGACTTCATTTTTAATTTTTTTCTTTTTTGTTAAAAAATTAAGAATGAGGCAGGAGAGTGTGTTATTCATAGTAACTGGAGAAGAAAAACATAAGCCGCAGCTCTGTGAAAGTGTGGAAAGAGATACAAACAAACTTATCTAAATTTAAGCAGGATTTTATTAAGTATTAAAAGTAATCATTTTCTACGTAACATAATTCAAACCAAGAGTTTCATGTGGTGACCCACTAGGTTGGACATATTTGTTACTTATTTCATATAAATAAGAGAACAGTATCATTATGTAGTCAAAGGTTTAGTAGAATTTCTGCTCTAAATAGGAATGTGCGCATGTGTGTTTGGGTGCATGTCTGTGTTTGTATGATGAGCTTCCTTGGGACCCAATCTTTGTGAATAGTCTCTCCAGGAACTTTTTCAGCCTCACTAAGACTTGGGTTTTCCAAGGTAGAGGGGTCCTATCTCTTGCTGGGAAATTCCCAGGGCTGGGGAGGGTCCCTTACCTGCTTGAAGTCCTTGCTACTTCAACCAGGAATATTGAAAGTGTCATGAAAGCATGCTCAACCCCACTATTTGCATATCTTTCTCAGTGGCATCCTGCCAATTTTTTTGTGGGAGCTGCTCACAAATTGAGCAGCCCAGTTACTCAGCTTATTAAGGGTTAAATGATTGACTCAGGTAGTTGGTATCTAGTTGCTGCTGCTACTGCTAAGTCGCTTCAGTCGTGTCTGACTCTGTGCGACCCCATAGACGGCAGCCCACCAGGCTCCGCCGTCCCTGGGATTCTCCAGGCAAGAATACTGGAGTGAGTTGCCGTTTCCTTCTCCAGTGCATGAAAGGGAAAGGTGAAAGTGAAGTCGCTCAGTCCTGTCTGACTCTTAGCGACCCCATGGACTGTAGCCTACCAGGCTCCTCCGTCCATGGGATTTTCCAGGCAAGAGTACAGGAGTGGGGTGCCATTGTCTTCTCCGGGTATCTAGTTGAGGAAGAGTCAAAGTCAGGATAAAAATACAAGGCTCCTGTTGCATGTTTCCCCTTCTCTATCACTGGCCAAGTAGCCGTTGACATGCAGGCAATCAAGAGCAGTGATTTTCAAAGTTGAGCCTGTATCAGAGTTCTCTGGAGGGCTTATTAAGACTTGCTCAGTCCCACTCCCGAAGTTTTTGAGGCAGTGGGTCTGAGATGAGCTTGGAAACTTGCATTTCTTTTATTTGGTTTATTTTTTAATTGAGATATAGTTGATTTACAATGCTGCGGTCATCTCTGGTGTACAGCAAAATAATACATTTTCTGTTAGGAGCTTGCATTTCTAACAACTGAATGATGTGGATGCTGCTGGTCTGGAGTCTACACTTTGAGACTAGAGTTTAGTATCAAAATGCCCCCAAAGTTAAGAAAGATCACTCTGAGATTGTTACTGGAACAATTCCAAGGTCTGATTGATTGATTTGTTTTTCTGGTAAGCAAGATGATGTAATGTCAATCTTTGGAATCTTTGGAAAGATTGTAATCTTTGAAATCTTTGCTCGAGTTCCCAACTCCCAATCTCACTATTTGTTAATCTCACTAAATGTTAAGCTATGTGTTTAACAATATTACTATTTGTTAAACTATTTGTTAACGGTAAGGTAGCTAATTTGTCTTAATTTTCTTGTCTGTCAAGTGGGCACAGTAATAGCTAACTAAGAGGGATCTTGTGAAGATGATATGAGATTAATATATTTAAAGCACAATGCTTTGCATTTAGGAACTGCTTTAAAAAATCTTAGTTATTATTAGGTACTAATGTCTACTCCTACATGAGTGGATTGTCCCTGAGAGCCCTTGCAGGGCCTGTCGGGTCAGGAAAGTACCTGCTCTCCCAAGAGGCATTTTCATGTCTAAACTGAGTGCTCAAATGTAGAGCATAAATCACCTCAACTCAGTCCAACCCAGAAAATGTGAATATTTACAGCACACCCACTCTGCTACAGCCCATGCTTAGTGCTGGGCAGATACCTAAGCATTTCCAGCCATCATTATATTACCTATCTATTGCTGCTTAACAAACTACCCCCAAACTCAATGGCTTAAATAAACATTGATTATCTTACAGGTTCTGTCGGTCAGATATTCAGGAGTGGCTTTGCTGATGGCACTTCTGAGTCAAGATCTCTCACAAGTTTGCAGTCAGACTATCTTCTGTGGCCACAGCCATCTGAAAGCATAAGTGAAGCTAGGTCTACCTCCACAGTGGCTCATGATACCCCTGACATCTTACAGTTAGCTATTGTCATTTCTACCCCATATGGACCTCTTCAGAGGGATGCTTGACTGTCTTCATGACATGGTACCTGGCTTTTCCCAGGGCCAGTGACCCAACAGAGTGTAGGAAGGAAACCTCTGTGACTTTTGTGACCAAGTCTAGGGAGTCACAGTTGGCTATTTCTGCGATATCTCACTGGTTACACATCAGTTCTGTTTGGTGTGTGTCTGGTGAGGAAAGGACTATACAAAAGATGTGAATACTGGTGCCATTTGAAGCCTGGCTACCATGAGGTGGAAACTGAAGTTTAAGAGGAGTGATACACCCACGAGCAAATAACTGTATCCATGGATGGAGTGAAAGAAGACCAGCAGGAGGAGACGCAGATTCAGCCCTGCACAGCGGGAAGCTGCTCTAGCCAACAAGGAGACGCCTTGCATAAGAGGAGCATCTGATGGGGACCTTGTTCAGCTCTGCATGGCGGGAAGCTGCTCTAGCCAACAAGGAGACGTCTTGCATAAGAGGAGCATCTGATGGGGACCTTGTTCAGCCCTGCATGGCGGGAAGCTGCTCTAGCCAACAAGGAGACGCCTTGCGTAAGAGGGGCATCTGATGGGGACCTTGTTCAGCCCTGCATGGCGGAAAGCTGCTCTAGCCAACAAGGAGACGTCTTGCGTAAGAGGAGAATCTGATGGGGACCTTGATAAAAATGTCCAGGAAAGACATAACTGGAAGAAGGACAACATGAGGTGAGGAAAAGCAAAATACTCATGGAGGATGGCCAAAGCAATTTGTGTGAGTTTCAGATTAAACCTGTGTACCTGACTCCACGTGATGCCCTGTACAAAGACAAAGTATATAACCTCACTTGCAATCCAGGTTTATTGAACTAAGGACTCCATCTCAGTTGAGCAGTTCTCAGCAGTTATCTGTAATAAAGACATCAAGATTGGGAAAGGGATTCCAACCAGACAGTGGGAATGCCTCTCAACTCTAAATCTCTTTGGCTTTTCTGGTCTGTATACCCATAAACAGGGTGACCGTTTGTATAAGACATTCCTAGTGTGGACCTATTGTCCTTGCATAACTAATAGTATATGCTTTCACATTTTAAAAAGTCCCGTTTGGACAATAAACTGTATGGTCACTTGATCTACCGAGAAATTAGGTGGGATGAGTTTTTTAAATCATAGACTCATGGCTCTAAGTATCCTGAAGACAGAAGCTGAGAATTAATCTCTTGTATTCGCTAAAACCTAGACCAATACGTTGGTTAGAGAGGGTGCTAAAATAAAGATACGTTACAGATTGGAATTATGTATCACACAGAGGAGATGACAAGTAAGCTTTATGTATAGTGTTAAAATACAGTCCAGAAGTCAGCCAGGTGTTACAAGTTTCCATGGGAGCAAGTGAACAGAAAGAGAAAAAGTAGAAGACCGATTGTAGAGAGTTGGTGCACTGAGCATTTAAAGGGTTAAAGCAGTTTTTCGAGCTCAGGGTGTGAACTACATAGTGTCTTAATAATACCTCTAATACCTGCGCATTTATATGAGCAGAACAAGTGAAAACCTGCCTTGCAGAAATTAGATTAAACAGTTGAAGGAGACAGTCATTTTAATAAGGAGCTTCTATATAAAAACCCTTGATACTTCATTATCTATTTATTCCTCTCAGTCACTCAATTTTATTTTATCCTTCATAATTAAAAAGGAGACAAAACCAAGTCTTTAAAACATGATCCAATGCCACTGTGTTTTGTGTAAACAATGTTGGTCAAATGTAGTTCAGTTTGCTCCATTCACGGTCTGTTACTGTTCTCTCTCTCCCCACTCCATCTTGATTCTTTCCTCCCATGAGGTCGTTTGCAGCTTTAGAGGGGGTAGAAATATCTTGTCATACAGAGGCTCTGGTAGAATTATGATCACACACGGAGAATCACACCATCACAGCATTTCAGAGATGAGGCAGGCCGCCTTAACGTGTCTTTTTTTGTCTGGACAGCATTTGTCACCTCTGTGCTCCCTTGGTGCACCACCTTTATTGGTTTCAGGAAGTGTTAGCTACTCACTCATTCCCTCCTTCTCTCATAAGTCCCTTGAACCAAACTTGTGTTTGGGGGCTGTGTTGTAAATCTGATTCAGTGTGACGGTCCTTGGAAAGCTGTGATTCATGTCATACAAGGGTGTCAATGATAAGACAACACAACCTCCTTCCACTTGCTGCCCCCTTGTATACAGTGCATACACATTTTTTTTACACATATCAATTCATTTAATGAAGCCTGCACAATCTCTAATGACGTGCCCTGAACAACCAAGGCTCAACACTGAACTTTCTGGCTTGTGCTTTTTTCTTAATGAGTAATCTAAAACTCAAGGCAGTTAAGGAACTTTATGCAGCATTCGTTAGAAAAAAATTATGAAAGTTAAGGCATTTATGAAGTTGAAAGCACTAAGATCACTATCATTTAAATATGGAGTTTGCCAAAAGTTCAACATGCAGTTAGCTAGAGAGACAGTTCATCCCTTTAGACTACTGTCAAGGTCACGACCTCATCTATCTCTATGTATTATAGTGTCATGATTGATACATGTTGTTGAGTAAGTTTTCTGTGTACTTTCTTGGGTATGGAGCATTCACTGTGCCTATAAAGGGGAAAATTCTGTAATTTAATCCTTAAATAGAATTGATATATAAAGGGAGAATAAATCGGAAATAATTCAATGATGAGTGAAACTGTCTTTGCTTTTCACTGATCTTATTTATGATTAACATGTAAATCCAACCATTTTTTAAACCTTCTTCTCTGAGGCTGTAGGGAATGAGGAGTGAATAGATGTGAAAAACATTAAAGGTAGGATGACAGATCCCGCGATTAGAGGCCAGGTGGACAGAATTCTCCCAGGTAGTTCTTCGGAGTGGAATTGCTGGGTCATACGGTCAGTTCCAACAAGTTGCCAAACTTCCAGAATGGCTGCACCGTTTTCCATTCCCTCCAGAAATACGTGAGGTTTCCAATTTCTCCACATCCTCACTGACACATGGCTTCTTTCTTTTGGATTACAGCTATTTTAATGTGTATATGGATATAAAAAGAAGCTCATTGTGGTTTTAATTGGGCTTCCTTACCATCTCAGATGGTATAGAATCTGCCTACAGTGTGGGAGACCAGGGTTCGATCCCTGGGTTGGGAAGATCTCCTGGAGAAGGATGTGGCAACCCATTCCAGTATTCTTGTCTGGAGAATCCCATGGATGGAGGAGCCTGTAGCCAGAAGGCTACAGGCCATAGGGTTGCAAAGAGTCGGACATGACTGAGTGGTTTTAATTAACATTCTCTTAACTACTAATGCTGCTGTGCATGTTTTCACATGCATTTTGGCCATTTGTGTGTCTTCTTAGTTGAAACCTCTATTCAAACATTTGCCTACTATTTAACTGAAATTTTGTCTTATTATTGAGTTGTGGAAGTTCTTGATACATTCTGAAAACAGTCCTTTATCAGAAGTATGATGTGCTAATATTTTCTTCCAGTCTGTGGCTTGCCTTTTAATTTTCCTATGGTATGTTTTGTGGAAAACAAGTTCTCACTCATTTTTAACGCATGTTCTTTGAAAAGAACTGTGTTATTGGACATACAAAATTACTTTGTTCTTTCTCCAGTCAAACTGAATCAGAACCCACACTAACATCTTCTTTCCCATCATTGCAAGCACTCAAGCATCAGGTTATTATTTTTTCCTTATTCAGCATCTCCTCTGAGTCAGGTGCTATGTATTTACTCTTTCTTATTCTCACAGCTACTCTGTTAAAAAAAAAAAAAGGTGTTATGATTCTCATTTTATAGATCAGGAAACTGAGGCTATGGGGGTTTAGCAACTCACAGCAAAATAAAAGAGAGGTATCAGAAGCTGAATTTGAATCTAGTTCAATGCCACTCTGAACTCTGTGCTTCTAAGATGAGGCTGAGACTGGCTTTCCCAGGCAATGCAAAGCCATGCTCCTGGACAATGAGAAGCAGGAGTTGAAACTTTTAGGCCTTTCTGATGGTACTCTGCCCTCCACCTAGGAGAGTTGGGGGAACAATTCCCCCATTCCCGTTCAAGCTCTATCTTCTAGCTGTGAAGTAGCCCTCGTTAGTCATCATAGCTAACGAAAAAAAATTTATTTCAAACCATTAATATTCATCAAACGTTAATGAAAATACATAACAAATAATTACAACAAGCACAGTGTCTGATTAAGATGAAAGAGATGACAATCCTGTGAATTTTTAAGCTGAAAAATAAAGAATGTTACATTAATAAGACTTAATTATATCATTAAATATTTAAAATTACCTTCTTTAATAGATTTTATTTTTATTTAATATATGAATTTTTTAAATCTTTATAACACTTTCAAGAGATTGGTCCATAAAATCTTATCAACTGTTAGGGCAAAAGAGAATTTTAACTTAATATATTCATCATATTGATCTCAAAACTTCCACTTTATTTATTGTTCAGAAATGCTAATAACCCTTTTACATTTTATTATAATTGATATTTTCTCTACATAGAGTGATAAATAATTAATACCATTACAGGGACACCATGTGCGGTACACTTATTTGGGGGAAAAAAACAACAACAAACTATCTGAGTAGTGTATTATACATTCCATTTTAATACTCCACACTTACAATTAATGCTACATTTTACGGGAAAACATAATTAACTTTGGGAATCTGTCTTGAAATGACCACATTTACACAGCTGAAGCCAAGGCAGGGGCTCTGTTCTCAGCCAGCTCTCTGGTTTTTCCACATTTCAGATGCTTCTAAAGGATCAGTAAAATTATACACCTATTACCAAGCCTTCTCACGCCCTGTGAAACTTGTTTACAAAAGGGAGAGGATGGTCTTTTAGCCCGGTGCTCTCGACACAAAAGTTGGATTTGATTTTAAATTTTTGCTCCAGTTTTAAGCCTGTTTTTTTTTTTTTTTTTAATGAAAAAATAACACTTCTCTCAAAATTGCTAATAAGATAATTAAATCCATTTGACTTTTCTCTCCCACCATCCCAAGAAAGCTTTTTAGGGAGGAAGAAAAATGTAGCCATTGCTTCCATGCTGCCATGGGTGACTTGACTGTTCACATCTTCCAGAGAGACAACTGGATTCCTAGCACCTGGTGTGGGATCTAGTTACCTGGGTTGAGCTGCTCACTCGGCCTCTCTCTAGCTGTGGGGCTTAAGATAAACTCCTTTATCTCTCTAAACTTCTGTTTCTTTGTACTAAATGGTGAGCTCCATGAGGGCAGAGATGATGTCAGCCTCATTCATTCCATTCTTCAGGCAGTATCTGATCCGTGCTGATAGGCAAAGATATTCGAGAAGGAAGGAAGGGAGCAAGGAAGGGAGGAAGGAGGGAGGGTGTGTTTATAAGTTGGAAGGAAAAATTGTAGAAATTTCATGCAGAAGAATTACTTGGGAAATTTAAGTAACGTAGTCAATCAGATCAAATCATCCAATAGTCTATTCTGACTCTGTACCTGTAGCCCAGACCCACTCAGTCATGCTCAGTGGCATCACCCAGTATAAAGACCGAGAGTTGGACAATAAAGAAAGCTGAGCGCCGAAGAATTGATGCTTTTGAACTGTGGTGTTGGAGAAGACTCTTGAGAGTCCCTTGGACTGCAAGGAGATCCAACCAGTCCATCCTAAAGGAAATCAGTCCTGGGTGTTCACTGGAAGGACTGACGCCGAAGCTGAAACTCTAATACTTTGGCCACCTGATGCGAAGAGCTGACTCATTGGAAAAGACCCTGATGCTGGGAAAGGTTGAGGGCAGGACGAGAAGGGGATGACAGAGGATGAGATGGTTGGATGGCGTCACCGACTCTATGGACATGAGTTTGAGTAAACTCCGGGAGTTGGTGATGGACAGGGAGGCCTGGTGTGCTGCAGTCCATGGGGTCACAGAGAGTCGGACACGACTCAGCAACTGAACTGAAAATATACTCATGTTAAAACTCGCAATTTCACTTCTTAGTATCTATTGAAAAGAAACAGGCATATATATGCACCAAAAAATATGAGCTAGAATATTTTTTACAGCTACATTCTTAAGAGCTCATAATGAGAGCAACTTAACTGTTTCGATGGTAGAAGCGTAAATAAACTGTTATGTATGTGGACCTGTGAAGGTATGTGTATATACCTGGGGGAATGCTAGGCAGTAATAAATACACACTACTCCAGGGAAGACTCTCAGAAATAGAATATTGAGTGAAAAATAAAGCTAGTTTCAAAAAGATATGTGTGTTAGTTGCTCAGTCATGTCTGATTCTTTGCCATCCCATGGACTGAAGCCCGCCAGGCTCCTCTGTCCATGGAATTTTCCAGGCAAGGATACTGGAGTGGATTGCCGTTTCCTTCTCCAGGAGATCTCCCTGCTCTAGGGATCGAACCCATTCTCCTGCATTGCAGGCGTATGCTTTACTGTCTGAGCTACTAGGGAAGCCCAGTTTCAAAAAGATATTCAGTTATAATTTAGTTGTACAAAATTTAAAACAAGCAAAAAAGTATAATGATATAAATCAGAATAGCAGTTACCTTGTATATGTGTATGATGTGTTGGTGGAGGTAGGGGTGGGGTGCAGGTAAAGTCAGAGGCAAGAGGAAGGAATCTGGGTGTTAGTAATACCTGTTTCTTAATCCAGATGCTGGATTAACCCCTGCTTAACCAGGTGTGATTAAATGGCAAAAATCTTTAGAGCTATAGCCTTACAATTTGTTCACTGTTCTGCTTGTATGTTACATATTAATAAAATATTTACTTAAAATCCCTATTAAAATTTATGAAGCAGGTCAAAGAATGATGACTAGTGCCTTGTAGGGTGAATGACAAAGAAAGGTCTAGATCAGCGATAAAAGGTTTATTTGACTTGTATGCAATTACATCTGGCAAAGTCATGAGTTAGAGATTGGGAGACTTCACCATCTGAACTCTTACCTCTCAGAGATGGAGTTGTATACATTTATACACATTTGCATGCAGAGAGGGCTCATTAATTCCTTTAATAAATATTATTGAGCACTTCTACTAGGTGATAGCCTCTAGTTTGGAGGGGTAAGTTTGGAATAGCCAATTCCAATTGGCTATTACTGGAATAGCCAATAATTGGAATAGTTATTCAGAGAAGGTTAAAGCAGACGATGGCCACTAGGACTTCCCATTACCCCACTTCTCTCCTTCATGGACAGCTCTAGGGTTTCCTTGGATGCCGTGTTCTATGGAATTCTATGTGCTTTATATTAAGCCAAGTGGTGATGCTCAGATATAATTAATTCAGGACTTCTAGATGAATAATTTTGTCCCCAAAGCTGTAAACTCTTGTGGACAGAGGCTCTGCCTGATCTATGGGTTCCTGGCCCAGCAGAGAGTAAAAGATTGAAGTAAAAGATTGAAGGTGTGGCAAATGAAAGAATAAATATTAAAGTGTTTAGGAAATATTTACTTTCATTCCATTAGAGTTTTCTTTCTCTCTCAAGGGGAAAAACATCTCAGGGTTGAGTTTTTCATAAACCTGGCACAGAGACAGAGATTTTCCTCTTCAAACTTTTGATTTCCAATCTCAACAAATTTAAAAAATTCACTTATATAGCTGCCCCATTGCAGCTGTCTGGGGACATTCTATGAATCAAACCATTTTCTCTCTAAAATATAAACTTCCAATATCAAAGATAGATAGCACATCAATAACAGATAATATTGGTGTTCACCCATCCTTCCATGACAGGTTAACAAAGTACAGTCCTGTTTTCCATTTTATGACCTGGGATCTTTATTCCATAAGTCCACAGAGGACTGGGAAATACATACTTTCGTTCTTAAAAAAGAAGAAAGACCTACTATCAGGTCTTTTGATAAGTGTGTTGTTTTCATGTCTTTTTTCTTAACCATGAAGTTCTCCTTCCTGGGAACACTGGGGACTTGACTCTGATGGCCTCATTTCCTTTGAACCCTTTGATGCTTTGTTTCCTCTGCCTGTAGTATTTTACTGTCATGCCAGTGAAACCATGGAGAAGAATATAGAATGGAATGACTGTCGCTTCCAAGGCCTGTGGATGTGGCGGTGGTATGACAATTCCTGGCTTTGCCCTGAAGTATTGGAGCTCACTGGGAGAAGTGAAAATGCTAGCTGCCCGAAGGCTTCTTTCTGCTTGCTTAGATGTACAGGCAGGGTGGTAGGGTCAGATTAGTCAGTTTATGAATTATTCAGAGATGGATTAGCCAGCTGATGGATTATTCAGGCCTGTGTTCCTTTTCCATTTCTCTTCTACCCTGCCAGGCTCCTGTTTATTCCACTCCAACATGGTTGCTCTCAAGAGTGTAGAAAGAAGCAGGAAGAGAAGATGCAGCGGTGAATGACGACAGCAATGTCCAGAGGAGTGAAAGTTGGCCTGATGAACACTGTCGAGCCCTGTGGAAGGGGAGGGGCAGGAGCTTGCAGGAACTCAGCACCCTGGCTTGTTTCAAGGCCTGCATCTGACCACTTGAAGAACAAATCAAAACACAAAAGCTTACACCCTGATATGGGTAATGAGGAAGGCAGTGTTACATGAAGGACGCAGGACCTTGGGACCTGGGTCCCTACTCCAGACACACACCTCAGTTAGACTAAATCCAGGCTCCACAATGTGCCTCTGAGTCTGGTCAGCTTTGAATCGCTTACTAACGTAATTTAAGTTAAAACCTATTGAGTGCCTCCTCTATGCAAGGTGATTTACAAACAGTTATAGGATTACTCTTCACTGCAAGTTATAGCTGACAATAGCTTAAAATATAAAGCCAATTAGTGGTTAAGCATAACATAAAGAGTGAAAAAGCTGGCTTAAAGCTCAACATTCAAAAAACTAATATCATGGCATCCGGTCCCATCACTTCATGGCAAATAGATGGGGAAACAATGGAAACAGTGACAGGCTTTATTTTCCTGGGCTCCAAAATCACTGCAGATGGTGATTGCAGCCATGAAATTAAAAGACACTTGCTCCATGGAAGAAAAGCTATGACCAGCTAGACAGCATATTAAAAAGCAGAGACATTACTTTGCCGACAAAGTTCCATCTCGTCAAAGCTATGGTTTTTCCAGTAGTCATGTATGGATGTGAGATTTGGACTATAAAGATAACTGAGCACTGAATAATTGATGCTTTTGAACTGTGGTGTTGGAGAAGACTCTTGAGAGTCCCTTGGACTGCAAGGAGATCCAACCAGTCCATCCTAAAGGATATCAGTCCTGAATATTCATTGGAAGGACTGATGTTAAAGCTGAAACTCCAATACTTTGGCCACCTGATGTGAAGAGCTGACTCATTGGAAAAGACCCTGATGCTGGGAAAGATTGAAGGCAGCAGGAGAAGGGGACGACAGAGGATGAGATGGCTGGATGGCATCATCAACTCGATGGACATGGGTTTGGGTGGACTCCAGGAGTTGGTGATGGACAGGGAGGCCTGGCGTGCTGCAGTCCATGGGGTCGCAAAGAGTCGGACATGACTGAGCGACTGAACTGAACTGAACAGAAAGCTTGGAGGTAGAAATTCCAGGGTTGGTATCTCACTCTAGCTGTGTCATAAAAATCCATGATTTTCTGATTTTTGCTTTACAGCTATCCTCAGCAATCGTCAGCATATTTCTGATTTTTTTTTTCATATGGTTGAAAATGACCTGCTGATGCTCAAAATAATCATGTCCCTGGGGCACTGGGAAAGGTGGTAGGCAAATGTTCTTTCTACTCTCGATTCTCGTTCATTAAGGAGGCAAATGCTCCAGAGCCCAGAAACAGAATTCCTCTTACATCTCTTCGGCCAAAATTGTATCACATGCCTGCACCTACACCAATGGCTAGCAAAACGAAGTGAGTCATCACCACTGGTTTAGACTAATCAGAAGGAATCTACCAGAACTGAGGTCCTGGTCTACCAGGGAAAAATAGGAACCTGATGGCAAGGAACATGGGAAAATGAAACTTGGGTAGATAACCGATGGTGCCCACTACTTGCTCATTTACGTAGAGTCCTAGTAGGAATCTGCAGACAGACAGTCCTCAAGGGCCTGCAAAAACCAAAAACGTGAGAGTGGATACAGATACACCATTCCGATCTAGACTGCTAGCCACAGTGACCAAGGAAGCAATATTTATGGGGTGGGGGTGGGGTTAAGGCTCTAGGCTTCTAAATGACAGTGCTGGCAAGGTGACTTATTTTCACTGTTAAGATCTTTCAGTTCTTGATGACCTTGCTGTCTCATTTGTAGAACAGAACAAAGCCCACGAGCTTGGAGTTTTACTAAATTGGTATTTTCATAGGTGTTTGAGACTGAAAATTATTGGTAAGCATTCATGAAAAGTTTCATTTATGAATGAATAATATTCATGGCACATCTGTCTTTTTAAACATGTGTGTTTGTTTGGCTGCCTTGGGTCCTAGTTGTCATCTGGGGGCTCAGTTGTTGCAGCACACCAGCTTAGTTGCTCCAGGGCATGTAGGATCTTAGTTTCCTGAGCAGGGATCAAACTTGGCATCCTTTGCAGTGCAAGGTGGATTCTTTAACCACTGGACCACCAGGGAAGTCTCTGCATATCTCTTTATAGCCTTATACCAAAGATAATTGTTGGTGCCCTTTATGTGTGCATATTGCTCAGTCGTGTCCGACACTTTGCAACCCCAAGGACTGTGTCTCTCCAGGCTCCTCTGTCCGTGGGGATTCTCCAGGCAAGAATATGGAGTGCTTTGCCATATCCTCCTGCAGGGGATCTTCCCAATCGAGGGAGAGAACCCAGGTCTCCTGCATTGCAGGTGGATTCTTTACTGTCTGAGCCACCAGGAAAGCTCTTTATCAGGGAAACCCTTTACCAGGGGGCACTTTACTAAATATAAAATGTATAAACCTGAGCCAATAATCAGGATCAAAATATAGTCTCAGCTTCTTTAAATCTCAGTGTGGTTCAGAGTTTGCCATGTATGGTTTAAAGTGATCTTTAAAAAGAAATTTCAAGGTCAACTTCAATATGGAAACCTTAAAAACATTACTGGCCATATTTACTCTACAGAGCCAATCACCTGTTAGGATTTCCACGTGACTGTGCTGCAGCCACCTCCAGTTCAAGCAGTGAAACTGACACCTCTCCTTTCCTGGAAGCCTCTTGCTCCTTATCTGGTTTATTCCATCACTTCACACTAAGTTGCTTAGTTTTGAAAATTATGGTTTTTTATTTTTTTTTGACGACTCCCCTCTTACCGCATTCAATCAGTTGTCAAATCTTATCAGTTCTGCTTTTAACACAGTTCTCAAGCTTAGCCGTCCTTGTTCATTTTTCTTTCAGGTTAGCAGACTACATTTACATCAAAACCCTGGTGAGGGTGACTGTCTCTGGGGAGAGTCAGGGAGGCAAGGGAAGATTTCTTGTGGTTTGATGACTTTGCTTAATTTTCCCAGTTTTCTAGAATCGCTCATCACCAGAAAAAATGAACATAAACCCTAATAGGATCTGCTCTTCAGAAATGTGAATTCAGTTATTCTCAGCGCCCATCTATTGATATGTAGCTCATATATAGAAACGATTCCTAAATTTATGATGCCTGTGCCTGTCTCTGTCAGAATCTAAGCTTCTGGAAGGCATAACCCAGACTTGTAAACATCCCACATAGCGTAGCCATCCCTGTAGTGTTTGTTCTGTTAAACTGAGTTGAAGACTGGCCACACCAAGCAGGCTCCACTGGTCCTTCGGCGGCAACCAGCTGCTGATTCTTCTGCCCATCACTGGGGAAGGAGAAATCTCTGTCCTCCTCATCACTGATTGCTCTGGCATGCACCAAGCTGGCTTCGCTGGGGATGAAGATTCCCTGGCGTCATCAGCCTATTCCCGTCCATAACTGGCCACTCCCGACAGCAGGGTGTCACGGTGGGCTTGGAAAAGTCACCTGGGCAATGAGCCCTGAGCCAAGCTCAGCGCCCTGACCCTCGAGTACCCTGGGATCAGAGCATCATCACCAATGTGGACGGCATGGCGTGAAGAAGAGGCACCATCATAACACCTACAGTGAGTGTGCATGGGCCCCGAGGGGGGCCCAGTGCGGCTTCCCAGGCCCCTAGAGCTCCCATTCTTGCCCTGAGAAAATAAGCAGATTACATTTGGGACCCTGGACACTCTGAAGAATTGATGCTTTTGAACTGTGGTGCTGGAGAAGACTCTTGAGAGTCCCTTGGTCTGCAAGGAGATCCAGGCAGTCCATCCTAAAGGAGATCAGTCCTGGGTGTTCATTGGAAGGACTGATGTTGAAGCTGAAGCTTCAATACTTTGGCCACCTCATCTGAAGAGTTGACTCATTGGAAAAGACCCTGATGCTGGGAAAGATTGAGGGCAGGAGGAGAAGGGGAGGACAGAGGATGAGATGGTTGGATGGCATCACAGACTCAACAGACATGAGTTTGAGTACACTCCGGGAGTTGGTGATGGACAGGGAGGCCTGCCTGCTGCAGTCCATGGGGTCGCAAAGAGTCAGACATGACTGAGCGACTGAACTGAACTGAAGTGAACTGGACCCTCTGGCGTGTGTGTGACTGCAGCCCGTGCTGTCCCTGCAGCCTCTGGCCACAGCACAGGTGCTGGGTGGGGTTGCCCACACCGTGCCCATCCACCAGGAGTTATGCCCCCCTCCCTGCCACCCCCGTCCTCCTCTGGACCTCGCTGGCTGGGACCTGACCCACCACCTCATGAAGATGTTCCCGGAGTGAGGCCACAGCTTCACCATCACTGCCCAGTGGGAAATCCTGCGTGAATCAAGGAGCAACTCTGCCAGGCCCCCCAGAACTGGAGCAGGAAGTGGCCACTTCTGTGTCCTCCTCCTCCCTGGAGAAGAGCTGTGAGCTGCCAGACCGTCAGGCGACCAGCATCCTCAACCCGCGGTTCTGGGGTCCAGAGGTGATTTCCCAGCCCTCCTCCTGGGTATGAAGTCTTGTGGCAGCCACAAGACCACCTTCAACTGTGTCCCACAGGGTGACGTCCACATCCAGAAGGACTGTATGCCCACAGGGTGCTGTCTGGGCGACCAGCAAGTACCCAGTGTCGCCGGCAGGGTGTGGAGAGAGGTCGCGGACGCTGGTGGCCCGCAGCACCCGGATCGAGCTCAAGATCAGGGCTCCTCCTGGACGCATGTCCTCGACGCAGGTTGGGGCTCCGTCCTGGTCTGCCTGCTCACCGTCAGCCGACGTGGACCAGCACGCAGGAGGATTACTCGTCAGGCAGCTCTGCCGTCTCCTGCAAATACTTCTAAACGGACTAGGAGGAGACTTGTAGAATTTGCTGCATGAGTTCGTTGAAAAGTGTAAATTTAGACTTCCCTGACGGTCCAATGCTTAAGGATCTGAAAAGAGTTGTCCTTAAAGTTTGTATCTGATATCAGCACTGGATTGTTGAACTTCTTGCTGATTTTGAACTTCTGTTTAAGTTCACTGTTCCTTTGGATTATGTTTAATACCCTGCACACATCTTTGTTTTAAACCTCTAAGACATGCAGCTCTGTTACTTCCTGACGGAGATGAGGCCATGTTTGTAGAAGAGACATCCATCGGCTTGATGAGAATTTGCAAGCCATGAGCTTTTTGACCTGTGCAGGTTATTCGTGTGCAAGAGCTGCTTATTTCAGGATTCCTCTAGAGGCTGGCAAGGTTGTGAGCCAGCTGCCATTTGTCTTAGCTGTCTGCCTGGTTTGGGAAGCTCCTTAGAACCCACTCTCCTTTCTTAACCCATAATTTCCTGCCAGAGCCTCCAGCGGCTGTTACTTACCTTGATTTGGGAGATGGTTTGCATTTATACCTGTAAATGTATCCATCCCTTCAATTTATGTAAGGTTTTTGTATGCAAATCTCAGTTCTTTAAGAGATGACCATAAACATTGGTTTTCTACTGTCATGTGAGAACATTTGGTCGCGAGAGAAAGAAAAGCACTGCAGTAAACAGCAGCAGGTCCAGTATTTTACTGCTGGAGGCAGGAACCACACGAAAGAGCGCCACCCCTAAGATCAAAAACAACAAAAACAGACTCTTAAAATTTCAGTCTTCAAAAATTCCCCCCAAATGGCTCAAAGTTTCAAAAGACAGAGAAGAGATTATGAGAAAGAAGAGGGAGAAAACCCCAGTCTGCTTCTTTAGAAGTTACCGTTAATTTTCTCATCAATGAAAAAATTTATTTCATTCTCTGTTGCTTTCTCCAACTTTTAGTTTAAATCTTTTTAGTTCATTTTTCACTAACTTTTTCCTCCTTCTTTTGAACCCTGATTTGAATCATATCATTAGGATTCTGGGCAGAAAGTTTCAGAAGAGTTGGACGTTGGGATATTACAGCATTCGGAATAATTTATTCTACATCTTTAGTGTATACAGCACATCTGTTTAGCCTAAAATTTTGACAAAATGTTTGACAAAGGCTGAGGGAAAGCAGTTTCCCGGGAAGGGAAAAAAGAACTTTCATTCTAGTTGGCTAGACTGGATGACATCTTGATTTCCTACCAAGGTCCCCAAATATTGGCAAGTAATGATTTTGGTATAAATTATACACTTTGATGTGTACAGAGGCTATGGAGCATTTTATATGAAGTAATAATGTTAAGTAAATGGATTGAACTAATGACTGCTTAATCTGACATCTAAGGAAATAAACAACACTAAATATGACACACTTGCCCTTTATGGACTTAAATTCTGGGACAGTCCAAGTTGCCATTTTTGCTGATCTTTGTGAATATAAGATTGAGTTACTTTATAAACAACCACAAGACTTTCAATCTTCAGTTGACAAATTGCATGATCACTGCTAGAAAGATTGCTCCAGTCTTCCTTATTATTAATCTATCATAACTTTATTTGATTTTTAAAATAAAAGCTTATTTTTTGTTGAATTTTTATTGAAACAAACATGCCCATTATCAGTTGTGCTCAGGCACTCACCTCTTGATAGATGACTATCTCTCTATCCTTGGATCCTCTCTCCCCTTCTAAGCTCTCTTTATATAAGAATCATTCCCATGAAATGAATGGCTTTGAGTGGCAATATTTATATATTTCAGTGGGTTGATAAAATCAACCAATAAAAATCACATAACAAAAAAGAAATGAGACACTGACGCTCATGAGAGAGTCAATTCCTAGGAAGGTTGATAAGAAGTCCAGGGTCCCCAACGTGCAGAAAGGGGTCCAGGGTCCCCAAGGAGGTGAAAGGGGTCCAAGGCTCTCAAGCAGGAGAAAAGGACAAACATTTTGTCTACCTTGCTTTGTCTTAGTCAATATAACAATGAATTTGGCTTGAGGATATATTTCTCCTTAAAAAGAACCTTCTGACTAATCCTGTTACCTTAAGATGTATGTTGTGGAAGTGGGTCTGATAAAAGTGTGTATAAGGCCTTGCTAAGACTAGCAGGAGGGCACTCTCTGCCCCCTCCTGATGTCTCTGTCAGAAGCTCTCTCTGTCCTTTCTCACTTTAATAAAACTCTGCTACACAAAAGCTCTTGAGTGGTCAAGCCTGGTCCCTGGTCCCAAAGCTAAATCTTCTTCTTTGGAGATCATGAATCTGACATCATTCACCATAAGCTATCAGTCATTAGAGTCTTTAATGAGATTATAAGGTTTTAACATTTTTAAATACTCAACATACCTGCTTTCAAAACACCATGAAAAAATGGAATGAGAAATGGGCTTATTTGCATGGTCAGGCGAGTGGATACAGAGAAGGACAGGCCTGTGTTCCTCCAGCTGGGTGGGGGTTTGGAGAGCCTATGCTTGGATGTAGTGATGAAAACTGGATACAATATAAATTAAATTTGAATAAGACTGGATAAAGCAAATTTCTCTTCCACCACTTCAATGGAAAAGTCATAGTCAAATCAGTTGGTTCCTGGAAGTTTTGAAAAATTGCAAAAGCTTTTAATACAATTCAACAAAATGGATGGGAATGAGAGAAAGAATTCTCTTTCATAAACCCTCAAAATATTGTTTTTCTCTTTCAGGTATGAACACTTGTACAAATACAAATGTTCATTTGCTGTGTTTATTGTTTTTATAATAATGAACATTTATACAATTCTTAACAAGTGATAGGCAATGTGTTATATAAAGGAATATATAAAATATAAATTTACACTACATTTATAAATATAATATAAATATATGCTATATTTATAAACATATGTATATTATAAATATATGCTATATTTCTGACTCTTTGCAACCCCATGGAGTTCTCCAGGCAAGAATACTGGAGTGGGTAGCTGTTCCCTTTGCCAGGGGATCTTCCCAAACCAGGGATCAAACCCGTATCTCCTGTGTCTCCCGCACTGGCAGGCAGATTCTTTAACATCTAAGCCACCACAGAAGCCCCATAAGTTCAGTTCAGTCACTCAGTCGTGCCCGACTTCTTGTGACACCATGAACCGAAGCATGCCAGGTATCTCTGTTCATCACTACCTCCCGGAATCCACCCAAATCCATGTCCATTGGGTCAGTGATGCCATCCAACCATCTCATCCTCTGTTGTCCCCTTCTCCTCCTGCCCCCAATCCTTCCCAGCATCAGGGTCTTTTCCAATGAGTCAGCTCTTCATATCAGGTGGCCAAAGTATTGGAGTTTAAGCTTCAACATCAGTCCTACAAAGGAACACCCAGGACTGATCTCCTTTAGGATGGACTGGTTGGATCTCTTGCAGTCCAAGGGACTCTTAAGAGTCTTCTCCAACACCACAGTTCAAAAGCATCAGTTTCTTCAGCACTCAGCTTTCTTTATAGTCCAACTCTCACATCCATACATGACCACTGGAAAAACCATAGCCTTGACTAGATGGACCTTAGTTGACAAAGTAATGTCTCTGCTTTTTAATATTCTATCTAGGTTGGTCATAACTTTCCTTCCATGGAGTAACCGTCTTTTAATTTCATGGCTGCAATCACCATCAGCAGTGATTTTGGAGCCCAGAAAAATAAAGTCAGCCACTGTTTCCAGTGTTTCCCCATGTATTTCCATGAAGTGATGGGACCAGATGGCATGATCTTAGTTTTCTCAATGTTGAGCTTTAAGCCAACTTTTTCACTCTCCTCTTTCACTTTCATCAAGAGGCTCTTTAGTTCTTCTTCACTTTCTGCCATAAGGGTGGTGTCATCTGCATATCCGAGGTTATTGATATTTCTCCTGGCAATCTCGATTCCAGCTTGTGCTTCCTCCAGCCCAGCATTTCTCATGATGTACTCTGCATATAAGTTAAATAAATGGGTTGACAACATACAGCCTTGACCTACTCCTTTTCCTATTTGGAACCAGTCTGTTGTTCCATGTCCAGTTCTAACTATTGCTTCTTCACCTGCCTACAGGTGTCTCAAGAGGCAGGTCAGGTGGTCTGGTATTTCCATCTCTTTCAGAATTTTCCACAGTTTACTGTGATCCACACAGTCAAAGGCTTTGGTATAGTCAATAAAGCAGAAATAGATGTTTTTCTGGAACTCTCTTGCTTTTTTGATGATCCATCAGATGTTGGCAATTTGATCTCTGGTTCCTCTGCCTTTTCTAAAACCAGCTTGCACATCTGGAAGTTCACGGTTCAGTATTGCTGAAGCCTGGCTTGGACAATTTTGAGCATCACTTTACTAGCATGTGAGATGAGTGCAATTGTGTGGTAGTTTGAGCATTCTTTGGCATTTCTTTTCTTTGGGATTGGAATGCTGCTGCTGCTGCTAAGTAGCTTCCGTCGTGCCCGACTCTGTGCGACCCCATAGACGGCAGCCTGCCAGGCTCAGCCGTTCCTGGGATTCTCCTGGCAAGAACACTGGAGTGGGTTGCCATTTTCTTCCCCAATGCATGAAAGTGAAAACTGAAAGTGAAGTTGTTCAGTCGTGTCCGACTCTTCATGAGCCCATGGACTGCAGCCTACCAGGCTCCTCTGTCCATGGGATTTTCCAGGCAAGAGTAGTGGAGTGGGGTACCATTGCCTTCTCCCGGATTGGAATGAAAACTGACCTTTTCCAGTCCTGTGGCCACTGCTGAGTTTTCCAAATTTGCTGGCATATTGAGTGCAGCACTTTCACAGCATCATCTTTCAGGATTTGAAATAGCTCAACTGGAATTCTATCACCTCCACTAGCTTTGTTCGTAGTGATGCTTCCTAAGGCCCACTTGACTTCACATTCCAGGATGTCTGGCTCTAGGTGAGTGATCACACCATCGCTATTATCTGGGTTGTGAAGATCTTGTTTGTATAGTTCTTCTGTGTATTCTTGCCACCTCTTCTTAATATCTTCTACTTCTGTTAGGTCCATACCATTTCTGTCCTTTATTGAGCCCATCTTTGCATGAAATGTTCCCTTGGTATCTCTCCTTTTCTTGAAGAGATCTCTAGTGTTTCCCATTCTATTGTTTTCCTCTATTTCTTTGCATTGATCACTGAGGAAGGCTTTCTTATCTCTCCTTGCTATTCTTTGGAACTCTGCATTCAAATGGGAATATCTTTCCCCAGAAATATAAATATATATATACACACACACAGACATAAAGTATAAATAAACACTACAGTGTATACAGTGTATATATTAAAGACTAATCTTCATACAACCCTGTGAGGTGACTGTTATTGTCCTGTTTAATAGGGAAGGAAACTGAGGCCTAGTGGTATTAAGTTTGCTCCCCAAAGTCACACAGCTCGTCAGCAGCAGCTAGGATTCTAATCCATGCGTCTGCCCTGGAGTCTGGGTCCTGAGGTTGACATGAACCCCTCTCGCTATCGCTGACTTCCTGAACATGGAGACATCCTTGTTAACTACAGAGTAGAAATGGCCCTGGTTGCAAAGGCATTCAGGCCTACATTCTGGATTCAGATTCTCAGAATTCAGAAATTGTTGTAAATTCCCTCTCAAAGAAAAAAAGTCATGATTTATGGTTTTGCTCACTTTCTATGGTGCAAATGTGCCTGATGTGACTAATTTTAAGTTACCTGTAGTTTAACAACTGACTTGCAAAATGCCTGAAATTCTAATCAGCTGTTGCAAGCTGATACAAAAAGGCTCCAAATTGCCGAATCGGTAACTGCATGGTGTTGTTCAAAGTCACCATCATCTGCAGTGGTGGCGTGGGACGGTTGCTCACTCATCTTGGTTAAATGAAGGTCGCCCCAGCTTCTCACACTGTCAGTTCACTGTATCAGTAAAATACTCATACTAGGAGTACTAGATGCGTTGCTGAGTGGATCAAAATTAGCTGAAAAAAAAAGTCTGCAAAACACCTAGCTAAATGCCTAGCCTTTAGTAGAACCTACATGTTAATTCCTGCCCTTTTGGAACACTCCTCCTTAGGAAGTGCCTTCTTCCTAGCGCGAGTGCAGGAAGTGAATGAACAGTGAAGAACTGAATGCTTTGGTAAAGAGCATCAGTTTTGAATAGGATGGATAACTTTAGTCTTAATCAATGTGTATCAGGGGGAAATGTGTGGCAACATTCATGTTTTTGTGACTTCACCATAATTTTAAAGGTCTCTCCTGCCTCAGCCCAGGAATGTGAATTCAAATGACAACAGGCCAAGCTGCTAAGCAATTAAAATGTGCTCAGGGTGAATGGAGCTGGGAGTGGACGGGATTAAGACAAGCAGGAGATCTCACACACGCCATACAGGCACGTTTGAACATTTTTAGACTTCTGTGAGAGCCAAATAAAATGTCTTGGACGAGTATGGCTCATGTGCACGAGTGCTAGCTGGTCGCTCCAGGTGTGTCTGACTCTTATGCGACCTTCTAGACTGCACCTGCCAGGCCCCAGGGACACGTGGGACTCCACGGGCAAGAATACCGGAGTGGGTTGCCATGCCCTCCTCCAGGGGATCTTTCCGACCCAGGGATCGAACCCGTGTCTCCTGTGGCTCCTGCACTGCGGATGGCTTCTTTACCTCTGAGCTGCGGAGGGAGCCCTGGTATGGCTCACGGGACCCCGGGATTTCAGCTCTGCTTTTGGAATAAACTCTGGGGCTAACCCTGGCTTAATTTGAAATCTGGTTGTGCTACTTACTGACTAGTGGTCTTGAGATCAGTTAATTAAACTCTCTGCAGCCATATCCAAGGGGTGAGAGTGACTCCCTCCCCCCCAAGAGGAAGGGGTTCTCCAGTGATCGGTAGCAAGGCCAGGCATGCAAACAATGAACTGTTAGCCCCAGATAACTCCCAGACAAGAGGCATGGAGGTAAGGACAGTTTCGCTTGACTCTTTTTTCTTCTGCATATTGCCCAGAAGAAAAAATTTCTCTGTGCTATGATTGGAGACCCTCTAGCACAGTAACTGTTCTCAAACTTGGATGCCCATTATAATCACGTGGAGAGTTAAAAAAAAAAAGTGAGTGATTTCTGATTCCAAGCCCTCCACCTCCATGTACTTGATCTAGGGGGATGGCCTGGAAATCAGGTGATTCTAACATCTCGATTAAGAACCAGTCCTGAAAGCTGGAAGGAGGGAAAAAGCTATATGATTTTCAGGGCCATTATGTGAATCACTTTTATGTACACTTGCAGGATGCTGTTTTCCTTAACGAATGTACAAAGGCTTTCCACCGGACGTCAAATAAGTGAAAACACAACAGCCATTGAGGAAAAAAAACCAAAACCGTTTTTTGGTCTCATGCACACTTGCATTCATTCAAACTGTTTTCTGTTTAAAAAAGTGAATTCTGCCATCATGAGACATAAAGGATGACATGTGATTGTTGCTTTAAAACATGAACATCTTGTCTGTCATCTCTCTCTGTTTGAATTCTGCCGTGCCCTCTGGACGAACTCCCACCAAGATAAAGCTTAAGGGTCTCACCTAATTTGCCAGGAGACCGCTTACCTAGTTAGGTTAGGGTACCAGAGTTGATGAGGAATTCGTTGGGAAGCCAAGCACAAGTTTTTGCTTTCAACTATTTATAGCAATCAGCTGGCTTTCCCAGCCCCTCATTAGATCAATCATGGCCATTGTCTTACAGTTGAGTGGGAAGTCGTTACAGGTGGGAGAAGGCGCGATGCCTCTAATTCAGCAGAGGCCCCCTAACAGGAAATCTGCGAGGAATTACAATCAAATAGGAAGCTTGTCAGGAGAATGGGGTTGCTTCCAAGGCGGGATCTCTGAAGCCTTCCTGGATTCTGGGTTGAACATAAAATAAAATGTAGAGAGAAGCTACCACAAACCCACTTGGACAAAGAGAAGACAGCAGTTTCTTCATATTGCAAGTCTGGTGATGGGTTTTCAGCTTTCGCTGAAATGCCACTTGGTACTGACACACTTAGATTTGGCGGGGGCTGATCTTTTTTACAGGCCATTTATTTGGGAATGTGTTTTACAGGTGGCCCTGCTACTGAGTCCAAACCCTGGGCTTAGGCAGCGTCGTATGCTGCACATCTCTGCGGCTGAATCAAGTGTCACATATTATGAGCTGCTGGTAGCCAATTTGGGGGGGAAGTTCTTGTGTCCTCACTTTGCTTTTTCCCTGGCCTATTGAGCCACGACAGTCAAAAGCCAGCTGAATCCATCATGAGGGGGCAGGCAAGAGGGAACTTGCCGGGCTCCGGATTTCTGGTTGGTCCCCGTACGTGGGCGCTGGGGTGACCCCAGGAGCAGGAGAGTCTGGTTTAGCGTCGCTCCCATTAAAACGCGCCTCGGAAATCAGTTTATTTGAAGGAGTTAATGAAAGTGCTAGATATTTTCTACCCACTGGCAGAGGGGAGAAGTAGTGCACACGTCTGAATAAATAACTGAAAATGGCTTCTCACTGTTCAGGAAGTACAATCAATTTGAAATTAGGATTATGGAAACATCTGCGAAAATTCAAGTGTCATCTCAATTTGGGCTCATTCAGATCCTGTATTTTTCAACTTCCCAAGCAGTGCATTTAAAATCTAATCCTAATTAACACACATAGTTTAATTATAGCCAACAAAATATTCTACAAAAATTGTGTGTGCTGGTTGGGGGGATGGGTGGGGAGGAAGGAGGCGAGGGGGAAACCAGACAAACGTTCCCTGATTGTAAAAACTCTTGTTTGGTTAATAATATAAATCCTCAAGATTTTAAACACACACTGAAGTTTGCTCGTCAGGAATCAAAGTCACATTAGAGAAGCATGGAGCCTCCTTGCGTCCTAAATCTACTTCTTTCTTTCTATTTCTCCTTAACCTGGAAAGAACAAAGGCCTTGTGAATTTGGCTCATACACTCTCTTTTGTGAAGACCTTTGTTGCTTTGTTTATTTCTTCCCTCTGATCATAAGATAAACCTTTATGGTTGTGTTTGAGTACAAATAAAGACGTAAATCTGCTTGCATAAAGCAGACTTCATGGTCTGCTGTTTTAGTGAGGAGGGACACCTCTAAGGGTTTGAAGGTTTAGCTGAGAGGTGCCTAACATTTTTGGATGCTTTGTTGGAAACTCATTCTGATCTACCAAACACAGCAATCTACCATGCTGCAGAATTATCTGTGCTTTCCCCTCCCAAACCTGGCATAAATGGGGTATACAAAGGGAACATAAATTTAAAGAAAACAAAACAAAAATCAAGCAAACAAGGGGGGAAAAATCCATCTAGAAGCTTAAAAATAATTTTAACTATAATGAACTCTGGGAGAGAGCATAAAAATTCTAGTTCATTTTAGACTTGGTCATTTTACCTCATCATTTTGATCAATTATAAATATAAGAGAAAAAAGGAAGGCTTAAAACATTTACTTCACTATTAAGGAAATATTAAGTCCTTTGTTCTTCTGTTACTCATGTTAAAATTCAGAGGACTAAATTCTACCCTAGATTCCGCTTGTGGAATTTAATTATATCCCTATTTTTGAAAAAAGAAAACCATTCAAATTCTTGGTGTCGCTCTGAAAATTTTGCTGTGATATTGCTTGTAATGAAATTTGACTCTCTGTTACTGTTAAGCAAGTCTAGGTTTCTAAGTATAAAGTAGTGGTATTTCTTCTTATATTAATACTACTGTAATTTCCCACACTAACCCCAATCTTGAAGACAAAATTGATTTTCTTTTTCATTCATTTTATTGTTTCTTTCAAAACCCATTTTCTTTAGTATTTAATAGTCTGCACACTTGCTTTATTTGTAAGTTAATTCCATTCCTTTGTCCATCAAAATTTGTAAGATTTTATAACAATGGGACCTCTTTTAATTGGCTAATAGTGATGAGTGAATTAAAGACATTTTGTTGAAAAGAATTCTACATTTCTTTGCAGAAACCAGTGACTCAGAAAGGCCAATACAGTAGAAATGTAAGGTCTTTATATACTCACAGGACAACATTTAAAGACTAGAATCGACCTTGAAAAGTTGTCCGTAGAGTAAGTTTTGATTAAAATCTGTTGAATAGTAGAACTAACAATGTTTTCTTTTTACCAATTCTTATTCTCTTTCATTTTTTCCCTCTGTCTTCTCGCTTTTCTAGTGCCTTACCCTCCAAAATGAAGAAACAGATGGTTCATTCCGATCTGTATCCTAGAGTCTAGTATAGGACCTGGCACAGAATCAGAAAGCAATAAACAAGAATTAAATAAAAGAATTAATCCTACTTACTCATTGACTTCCATAATGAAATTTTGGCTGGATGTAGGAAGGTAGCTATAGAATCAATAGAATCAAGCATAAAAATCTCATGGTGGAAGAGGGAGAAAATTATTATGTCATTTTTTGAAATGATATTTTATAATGGTAATGGTTAAAGCAAGTGACAAAATAAGAATGAAGAAGCTGCAAAAGATTTGTAACCCAGGCATTGGGGTCCAACGATTGGGATTCAAATCTCATGTCTCTTTCTTATTAGCTGTATGATACAGCAAGTTGCCTAACCTCTGTAAGCTTTGGTTTCCTCACCTATAACCCAAACCTAGGACTTTTAGTAGGAATCAAATGAGATAATACTTGTCAGTGCCTAGTTTAAGATCATACACTGAAGAGATCATTACTAGAAACATTTTCACTTTTGGCATAATAATTTAAAGATCTGAGGGAAAAAAATATCAACAGCTGAACTGTACAGAACACCAAGGATTGAAATGTCCCCAGACTCTTTAAACTCCTTCCAGATATTCTGTGTCATAAAGCTCTAGGCTCTATCTGGATTCCAGGCCGTTTCCCACTGGAATGTGGAAGCTGTTGGCTTGTGGAAAGGAACAGGTTGCTCTGGGCTGAGGAGTAAGTACAGAGGGGCAGAAATACAACCACCAATTCAGGCAAAGCGGCCGTTATAATAAAGCAGATTTTCCAACCTTCCCCTAGTTCACATGTATCTGAACATTTCCCCAAAGACGCAGACTCCCAGTGTGATGCAAGCAAAACCACCTTGACCCAAAGCAGGCAGTCATCTAACAGGCGTTCTGTTACTGTGTGGATTGGAAATGTGTGCTCAAGACCTAACCATCATTGCGGGAATAAGTTAAGAGTACATCTGTAACGCAAAAACAAATAAGAATGATGATCCCATTTTGATTTCAAATAGTCATGACACTAAGACTATATTTCTAGCCATAGAAATTGTAAAACACAGAAATTTATAAAAAAAAAAAAATTGGAGTCAGAAATCGATTTTATGCTGTGGCCAGTCTACAAAGAAGCAAGCATGACAGCTTTGCTACCAACATAAGCATGTGTGATAATGTGAGAGGTGAGCAGGGATATCAAACATTACCAGTGTCAGTAAACAGGACACAAAAGATTAGTGATGGTGGCAAAAGGCAGTGTGCGGAGGAGAGAGGTAGAAGCAGCAGACCTGAAATCAGGCAATATAGGCTGGGACTTAACCCTACAGTCTTTTAACTGAGATCACACCTTGTATCAAGACTTAATGAAGCTCAAGTTCTTGACGTCTCACGGCAGAAAGAATTTGTGAGAGACGACGTAACAGGTAAGAAGCAGATGTATTTAGAGAGAAACGCACTCCACAGAGTGTAGGCCATCTCAGAAGGCCCAGCCCCATGATGTAGGGTTGCCAGTTCTTATGTTGTTGTTCAGTTGCTAAGTCGTGTGCAGCTCACTGTGACCCCATAGATTGCCAGGCTCCTGCATCCTCCACTGTCTCCCGGAGTTTGCTCAAATTCATGTCCACTGAGTTGGTGATGCTATCTAGCCATCTCATCCCCTGCCACCCCCTTCTCCTTTTTGCCTACAACCTTTCCCATAATCAGGGTCTTTTCCAGTGAGTTGGCTCTTTGCATCAGGTCAAAGTATTGAAGCCTCAGCTTCAGTGATAGTCCTTCCAACGAATATTCAGGGTTGATCTCCTCTAGGATTGACTGGTTGGATCTTGCAGCTCAAGGGACTCTCAAGTGTCTTCTCCAACACCACAGTTCAAAAGCGTCAGCTCTTCGGCACTCAGCTTTCCTTACGGTCCACCTCTCACATCCATACATGACTAATGGAAAAGGCATAACTTTGACTATACAGACTCTTGTCAGCAGAGTAATGTCTCTGCTTTTTAATACACTGTCTAGGTTTGTCATAGCTTTCCTTCCAAGGAGCAAATATATTTTAATTTTGTGGCTGCAGTCACCATCCTCAGTGATTTTGGAGCCCAACTAAATAAAATCTGCCACTGCTTTCACTGTTTCCTCATCTATTTGCCATGGAATGATGGGACCAGATGCTATGATCTTAGTTTTCGGAATGTTGAGTTTTAAGCCAGCCTTTTTACTCTCCTCTTTCATACTCATCAAGATAGTACCTCTTCACTTTCTGCTGTTAGAGTGATATCTTCTGCACATTTGAGGTTGTTGATATTTCTCCTGGCAATCTTAATTCCAACTTGTGGTCCATCCAGCCTGGAATTTTGTGTGAGGTACTCTGCATATAAGTTAAATAAGCACGGTGATACAACTTTGTGGCATTCCTTGCCCAGTTTTGAACCAGTCGATTATTCCATGTCTGGTTCTGTTGCTTTGTGACCCACATACAGGTTTCTCAGGAAACAGATAAGGTGGTATGGTACTCCTGTCCCTTTAAGAATTTTCCACAATTTGTTGGGATCCACACAGTCAAAGGCTTTAGCATAGTGAATGAAACAAAAGTAGAAGTTTTTCTGGAACTCCCTTGTTTTCTCCAAGATCCAACAAATGTTGGCAATTTGATCTCTGGTTCCTCTGCTTTTTCTAAAGCCAGTTTGTACATCTGGAAGTTCTCAGTTCACGCACTGCTGAAACCTGTCTTGAAGGATTTTGAGCATAACCTTGCTGGCATGTGAACAAGGGCAATTCTACAGTAGTTTGAATATTCTTTGGCATTGCCCTTCTTTTTGATTGAAATGAAAATGGACCTTTTCCAGTCTTGTGGCCACTGCTGAGTTTTCTAAATTTGCTAACATGTTGAGTGTAGCACTTTAAGAAGTATCATCTTGTAGCATTTGAAATAGTTCAACTGGAATCTCATCACCTCCACTAGCTTTGTTCATAGTAATGCTTCCTAAGGCCCACTTGACTTCACACTGCAGGATGTCTGGCTATAGGTGAGTGATCACACTATCGTGGTTATTCAGGTCATTAAGACCTTTTAGTGTAGTTCTTCTGTGTATTCTTGCCACCTCTTCTTAATCTCTTCTGCTTCTGTTAGGTCCATATCATTTCGGTCCTTTATTGTGCCCATCTTGCATGAAATGTTCCTCAATATCTCCAGTTTTTTTAAAGAGATCTGTAGTCTTTCCCATTTTATTGTTTCCTCTACTTCTTTGCATTGTTCATTTAAGAAGGGTTTTTAAAACTCTCTTCTTGCTTTCTCTGGAACTCTGCATTCAGTTGGCTATATCTTTCCCTTTCTCCCTTTGCCTTTCACTTCTTTTATTTCCTCTGCTAATTGTAAAACCTCCTCAGACAACCACTTTGCCTTCTTGCATTTCTTTTTCTTTGGGATCATTTTGGTCACTGCTTCATGTACAATGTTACAAACCTCCATCCATAGTTCTTCAGGCACTCTGTCTACCAGATCCATCCCTTGAATCTATCATAACCTCCACTGTTGAATCATAAGGGAGTTGATTTAAGTCATACTTGAATGGCATAGTGGTTTTCCTTACTTTTTTCAATATAAGCTTGACTTTTCAGATAAGAAGCTCATGATCTGAGCCACAGTCAGCTGTAGATATTGTTTTTGCTGACAGTGTAGAGCTTCTCTGTCTTCCATGCAAAGAAGATAATCAATCTGATTTTGATATTGACCATCTGGTGATGTCCTTGTATAAAGTCGTCTCTTGTATTGTTGGAAAAGGATGTTTGCTACGACCAGCATGTTCTCTCGACAAAGCTCTATTAGCTTTTGCCCAGGTTCATTTTTTACCCCAAGGCAAAACTTGCCTATTTGTTCCTTGGCCAGAGTGAATTAATACAAGGAAGAAATGCTTGCTATAGTTGGACAGAAGAGAATCTCTTTCCTAGGAATTTGAAACATGAGCTGAGATACACAGGGACAGGAGGTGGTTTGGAGTTATTGTTTCATTTTCAATATCCCCAGGTTCTTGTTGTATGGTTCTTTTCCACCCAAGGCCTTGTTCAGTTCTCCCTCAATTCCATGAGCTATCTAGTTTTTTTCTAAGAAATCTCTCCCCAGCCTCCAACCTTTTGCGTTAGTTCAGTAGCATTTGCTTGCCTCCAAAAGGACCTTAAAGCTCAACATTCAGAAAACTAAGATCATGGCAACTGGTCCCATCACTTCATGGCAAATAGATGGGGAAACAGTGGAAACAGTGGCTGACCTTATTTTTGGGGGCTCCAAAATCACTGCAGATGGTGACTACAGCCATGAAATTAAAAGACGCTTACTCTTTGGAAGGAAAGTTATGACCAACCTAGACAGCATATTAAAATCAGAGACATTACTTTGTCAACAAAGGTCCATCTAGTCAAGCGTATGGGTTTTCCAGTAGTCATGTAGGGATGTGAGAGTTGGACTATAAAGAAAGCTGAGTGCTGAAGAATTGATGCTTTTGAACTGTGATGTTGGAAAAGACTCTTGAGAGTCCCTTGGACTGCAAGGAGATCCAACCAGTCCGTCCTAAAGGAGATCAGTCCTGGGTGTTCCTGGGTAGGACTGATATTGAAGCTGAAACTCCAATAATTTGGCCACCTGATGTGAAGAGGTGACTCACTGAAAATCTTTCCCTGATGCTGGAAAAGATTGAGGGCAGGAGGAGAAGGGGACAACAGAGGATTGGTTGGATGGCATCACTGACTCAATGGACATGAGTTTGGATAGCCTCCAGGAGTTGGTGATGGGCAGGGAGGCCTGGCGTGCTGTGGTTCATGGGGTCACAAAGAGTTGGACATGACTGAGCAACTGAAATGCACTGAACTGTTTATTTTTGCTTTTATTTTTATAACTCTAGGTGGTGAATCCAAAAAATACTGCTACAATTTATGTCAAAGAGTATTCTGCCTGTGCTTTTCTCTAGGAGTTTTATGGTTTCCAGTCTTACATTTACATCTTTAATCCATTTTGGGTATAGTATTAGAGAATATTCAAATTTGATTCTTTTTACATGTAGGTGTTCAGTTTTTCCAGCACCAGTTAGTGAAGATGGCTTTTCTCCATTGTATAGTCTTGCCTTCTTTACTGTAGTTTAGTTGGCCATGCTCTGTGGGTTTATTTGAAAGTGAAGAAAGTGGAAGTCGTTCAGTCATGTCCAACTCTTTGTGACCCCCATGGACTATACAGTCCATGGAATTCTCCAGGCCAGAATACTGGAGTGGGTAGCCTTTCCCTTCTCCAGGGCATCTTCCCAACCCAGGTATTGAACCCAGGTCTCCCCCATTGCAGGTGGATTCCTTACCAGCTGAGCCACCAGGGAAGCCCTGAGTTTATTTGGGGGCTCTCTATTCTGTGTCATTGATCTATGTGTCTGTTTTGGGCTAGTACCATACTGCTTTGATTACTGTAGTTTTGTAGTATAGTCTGAAGTCAAGAAGCATGATTCCTCCAGTTCCATTCTTCTTTCTTAAGATTGTTTTGAGTATTCAGGGTCTTGTATATTTCCATACAAATTTTAAAATATGTGTTCTAGTCCTGTGAAAAGTGCCATTGGCATTTTGATAGGGATTGCATTGAACCTGTTGGTTGCCTTGGGGTAGCGTGGTCATTTTAACAATATTGATTCTTTGATTCAAGAGTATGGTGTCTATTTCCGTCTGCTTGTGTCATCTTCGGTTTCCTTTATCGGTATCTTGCAGTTTTCCCGGTACAGGTCTTTTACCTCCTTGAAGTGAAGTAAAGTGAAAGTGTTAGTCACTCAGTCATGTCTGACTCTTTGCCATGCCATGGACTGTAGCCCTCCAGACTCCTCTATCCATGGAATTTTCCAGACAAGAATAATGAAGTGGGTTGCCATTTCCTATTCCAGGGGATCTTTCCAACCACGGTCTAGAACCTGTGTCTCCTATGTCTCCTGCGTTTGCAGGTGAATTTATCACTGAGCCCCTAGTGTTTCTTTATTGATTTTTCCATTTGGATGGCTGTCCACTGATGTAAGCGGGTGTTACAATCCCCAACTATTATTGTGTTATTGTCAATTTATCCCTTTGGGTCTGTTAGTATTTGCTTTATATATGAATAGGTGCTTCTATTGGGTGTATATATATTTACAATCATTGTATATTCTTCTTGAATTGATCCCTTGATCATTTTAGAGTACCCTTTGTTTCTTGTGATAGTCTTTATTTTACAGTCTGTTTGTCTGATATAAATGTTGTCACACTGGCTTTATTTTGATTTTCATTTTCATGAAATAACTTTTTCCATTTCCTCACTTTCAGTCTGTAGGTGTCTCTAGCTCTGAAGTAGACAGTGTATTGTAGTAGTGCAACTATTGACAGCGTGTACACGTCTCTTGTAGACAGTGTATTATTGTTCAGTTTCTCAGTTGTGTCTGACACTTTGTGACCCATGGACTGCAGCATGCCAGGCTTCCTTGTCCTTAATCATCTCCCAGAGTTTGCTCAAACTCATGGACATGAGTCGGTGATGCCATCCAACCATCTCATCCTCTGTTGTTGCCTTCTCCTCCTGCTTCTAATCTTTCCCAGCATCGGGGTCTTTTCTAATGAGTCAGCTCTTAGCATCAGATGGCCAAAGTGTTGGAGCTTCAGCATCAGCCCTTCCAATGAATATTCAGGATTGACTTCTTTAAGAATGGACTGGTTTTGATCTCAAGGGGAGATCCAGTAGTCCAGGGGACAGAGTATAGATAGGTCTTATTTCTGTATCCACTCAGTCGCTCTTTGTCTTTTGGTCAGAGTATTTAATCCATTTACATTTAAGGTGATTATGAATATAAATATCCTCATTGCCATTTTGTTAATTGTTTGGGGGCTGTTTTTACGATCATTTTCCCCTTCATCTTCTTTTGTTCTCTTAGGAGCTGATAACTAACTTTAGTGTTGTATTTGGATTCCCTTTTTCTTTTTCTTTTGTATGCAATCTCTATACATATATGTGATTGTTTTAGACTCCTCAGCATTTTAAAAACTTTTAATTTTGACTTCTCCTTAGCATTTTAATCTTGAAATGAAATGTGTTCATTTTCTTAGTCTTCTCTGGGCCGTTTCCCACTAGTCTTGCTATTCAGTCCTAAGGGTATCTCATCAGGGAGCAGGAAGGACAGGTCCATTTTGTGGTATGTACTGGTCTTGCAGACCACTACTCTGGTGGGTGAAGGGGACTGGATCCACAAAGGACCCCACAAAGCACAACAAGGAAGGATGAAGTGCTGTGACTAGGTGGTGATGGAAACCAGTTGTGATCAATTCAGTTGGAAAAGTGAGGTATATTGAGTGATTTTCTTCACACAGTATTCCTTGTGCCATCTCATTGTGTACTTCAGTTCAGTTCAGTCACTTAGTCGTGTCTGACTCTTTGTGACCCCATGAACTGCAGCACACCAGGCCTCCCTGTCCATCACTAACTCCCGGAGTTTACCCAAAACCATGTCCATCAAGTCGGTGATGCCATCCAACCATCTCATCCTCTGTCGTCCCCTTCTCATCCTGCCCTCAATCTTTGCCAGCATCAAGGTCTTTTCCAATGAGTCAGCTCTTCGCATCAGGTGGTCAAAGTATTGGACTTTCAGCTTCAACATCAGTCCTTCCAATGAACACCCAGGACTGATCTCCTTTAGGATGGACTGGTTGGATCTGCTCGCAGTCCAAGGGACTCTCAAGAGTCTTCACCAACACCGCAGTTGAAAAGCATCAATTCCACGGTGCTCAGCTTTCTTTATAGTCCAACTGTCACATCCCTACATGACCACTGGAAAAACCATAGCCTTGAGTAGACAGACCTTTGTTGGCGAAGTAATGTCTCTGCTTTTTATTATGCTGTCTATGTTGGTCATAACTTTCCTTCCAAGGAGCAAGCATCTTTTAATTTCATGAATGGTTGCAGTCACCATCTGCAGTGATTTTGGAGCCCAGAATAATAAAGTCAGCCACTGTTTCCACTGTTTCCCCATCTATCTGCCATGAAGTGATGGGACCAGATGCCATGATCTTAGTTTTCCGAATGTTGAGCTTTAAGCCAACTTTTTCACTCTCCTCTTCCACTTTCATCAAGAGGCTCTTTAGTTCTTCTTCACTTTCTGCCATAAGGGTGGTGTCATCTGCATATCTGAGGTTATTGATATTTCTCCTGGCAATCTTTTTTCCAGCTTGCGTTTCCTCTAGCCTAGCGTTTCTCATGATGTACTCTGCATATAAGTTAAATAAGAAGGATGACAATATACTCCTTTTCCTATTTGGAACCAGTCTGTTGTTCCATGTCCAGTTCTAACTTCTGCTTCCTGACCTGCATACAGATTTCTCAAGAGGCAGGTCAGGTTGTCTGGTATTCCCACCTCTTTCAGAATTTTCCACAGTTTATTGTGATCCACACAGTCAAAGGCTTTGGCATAGTCAATGAAGCAGAAATAGATGTTTTCCTGGTACTCTTTTGCTTTTTTGATGATCCATCGGATGTTGGCAATTTAATCTCTGGTTCCTCTGCCTTTTCTAAAACCAGCTTGAACATCTGAAAGTTCACAGTTCACGTATTGCTTAAGCCTGGTGTAGACAATTTTGAGCATTACTTTACTAGCATGTGAAGTGAAGTGAAGTCACTCAGTCGTGTCCGACTCTTTGCAACCCCATGGACTGTAGCCTACCAGGCTCCTCTGCCCATTGGATTTTCCAGGCAAGAATACTGGAGTGGGTTGCCATTTCCTTCTCCAGGAGATCTTCCCGACCCAGGGACTGAACCCAGGTCTCCCACATTGTAGGCAGACGCTTTACCGTCTGAGCCACCAGGGAAGTCCAGTGCAATTGTGTGGTACTTTGAGCATTCTTTGACATTACCTTTCTTTGGGATTGGGATGAAACCTGACCTTTTCCAGTCCTGTGGCCACTGCTGAGTTTTCCATATTTGCTGGCATATTGAGTGCAGCACTTTCACAGTGTCATATTTTAGGATTTGAAATAGCTCAACTGGAATTCCATCACCTCCACTAGCTTTGTTCGTAGTGATGCTTCCTAAGGCCCACGTGACTTCACATTCCAGGATATCTGGCTCTAGGTGAGTGATCACACCACCGTGATTATCTGGGCCATGAAGATCTTTTTTGTACAGTTTTTCTGTGTATTCTTGCCACCTCTTCTTAATATCTTCTGCTTCTGTTAGGCCCCTACCAGTTCTGTCCTTTATTGAGCCCATCTTTGTATGAAATGTTCCCTTGGTATCTCTCATTTTCTTGAAGAGATCTCTAGTCTTTCTCATTCTATTGTTTTCCTCTAGTTCTTTGCATTGATCGCTGAGGAAGGTTTTCTTATCTCCCCTTGCTATTCTTCAGAACTCTACATTCAAATGGGTATATCTTTCCTTTTCTCCTTTGCTTTTCACTTCTCTTCTTTTCACAGCTATTTGTAAGGCCTCCTCAGATAGCCATTTTTCTTTTTTGCATTTCTTTTTCTTGGGGATGGTCTTGATTCCTATCTTCTGTACAATGTCATGAACCTCCATCCATAGTTCGTCAGGCACTCTAAGTAGCCAAATAAATTAATTTGAGTCTCTACCTTGTAGTGGATAGAGAAGTTCAGTCCTTTCTCTAATATATATGAAAACTTTTGGGTAGGGGCAGATGCTTACAGAGGGAGTTGCTTTCTGCCCTCTCACTGACTCTGGGCTCCCTTTTGGCTTCTCTGGCTTCCTGGCACCACCTCCCTGAGAGTTCCAAGCTTTTCTGTTGTACTCTGCCCTCCAGATGTAGGCCCAGCCCCTGCTTCACTCACCAAAGCAGGCTGCTCCAAGGCTGATATTTCTTTATTCCCTTCACGAAAGGGCCCTGGGAGTGAAGGTGGGGTGGAACGTGGTGAGGGCAGCACAGAAGGGCACCACAGCACAGAACAGGAGGCTATTTCAAATCAGGAAGCCAGAGTTCCTTCATAAGAGGCCATCACACAGAGCTCTCTCCAGCGGTTTCTCTCCCTGGAGCCTGTTCCGCAGCCACGTTGCTGGAGTTCTACTGTCTCCCCCTGAAATTCTTTCTTCCTCTGTTCCTGTGTCCCACCTCCAAGTCAATCAGCTATCTTCCCAGAGGAAATCTCAACGTCTCTCAAGGGGCCCACACAGACTTCAATGGCCTATGTAGATAATCTTTCACATTAAGCTGAATTATATTTAGCTTCTCTTTGTCTCCATCTCCCTGTTTCAGAGCAGGGTCGGAAGTACTCTATGAAGAAAAAAAAAATCCTGTGCAACTCTATAAATAAGAAATCTTATAATAACCCTGAAAATAAGAAAAACAATGAAAAAAGCTTTCTACTTAAGGTGGATCCTATAGCCATCTCTTAGATCAACTCTCAACCAATAGGCCATTTATTAAATAGCAAATCTGACTCTCTTCTATGGGTTGGATTGGGAAGGGAATACGGGTTGGAAACCTGTGGAGCTAGGGCTCTTGCCCTGAGTCTTCCTCTAACAAAGGCTATGCCCTTGGGAAGGTCCTCTTTCCTTTCTTATCCTTAAACTGCTTATCTGTAAATAGAATAGGTAGAGTTAGACCAAGAATTTCCTAACTGTGCTCTTCATATACTAATTTGGCAATATGTTAGTGGGTATTCCAAGGGACATGTATTTTGGGGTTCACTCTTGAGGACTGCATGCTTCAACCAGCTTGAGAAGGTTTCTTGGCTGCAGAACTTCTCAGATCTCTCAGTAAGTTACTGTGACTATGTGGGAGAGAGATACAATATGCGATGTTTCCCAAAAACATTTGAAAGAGCTCCCCATCCCCCTTTGTAAGTGAGAAACCTATAAATATCTTGCAGAAATGCTGCTTATTGAACACTGTCATTCTTAAGAATAATTAAGATGAGTCATTTCATCTTCTTCATGTTCACATTCCGTTGCAATTGTTTTTACTTGCTCAGCCTGAGTGAAGCAATAGCAAGTCAGCATAAAGGGAGGACTGGCTATTTCTTAATGGCTTTATTTCTCTCTTTTTGGTCATTTAAAAAAAATTCTGAAAATCTTCTCACCTCTGAAAAATTGCAAAGCAGAGTTCTGGGACTGTTGGTAATTGCAGTGTTGTTTGTTCAGATGGCTCTGGGTTCCATTATGGCCACTGTAAGCCTGCCTCTATCTTATTGAGCTGCTTTTGCTGCCTATTACCTGACGTTCAGGGTTTCCATTTGAGGCATGGCTCTAATTAAGAGATTAAGGAACCAGAGTCTTAGAAAGGTCAAGTTACCCTCCATGCCTCAGTGCCTCTCTCCCACCTGGTAATATGAAGTATAAAATTCTATTTTTCAAAATGATTCAACACTTTTGTTCACATTACAATAAAGACAGTTTCTTTCTAGATTTTCTGATTGTAAAATTCTGGGTAAGTTTGCAAAGTGAACTTTTTCTGGTGGGTGGGAGGATGGTTTCTCTTGTGGGGCTGGTTTTCTAAGAACATACTTCGGTCTGCTAGTTGGGTGATTCAGTCCTCATAAGAATCAAGGATCAAGGTGGGTTCTGGAAAGTATTTTGAAGCTGTAAAGAAATTTGGTGCATTGCATAATCCTAACTTAATAACCATGACCCAGCAAAGGCTCTATTCCCAACTGTCTCCATATCAAGTTGCTTTCAGGGCCAACTTGCTTCTCATACTCTTTTATTAGCATACCCAAGCCTAATGTTCTTTTGTCATTAGGCCTCCCCAGGCTCAAGAAGACATCAGATATCCTCAGTCTATCTAAAGTTGAGGGACTTTGGTGGGTGTTGTGATATGCCACCCAGAATTCCCTTCAGGGATGAGAATATGTATTCCCAGATACTGGAAGGACTGCCTGCAGAGATCTCCTATATGTCAATCTCCTAAAGAAATGGCCTTGGCTGAAGACAGTGATCTTGCCCAAGGTCAACTACATTCAATACTGGTGGAAATGGGATAAAAGCCTCTGTGCTACAGCTTAGAATAACTGAAATCCCATCCCAGCTTTTTTTTTTTTTTTATTGTTTAAATTAGTTTATTTATGTTTTTTAACTTTACAATATTGTATTGGTTTTGCCATACATTGACATGAATCCACCATGGGTGTACATGTGTTCCCCTTCCAAAACCCCCTCCAACCTCCCTCCCCATCCCATCCCTCTGGGTCATCCTGGTGCGCCAGCCCCGAGCACCCTGTATCATGCATCGAACCTGGACTGGCGATTCGTTTCACATATGATAATTTACATGCTTCAGTGGCATTCTCCCATATCATCCTGCCCTCGCCCTCTCCCATAGAGTCCATAATACTGCTCTATATATCTGTGTCTATTTTGCTGTCTCATATACAGGGTATCTTTACTGATTTACTAAATTCCATATATATATGTTAGTATACTGTATTGGTGTTTTTCTTTCTGGCTTACTTCACTCTGTATAATAGGCTCCAGTTTCATCCACCTCATTAGAACTGATTCAAATGTATTCTTTTTAATGGCTGAGTAATAGTCCATTGTGTATATGTACCACAGCTTCCTTATCCATTCATCTGCTGATGGGCATCTAGGCTGCTTCCATGTCCTGGCTATTATAAACAGTGCTGCAATGAACATTGGGGTACACGTGTCTCTTTCAAGTCTGGTTTCCTCAGTGTGTATGCCCAGCAGTGGGATTGCTGGGTCATATGGCAGTTCTATTTCCAGTTTTTTGAGGAATCTCCACACTGTTCTCCATAGTGGCTGTACTAGTTTGCATTCCCACCAACAGTGTAAGAGGGTTCCCTTTTCTCCACACCCTCTCCAACATTTATTGCTTGTAGACTTTTGGATAGCAGCCATTCTGACTGGCGTGAGATGGTACCTCATTGTGGTTTTGATTCGCATTTCTCTGATAATGAGTGACGTTGAGCATCTTTTCATGTGTCTGTTAGCCATCTGTATGTCTTCTTTGGAGAAATGTCTGTTTAGTTCTTTGGCCCGCTTTTTGATTGGGTAGTTTATTTTTCTGGAATTGAGCTGCAGGAGTTGCTTGTATATTTTTGAGATTAATTCTTTGTCCATTGCTTCGTTTGCTATTATTTTCTCCCATCCTGAAGGCTGTCTTTTCACCTTGCTTATAGTTTCCTTTGTTGTGCAAAAGCTTTTAATTTTAATTAGGTCCCATTTGTTTATTTTTGCTTTTATTTCCAATATTCTGGGAGGTGGGTCATAGAGGATCCTGCTGTGGTTTATGTTGGAGAGTGTTTTGCCTATGTTTTCTTCTAGGAGTTTTATAGTTTGTGGTCTTATGTTTAGATCTTTAATCCATTTTGATTTTATTTTTGTGTGTGGTGTTAGAAAGTGTTCTAGTTTCATTCTTTTACAAGTGGTTGACCCATTTTCCCAGCACCGCTTGTTAAAGAGATTGTCTTTTCTCCATTGTATATTCTTGCCTCCTTTATTGAAGATAAGACACTATCCCAGCTTTGAAACCCTGTGACCCTGGCTGAGCTCTCCCCTGAGACTGCGCCACAGCTCATCTTCTCCCTGTGTGAACCCTGCTTCTTTCTCTTGTGGATATCTTGTGGATATTAAGAACCCTCCTTAATATAATTTGTGCATGCTAATTTTTGTCTTAGAGTCTGAGTCCCCACATACAGCAGAGGCTTAATATATTACCAATCTCTGAAGCATACTTGTGTTTTAAAGGAATTCCATAGTGTTAGGGTTATGTTTAACTCAAAAGGAAGAATCACTGATGCTTCAAATGCTTGACAGTGTGACATCTGGAAAGGAGTGAGAGAAAGGTGGTTTTACATATATGAGGAAGAAGTCTTTTTCCCTTTTAACCATGTGTGTTTTTATGTCTTATTTAAAACATCTCTCCCTAAATGGAAATCATAAAGATATTGCTCAGTATTTGCTTCTAAAAGTTTGGATATTTTGCCATTGGCAATTCCATTTGAAAGTGATTTTGCACTGTTGATTTTCCATTTTTATAAGGGACAAAAAGTCAGGTAAAATTAAATTTGTGCTGTTTAGATACATAAGCATCTGTGACAAAACCATGTGCAAAGGAAAGTAAATGATAAACAAAAAAATTCAGTTATTATTGCCTCAGTTTGTGGAGATGGTGGGTGGAATGAAAAACAATAACACAAATCTCTTCAATTTAATTGATGAAGTTCTAATAGTTCTAATAATAGTTGAGTTAGGTGGGACACTTGTGGGGCATCCACTTTAATCATTAAGCTGTATGATTTATGTATACATTATATATATTCTTTAGTGTATTAATAGTATTTTTGACTTTTTTTAAGAGAGGAAAATGAGAAAACAGGAAGTGAATATAGCAAGAACCGACAGCTAAATGTTTTGCTATAAATGGTACTAGAGACATGGGCAGTAAAGACATAAGATAATACAGCAAATGTGTATGTAGATAGGAAAATTCAGCAGTTGCAGAAAAGTTTTAAATGCAGGAGACAGAAGGGGCATTTGGAAGAGCGATACCCTGCATTCTTTGGCAAGGTCCTTTTCCTGGGCTGTAGCTTTCACATCTGTTACATCATCAGTTCCTCTGCTTTGCATGTTTCATCCGTTTATGCACGTGTGCTTAATCACAAACGTTACTGGACCCCTCCTCAGTGTTTGGAGCTTACGCGTGAGTGGTTCATAGTGAGATTTGCTCTAGTCACCTATGTCTGTGGGCTTATTCAATGGTGGCTTGTCCTCCCTAAATTACATGACAATCAGTGGCCTGGGATCCCAGATCTGGCTCCACACCCCCCCAGCGTCCACAGGACGCCCCTGCCTGACTGGGCTCTAGTCCCGTCTTCACATCCTGTCTGCTGCAGGCCTCTTGCATTTACCAACGCTTGGGCCTGGGTTCCTTTTCCCTTGATCAACTGCTGTTCCTCCTTTCCAAGTCTCTGCTTGCAGGCCATCTCTACAATTTTGCACCCCTAACTGCACTTTCACCATCTCCAGGATTTGATTATCTTTCTCTTCTTGCTCTTACAGTCCTATTCACAACACTTCATGATACTTATAACACATCCATTGCAATGATACCTTTATCTGTTGCCCTCCCTGGTTCATTAAGCACACTCCCCGAGGACAGGGGCCATGACTGCTCTGCGTTCCTTCGAGTTAGCGTCTCGACTTTTCCCGTGGGAGACACTGAGGGGGTGCGCCCTGGTCTCTGCCCTCCTGCTGCTTCTGTTTCACATTGGAGACAAAATTCAACCCAGTAAGAGAAAAAGTTGGACCCCGATGAGGAACCAACTCTTATCCACTCTTGTTTCTATTACAGTTACAGAGCTAGTGGCTGTTTAGTGGCTACTCAGCAACTTTAAGAAAAATGAACTAATTGTCAAATTGGAGCATGTTAAAGCTGGAAGGGACCCAGAAAGTCCTCATGGAAATATCTCTAGGGTAGAGAATGATAGACAAGAGGAACAAATAACTAAAAACAACTATTTAGTAAGTGCTTAATATTCATTAGCCTTGTGCAAAGAGCTTTCCCTACAATGACCTCATTTAATCCCTTTGAATTTCCTGAGTGAAGGACCTTTTAGCTTTATTTTTGCTATTGAAGAAACTGAAGCTCCAAGAGTTACATACTTGGTCTAAAATCAAACACCTTGTCAGTGGTAATGCCAAGGCTGAAACCCAGGTGTGCCTGACCCTGACCAGTGCTTTCCCACTTTTCCTGTGGTTTCACTAAGACAGAAATCTTGATGTGGTAGAACTGAGTTTCTGCATTTATGATAAATTGCTGGTGATTCTGATGTTACTGGTCCTGGAGACACCAATCCTTTGGCCACCTGATGCACGGAGCTGACTCATTGGAAAAGACCCTGATGCTGGGAAAAATTGAAGGCAGGAGGAGAAGGGGACGACAGAGGATGAGATGTTCGGATGGCATCACCGACTCAATGGACATGGGTTTGGGTGAACTCCGGGAGTTGGTGATGGACAGGGAGGCCTGGCGTGCTGATTCATGGGGTCGCAAAGAGTCGGACATGACTGAGCGACTGAACTGAACTGGAGACACCATTGGAGAACCACTGTTGGCACTTTCACATTTTAAGGTGCAAACAAATCATCTGGAGATCTTGCTTAAAAAAAAAAAAAAAAGCAGCATTTGATCCACTAGGGCTAGGAGAGGACTGGTGATTCTGTACATTTTTTTTTTTAATTTCTATTCTTTTTATTTACTTATTTATTTTTGGCTCCCCGCTGCGCAGCATGTGGGATCTTAGTTCCCACACCAGGGATCAAACCCATGCTCCCTGCAGTGGAAGCATCAAATCTTAACCACTGAACTGCCAGGGAAGTCCCAGGATTCTGCAGTTTCTGCGAGCTCCCCGCTGAGGCCTGCTCTCCTCATCCGTGGGCCGTACTCTGAGCAGGCAGGCTCCTCCGGATCCCAAACACAAAGGGCCTATGGTGGGTGGAGGCTGGGACGCGCCTCAGAGCTGCTTTCGACTGCCGGCAGCTTCCGCGCGACATTCTCTGAGGATGCGTGTGCTCTCAGGCAGGATCTAAGGCTGCCTTTGAAAAGAACACAGATCCAGCGTGGTAGGGAACCACTCTGGGAGGGGGAGCGCGCCAGGGACGGCTCGTGGAGCGAAAGGGCCCCGAGGTCTTGTGTGATGTTGATGGGAGGTCTGCTAACGCACCAAGATCCTGATTGCATCAAATCAAGACGCCAGCCCCTCCTCCCTTCCCAGTGTTTCAAAGCGACGTGATGTCACGAGCTGTAAAAAAACCCGAGGTTCATAATGAAACCCGTAATCAGGTGAGCCTTGTTTTGTTTTGAGTCCATTGACACTGTTTCTCACAGTCCCGCACTCGCTGAGTTCGGGGGCAGACTCTGGGGGTGAATTCTGGGAACTCTAACTGATCTTTCAGGTTTACATAAAGTGGGTTCACCCCCCTCGGAGAACACCACTCGCTTTCTTGTAAATCTGCTCCCTTGCTCAGAGGGGGAGCTTGACTTTCATCCCTGGTGAATACCGTCTGGGGACGGCAGGTGTTACACGAGCCCCACGTAGCCTGCGGTGCTGTACATACTCGGTGGCTAAGTCGTGTTCGACTGTGACCCTATGGACTGTAGCCCGCCAGGTCCCCCTGTCCATGGGCGTCTCCAGGCAAGGATACTGCAGTGGGCTGCCATTTCCTCCTCCAGGGGGTCCTCCCAACCCAGGGACTGAACCCGCATCTCCTGCATTGGTGGGCAGATTCTTTACCACCGAGCCCCCTGGGAAGCCCTCCACGTAGCCTGGCCCCTCATCTTATGTGGGTGGAGAGCACCCACCTTGGGAGGCTAGCGAGGCTCCTGAACTTCCTATCCCAGTATTCTGGCCCCAAGGTTCACAAAAGTTGCTTAGAAAAATGAGCTGCTGGTTCATCATCTAGTTAAACCCAGCCTAGCTTTTCACGGGAGTGTGCCCTCTGAATAAGGTGGATTCTCCCCTGGAGAGAGGAGGTGGACGGGTGGAGGGCACTCACGAGGACAGCTCCTCTCACGTCCTCAGAAACCATCAGATAAGGAGGGCATCCGGGCTGCGACGGAAGGAGACGCTGACCCCGGATTTCTACCGCAGCCGGGAAATACAAGCAGTGGGAGGTTCTCAGCTTCACAGCTCTGGCTGTAGATTTCCGTTCAGGCTCTGTCGCTTATTAGCTGTGTGGCCTTGAGCAGGTTATTTTACTTCTGGACATGTAGTTTTCCCATCGGTAACAGGCATAATCCACCCTACGTCGTATGGTGAGCCTGAGGGTCAGATCCCACGATGTATGCAAAGCTCTCTGTGCCTGGAGCGTAGGATGCACCCCCCACGTACTAACCTTTCTCCTCTCCAGCTCTTCCTTCCTTTTTCCTTCCCAACAAGCAACAAGCAGAAATGATCAGGCTCGGCAAAATGGCAGTTTCAAAGTGTTTTGTGCCAAGGTCCATTTAGGTTCCAAAATATTCCCGTTCCACGGCTTATTTCTGGGTTCCCCGTCTGATGTGTATCTGCGTCGCCTCTTTGATTGCACACTGCTGTCACTCAGCCGCAGGCAGGCACCAACAGATTCTGTTACAACAGCTTGGTGGTACAGGCCCACCTCAGCATTTGATCAGCGAAGATGCCTCTCAGACCTTCAAGGAGCCGCCCCTCCTGGCCAACCTTATTTTAAGAGATTGGTTGCTTTATTTACAAAGAGACCCTTCCCAAAGGTTTCTCATCAGAACCTAAATTGGTGATTTTGTGCAAAAGATTTAGAAACTAGGTTCCAACTGTGTCGTTAATGGAGGTCTGTCGCATGCGCAGTACAGACGATGCAAGGCCTTAATGTTTTATTAGATTGGAATCATTTCTGGCACTTAAAACATTTTGATGAAATTTGCTCAATTTTCTAGGTGTGTTTTATATGAAAAAATTAATTGTTTTTTGGCAGTTCTATTAAATAGACACCGGCAACATCTCTGGATAGTTTAGTGCTCGGAAATCAATGATACAACATTTTATTTAATCCACCAGTTAAATAAAGAGCTGTATTGAAGTGATTCTCTTTTCTTCTGGGCCACACCTGCTCATCACAACTGCATGTGAACAGTGAATCAGAAGCACAGATATTTTCTTGCCAGCTAGGAAAACTTGGCCACATCAAAATACACCGCCTTTGTGTGAATTAGTAAAAGACATCACCTCTGGATAGACATGGGCCCCTGGCTCTCATTTTGACAAGCAAGGGGTGCCAAGTTCTGGCCCTTTTTGGCCTTGGCCAGTCCTTTTGTGCAGTGCACAGAATGAGCAACTGTACGTAGTGTCCCAAGAAAAGCCTGGGGTGCACTCTCCTTGCCCAAATTAGAAACTTGCCTCTTTCTTGTGCTTCCTCTTCTTGAAAGATTTAGCGTGGGAATCATGTTCCCTTTTCCCCATCCAGTGTACATTTCACCAGTGTCTAGGAGGGTAGACTATTTGTTTCATCATCTAAGACTGCAAGGTACCTGCTCTCTATTGGGAATAAAGATGCAATTGGTATATACACATGAGGATGAATTCTCTACTAATTCAGTGAAGGGCTAGTAATAGTTATATGGTGTGGATTTGAAAAGCCCTCAAAGCCCTTTGGCCCTCAGGGTCTCTCATTTCCTTAAATTCCATCATGAGAAGTGACTTTGGGCTGCTCAGTTGCTGAGTTGACCCTGAAAAGGATTTGCCCTTATGTTTTCACACTCATTCTTTCAAATTAGAAAAAGAGGAAAAGGGAAAATCAGATACCACGGTAGACAAAGAAAAGGAGGGAAAACAATACCGAGAAGCCTGTAACTTTCTGAAAGATTTTATGAGAACTATTTCAGCTTTGGGACCTCATCTAAGCCCAAATGTCCAAGGACTGAATGACCTTCCCTTCTTTTTCCTGGAGGGAGCTGTACCAAGGGGCAGAGGCCTGGACAAACAGGACCCCAGACTGCACTTTTAATTTGACCTCTGAAGCGCACTTATCAAATGTCGATACTGGATTTCCTTCTTTGGGATGGGATGGTGTCAGTTGGGAGAAAACCCTGTCGCATTTTTGCGTGTCTGGGGAAAGGAAGGACTATCTGAACATCTTCTTCCAGTGGTTCCTGGTCACATGATTTCTAGAATCATGATGCTGCTCTCCTGGTCCTGTTCTATCCTGCTTTCTACTTGCTCTCAGCCACTGTCTCCATTTTCCCTCCACCCTACATCTTGCCCCATCTTCTTTTCATGAGTCATCTCTGTAGAAAGAGGAACCAGAGGGAAAAAAAAAGAACATAAGAGGCTCTTTCACTGCTGGATCAGAGCCTACTTTTTCTTTGGCCATGTGGCATGTTCCCCGACCAGGGATGGAACATGTGCCCCCTGCAGTGGAAGCACAGAGTTTCAGCCACTGGATGGCCAGGGAAGCCCCAGAAACAACTTTAAACAAGAATTAACCCTCAAAGCTTCCCACGGGGCTGGGAAGTGCATTACTACCTTTGACATCCTGGGAGATGTCGCAGAGGGAAAGCGCCTTTCTGCCAGGCATCCTGGCACAGCAGAGCACGGGCTTCCTGCTTCTCCAATCATCGGGGATCCCCTCTGCTGTGCTCTCTCACCCTTTCCCCTCCAACGGAGCTCTTTTGGGGAGGGAAACGGAGCCCCCGTGTCCAGCCGTTGGCACTAGACAGGGCCATGTGGGAGAAGAAATCCCAAGCCTCCTCCGTTTCCACTGGAAAAAATCCACCCTGCAGCCAGAGGTCCTGCCACCATCCCTTATTAAGACCAGGTGTTCATACTGAGCCTCATTTTCCTAATCTGTAGAGTGGAAACTGTAGACGCTGTTGGGATACATGGAAGACGAAGAATTTTTAACAGGTTTAGTGAAGGTCTATCTAGAGATACAGTGTGTGGATTTGTCTCAAAAGACTACCCTTGTCCCCACGCGTCTTTCTAAGCTTTACTTCCTTGGCTTGTTCTGAGGATTACAAGAATCTATATACACGTAAGGGCCAATCAGAGGCTTCGTGTGTGGTAGATGCCCTGTTAAGAGTCACTGAAAAGAAAATATCTCGAGAACAAGATCTCAGAAGTGAGAGCAGGGGAACCCTTTTCTAGACACATAGAGAAGATGAATTGCCAAAAAGATTTTTATGGGAGGGGACATCCTTATAATGACCAGATATCTTCTTCTCCTTCTTTCCCCTGTGACTACAATCCTTCTAGCAGAGCTTAGCTTCCCTCCATCCCCCAGTTTTAAGAAGGTATCACAAAAGTGATGAACCAAGGCAGAAGCACTGCAGAGGAAAGACAGGAAAGATCGAAAGGATTAGGTAAGGACAGGAACACAGAGAAACAACCCAGAGAAGAGAAGTGGGGGGAGGGGTGGGGCATTTGATGAAATCTATATTTTCATCTCTGTGGGCTGGTCCTAGAGAGAAGAGTGACAATGGACATGGGCAGCAGAAAGCAGCGCTATCGCAGCTGGACTCTACATCAGTCCTGTCGACATCAAGATAGTCATTATATGGCAAACCTTTATAATGGTATCTAGCTACATTGGTTAGGATTAATGAGTTTGGCTCCAAGCATAGAAAATCAGGCAGTTCAGTTCAGTCACTCAATTTTGTCCAACTCTTTGTGACCCCATGGGCTGCAGCATGCCAGGCCTCCCTGTTCATCACCAACTCCCAGAGTTTACTCCATCGAGTCCGTGATGCCATCCAACCATCTCATCCTCTGTCGTCCCCTTCTCCTCCCACCTTCAATCTTTCCCAACATCAGGGCCTTATCAAATGAGTCAGTTCTTTGCGTCAGGTGGCCAAAGTATTAGAGTTTCAGCTTCAGCATCAGTCCTTCCAATGAATATTCAGGACTGATTTCCTTTAGGATGGATTGGTTGGCTCTCCTTGCAGTCCAAGGGACTCTCAAGAGTCTTCTCCAATATCACAGTTCAAAAACATCAATTCTTTAGCTCTCAGCTTTCTTTATAGTCCAACATAAGCAAGGGATTTATTTGTCCCATGTCACAGAAATCCACAGGTTGGTGCTCTAGAACTAGAGGGAAGTATTCAAAGTCCCACCCCCTTTCCAACTTCCTGCTATGCCAACCTTGATGTTGGGCCATTTACACTTAAAATGATTGCTACTATAGCTGGACAAAACTATAATTCAAGAAGATATCTTCACCCCAATGTTCACTGCATCACTATTTACAATAGCCAAGACATAGAAGCAACTTAAATGTCCACTGACAGATGAATAAAGAGTATATATACACACACATATATATATGTGTATATATAGTTATAGTAGCTTATAAATGAATGAACTAATGCATTTTCAGCAACATGGATGGACCCAAAGATGATCGCACTAAGTGAAGTAAATCAGACACAGAAAGACAAATACTATATGCTATAACTTATATGTGGAATCTAAAATATGACACAGATGAACTTATCTGTGAAACAAACAGGCTCACAGGCCTAGAGAACAGACTGGTGCTTGCCAAGGTGGGAGATGGGAGAGGGATGGATTTGGAGTCTGGGATTGGCAGATGCAAACTACTTTGCCATATACGAGAAGCTAACACACATTATAACTTAACTATACCTCAATAAAAATAAGCTTTTTAAAAAGATAGTTGCTACACATGTAGGTATTATGTACATACCTGAGGCAGAGAAAAAAAAAAGGGGGGGGCAAATAGAAGATTGGATTTTATACAGAAAAGGAAAACATGTTGTCCCTCAGCTCTCTTTTTATTGGCTTGAATTGTGTCAGATGGTCAGCTCTAGCTGCAAGGGAGTCTAGGAAAGAGAATTTTGTGGCATGTGCAATGTAAACTCCTCCATCTGTGTTAACGTATCTTCAGTAAAATCCTCATTGCTCTCTTTAGAGCTGCACTGCTTGTTATGGCTGTCAATAGGCATATGTGGCTCTATAAATTCAAATTGGTTAATATTAAATAGAATTACAAATCCACTTCTTCAGTAGCACTAGCCTCATGTGGCTTTTGGCTACCATATTGGGCAGTACAGATACAAAACATTTCCATTAGCTCAGAAGGTTTTACTGAATGACTGCAGATAATCATAGAGAGCTGCAGAATGTTGCATAAGAGTTGGCAGAAGGAGAAAACAGACTGCATAAAAAACAGCTGAAGTTCTCTGAGATGACCAAAGCTCTAAGCATGGAAGGTGTTGGTGGAGGGAACTTGGAACTCCATGTGCACAAGATTCCAGAATATTTGTCATCAGTTGGCAACGACAGCATTGCTTCTAGAATCTGTATGCAGTAATGCTTTGGTTCTCACCTTCCCCCAAAGTATCTCATGTTGCTTAGAGTCAAGTTTCATCCCTTTTCTCATGTTACAGATGGATGGAGAGCATCTCCCTTCTCTAAAACAATCATGACAAATACATTTGGGATTCAATTTTCCCTACCACTTGCTCAGCCCAGGCTACAGAAGCTCCTGGAAGCTGAGGAGTGGAGATGTGGTGTGATTCTCAAGAACTCAGCAGCATTATTTGTCTAAGCATTAAGTGAATTATTCAGCTAAATCCTGATAACTTGGAAACACGTTTACCTCTGAGAGTGTATTTCCCGTTCCTTCAATACTTCAACCTCATTACTTGTACTATATCTTGTGTTGAATCACACAAGATGCCCATCTGTCCAAGGGCTTCTTCTGTTGGCTCACTCGGAACGGCTTGAGTTTTAACTTTACTTTGAACTTACTGGCTTCTCTCATTCCACTCTTCCTGGACCACATGCACGGTTAAATTGCATGGCTATTTCTCTCATAGATACTTTGAACCAAAATGATGCCATGAGAGCCACGTGACATTTATTTTCCTCTCCTGGTTCTTTATGAAATGGCATCCTCTTTCCTGTCTGTGAACCAGTGTCTCTGGCTCTACTAGGAGAGAAGCTCTTCTGATAAATGCTGTGTGTGGTACCAAAGCTGAAAGTCTTCCTCTTCCAGTTCTTATTGGAATTAATTACACATCTTGCCTCCTTTCCCATTTGTCTTTGTGTCCAGAAAAATGATCGAAAGTTCTGTTCTTCCTTTCATGGTTCCACAGCAGTTGCAGTTACCAGTAATTAAAGATGCAATATCCACGGTAGTCATGTGATGGAAACTGGAGTGTGAACCCAGGGAACAGGGACCGTCTGCCTCCGCGTGATGCTTCTGTAACTCACTCTCTGTGGTGGGGGCTCAGTTGGCACCCAAAGAGTAATAAATAATCATGATGAGTAGTCTCAGCTTGTGCTTTCCAGAATGGTGTCTTGCTTTTTTCTTAGTTTGTAAAAATGGCTTCCTGATGAAGTGGAATGTCCATGTCACCATCAGAGAAAATCTGGATTGCTTTTCAATGAAATATTAATGATTATCAACTCACTGGGCTTTTCTTTTGTGAGAACTGAAATGAAAAAAGGAACTGAGTTTCTTGATAATGAGTTAAAATATGATTGCTTCAGTATGAACCCAGGCTGATCCAAGCTTCTTTTTTTTTTTAGCCTTCTTCCTCCACTTCATCCTGTCTCTCTTCTGACTGTCCTGTCCCCTGCATTTTGGGTATTTTCATTCTTCATTAGAAACTTCAGACAAACAGAGGCATGATTTTGACCGCTGGGGACTGTCGGGTTCTAGCATAAACCAGAAATACGTCTTGTCTCCATCACATGCCGGTTTTCTTGTATTAACTCTGAGAACACTACATCTGTAAAATGGGAATAATAACACTAATAATGCATACGTCATACGTTTGTGGTGAGGACTAATGAAAGAGTGTGTGGGAAGAGCACAGACTGCAAGAAACATTAATTTTCATTGTTTGGTTGAAGGTAGGGGGAGCCAGAAAGGAGGTAAAATCAAAATTTGCTCGCATGAGCCTCTTGGGTGAGGGATGCAGTGGAGAAACTTGTCATGGTTGTAATGCGATTTGGGATTATCTGTGGGTTTCTGCTTCCTGCCCTCTTCAGTTTCCTGATACCGTTTGAGAGTGAGTTCTGCCGACCCTGGACACGCTCTGGAGGTTTCTGCTCCACCTTTGCTGACTCTGTCAGGATTAGCATGACAACAAAAGTGTCACTCAGGCCCCAAATGGCTGCATCCAGGCAGGAAGGACCCATGAGAAGAGTCCCTGCTTCCGAGTTGTGGAAGGAGTGGGTGTCGGCTGTCAGGGGTGGAGACTCTGGGCATTCCGTGTGCTGTGCTTTCCTGGGATACTGCCTGCTGCTGCCACTGGCAGTGCTGTCTCTGGCCCCTGGGTCCCCTTCCTTAGGCGTCTGTAGCCTTATCTGGAGACCCGCAGAGGGCTGAGAAGAGACGGAGCGATAAGCAGGAAGTGCAGTGGAATTTTATTCCTGGAAAAAAAAAAAGAGAGAGAGAGAGAGACCTTGGCATGAGCAGCAGAATAGAGGGTTCAGGATGTTAATCACTGCTCCTTTTATCAGACAGCTTTATTAAGATCAATGTTTTTTGTTGCCAAATTAGAGTGGACCTGGAGCGAACTTCCCAGCAGTTATTAACACAAGTTCACATTTGCTGGAAGGACTGGGCACCTCCACGTGCTCAGCCATAGCTGGAAGTTACACAATATCTGTATCATTTTTCACAGCTTTGTCATTAGCTGGTAATGATTTGATTATTTTGCAGATGAATCACAGTATAAATCTCTTTCACAAACACTACCTCCAAGTATTAATCAAAACCATTAAGGCAAAGCAGTCGGTGCAAATTAAAAAATTTGCATGTCTAAATTAAAAATTACAGTAATACATCATAAATAAATCTTTTAAATTCTCTATGGCCTCTGTGCACATCTTTTCTTTGGTGTGTGTATTCTCTAATGAGACCACGATACCAAGCTTCTCTCTCTCTCTCTGTAGACATATATATATGTATATATATATACACACATAAATATGTATTTATATTTCATATGTACATAAAGCATGATCTAATTTGAAAGGAGAATTCAGGTCCTTATGTGGGACCTGGTATTAGAACATGAAAGAGTAAGAAGAAGGCTTTTTTCTTTTTCCCGTTTACTTCACTTTTTCCCCCAAAAGAATATTCAAAGATGGCACTAAAAAGAACAGAATGGAAGCTATTGCAGATCATTTCCAGCGTCTTCCGTTGTTGCAAAGTAAATATTTGTAAAAGGTGATGCTTCTTTTTCAAATAACTTTGAACTGTGAGGAAAATTACCAAGTTGTGTTTTAGGCAATATTTCATTTTGGGACTATTAGCACATTACTTGCAGTATGGGAGGAAATTAGAGGGCTTTGAGTGATGAAAGCCACCTTTGGCATTAAAAAACTATTATTATTCCCTTGAAACGCTGAAGCAAATTAAAACAGGAAAATGAAACTTTCAAGTGCCCTGGATTTGAAAAGGCATTTTTTCCCCCTTTCATTTGTCAAAAAAAAAAAAAAAAAATTTTTTTTAAATGACTTGTTTCACTGGAAACCTGGAAGAGACCATTTATAACGCAGAAAGTAGTTTTTTCAAAATGCCTTTGCCTAATAGTTTAGGGGAAGATAGTGCCTCATGTCAGCAGATCTCTGGTGAGCAGGTTACAGCCAGTGTGTGTGAAAGACCCATCTTACCTCCAAGTAATGCCGTAACAGCAGCAATTAGAAACCACTTTCATTCTGCCCAGGATTTAACCCAATTAACCTATCTGTAACCTATTAACCTAATTAAATAGAAGAGCTTCTCTGTGAGGAAGATATATGTACAGGGCTCTCCTCATTTGGGGGTAGAGGTTGGGAAGGAGGGCATAATTTAGGGAATATTGTAATTTGAAGTCAGTTTTTTTTTTTTTAAACAGAATTAGAACATCAAAACACAATTCCAAGGTGTTCGGTGTTTTCCTATCAGGAAGCCATGGATTTAACTAGCAGGATACCTTTATACTTATGTCCCTGCCTGGTGGAAATTTTGCCCTGAATGGTTTCTCATTGGTCTAAAGAGACTTGGTAAGAGGACAGGAGGGCCATCCTGCCTAGGACTGCTGTCACTTTCCTCTGCCGTACACAGACCTCAAAAAGAGTGCAAGGAAAACTTTTTTTACCATTTTTCTTCATTTAGGTCAATCCTGTGCAATTAACATCATGGCTAAGCTTCACGTCCATGAAAACGTGAGGTTTCTCTCCCCTCCCTCGTTAGTTTGTGTGACCTTAGAGGTTTGCTTCATCTCTCCGAGTCCCACTTCACTCATCTGTCTAAAATGAGTGGGTTGAATGAGATGGTCCCATAAAGATTCTTCCTAGATCTAAATATTTTGTGATTTTTGTCATTACTTGTCCTTCCACATCCTCTGCTTTTGATTCTCTTTACCAATAAATGTTTCTCAAATAACATTGGCTAGAACTGTGCTGTCCAATATGGTAGCCATGTGTCTATTTAAATTTAAGTTAGCTAAAATAGATGCAATTAAAAAAAAATGCTGTTCCTAGGGGGAATAAGGAGGGGGAAGAATGGAGTGAGGGTTTGGGATCAGCAGATGCAAAGTATTTATACAGGATGGGTAAACACAAGATCCTGTTGTATGGCACAGGGAACTATATTCATTGCCCATGATAAACCATAATGGAAAAGACTATGAAAAAGGAAGTATATAGAGGTATAACTGAATCAGTTTGCTGTATACCAGAAATTAACAGAGCATTGCAAGTCAACTATACTTCAATAAAAAATGCATTAAAAAAATTGCAGTTCCCCATTCACACTAAGCCACATAGAACTGGTCAGTAGCCGCAGATGGCTGATGGCTGCCGAATCAGACAGCACAGTGTAAAGTATTTCCATCACTGCAGAAAGTTCTACATGCAAGGACCTGCAGCTGAGTTCTTTTCTTTAACTCTTACATTCATTTGATTGTTAGAATACAGTCTTTTACGTATGCATGATGATTAGACGAGCCAAACCTTTCTGGAAAATTCAACTTTATTCAGCTTATTACTGATATTCATAGCATCAATGGGCTTCCCAGGTGGTGCTAGCAGTAAAGATCCTGCCTGCCAGTGTAGGAGACATAAAAGATGGTTCTATTCCTGAGTCAGGAAAATCACCTAGAGGAGGACATGGAAACCCACTCCAGTATTCTTGCCTGGAGAATCCCATGAACAGAGGAGCCTGATGGGCTACAGTCCATAGGGTCACAAAGAGTTGTACACAATGACTAAACGTGCATGCATGCCAAATATATTGCATAGGAACCTGGAATGTTAGGTCCATGAATCAAGGCAAATTAGAAGTGGTCAAACAGGAGATGGCAACAGTGAACATCGACATTTTAGGAATCAGCAAACTAAAATGGACTAGAGTAGGTGAATTTAACTCAGATGACCATTATATCTACTACTATGGACAAGAATCCCTTAGAAAAAATGGAGTAGACATCATAGTCAACAAAAGAGTGTGAAATGCAGTACTTGGATGCAATCTCAAAAAAGACAGAATGGTCTCTGTTCATTTCCAAGGCAAACCATTCAATATCACAGTAATCCAAATCTATGCCCCAACCAGTAATGCTGAAGAAGCTGAAGTTGAATGGTTCTATGAAGACCCACAACACCTTCTAGAACTAACACCCAAAAATAGGGGACTGGAATACAAAAGTAGGAAATCAAGAAATACCTGGAGTAACATGCAAATTTAGCCTTGGAGTACAGCATGAAGCAGGGCAAAGGCTAATAGAGTTCTGCCAAGAGAACACACTGGTCATAGCAAACACCCTCTTCCAACAACACAAGAGAAGCCTCTACACATGGACATCACCAGATGGTCAACACCGAAATCAGATTGATTATATTCTTTGCAGCCAAAGATGGAGAAGCTCTATACAGTCAGCAAAAAAAAAAAAAAAAAAGACCAGACCAGGAGCAGACTGTGGATCAGATCATGAACTCCTTATTGCCAAATTCTAACTTAAGATGAAGAAAGTAGGGAAAACCACTAGACCATTCAGGTATGACCTAAATCAAATCCCTTACAATTACACAGTGGAAGTGAGATGTGGATTCAAGGGATTAGATCTGATAGGCAGAGTGCCTGAAGAATTATGGACAGAGGTTCGTGACATTGTACAGGAGGCAGGGCTCAAGACCATCCCCAGGAAAAAGAAATGAAAAAAGGCAAAATGGTTGTTTGAGGAGGCCTTACAAATAGCTGTGAAAAGAAGAGAAGAGAAAGGCAAAGGAGAAAAGGAAAAATATTCCCGTCTGAATGCAGAGTTCCAAAGACTAGCAAGGAGAGATAAGAAAGCCTTCCTCAGTGATCAGTGCAAAGAAATAGAGGAAAACAATAGAATGGGAAAGACTAGAGATCTCTTTAAGAAAATTGGAGATATCAGGGAAACATTTCATGCAAAGATGGGCACAATAAAGGATAGAAATGGTATGGACCTAACAGAAGAAGATATTAAGAAGTGATGTCAAGAATACACAGAAGAACTGTATGAAAAAGATCTTGACGACCCAGATACTCACGATGGTGTGAGCACTCACTTAGAGCCAGACATCCTGGAATGTGAAGTCAAGTGGGCCTTAGGAACCATCACACGAACAAAGCTAGTGGAGGTGATGGAATTCCAGTTGAGGTATTTCAAGTCCTAAAAGATGATGCTGTGAAAGTGCTGCACTCAATATGCCAGCAACTCAGGAAAACTCAGCAGTGACCACAGGACTAGAAAAGGTCAGTTTTCATTCCAATCCCAAAGAAAGGCAATGCCAAAGAATGCTCAGACTGCCACACAATTGCACTCATCTCACACGCTAGTAAAGTAAAGTTCAAAATTGTCCTAGCCAGGCTTCAAAAATACATGGACCGTGAACTTCCAGACGTTCAAGCTGGTTTGAGAAAGTGAGAGGAACCAGAGATCAAGTTGCCAACATCTGTTGGATCATCAAAAAAGCAAGAGAGTTCCAGAAAAACATCTACTTCTGCTTTATTGACTATGCCAAAGCCTTTGACTGTGTGGATTGCAACAAACTGTGGAAAATTCTGAAAGAGATGGGAATACCAGACCACCTGACCTGCCTCCTGAGAAATCTGTATGCAGGTCAGGAAGCAGAAGTTAGAACTGGAGATGGAACAACAGGCTGTTTCCAAATTGGGAAAGGAGTACGTCAAGGCTGTATATTGTCACCCTGCTTATTTAACTTATATGCAGAGTACATCATGAGAAACGCTGGCCTTGATGAATCACAAGCTGGAATCAAGATTGCTGGGAGAAATATCCATAACCTCAGATATGCAGATGACACCACCCTTATGGCAGAAAGCACAGAAGAACTGAAGAGCCTCTTGATGAAAGTGAAAAGAGGAGAGTGAAAAAGTTGGCTTAAAACTCAACATTCAGAAAACTTAGATCCTGGCATCTGGTCCCTTCACTTCATGACAAATAGATGGGGAAACAATGGAAACAGTGGCTGACTTTATTTATTTTTGGGGGGAGGGCTTCAAAATCACCACAGATGGTGACTGCAGCCGTGAAATTAAAAGACACTTACTCCATAATAGAAAAGTTATGACCAACCTAGACAGCATATTAAGAAGTGGAGACATTACTTTGCCAATGAAGATCCATCTAGTCAAGGCTATGGTTTTTCCAGTGGTCATGTATGGTTGTGAGAGTTGGAGTGTAAAGAAAGCTGAATGCCAAAGAACTGATACTTTTAAACTGTGGTGTTGGAGAAGACTCTTGCGAGTCCCTTGAACAGCAAGGAGATCCTACTAGTCCATCCTAAGGGAAATCAGTCCTGAATGTTCATTGTAAGGACTGATGTTGAAGCTGAAACTCCAATACTTTGGCCACCTGATGTGAAGAGCTGACTCATTGGAAAAGACCCTGATGCTGGGAAAGATTGAAGGCAGCAGGAGAAGGGGACGACAGAGGATGAGATGGTTGGATGGCATCACCGACTCGATGGACAGGAATTTGAATAAGCTCTGGGAGTTGGTGTTAGACAGGGAATCCTGACATACTGCAGTCTGAGGGGTTGCAAAGAGATGGACATGACCGAGAGACTGAAGTGAACTGCACTGAACTGATGGTTTACCAGGCGGTGCTAGTGGTAAAGAATCCTCCTGCCAATGCAGGAGATGTGGGTTTGATTCCTGGGTTAGGAAGATTCTCTGGAGTAGGAAATGCAACCCGCTACAGTCTTCCTGCCTGGAAAATTCCATGGACAGATGATCCTGGCAGGCTACAGTCCATGGGGTCACAGAGTTGAACACAGTTGAATGACTGAGCATACACACATAGCATCTATAATATGGTTACTTAGGTTACTTAGACACTTACTAACTCAATGATTGTGCACAAATTGTTCAGCCCTTCTGAACCCCAGTTTCCTCATCAGTAAAGTAGTTGTAATGTTACCTATTCTGCAGGGTAATCATTGTGTTCATCTCTTTGTGACCCCATGGGTTGTAGCCCACCAGGGTCTCTTGTCCATGGAACTCTCTAGGCAAGAATAATGGAGTGGGGAGTGGGTTGCCATTCCCTTCTTCAGGGGATCTTGTCAACCCAGGGATCCAACCTGGATCTCCAGCATTTCAGGTAGTTTCTTTACCATCTGAGCCAACAGTGAAGCCCATTCTGCAGGGTCGTTTATATTAGCATCTTGCATGATGCTGAGCAATGGTAATTGCCTAATATTCATTGGAAGTACTAATTCTGAAGTAGAAGCTCCAATACTTTGGCCACCTGATGTGAAGAACTGACTCATTTGAAAAAACCCTGATACTGAGAAAGGTTGAAGGCGGAAGGAGAAGGGGACGACAGAGGATGAGATGGTTGGATGGCATCACCGACTCAATGGACATGAGTCTGAGCAAGCTCCAGGAGTTGGTGATGGACGGGGAGGCCTGGTGTGCTGCAGTCCTTGGGGTTGGAAAGAGTCGGACATGACTGAGCAACTAAACTGAACGTTAGTTAACATTCTTTTTGTGAAATAACAAAGCCCATCATCAGATTGCTAAGGGTTTTTATTTCTTAAAAAATATTGGGTGAGAATGAGACTTTGTAGAGGATACCATAAATACAAGTATTTTGCTTCTGAAAAAAATGTTCAGTTGGAAAATTAAACAGAAGAATGGCGAAAACGCTATATATAGTTAAGTCATATATCTACTGGCGGAACCTGGGCATATAAGTCAAGAGGTGTGGTCCCTATAGCTTTACTCTTCAGTGCTTGGGATATGTCCTTCCCCTCTACCCACACCTGACTTGACTTGAATAAGGGCTGCTGCTGGTCTGTACTGACTTGTGTTATGCAGGTAGCTTTCTAGAAGATCCTCACTGTGTAAGTGGAGAAGGTCTCTACTTCCAGTTCTATTAATAGCTTCAACCTACCCCAGCCATGCACCTCCTCTGAAGGCTGTGGCTGGTCAAAGCACTGATACATCGGTCTCATGCACAATGGTAGCTTTTTGCTTTGAGAGAATGAAATTAGGAAAGGCTCCATATAAGCAGTGACCTCACCCATTTATTGAGGCTCAGGAATAAAGACAGGGGTGATATGGATGTTCTAGTTTCTTTTTTAAATACGCTGACAACCACCATGGATACGTTCTCTGCTCCCACGACCCCTTATATGTATGTATGTAACCTTATATGTATATATGTATGTATGTAAAGGGTTATATGTAACCCCTTATATATCTTGCTAGAGTACAAGGAATGACATCCTTCATAATTTCAATATTGTAACAAACATTTAGGTGAGTGGATAGCTCAAATGCTAAGCTTTCTGCAAAGGAAGAGATTTATGTTTTAAACTCTTCCATTGTTATTGATGGTGGTGTGATTTTGTAAGTGCAGAATACCTCTTGACTTGGGTTTCCTGTTTGGTTTTCTGCAAATATAGCTTTCTCCACCTTTTATAATATTTATCACAACAATAGGAGCACACGGACTCATTTAGAAAATTCAAACAAAACAAAACTATTACAATATTGTAAAGTAATTAGCCCCCAACTAAAATAAATAAATTTATAAAAAAAAAAAACAAAAAAACAAAGAGTAAACACAGCCCCTCCCCCCCATCTCCACCCCTCTGCCCGATCCCTCTGACAAAAACAACCACCGGCCATGGTTTTTGATGTTATCTTAAAAACTCACATAATACCTATAAGTCACCAACGTGCAGAGTAAAGACCGTAATGAACACAGTGTTCTAACCCTGCTTCTGTTTCTTTTGGCCTTTAATGATATATCTTTGAGGTTTTTCTGTATCAGAACATACAAAACTACCACAGTTTTTATTTTATGGGCTGCACAGAATTCCACCATAATGATATTCCATTCCATAAAATATTTAATCCTTTATAACTGATAGACATTTAGGTGTTTCCAGGCTTCTTTCTGCTAATTGTTTATGGTATACAGGTTTGCTTTGGCAAAGTTCATTTGATTTCTATCCATGTAATTGTCAGGTCAAAAACAGCACATGTTTTCATTTGAATAGCTATTGAATAATGTCCATCTAAAAAGTTGTAACCTGTTAATATGTTTATGGTCAGTGTTAAGAATGACATTGCTTCCCTGTAGGCCAATTAATGTCAGCCATTCTCACGCTTTAACATTTGCTTGTTGCTGGATCAAAAAAAAATTATTTTTGATGAATATTTCTTTCATTGTAAGTGAGATTAAGTATTATGGGATTATTATTTTCCCCTATAAGCTGCTTATAGCTATCTTTTCTCATTTGGGGGAGGGTCATTCTTTCCTCATTGTTTGTTTAAGCACTTTCTAAGTTGACCAAATTAGCCCACTGTCTGTGTTGGCTGGATGGTGTCACCGACTCGATGGACATGAGTTTGGGTAAACTTGGGGAGTTGGCGATGGACAGGGAGGCCTAGCATGCTGCGATTCATGGGGTCTCAAAGAGTCGGATACGACTGAGCAACTGAACTGAACTGAACTGAACTGTGTTTTGCAAGCATATTTTTTGTACAATTTCTTGTTTGCCTCTGGACTTCAGTTAGGCATCCCCCAATATTGGAGTTTCCATTTTATGTAGCCAATTTCCAGTTATTTATTTTACTGCTCCTGGGCAATTTGAACTTATAATCTTCCTAAAGCAGAAATGAATTATTTGTAAAATGTGTTGCCCCAGTGCAATTATTAAGAGTGCCTCCTTTCACTCCCAAGAATGACCCAGCCTGTGTGATAAATTATATGGTCATTCTCAGCTTGGGTCCTTCCCTGCCTCCACTTTAATCAGACCAGCTCCTCTTTGATTTAGTTAAAATCTGGGGTCCAGCATAAGATTTATTTAAGCAATGCTTTTTGAGGCAAAAAGATAGAAACTTACTGATATATATATATACAAGTTTTCATTTGTATGTTCATCAGGTTTTATTGAAACAGGTCAACTCAAAATCTCATTCTAGATAGTATGAACTCATAATCTACTGGAAAAGGCAAGACAACCACTACAATGAAAAGAAAAGGGTGTTTAATAGTTTCTTGATTATTCCTCCATTGTTTCTGCATTTCCTTACTTCTCTAATTAGCACCTATTTGAATCTGCTTTTTGATATTCAGGAAAGTCTAGGAAGCTGAAGCCTTTTTCCTGCAAATAAGAAACAACACATACAAAAAGGCTTGTACCCGGGAAGACCCCACAGATCTTGCTTAGTTTAATTCCCCTTTCCCTTTGATGTTTCTCAATCTTGGTGAGAACAGGTATTGGACAAAAAGGGAATAATGTTTTAGATACAAAGGTCAACAATATACTCGGCAGAGGAACTAAGTTTTAGGCGGTTGTTGTTGTTTAGTTGCTAAGTCATGTCTGACTCTGTGACTCCATGGACTATAGCCCCCAGGCTCCTCCTGGTAGCTCAGTTGGTAAAGAATCCGCCTGCAATGCAGGAGACCTCAGTTTGATTCCTGGGTCAGGAAGATCCACTGGAGAAGGGATAGGTTACCCACTCCATTTTTCTTGGGCTTCCCTTGTGGTTCAGCTGGTAAAGAATCCACCGCAATGTGGGAGACCTGGATTCGATGCCTGGGTTGGGAAGACACCATGGAGAAGGGAAAGGCTACCCATTCCAGTGTTCTTGGGGCTTCCCTTGTGGCTCAGCTGGTAAAGAATCCACCTGCAATGTGGGAGACCTGGATTCAACCCCTGGGTTGAGTAGATCCCCTGGAGAAGGGAAGGACTACCCACTCCAGCATTCTGGCCTGGAGAATTCCATGGACTGTACAGTCCATGGGGTCACAAAGAGTTGGACACAACTGAGTGACTTGACTTCACTTCACTTCAGGGTCCTCTGTCCATGGACTTTCCCAGGGAAGAATACTAGAGTGGGTTGCCATTTCCTCCTCCAGGGGATCTTCCTGACATAGGGATCAAACCCACATCTCATGCATTGGCAGACAGATTCTTTACTGTTGAGCCACCAGGGAAGCCCCAGTTTTAGAGGGACTTAGTTTTAATTCCTCTTTTTCTTTCAGTATGTTCAAACTCTCTCAGGGATTGGGGCAATGGCCACTCTGGCTACTTTCTGCTGAAATGGGGCATGGTCTTATCTCAGTTTGAAGAAAGTACACCAAATTTGATATATTCCTGAGTTCCAAGTCTTGGATCTGAGTCTTGTATGAATAAGATCTCAATCCCTGAGGAATTCAGAATAAGCCTGAAACCCAGTCTGGACCTGGCACTTCAGGGAGATTCTCAATTTAAAGGCATCTTTGTGAATTTGTAAATATAAATTTTCTTTTTATATGAGCACTAACAAATGAGAGGGCCCCTTCCAGTGCAAAGTCAAAGTAAGGAAGTAGAGGACTTATTTAACAAATAATTATAGAAGATCTTGTCATGGTCCATGTGCAGGTGGGAAAAGAATTTCGACACGAGACAGAATGAGAGGGAAATAAAGTTTGTTAGAGTGGGAGATGCTGTTAGAACAGCGGGCCAGCTCAAAGGAGAACTGACATTGAACAGGGGCCCTTGATCCATTTTTATACTCAGTGTGTAAGGCGTGGGATAGGGGTCTTGAGGGTCATTTGCTGATTGGATGAGGCAGGTTTATTGGGTGGGTTGGGGGGGACAAGTAAGGCAAATATCTTCTCCCTATGGGGTAGGAGGGGAGACAGGCTATACTGTTCAGGAGGATCTGAAATCAGTTAATAGTTACAGGGTTGGGGAGGGAAGGATGATAAGGGTCTGGTTTTTCTGTTCCTGCACTCCAAGACCCTCTCTGGTTTTAGCGTCTCTTTTGTCCTTGGGTCACCACATTCCTCCCTCTCTTTATTTTTAGAGACAATTCTTTGGCCCCTTTTGATACCCTGCTCGTGTCTAACTACCTATTTCCCTTCTCAGGCACTTGGGAACCCAGTCTCAGGGGAAATGGGGCAATGACCGCTCTGGCTTCTTCAGGCTGTACAGAGGTGTCCTGGGCCTCTGGGTTCCCTTTGCCTGCTCTCTGTCAGGGTGCATTAATGGAGGGAGATGAGAGTCCACGGAATGATAAGGTGGCTTGTTTCAACATTGTCTGGGTGTTGGCCAGGGAATATTCTTGTCGTACTATCACTTGGAGATTTGCTGTATTCTACAAGAAACAAACTTAACAAGAAGGTTAAAGGTCCATGGGCCAAAGATTAATAGAAGTAGAAAAGCTACTCAGGGGCTAGCCAGGAGAACCAGGACCAGATATTGGTTCGTGACGTTAGCGTTTCTGTAGGTATGAGGAGATGCAAGAATTTGGGCTCATAAATATCTTTACCTGCAAACACCTGACTATCCAAAAGCCTGTTCTTCCAGGCTTTTCCCAGAGCACTGCTGCTGCTGCTGCTAAGTCGCTTCAGTCGTGCCCGACTGTGCGACCCCATAGACGGCAGCCCACCAGGCTCTCCCGTCCCTGGGATTCTCCAGGCAAGATCACTGGAGTGGATTGCCATTTCCTTCTCCAATGCATAAAAGTGAAAAGTGAAAGTGAAGTCGCTCAGTCGTGTCTGACTCTTAGTGACCCCATGGACTGTAGCCTACCAGGCCCCTCCATCCATGGGATTTTCCAGGCAAGAGTACTGGAGTGGGGTGCCATTGCCTTCTCTGTCCCAGAGCACAGAGTGCCTTATTTCTGATCTCCACCCTGCACTCCTTTCAAAGGGTGTTGAAGGTCAGCAGCTTGTAGTGGTCATGACAATCTTTGTAGAGGCAGCTGGCCAGTGCCAACTTCCAGTCAGCAAGGCCCCTTCATGGCCTCTTATTTGGCCATGCTCTGGGGGTATTTCTTGGCCTCTGTATCCCGCGGTGCTGGGAAGGCTCATTCCCAGGCCTAACGAAGAGTCCATTGGCAGGCCACTCAGTGAGCTGTTGCCAGGCCAGGCCTTGTAAGCAGCAAAAGTCTCTGGACCACACCAGTCTTACTAGCCTCTTGGCCCAGGAAAATATTCCCTCTTGTTGCTTCTTCCCATATCGAGGGCTACATTATTACCGTCACTGATCTCATATGGAAATGCATATCAGCATTTTATCACAGGCTTAGTCACACATTTGCTAATATAAGAAACAATCTTCTGAAACAAGCAACATAAAAAATGAAATAGCTAGCAGTTATTAGTAAGGTCACAAGCAAGATTTTAAGTCAAGTACATTCTGACCAAGACTTGTATGTGAGTGTCAGGAGTCTCCAACAGAGGCGTGGGTCGGTAGTGGCCTGCTGCAGGGTTGGAGGCAGTGAGTGTAGCAGTACATGCATGAGATCTTTTGAATGAGGTTGTCATTATCTTCATTACCTCCTCCATAGTTTGAAAGTGAAAGTGCCCGACTCTTTGCGAACCCCATGGACTGTAGCTTACCAGGCTTCTCTGTCCATGAGGTTTTCCAGGCAAGAATACTGGAGTGGGTTGCCATTTCCTTCTCCAGGGGATCTTCCCCACCCAGGGATCGAACCCAGGTCTCCTGCATTTCAGGCAGATGCTTTACCCTCTGAGGGACCAGAGAAGGTGATAGTTTGGCCACCATAGCTTGGCTGCAGGTAAATACCAAGGAAGGAACATAGCTCCACCCACCAACAGAAAATTGGATTAAAGAGTTACTGAACATGGCCCCACCCATCAGAACAAGACCCAATTTCTCCCTTAGTCAGTCTCTTCTATCAGGAATCTTCCACAAGATTCCTCTTATCCTTCTCCATCAGAGGGCAGACAGACTGAAAACCACAATCACAGAAAACTAACCAGTCTAATCACATGGACCACAGCTTTGCTTAACTCAATGAAACTATGAGCCATGCCATGTAGGGCCACCCAAGATGGATGGGTCTTGTTGGACAGCTCTGTCAAAATGTGGTCCACTGGAGTAGGGAATGGCAAACCACTACAGTATTCTTGCCTTGAGAGCCCCATGAACAGTATAAAAAGGCAAAAAGATAGGACACTGAAAGATGAACTCCCCAAGCTGGTAGGTGCCCAATATGCTACTGGAGATCAGTGGAGAAATAACTCCAGAAAAAATTAAGAGACGGAGCCAGGGCAAAAACAACACCCAGTTGTGGATGTGACTGGTGATACAAGCATGGTCCGATGCAGTAAAGAGCAGTATTACATAGGAACCTGGAATGTTAGGTCCATGAATCAAGGCAAATTGGAAGTGGTCAAACAGGAGATGGCAAGAGTGAACACTGACATTCTAGGAATCAGTGAACTAAGATGGACTAGAATGGGTGAATTTAACTCAGATGAACATTATATCTACTACTGTGGTCAAGAATCACTTAGAAGAAATGGAGTAGCCATCATGGTCAACAAAAGAGTCCGAAATGCAGTACTTGGATGCAATCTCAAAAAAGACAGAATGATCTCTGTTCATTTCCAAGGCAAACCATTCAATATCATGGTAATCCAAGTCTATGACCTGTCCAGTAACACTGAAGAAGCTGAAGTTGAATGGTTCTATGAAGACCCACAACACCTTCTAGAACTAACACCCAAAAAAGATGTCCTTTTCACTATAGGGGACTGGAATGCAAAAGTAGGAAGTCAAGAAACACCTGGAGTAACAGGCAAATTTGGCCTTGGAGTACAGAATGAAGCAGGGCAAAGGCTAATCAAGTTTTGCCAAGAAGACACACTGGTCATAAAAAACCCCTCTTCCAACAACACAAGAGAAGCCTCTACACATGGACATCACCAGATGATCGACACCAAAATCAGATTGACTATATTCTTTGCAGCCAATGGTGGACAAACTCTACACAGTCAGCAAAAACAAGACCAGGAGTTGACTATGGCTCAGTTCATGAACTCCTTATTGCCAAATTCTGACTTAAATTGAAGAAAGAAGGGGAAATCACTAGACTATTCAGGTACGAGCTAAATCAAATCCCTTACAATTATACAGTGGAAGTGAGAAATAGATTTATGGGACTAGATCTGATAGACAGAGTGTATGATGAACTATGGACAGAGGTTCAGGACATTGTATAGGAAACAGGGATCAAGACCATCCCCAAGAAAAATAAATGCAAAAAGGAAAATGGTTGTCCAAGGAGGCCATACAGATAGCTGTGAAAAGCAAAGAAGAAAAGGAAAAATATACCTATCTGAATGCAGAGTTCCAAAGACTAGCAAGGAGAGATAAGAAAGCCTTCCTCAGTGATCAGTGCAAAGAAATAGAGGAAAACAATAGAATGGGAAACACTAGACATCTTTTAAGAAAATTGGTGATATCAGGGAAACATTTCATGCAAAGATGGGCACAATAAAGGATAGAAGTGGTATGGACCTAACAGAAGAAGATATTAAGGAGTGGTGGCAAGAATACACAGAAGAACTGTATGAAAAAGATCTTCAGGACCCAGATAATCACAATGGTGTGATCACTCACCTAGAGCCAGACATCCTGGAATGTGAAGTCAAGTGGGCCTTAGGAAGCATCACTACGAACAAAGCTAGTGGAGGTGATGGAATTCCAGTTGAGGTATTTCAAGTCCTAAAAGATGATGCTGTGAAAGTGCTGCACTCAATATGCCAGCAACTCTGGAAAACTCAGCAGTGGCCACAGGACTAGAAAAGGTCAGTTTTCATTCAATCCCAAAGAAAAGCAATGCCAAAGAATGCTCAAACTACCGCACAATTGCACTCATCTCACACGCTAGTAAAGTAATGCTCAAAATTCTCCAAGCCAGGCTTCAACAATACATGAACTGTGAACTTCCAGATGTTCAAGCTGATTTTAGAAAAGGCAGAGGAACCAGAGATTAAATTGCCAACATCTGTTGGATCATCAAAAAAGCAAGAGAGTTCCAGAAAAACATCTACTTCTGCTTTATTGACTATGCCAAAGCCTTTGACTGTGTGGATTGCAACAAACTGTGGAAAATTCTGAAAGAGATGGGAACACCAGACCACCTGACCTGCCTCTTGAGAAATCTGTATGCAGGTCAGGAAGCAGAAGTTAGACCTGGACATGAAACTACAAACTGGTTCCAAATTGGGAAAGGAGTACGTCAAAGCTGTATATTGTCACCCTGCTTATTTAACTTATATGCAGAGTACATCATGAGAAATGCTGGGCTGGAGGAAGCACAAGCTGGAATCAAGATTGCTGGGAGAAATATCAGTAACCTCAGATATGCAAATGACACCACCCTTCTGGCAGGAAGCGAAGAACAACCAAGGAGCCTCTTGATGAAAGTGAAAGAGGAGAGTGAAAAAGTTGGCTTGAAACTCAACATTCAGAAAACTAAGATCATGGCATCTGGCCCATCACTTCATGGAATTAGATGGGGAAACAGTGGAAACAGTGGTTGACTTTAATTTTGGGGGCTCCAAAATCAGTGCAGATGGTGACTGCCACCATGAAATTAAAAGTCTCTTGCTCCATGAAAGGAAAATTATGACAAACTAGATAGCATATTAAAAAGCAGAGACATTCCTTTGCTAACGAAGGTCTGTCTAGTCAAAGCTATTGTTTTTCCAGTAGTCATGTATGGATGTGAGAGTTGGACTATTAAGAAAGCTGAGCGCTGAAGGACAGATGCTTTTGAACTGTGGTGTTAGAGAAGACTCTTGAGAGTCCTTTGAACAGCAAGGCTATCCAAGCAATCCATCCTAAAGGAAGTCAATCCTGAATATTCATTGGAAGGACTGGTCCTGAAGCTGAACCTCCAATATTTTGGCAACCTGATGTGAAGAAATGACTCATTGGAAAAGACCTTGATGCTGGGAAAGACTGATGGTGGGTGTAGAAGGGGATGACAGAGGATTAGGTGGTTGGATGGCATCACCGACTCAATGGACATGAGTTTGAGTAAACTCTGGGAGTTCGTGATGGACAGAGAGGTCTGATGTCCTGCAGCCCATGGGGGTCGCAGAGTCTGACATGACTGAGTGACTGAACTGAACTGAACTTTCATTTGGTATAGTCCGGTATACCCCAGGTCATCTGACTTATTTAAATGATTATAGCCAGGTGTTAATCTCCTGGTTGTATATCATGGAGCATCTGACCTTTATCCAAAGATTGGTTACTAAGGTAACCTTTGAAATAAACTTAGAGTGTCCTCTTTAATAACTTAATTAAATCTTTTAGCAATATGACATAAGAAGGAACTATCTCAGAAGTGAGTTGTAGTAAACACAGACCTTAATTAATAAGGCTAGGACTTAATATCAAGTGCAATGTAAGTTTTTGTCATTGTGAGGTCATTAACTCCGGAACCAGGGAAGGCTTTAACCCATCAAATGAAAATGAGGTTTGTCAGGAAGCCAGGAAAAGCCAAGCTGCCATCTTGGATTTCCCATAGCCCTGACTCTTTGATTTACAGCTGTTCACCCATTTTTAATTCCTTAATTTAGCAGTAGATTATTTCCATGTTTTAAGTACATCAGGATAGCAAAAGTCTGACAGTGAGAGGTTAATTTTTGTCTTGAAGCAAAGGCATCAAAGTGAAACCATCTGATTAACAATGGATTGGTCATTTCTGTGACTTGTAACACGTTAACATGTTAATTAGAATTATAAATGACAACATTTTACCAGGACATATCAGATTTTCGTGAATTCCACATAATTTCTAGGCTATCTATATTAGTAGCATCAATTATACAGTATAACCTGAGAAGATTCATCGCTCTTCCAACAGTACTTCCCATGTAATTTAACATGTCAAATGAACTCAGGTAGTATAATATCTCTCTTTGGGAGGTCTCAGGGGCCCCCGGAAGCATCCTAAAGTTAGCTAGAAGTCAAGTTATTTAGGAAGTTTTGTTGTTAAATATCAAAAGGTTTTATAACCCTCAGTCAGATAGCATTGTATAGGTCACTGTGAAGCAATATATTTACTTAGCCAAAGCAACAAAAAAGATTTCAAAGGGAAATACAGAACAGATCATTTCAGAGGTAAAGAAACTTAAAATCCATTATCAAAGGCAATTCAACATCTCAAGAAAGCTTGTGTCATGAACAAATCTCTTTTCTCAGGGTCTGCTTTCCATGAAACCTCCGTATCACTTTCTGTGCCCATTACTTTGTTCTCCCATCCTGAAACAGCCACCTGTGAGTCATACCTATTTCCCTTCCTTTCATAAAATGTAATTGCATTCCTCATAAATTCTTTACTGAAAACACACATCCTGCTTTCCTTAAGCAACCAAGAACTGACATTTATATTAGCATTCTATGGATTGGTGAACATAAATACCAGTGATAATTTTAAAAAATATTGCTTTCTTTATTGCTTTCTTATATAGAACATCTTAGGATGGCACCAAACACTATTCATTAATAGTCCAAAATCTCTAGTTTCTCTGTAAGAGGAAGTTAGTGGCTAGTGTTCAGCATCGAATGTTTCAGAATCTTATTTTATTTGGAAGTGACCTAGCTATTCAATAAACTTTCATTATTTAGCACAAGAATATAAATTCAGGTTACCAATATCTGGACATTTCTAAAGTATAATTATTCTTAATAGTTTATCTAGAAGCTCATATCTCACTTACATTTTTTAGAGTTTTTTTTATTTTTTTTTTTCTTTTTCTAGAGGTGATTTCCTTGCTGACAAACTTGTAACAGATATAACAATATAACAATATTTAACTTATATTAATCCTAGGCACAATGAACATATTTTTGTTTAATGTTAATGACTCTTAGACATGTCTATATTAGGTTAGCAAACAAACATTAATACTAGATATTTAATATTGAATATTTTCCAGTTCATGTGAATCTGAAATTCATTTAGGTTAATTTCTCTTGTATTTAGAATTATCTGCTTTGTAAGCACTTACTTTTCTTTAGGAAAACTAAATTAGAACTCATTTACAACTTCAGCAATATTATTTTAAAAAACCCAAAAGGCACACACTGAGACATACATAAATCCAGATAGACAGACAGACAGAGATCTCACAGTTTTCTGCTTGAGATTTAAAATGTCTCTTTGACAACTCCCCCCCCCTCTTTTTTTTCTTTTTGCTTGAAGTTCTAATTTGCCCAAGACTGAGGTCTCAGGCAAAGTGGGCTATTTCAAGGACATGGAAAGGGTTAACTTCAAGCTTTTCCCTAGGCAGGCCTTTTAACAAGTTAGTTGTTTTTAATTGCATATGCAAAAAGAACTGGTTTTGTAGTTTTCAAGAAAAAATAATTCATTTTAACCAGTTTTCTGGTTAAATTAGAACTCATTTACAACTTCAGCAATATTATTAAACAAAAAGAAAAGACACACACTGAGACATACGGAAATCCACACGGACAGACAGACAGACAGAGATCTCATAGTACGTTGGGTAGGGGTGTGGAAGAGTAAGGCAAATACCTTCTCCCTATATGGGGTAGGAGGGGAGAGAGGCTACACTGCTCAGGAGGACCTGAAATAGATTAAAAGTTACAACGTTGGCGAGGGAAGGACGATAAGGGTCTGGTTTTCCTGTTCCTGCATTCCAAGGCCCTCCTTGGTTTTAGCTGCTCTTTTGCCCTTGGGTCAGCACAGATCTGTTTTTCCCCAAGAGAATAACACAAATTGACAATCAGCTTTTTCCAACAAAGAACAGGTAAGAGAATGTGAGGTATTACCATTTGGTAGTTCTTAAATGTAGTTAGGTTTAAAAAAAAATGGATTGAATGATGAAGAATTGGTTGGGTAAGAAGAAATCCCAGTCTTCTGTGTAACTGTTTTAAAGAGAGAAGTTTCATCAGTGCTGTCCATTGTCTTATGTATTAAAACCCTCACGGTCACCTTTGGATGTTTTTCTGTCTCCTGATAATCAGGACAAATCATGATCTTTGTGAAAATATTAGAAAGAAGTACAGAAAAGTGGGGATGAGTAAAAACCAACTTGTTTTGATCTTAAAAATTTCTTGTAAGCAAAAACTTCCCCCTATCATTGCCAATATTTATTTATTTACTTAATAGCATCCTAACAATTGTAAAGTGATATCTCCTTGTGGTTTAAAAAAATTGTTTTTTAATTTTGTGTTGGAGTATAGTTGATTAATAATGTGTTAGTTTCAAGTGTACAGCAAAATGGTTCAGTTATAAATATACATGTATCTATTCTTTTTCAAATTTTTCCCCATTTAGGTTATTACAGAATATTGAGCAGAGTGCCCTGTGCTATGCAGTAGGTAAATACTAATTATCTGTTTTAAATATAGGAATGTGTACATGTCAATCCAAAACTCCCAATCTAGCTCTCCTGCCTTCCCCTCGACTTCTGCTCTGTGAACCAGAAGTTAATTCTCTAAGTCTGTGAACTTGTTTCTGTTTGGTAAGTAAGTTCATTTTGTATGGGAAATAGATGGGGAAACAGTGGAAACAGTGTCAGACTTTATTTTTTTGGGCTCCAGAATCACTGCTGATGGTGACTGCAGCCATGAAATTAAAAGACACTTACTCCTTGGAAGGAAGGTTATGGCCAACCTAGATAGCATATTTAAAGGCAGAGACATTACTTTGCTAACAGAAGTCCATCTAGTCAAGGCTATGGTTTTTCCATTGGTCATGTATGGATGTGAGAGTTGGACGGTGAAGAAAGCTGAGCACCGAAGAATTGATGCTTTTGAACTGTGGTGTTGGAAAAGACTCTTGAGAGTCCCTTGGACTGCAAGGAGATCCAATCAATCCATCCTAAAAGAGATCAATCCTGGGTGTTCATTGGAAGGTCTGATGTTGAAGCTGAAACTCCAATACTTTGGGCACCTCATGCGAAGGGTTGACTCATTGGAAAAGACCCTAATGCTGGGAAGGATTGGGGGCAGGAGGAGAAGGGGACGACAGAGGATGAGATGGTTGGATGGCATCACTGACTCGATAGACGTGGGTTTGGGTAGACTCCGGGAGTTGGTGATGGACAGAGAGGCCTGGCGTGCTGCAATTCATGGGGTTGCAAAGAGTCGGACACGACTGAGTGACTGAACTGAACTGAACTGATATATATATATTTTAGATTCTGCAAATAAGCAATATCATGATATTCTTCTTTATCTATCTGACTTACTTCATTTAACATGATCATCTCTGCAAATGGCATCAGTTAATTCTTTTCAGTGGCTGAGTAATATTCTATTGTATGCCACATCTTCTTTGTCCATTCCTCTGTTGATGGACATTTAGGTTGCTTCCATGTCTTGGCTATTATACGTACACAGCACTGCAATGAACACTGAGGTGGATATATCCTTTCAGACTATGTTTTTCTCCAGATATATGTCAAGGAGTGGGATTGTTGGATCATATGGTAGCTCTGTTTTTAGTTTTTGAGGAATCTCCATACTATTCTCTATAGGGGCTGCACCAATAGGTTCCCATCAATGCTGTAGGAGGGTTCCCTTTTCCCCACACATCCTCTCCAGAATTTATTATTTGTAGACTTTTTGATGATGGCCATTCTGACTAGTGTAAGGTGATATTTCATTGTAATTTTGATTTGCACGCATGCTCAGTCATTCAGTCATGTCAGACTCTTTGGGACCCCATGGACTGTAGCTGTCAGGCTCCTCTGACCATGGCATTTTCCAGACAAGAATACTGGAGTGGGTTGCCACTTCCTGCTCCAGGGGATCTTCCCATCCCAGGGATCAAACCCACATCTCCTGCGTCTCCTGCATTGTCAGGAGGACGATTTACCACTGTGGCACCTGGGAAGCTCATAGCTTTGATTTGCATTTCTCTAAACAATTGTTTAAACCAGCAAATTTGGAAAACTTAGCAGTGGCCACAGAACCAGAAATGGTTGGTTTTCATTCTAATCCCAAAGAAGGGCAACACCAAAGAATGTTCAAACTTCCACACAATTCCACCCATCTCACGCACTAGCAAAGCAATGCTCAAAATTCTCAAAGCCAAGCTTCAACAGTACGTGAACTGAGAACTTCCAAATGTTCAAGCTGGATTTAGAAAAGACAGAGGAACCAGAGATCAAATTGCCAACATCCCTTGGATCATCAAAAAGCAAGAGAGTTCCAGAAAAACATCTACTTCTGCTTTATTGGCTATGCCAAAGCCTTTGACTGTGTGGATCACAACAAACTGTGGAAAATTCTTAACGAAATGGTAACACCAGACCACCTGACCTGCCTCCTGAGAAATCTGTACGCAGGTCAAGAAGCAACAGTTAGAACTGGACATGGAACAACAAACTGGTTCCAAATTGGGAAAGGAGTACATCAAGGCCATATATTGTCACCTTGCTTATTTAACTTATATTCAGAGTACATCATGTGAAATGCTGGGCTGGATGAAACACAAGCTGGAATCAAGATTGCTGGGAGAAATATCAATAACCTCAGATATGCAGATGACACCACCCTTATGGCAGAAAGTGAAGAACTAAAGGGCCTCTTGATGAAAGTGAAAGAGGAGACTGAAAAAGCTGGCTTAAAGCTCAACATTCAGAAAACTAAGATCATGGCATCTGGTCCCATCACTTCATGGCAAATAGATGCGGAAACAGTAGCTGAGTTTATTTTTCTGGGCTCCTGAATCACTGCAGATAGTGATTGCACCCATTAAATTAAAAGACCTTTGCTTCTTGAAAGAAAAGCTATGACCAACTAGACAGCATATTAAAAACTAGGGACATTACTTTGCCAAGAAATGTCCATCTAGTCAAAGCTATGGTTTTTCCAGTAGTCATGTATGGATGTGAAAGTTGGACTATTAAGAAAGCTGAGCACTGAGGAATTAATGCTTTTGAACCGTGGTGTTGGAGAAGATTCTTGAGAGTCCGTTGGACTGTAAGGAGATCCAACAAGTCCACCCTAAAGGAAATCAGCCATGAATATTCATTGAAAGGACTGATGTTGAAACTGAAACTCCAAAGTTTGGCAACCTGATGTGAAGAAGTGACTCATTGGAAAAGACCCTGATGCTGGGAAAGACTGAGGGCAGGAGGAGGAGGGGATGACAGAGGATGAAATGGTTGGATGGCATCACTGACTCAATGGACATGGGTTTGAGTAAACTCCGGGAGTTGGTGTTGGACAGGGAGGCCTGGCGTGCTGCAGTCCATGGGGTCACAGAGAGTTGGTCACGACTGAGTGACTGAATTGACTCAACTGAAACAATTGTTGATATCTACACATCATTCTGTGGCTGCAGTGTAATTAATTTAACCAAGCACTTTTTGTTGAAAAGGTAGCCATCTTCTTTTATTTTATGTTTATTTTTTCTTTCAATTTTAAGCAAAATCAGATAAATATCTTTCATCTACATTTTTCTTTGTATTGTCAGTCTATGAGGAGAGATTCCTACAAGAAATTGTGAAGTGAAAGGATGAAATTTTCTATGGCCTTTATATCTGGAAGGCAATTCTGAACAGAAATCTGGCAGTTCCTACTGCTGGAAGCAGGATGTGGTCTCTTGCTGCAGTCCCGTTGTGCAAAGATCCTGGGGCCAGAGGAGAAAACATTGTGAAATCAACATGATGGCTTTAAAAAAACCAGATGGTGCCCCTGTGACCAGGAAGGGGACAGCGTTCAGCTCTTTGTTCCAATTTTAAAAATGCTTATCCCTGTGAAAGGGTCTCTCTCAGTTTAATTGTTATTGTGGTACAATTAATTTATAATATCATGCCAGGTTCAGGTGTACTGCACGGTGAATCTGTCATACAAATACATGTATCCATTATTTTTCTAGATTTCCCTCCCATATAGGTCAGTAGAGACTCCTGAGCACAGTTCCCTGTGCTGTACAGTAGGTCCTTATTAACAGTTATCTATTTTACATACAGTAGCGTGTATATGTCAGTCCAAATCTTCCAGTTTTGCCACAGCTCAACCAGGGGATTTCTTATTTATCTTCTGTATTGTAAATCTTCATCATGAGGTGCAAACCAGACATTTTAAAATTAAGCTTTTTTGACCTTTTGTTTGCACATTGCTTGGATAATTCCTGCCTTCCTGGTGTTGGTTCTGGGTGAGCAAGCATAAAATGTCATTCAAGTTCATGCTTCCAAGCCAAGCTTGAGAAGCTCTATCTGCTGTCTCTGTGGTTTGCCCTCAATTTACTTTCTGCTTTCCCCAGCTCTCTGGAGGGGAGTTTGGCCCCATTTTTTGTAGTCTTCAGAAAAATGAGAAGAATCCGTAACAGTTCTCATCACTTTGTATTGTGTGGCATGTTAAACACACGCGGAGATTTTAAGGATGAGCCGGGACTTACAGAGGCAAGTAAGTTTTGTATTTAAACAGGAATAAATGACTGAGTCACTTGGGATGCAAACCTGTTTGGCAATTCTCAAGAAGGGGCAGATTACTTCTGACAGGTCTAAACAGCCCTGGCAGATAGGATCATTTAACTATATTTAACTAACACTGACAAAGGAATGCTTGATTAATGCCTCCCACCCAAATATCCAGGGACTGGCAGGTCACCTTTCCAAACCAGTATGCAGTTTTGAAGCTACTTTGGAATTCTCCTTCATATGCATGATCGTACCGTGCTTGGAATGGCCTGAGGAGGACACACTCGGCCAAGATCTCTGGTGCCTCCCTAAAATGTGGGTGGGCATTTGGAGGGTCCACTTAGTAGAACACGTGCTTGTACTGGACTAGTATTGCATTTGTGATCATTTTTCATTTGAAAGTTAAATCTTGAAATGCTTGAAATTGCCCCTGTTAATCTGCACTGTTGGTACACTGCACGAACTGTGTTTATGACCAGCTATTTGGGGTAGTACCACTGGTGCTGGCTATCTCGTCAACCATCTATATGTTTCTCAAGTTTGAGATTGAAAATAAAGTCTATTCTTATGGCTTACCACTAGGATTTGAGGAGGAATCTCCTCCATCCTTAAATCCAGGGGCTCATTGTGTGTCTAGCGTTGACAGTTCCTAGAGCCAGAGTTGTGACTCTCTTTCTTAACATCTCTCCAACATTATGGCCAGGAGCGGGGCACAGTCAGGTCAATTGACACTTTTGGCCATCTAGACTAGGGCTTAAAATTTCTCATGGGGTCTCGGTCAGACTCAACTCTTTGTTTCTTGGCATTTTTCAAGACTGTGTGTGTGTGTGTGTGTGTGTGTGTGTGTGTGTGTGTGTGTGTGTGTGTGTGTGTGTGTGTGTGTGTGTTAGTCACTCAGTCATGTCTGACTCTTTGTGACCCCATGGACTGTAGTCCACCAGGCTCCTCTGTCCATGGGATTCTCCAGGCAAGAATACTGGAGTGGGTTGCCATGCTCTTCTCCAGGGGATCTTTCTGACCCAGGGATCAAACCAGGATCTCCTACATTGCAGGTGGATTCTGTACTGTCTGAGCCACCAGGGAAGCCGTTTCAGGCCTACAGCACTTAAAAAAAAATGTAGTTGATTTACAATATTGTGTTAGTTTCAGAAGTACGGCAAAGTGATTCAGTTATACACACACTTTCTTTTACACTCTCTTCCTTTATGGGTTATTACAAGATATTGAGTATAGTTACTTGTGCTATCTAGTAGGTCCTTGTTGATTATAAGACAACAGCACTTTTAAAGTTTACATCAGCCTCTCTCATATGTGAGTTTGCTTTTTTAAAAAAGATTATGGTCAACTAGAGTTAATCTTTTGCATAAATATGTGCCACAGTTATACACCACTGTTGAGTACCCCAACTTTCTCTAAGTTTAAAATTTAAAATTTTAAGTTTAAAATTTTTTAAAATTGAAGTGTAGTTGATTTACAATGTTTCATGTGTATGACAAAGTGACTCAGTCATGTACATATGTCTATAAACAGTGTGTGTATGTACACAGATTCTTTTTCATTATCGTTATTACAAGATACTGAATATAGTTCCCTGTGCTATAGAGTAGGTCCTGGTTGGCTATCTATTTTAAATATAGTAGTGTGTGTATGTTAATCCCAAATTCCCAATTTATCCCTCCTCCTTTTCCCTTTTGGTAATCATAAGTTTGTTTTCTATGTCTGTGAGTATATTTCTGTTTTGTAAATAAATTCATCTGTATCAGGTTTTGTTGGATCCCGTGTATAAATTATATGATATTCATCTTTCTCTGTCTGACTTACATCACTTAGTATGGTAATTTCTAGGTCCATCCATGTGGCTACAAATGGCATTAGTTCATTCTTTTTTTACAGCTTAGTTAAATTCTGTTGTATGTATGTACCACATCTTACTTATCCATCCCTCTGTTGATGGACATTTATGTTGCTTTCACATCTTGGCCATTGTGAAAAGCGCTGCTGTGTCCACCGGGGTGTGACTCTGGTCTGCTGTTGTACCTCCAGCACTAGAATAGAAGCTGTCACATCATAAGTGCTCAATAAACCCTTGCTGAAAGAATAAAAGGGTCCCCTGGGAACCCAGGGTGGGAAGAGGTCCCAGTCAGAGCCAGCCGGCCTCACGGAGCCGTTGGGGAATTGGCACTCCGGGACGAGCTGTCCCAGGAAGACAAGCAGGCACCACAGGGAGCGCCAGGCGTCGGCGTCGGGCTGAGGGACGTGACGTGAGGAGGCAGGCAGGAGGGGGGACTGGGCCCTCAGCTCGCTGCCAAGCCCCGCTTAAATTCCACAAAGAGGCGTTCTCTGACCCTTCTCCCTGTCATGAAGCTTAGGAATTTATCAGTTCTGACTACAGAGCCCAGGGAACTATACGCAGATTGTCACAAATCTAGTGTCTTAAAATGACAGAAACTATCCTCTGACTCTCCTTTAGGTCCGAAGTCTGAGGCAGGCCTCCCTGGGCTAACGTGTCAGCGGGTCCCCCTCTCTGCAGGCTCCAGGGCACGTTCTCTCGCCTCTTCCAGCTTCTAGAAGCCACGCGCCTTTCTTAGCTTATGGCCTCCCCCCCATCCCCAGGGCCAGTGATGGCAGGCGGCCGTCTCTAGATCCTCATCCCATCGCTCCACCTTCCTCGTTCGTAGTTGAATAGCCTTCTGCGTTCCTGTTCCACTTTTAAAGACCCTCGTGATTACATATGAGCCCGCCCACATCAGCCAGGATCATCTCTCCATCTTAAACCACATCTGCTAAGTCCCTCTGGCCATGAGTATATTCACAGTAGAGAACATCACTGACTCGATGGACATGAACCTGAGCCAACTGCAGGAGATGGCGAAGGACAGGGAAGCCTGGGGTACTGCAGTCCATGGGGTCACAGAATCAGGCACCCAACTTAGCGACTGATCAACAAACAATAACATATTCACAGTTTCAGAGGATTAGGATGTGGGCATCATTTTTTTTTGGCAGGAGGTAGGTATTAGTCAACCTACCACAGGGAGCTTTTCTTATAGATTTTCCTATAAGCACTCTGCACTTTACGGCATCCTTTATGACATTTGAAAAACGTCAATGACTCAGCTCATTCTGTGACTATTCATTTAATGTCTGCGTGCCCCACAACACCGAAGCCCACGCGAGCCTGAGTGGGCCTGTTTGTTTACTCTCGTATCCCCATTGCCTGCCACAGTTCTCAGTTTGTAGTGTCTGATCATTTTTGTTGTTGCTGTTAAGTGAATGAACATAGGAAACCTCCTCCATTTATGTTCTAATACCCTTTTGAGACAGAGGTACCATTCCCATTTTATAAAAGGGGATCCTGAGGTTCAGAGAGCAAACGACTTCCCAGTCTCCTCCTGGTCAACATGGCCAGTTCTGATCTGAACTGCTTCATATTCTGGTATGCTGTACGTGGTGCCAGCTGCCACACCCATGACGTGTGTCAGTAGACAGAAAGAAAGCTTCCAAGAAGGGCAGCAGAGATGTCAACAAGTGCTGATGTCACTGCCGGGGTCTGCGTGAATCTTCTGACTGGAAACGGTCGGGTGTTTGTGATTTGGCAAACAGGAGCGTTCCCTCCAGAACGGGATTTCATAGGGGTCAGGTGTGGTGGCAGCGGCTCTGAATAGCGTGCAAACCACCTGTGCAGCTGACAGACGTTTAATCACACTTCTGCTCTTCTCTGCTATTTCTACACGTGAAAATAAATTCAGTATTTTAGAAATATGTTTCTTTCTCAGAATCTTCAAGACACCTGTTCTGTTCTTCCCTATGTCGAGTTCCTTGGCCATTACATAGCTAATGCCTTCAGCCATTGGGTCAATCTGTGGCGAGAATCTTTTCCAAGGCTCAGCACAGATGGTTGGCCCATAGTACATGCTCAATAAATATCTTCTGTAATATTTGAATGAATATTGACTGTAGCTGATGGTCCTCAGTAGGTATTAGAGAATTAAGGTTGTGGGGAAATAGTAGGAATGTTAATTTATTTATTTAAATTTTTTTTTTATTGTGGTAAAAGTCACATAGTATAGAACATACTATTTTGATCATATTTAACTGTACAGTTTAGTGGCACTAAGGACACTGGCATTGCTGTGCAACTCTCATCATCATCTATCTCCCGAACTTCTCATCTTCCTAAACTGAAACTCTGTCCCCGTTAAATACTGTCTGCATTCCCCTCCCCCATCCCCCTCCACCCCAGCAGCTACCAATGTACTTTCTGACTCTACAAGTGAAATGCCTATTTATTTATGTTGTTGATCTTCACCTTATTCTAGGAACATTCTGACACAATCGTGCATGTGATGATGACTTTATGAAATCTAAAACCAAAAACAAGTTCTAAACCAAATGCTTTTCATGGCAGTGCATCCATGGCTTTATGAGCAGCCAATCCTGCCAGCTAACTGTTGTTGAAAAAAGGTAATGCAGTGTGATGGAATGAGATCAGACCACGGGTGAAGGTGAATTCGCCTTTGTGTTTCTGGATTCATCACTTACCGACTGTGAGAGGTTCAACACATTACTTAACTTATCTGAGCCTCAACTTTCATCTGTGAAATAGGTATGTGCTTTGAGGTTTAAAATAAATAGTTTATGTGGAAAGCACACAACACCATGATTAGCTTTGAAAATGTTATTTCCCTTTTTATTCATCTTTCAAAGGATTTAAAAGGACTAAACTACTTGACTTGCAAACATTTTTTAAAGAACAAGCATTAGCCTAACCTGCCTCATGCCAGTGTAATAAAAGTAAGCAGGTGAACAATAACTGATCAGTTCTGTGTTGCACTAATTTGTTGACCACATGGACAAGTAAATGACTGAAAATTCCCAACAATCCCAGTGTAATATGCCTTACAAAGTAAAGAGATATGTTCAGCAGGGCTGAGGGTCTTGCCAACAGTGCAGAAGTGCTACAATTCAAGAGAGAAAGAAAGAGAGTTGTACATTCCCAGTCAGAATCAGATGGGAAAGACGCATTCAGTTTTATCTAGTGATTTAGTGACTGTCACTACCCAGCAGGATTTTGATGTGTTTATTGATGTAGTTACCTGTAGAAATCAGGATTTGATAAGGTTTTGGTGGTGGTTTAGTTGCTCAATCATGTCCGACTCTTGCGACCCCATGGACAGAGGAACCTGGCAGGCTACAGTCTGTGGGATTCTCCAGGCACGAATACTGGAGTGGGTTGCCATTTCCTTCTCCAGGAGATCTTCCCGACCCAGGAATTGAACCCGGGTCTCCTGCATTGCAGGCAGATTCTTTACCAACAGAGCTACAAGGGAAGCCCTGATAAGGTTTTGGGGCCTCTAAATGAGCCTTGTGTCTACACTCCTGAGTGTGCGAGCGCACACTCGTGGCACCAGACGAGTCCCTGAGGAATTGCTCACAGGACGAGGTGCGTGACAATGAGACGAGCTGAATCCACGGTCACCCTGTGTGAATGGGAAGCGAAAAGATGCCGTCGACGCCTCCAAGTCAAACTGGACCCCTTCTGTAAGATGCCCTGGAACATTAAGAAAGGAAAGCGACCAAGGAGAGTGAATCTTGACCCAAAGAAATGGGATGCACCCGACACTGGGCTTCAAAACTTGACTGCAGCTTCATTGAATAAATTCAGATTTTCAAAGAAAGAAGGTATCAGAAAGAGGGAGGCTGGTAACACAATGTAGAAGATAATTACAGTGGTAAATCCTGGAAGTGCCGTTCACCCATGCACCGTGGAAGGGCCCAGAAGCTCTGGGATTCTGGCTCCATCCGTGGGGCTATCTCTTTACAAGGCTCTCTCTACCTGCTGCCATTATATCCGCTTCCTCTGATTCTGTGTCACTGAGCAGCTTTCTCATGGTCAGTTTGGCCATGACTGTCTCTCCAGGGGAAAGTGGGAACAGGAGAGTCATGTGACCAGTCATCTGCTAAATGGTACATACTTGGCACATACGTCACTTTCATCATCTTTAGTCCAGCCTTGGGTGATCTGCTCCCAGGAGGTCCACTGAATTTGAAGTTTTGTCCATAGAGGTAAGTTAACTAACTTAACTCATTAACTACCTAATTGGCTAATGACCGTCCTGCAAGGCTTCCTAGGAGATTGCCGGACTGATTCCCTAGTAATCACTTGCACGCCTTTCTACATTTATCTCTGAGCTAAATTACTCTATTGATCAAAAGTTGGCAAACTTTTTTTATAAATGCCCAGATAGTGAATATTTTAGGTCTGGCGGGCCACTGGTCTCCGTGGCAACTCCTCAACTCTGCCACTGGAGTGAGAGAGCAGCCACAGATGACAGAAAAGTAGCTGTGCGCAAGTCAGCTTTGTGCATCCTGGTACTTATAAGCTAAGAGTACATTTACAGAACTAGCAAAACAGAAGCACCTCCCCAAAATTGCTTTGGAAAAGATGTGTTAATTACAGAAAAGCAGTAAAATTATTATTATGGAAGTAACAACCAGAACTTAGCTAGATTTCTTTAAAAAACATTTTTTTAATGTGGACCAGTTTTAAAGTCTTTATTGAACTTGTTAGAATATTGCTTCTGTTATGTTCTGGTCTTTCAGCCAGAAGACATGTGGGACCTTTGCTCTCCAAGCAGGGATCAAACCTGTACCCCTGCATTAGAAGGTAAAGTCTTAACCACTGAACCACCAGGAAAGTCCTTGGATCTCTTTAATTAAAAAGTTAAGTACAGTTTTGTTCTGAATTATACGTGGCAGTGATAGAGAGGCTGGGTACCACTGCCGTGATCTCCTGGGCACGAGTGTCTCTAAGGCACAAGGGCCTCCCGTAGCTCTGGTGCAGTGATGCCCATCTTCTGCCTGAAGGCATCACCGTGTCTTGGACTCCAAAGCACGTAATTACTGCTCCTCGGTGGGCTCTTTCATCGGTGTCCCTTTCACGCGGATGAGGGTGACCTCACTGTTTCTACCTTGCGTACAGTTACTCTTATGCTTGTCTTACTTTATACATTCTAGAAGCACCCCATTCCTTTTCTTTCTCATGTCCACTTTTCTTTTGGATAAAGGGAATACATAAGAAATACACACTTTATGCTTTCTTTTACAGTTTTTTTTTAACTTTATGCTCTTGAGGGTGTAGGCTGTATGCCATCTCTCCTCCTCCCTACGGTGACACCAAACAGACTCGTGTGTAGTAAGTGCTTAGTACACTTACTACAGTGTTTTGCTTAGTACACTTACTACAGTGGTTTTGAATGAATGAGTGAATTCAATTTAAATTATCTGGTCCCTTCGTTTTGAACTTCTGCTCTTCCCGCTCTTCAGGGAAGAGTCCCCTGTCTTTGCTCTTTGCGTCCTGGAGTTCTTATGTTCTCTAGACTCACTCAGCCCCAGACTTTGTTGGGTACCTGCCTACCTGTCTCTAAAACGTGAAGAGAATTTAGGAATGCTGCCAAAACTCAGGGGCTATTTGAATATATGTACAAGAAGAGCCTGCTTGGGATTCCCCTTTCTGGCAGTTTCGTTTCGAGTAGAAAATAGTGCTACAAAGATAATTTACAGAAAATGTACTTAAAAAGAGAGAGATGAGGAATGTCATGAAAGAGGAGTGATGCTTATATTGGAAAAATGTACAACTCTTTGTAAATTATTTTAACTCCTTGTGAACGCTTAAGGTTTAAGTGATCTAGTGATGGAATGATACCCATTTATATTTATCTGTGTGTATGACTATAACCAAAATGGACTGTTTCAGCAGCTTGGGGGTACATACATCATCCTATATTTTGCATTTTTCCAAAAAAATCACTCAAGAGCTCACCTGCCTAGGTGTATCAGGATTCACCAAAGAAACAGGACTAATTGTATACAATGTATGTATATATGTTGAGTATACACACACACACACACACACATATATATATTATAGAAACTGAGAACTCTAGAATCAAAAAGAAGACAGAGGGCTAGTCAGTTGAAAAAATTATGAAAAAGAGAGAGAGAGAGATTGATTTCAAGGAACTATCTCCTGTGACTCTGGGGCTGGGCATCTGAAACCCATATGTAGGGCAGGCCAGCATGCTGGAAACTCAGGCAGGATTTCTGTATTACAGTTTACACCAGAATTCTTTCTTCTCCAAGAAACCTCAAATTTTGCTCTTAAGGCCTTCAACTAATTAGGTGACATATGATCCCACCTAGATTATCGAGGGCTATCTCCTTTATTGAAAGTCAACTGATTGTACATGTTAATTATATCTACTAAATACCCTCATAGCAACACCTCAGATTGGTGTTTGACCAAACTTTGGGCCTCACAGCCTAAGGCAGCTGATATGTAACATTATCACAGCTGGTTAGGAGAAAATCCAGCAATTGCTTTCCAGGCCAACTACACCCCCAAATTGTCAAAGCTTCTTGTGACTTACACTCCAGAGTTCCTCCTGCTTCCAAACCACACCCAGAGAGCACAGGAAGGGACTCCTGGACTTCTCCCGGCTCCCTCTTTTCACAGAGGGGTTTCTTCTGCTGCAGCCACACCATCTGCTAGTTGAAAACTCTCTGCCTTGCCTCCCCCTCAGTGCAGAACTATCTCATGCTTGCATATTGGAGCTACAGCTCATCTGCTAGATCATTGCCCCAAAGCATTACTTTTATGCCTGAGGAGTCTCCAGCTGCAAAAAAAATGCTGCGTTTTCTCATGAGCAACCTAATTCTAGGCATTATTTCAGCCCTTAATCTAACATCTCATTTCTAACACCTTTGTTTTCACAGACTTCAGTTGCTAAGCTAATCATTTGTACAGGTCCTGGTTCAGATGGTAAAGAATCTGCCTCCAAGGCCAGAGACCTAGGTTTGATCCCTAGGTGGGGAAGATCCCCTGGAGGAGGGCATGGCAACCCACTCCAGTATTCTTGCCTGGGAATCCCATGAACAGAAAAGCCTGTCAAGCTACAGCCCACGGGGTCGCAAAGAGACCAATAGAACTGAGGGACTAACGCTTTTTACAATATCCAACCTCCAGAGAGAATGGACTCTTTTTTTCCCAGGCCTGGAGAATTCCATGGACTGTGTAGTCCATGCGGTCACAAAGAGTTGGACACGGCTGAGCGACTTTCACTTCACTTCACTCTTGCTCTTTAAGCCACTATACTAACCTCCTTCCCAGTTCTGAGCTCAGTACCTTATGTATGTTGGGAAGACAGCTGTAAAAGGCTCGCTGCACCAGGGCAAGGGGGGACTCCCAGCCTTAGGTTTGAATTACTAACAAAGACCACTTTTACATGTTGAAGAAGAGTCAAACATCTGCTTCCAACTAGTTTCTGGGTTTACACCTTGGCTGGTGGCTTCCCTTGCAAAAGTTTAAATTTCATCTCAGTAGGAACACGCAGAAATATAGCCAGTGTGTGTGTGTAATAAGTATTGTTGATCTCTTTTTGCATTATATGTTTTCTAGGAGTGTGGATCATCCTCTGTAGTCTCAGAATTTAGTGACCCTCTAGGAAGATTTGCTTTTTGATGCCACCTCATTGTGAGACGTTTTACTACACCTTTATATAAATAATAGATACAGGGATTTCTCACTTCTAAATTGCCCTAACATAATCTATAAACTTGACTCACCTCAGTTAAGGGAGTCTCTTCCCTAGCCAGATTGTTCTTTGTGTGACATTATGCTGAAGTTTGTTGAAATCTTTGTGCCTCATGAAAGAGCCATGGCGTTTCTAGCTTAGGTGGTTTGTCCTGTTGTCCTTGGCTAAATTTTCTTTGTAGCCTAGTTAAAACCGGACACCTGGGAGTTTAAATTACCCCTGTAGGATATTAGTATATTAGCTACCTATAAAAATGAAATTTATATGAGGCATCTGTTTACATTGAGCATCCCATAAAACTGGCAGAGAATTCAAAGGAAAGGGTTTTCAAACGAAGATTTCATAGCCAAGAGCAAAAGACTCTTGAGAGTGGCTTGTAGGTAACTAATTTCCATTTTATATATTAAAAATAATTTTAAGATACAAAGGATCTCTTTCCTTCCAAATGACAGTTTAGAATACATAAACTATTTCAAGAGTCCTTCTGTGTTCATATTAGGTGTTTCAGTGTTATTTATTATGTAACTATTGCTGGTTCCAAGAGCAAATAAGGGAACAGGATGTTAAGCATTAATCTGTTGACATCGTTGAGGACTTGGCAAGTGGGGGGAGCAGTCCCTGATTCACAGGTAATTCTAGTTGTTATCCAACAGTGAGAAATTATATCAAGTCAGTAAGTAAAAGTAATGGAGGGATCTGGAGTCATATACAAGGGCAGATCCCACGGTACTGTCATTGTGAAAGTCAACAGTAGCAATTGAGTATCCAGGCTAATCCACTTTCTCCGGTATTTTTTGATTGCATAGCAAGTTGCTGTGCTTAATTTAATCCAAAGGCATAAAAGGAGGGAAAAGGAATCATTTTTAAGCCATATGATAGTTCATAGACATAAAGAAAGAGCTGAAGAATGGAGCCTTGGGATGGACAGGGACCAGGGCCACCTGGAAGTTTCACTCAGAATCCTTCCCAACAGGTACAGCACAGATGTAGACCAAAGGGAACTGAGAGCATGTGAGGCCCGGGTACAGTTGCAGTAAAGCATGCTGAGAAGATGAGCCCTGAGTCTGAGAAGCAGGGCCCAGTATTGGTGTTTTAATCAGAATCCCGTGGCAAACAGCCATCTGCCTCTCCAATATTGCTGTCTTCAGGAGGAAGAGTTGATTTACTGTCCTTGGGATTTGTGCCCACAGTTTGCCCAGAGGAGAGCACAGCAGCTAGGTCTGTGTGCCACTGCACCCATGGGTGGTGAGGGCGTGCTGGTTTCCAAGGGAAAAGCAAGGGGGACCACGCTCAGAAGATGTAGACCGGACACGGGGTGGACAAAACCAGCAGATGCTTGGGATATCACCAAGTCCTACACAAGCTTTAGTAGTTGCAGTGGGCTTAACCAATCCCTTCCTGCTCAGGTAAATCACCTGCTGCCACACATTTAGGTCTCCTCTCAGTTACTTGATCAAATTCCTATTCATCAAGTCACAGCATTTCTTCCAGGCTTCATCTTCTCCTTTCCATGGTATTCCAACTATAATGTGAATTATATAGATTTGACGTGTGTGTGAACTCTTAAGCTAAGGATACAAGCATCTCCATGACTGTTTCTCTGGGGGAAGGTGTTGATGTTGTGTCGAGAAGAGAGTGAGGCATTTCTGGGAGACCATGCGTCTCTTGGAACAGATGGGAGTATCCAGAGTGATCAGAGGCAGACATGGTAACTCTCCTAGGGTTGCCATGCCCTCCTCCAGGAGACCTTTCTGACCCAGGGATCGAACTTGCGTCACCTGCATTGCAGATGAATTCTTTACCACTGATCCATCAGGGAACCCCGAGGAGTGGAGTTAATTGAAGGGTTTTTGATGTGGAAGAAATTCTAGTATGACTGAGTATTGATATTATGCATGACATTCTCCTGGAAGCAGACTGCTGCTTGGCAGCTAGTATTATCTGATTTCTCTGTGAGCTCTTTCTTACATGAGGTAATCTTGGCTGTCAATATTTATGTATTGATGCTTCCCAACTAGATACTCTTTCTCGATTTTGGCTCCCAGATGCACTCCCATGGTTTTCCCTTATTTCATGTCTCATGAGTTTATTTTTCTGGTCATTAGTTTTCTCACCCTCTTTAATTTCACTCACTTGTCTGTTGATCCCATCCAGTCTCATGGCTTTAGAATCTCTAAGTGCTGAAGATTTCTGAATGGAAACACCCAACTCAGACTTCTTTTTGAGCCCTAGATTTCTGGATTCAATTGCCCATTGGACTTCTTTCCTTTATGTTTAATAGACATCTGGGGATTGTTATGCCTAAATTGAATTCCTGATCTGCCTTCCCTGAAACTTGCTTGACTCATAGCCACCCTCATCTCAGTTGATGGTCGTTCTGTTTTCTCGTTTGCCCAGACCAGCATCTAGGGATCTCCCTCTACTCCTGTCTTTCACACTTCATATTCATTTCATTAGGTAATCTTGTAGATTTTCCTTTAACTTAGATCCACTCTTTCACAACTAATTTTCATTAAAACCGTACTTCCACCAAGTTTTCTGCAGGAAGGGAGGAACCACAAATTTTGGTGATTTTATCTCTTTGTACTGTTTCTGACGAGGGCATTAAAGGAGGTGGAAGAGAGGGAAGATCAGATCTCATTCAGAAATCAGGTAGCAAGCTGGATGGCCATGAATTTGCTTCACATTTGCATGGCGGCTTTCCCACTCTCTCCCTCTCTCCGAGTCTCAGCTGTCGGTGACACTGTAGCGGCCCCGCGGCTCATCTCCACCTGCTCTGTCATCTCTGAATTGAGGTTGTACTTTTTGGTATCAGCCCCAGTGATCTTCTCTTTCTCTTTCTTGCCTTTGCACCTCTGTGCTCACTCACTTCCTGACAAAATAAAACTAATTTTCATTCTGAAACTGTATTTAACCCTCTTCACTACTGCCAGTAATTCAAAACCAATAATTCCCCAGACTGCTTATATTCAAGGAACTTTATTAAATTTCCAAATTACTATAATGATTTTCTTTGCAGAAGCTGAAAGAAACTTTCTCACCATGTTTCTGCATATGGAGTTGGCACTTGATAGCATTCTCCACCATCTTTGCAAATTCTTAATCTCTCCATAGATCTATGGCAATCGCTATTCTCAGTTTATTTCCTGGCAGTGAATTTGGTAACCAAAAACTCCCTTCGTTGTGGAGGCCCAGGGAAATAAAAAATAGTCACTTTGTTGAATTGAAAAGACTGAAGTTTTAGACAGAGTTGGAGTAAGGGTTATATGTGAAAATTTGCTCTCTTTAAATTATTGCCGTCACAGTTATAGTAGTTCTGACTGAGATTTCAGTTCTATGAGGACATTTCTAAACTGTGCATTTAAATAAACCATAAGTCATGGACGTTAAGGTGTGTTGTCCACGACCTATCACACGTTACCTGAGCCATGCTGTTTCTTCACACTTCATATTAATACTGATTCTGGATTAGCTAGATATGCTTTGAGTTTTTAAGAATTTGACTGTATATGCAAGACTGAACAACCAGAAATTCAAAAATTCTAAAATTAATAGTTAATCCCATTTTGAAATATGTAGAGAATTTCCATGCTCCTTGGAGTACAGAATCATCTAGAACAAAACAATGAGAGAAATAAAAATTAGTATAAATATTAGTTGTATCATGCTCAGCATCTTTTAAATAGTTTTTCATAATTATTTTACTTAATTTTACAATACCCTTGGGAAGTGTATTTGACAGATTTTAAGACCTTCCTCATTTTACCAGTGAGAAAATTAAGGCTAAATGATATAAATGACAGGCCTAAGTTCACCCAGCTGTAAATAGCAAAGATGGACACAAACACATCTGTTCTTAACTCAAAATTCAATGATATTACTACTACACAAAATTGACATTTTTATGAACCAAAATAAAATTGGGCACTAAATAAATAATAGTAGTAACAAAGTGAAGTCGCCGAGTCGTGTCTGACTCTTTGCTACCCCACGGACTGTAGCCCACAAGGCTCCTCTCTCCATGGTATTTTCCAGGCAAGAGGACTGGAGCAGGTTGTCGTTTCCTTCGCCGGAGGATCTTCCCGAGCCAGGGAGTGAGCCTGGGTCTCCCGCATTGCAGGCAGACGCTTTACCATCTGAGCCACCAGGGAAGCTAGAATAAGTAATTGTTGTGGTAAATATTCCTACTCCAAAGCTAGAAAATCCAGAAATGAACATCAATCTTTTGGAAACACTGACTTCAAGATGTACTTGAACAGTTTTATTCCTATAGACTAAGCATGGAAGTATATAAACCAATATAAAAAAAAAGAATGGACATAGCTTTTTTTTTTTAGATTGGAGAAAAGATGTGATCATGTTCCTATGGCCTTTAGAGGAAGAAGAGAAATTGCCTTTTTCCCATGGCTAGCAAAACTGCTGAAAATGAATGAGTCGCCAATTTTGATAAGATCCATGACTGGTACCATAATTTGCAGTGATTCATCTGTGATTTTTTTTTCCTTTCCAAAATAGGGCCTAAAACAAAACCAAAGCCGTAGGAAAAAGATAACAACTGACATTTTTATCCCTTTCGTGTGTATGTGTGTGTGTGAAATGGAACTTATGATAGATTTAGAATACATTTGATTCTGGCACAGTAAGCGATCTTAAAGATCATCTGCTTTACCCCCTCACAGCTTTTCCTCCAAATTCTAAGGTTGACAAAAATTAGAGCTCAGGGAGAGTTCTTCAACTAGTTCATGGTGAATCTAGGACCAAAATCCAATTCCTGTTCTGCAACATTAATTATGCTTGAGATACAATATTCTTTCAACACGGTTTATTTTCAAAAATAAGAAAAAGTAGTTGTTTCCCTTCATCACATGATGTGTGTTTCTTATTGTTTACTAAACATTATTAGTCATTCTTCCTTACTCTAACTGGTACGTAATTTGGCATCACAGTTTATAGGTAAATGTATGGTTCCCAAACACTATAAATTGTTTCATAGCATGATGATTTATTCTTTTTCTTGTGCCTGCATTTCTTAGTAAGACTAAAATACCATCCTCAAGTGAACATAGGCTCCTCAGGGATTTAACCATATAGCACATGTATTTGTAAGCTGTATTTTAAAGAGCTCCTTTTTTATTAAATTTGCAGTTGAAATAAGTTCTAAATCCTTGAGAATTTTTAAAAATAAATGTTCAAGTGAGCGAAACAATAGCACTATGTTGTTTTTCTTGCTAGCTTTAGACACTATTTAGCCAAAGATCTGGAGGATCTTTCTGACCTCTGGAGATTATTGCTAAGGCAAAATTTTTCAAATGAACTTCTCCGTTGGGATTTCAAGTTACCTGTTTAATTGCATTTTTGAGCAGGTTATTATCTGTTTCCATCGTGTTTGGGAATATTGTTTGAGACAGGGGCATGTCTCAGTCAGTGCTGAGGAACTGCAGACATTTTGAGTTTGTGTGCACATGCTAGGCATTTGCCAAACCTCAGCTCTTTGTAATAAGAAGGAACAAAAAGAAATGAGAAAATAACAGTGAAAGTGACTTATTTATTCTATTTCTCTTCTTATTTGGTTTGTGACTTTTTAGAATGAAAGCTCTTTGTAGTTAGCTATCTTGCCTTTCTAGACATTTCATTCAATGCCAAGAACGCTTTGGAAGTCCAAAGGCCGCTGATGGCAGTAATACAATAAAACTAGTAATTACTTCTCTATATCTTTGCAGCAAAGCAAATCCCCAACTCTGAATTTCTACTGGTTAGAGCTTTGGACACAGGTTTGTAACTGTTATTTATCGACTCATTCAACTTAAACAACTCTCTCCAGTTTTAAAAAATCTTTTTTTTCTGGCTCATGTGGAAAAGATTAGGAAACCTCTTATCGATGCTTATTCATAACTACCATATGTGCTGTTAAATTATTATGAGAAATTGAGCAGAGTATGAGTAGTGAATATTAATTTGCTGCCCCAAATCTCTTCATTTTTGGATGTCAGTGTTACCTTGACAAGCATGTCTTTTATTTTGGTGACGGGTTGACAAAGTGGTGAAATATAAGAGCAGAGAAAATAGGGATTGGTGAGTGGAATGCTTCTTCAGGCCAAACAAGATAAGAGAAAGATGCAAGCATGAAATAGAGGTTCATAAATGAAACTCAGGAGGCTGTCGTGGTCTGTTCACAATCATGGTCTGCAGCCAGCCGTGGCTTCAGCACTTCTAGAAATACATTTTGCCAGAGTGATAACATGAAAAGTCAACACTTTGTACTATAAAACCCAGGATGCTGGTGGGAGGTAGACATTGTGTATTGGATGTGACAGTGAGTACCTACATTGGAACTTCTGGTCTACCAGGATTTGACCCAAGGCTAAGTCCTCCATCTCTGAGTAACAGGAACAATAGTGTTTCAATCAGGATCTGGGCAAGATAGAAAGAGCACACTCAAGGTAATTGAGAAGGATTTAGTAAAGGAACTCTTTATTGTGGTATGGGCAGGTCTAAGGAAACCAGTGAGGGGTTGACTACCTAAGAACTACCAATAATGGGAGCCATAGCCACCCTTTAGATCTTAAGAGTCTAAGTGGAGGAAATGGTTAATGAGCCCAGAGAGAACTTGTAGAAAAAGTCTACACGAGAAGAATTGCAGCTGGTCAAAGAGGATGCAACAAAATTTTGGTGACCCACCAGGCATGAAGTCAAGGGACTCCAGTCCCTCAGTGGTGCTTCCATTGGTCCATCTCAACTGAAAACCAGAGGACAAGGGAACCAGTTGATGAAGCCCATACAAGTCAGCCTCCTGGGGCACATACTAGGATCTGTGGAGGGGCAGAGGTGGTATATCCAGACCAACGTAGTCTGACCTGAAGGATGTGGTCAGTGCCATTGCAGGCAGAGTGCTTAGTCAACTCAGATCCTTCAAATTTCCAACCAGTGACTAAGCTGTGGACTTTAGTAATTGAGAGGACTGGATCGTTTAACCTCTAAAGCCTTCAGTGATTCCTTTTCAGTTAAGATTTATCCACTCTAAGGATAGTGCTAAGTAAGCAGGCATGCTATACAGGAGATTGTAGGATTACCTGTTCCATGCATTTCCTTGCTACAGATGCTGGATTGTATAATGACAAAGGCCAAAAAAAAGGAGGGGGGAAGCTGCTGCTTGTGTTCAGATTTCCATACTCACCAATATTCTCTATTCTGCTTCACACTGATTATTTATGATAAATTTTAAGTAAAGCAATGTACAGAACTGAGAGTAAATTTTACTTGTGTGCTTAAAGCACTAATAAAACTAACAAGCTAATAGTTTAAAATTGTTACAGTGTTGCTGAATAGATTTTGCTGCTCTGATACTAAAACTCAAAAATAATAAATAAAACACATAAGCTGTATTATTGGTAATGGATTTTTTTGCTAGATTAAAATCTAGCAAACAAAAATAAAACTATATGATATATGGAATATAATCATGAAGGTGGGACAGGAAAATAGTGATGTAATGGCTACTAAGAACATTCTTCAACAAATATTAAAGTACTTCTGATAGATTCGCCAAATGTTTATAGTAACAATTACCTTTCATTCACAACAATTAAATAAAATTTAAATTATTGGCTATCTTAGTTCACATTAACATTGACTCCCAGGTACCCAGGTGAGTTCCTGTTGAAGACAGAAGTCTCATACTCCTAAATTGGTAAGAAATTCATGTCTGTTTTATCAAGTAAAATATATACTAGAGGACCCAGTTCAGAACAGTCACTAATACAGAGATGATTAAGACAAAGCTGTGGCAATACTTCAAATGATCTTGTAATTAGTAAGAACTAGAATGTTATACCTCTTATCTTTCAGGTTATGCGGCAGAATTTTCTGAGGAGTCATTTGAGATTCCATAAGACATCAAAGTTTGTAATTTGCAAAGAGTGCACTCTTGTCTACATTTCTAGAAATATCCAGCCCTGTTTAAAGAAAAAACAGGGTGAGCATGAGTTTGGGATACTACCAAGAGTCTCAGTTTTTATATGGAGTTCTCCTAGATTACATCAGTGAGCCTGATCAAAGGCAATCCTTGAAATGATGATGAAGGTAGTGCTGTTGGAAAATGGATGTCAGTGGCACTAGTAGATGAAAAGAATGATAGAGGAGCAGAAACTCAAAGGATCATCTCAGGCAACAAGTTGGGGAGCCACATTAAGGCATTAAGGATACGCATGAGCCGGCCAGAAAGACCGTCATTGGGAAAGAGACTGGTGTCCGTGTTTGTATCTTCCTGGTCTGCTGAAGACCAGACAGCTAATGCCTGCAGGTAGGCTCAGCAGCAGACTTTTATGTTATCATGGGAACTGAGTAAGACAAAATTTTCATCATGGGGCTTAAAAGCAAACAAAGCAAAAACTGTTATACTGATGCCAGTTCCCTAAATTAATATCCTGTCTGAACCCACAGGCTGAATTCTCTCTTGCTCCTTGCATTTGCTTAATGAAGTCCTACTCATCCTTATCTCTCTTGACAAAGTCTTCATTTTTGGCCACTTTCCTTGTTTCTCAAAAAAAGCCTCTACCTGGTAACATACTCTCTTAGCGTCTCACGCTACTTCACACGTGTAATTATTTCCTCCTTCACTACCACTCTACTTGGTATCTGGAAGGAGTGGATAAACACTGAGATGATTTTATGTGCCAACTTGGCTAGGCCATGGTACCAAGATATTTTGTCAAACACGTCTGGATGTTTCTGCGAAGGTATTTTTAGGGCAGGCTAGAGGAAGCACAAGCTGGAATCAAGATTCCTGGGAGAAATATCCATAACTTCAGATATGCAGATGACACCACCCTTATGGTAGAAAGTGAAGAAGGACTAAAGAGTCTTTTGATGAAAGTGAAAGAGGAGACTGAAAAAGTTGGCTTAAAGCTCAACATTCAGAAAACTAAGATCATGGCATCCGGTCCCATCACTTCATGGCAGATAAATGGGGAAACAGTGGAAACAGTGGCTGACTTTATTTTTCTGGGCTCCAAAATCACTACAGATGGTGATTGCAGCCATGAAATTAAAAGACGGTTACTCCTTGGAAGGAAAGTTATGACCAACCTAGACAGCATATTAAAAAGCAGAGACATTACTTTGCTAACAAAGGTCCATCTAATCAAGGCTATGGTTTTTCCAGTAGTCATGTATGGATGTGAGAGCTGGACTATAAAGAAAGCTGAGTGCTGAAGAATTGATGCTTTTGAACTGTGTTGTTGGAGAAGACTCCTGAGAGCCCCTTGGACTGCAAGGAGATCCAACCAGTCCATCCTAAAGGAGATCAGTCCTGGGTGTTCATTGGAAGGACTGATGTTGAAGCTGAAACTCCTATACTATGGCCACCTGATGTGAAAGGCTGACTCATCTGAAAAGACCCTGATGCTGGGAAAGATTGAAGGCAGGAGGAGAAGGGGACAACAGAGGATGAGATGTTTGGATGGCATCACCGACTCGATGGACATGGGTTTGGGTGGACTCAGGGAGTTGGTGATGGACAGGGAGGCCTGGCGTGCTGCGGTTCATGGAGTCGCAAAGAGTCGGACACGACTAAGCGACTGAACTGAACTGAACTGAACATTTAAATCAGTAGATTTTGAGCAAAGAAGATTACCTTCCATAATGTGTATGGGTCTCATCCAATCAGTTGAAGGTTTTAAGGAAACAGGCCATGGACTCTGCCAACAAGCTGCCTTTGAACTCAAACTGCACCATCAATGTTTCCCTGGGTTTCTAATCTGCCAGCTTAGCCTGCAGATTTTGAACTTGACAACCTCTACAATCACACATCAACTCCCTAAAATAAATCTCTGTTTTTATAGATTTTTGTCTATATATATTCATGTCTATGTCTATAGCCTTGTGTTTCTGTGTTAGAGAACCTAATGCAAACACGATTGTTCACATTCCTCCAGGTTTAACCGGAAGCCTCACTTAACCTTCCTTTATCATGATAAAAATGTCGATTCTCCTTCAATTTATTATATTTGCATGTATTCATGGATCCCATTTTCTTATATAAAAGGTGGCATATTTCATGTTTTGTACCTCTTTTTAACCTAAGAATATGTCCTGAAGATCACTCCATCTCAACGTGTAGTGAATTTTCTTTCTTTTTTTTTTTTGTAATAACTGCCTAATTTTCCATTGTGTGGCTATCTCCCAAAAATGGACATTTGAGCTGCTTATAACTTTTCCATATTTTAAAAACTTTTGCAAGGAATGACTGTACATAGTATAGTTTTTTTGTCAGTTTAATTTAGGCATATATTTTTAAAAGAGGAGTAAAGTTTGGAAAGATATGTAAACATATGTAATTTTTCTAGTTATTAACAGAATTTCCTTCGCTGGCCTCTTAATGTTTTATAGTCTCATCAGTTAGGTTAGAAATTGCCTATTTCCATACAGTCTTGACAGCAGAGCACCTATTGAACTGTGATTTTTCTCAATCTGGTGGGTAAAAGAACCTCATGTAGCATTATTTCTACTTCCTTGATTAGTTGTAATGTTGAGCATTATTTCATGTGTTAAAGGAACTATTTTGATGCCTTAACTTGTGAGCTCCTTGCTCACATGTTTTCCTCATTCATCTACTACATTATTCCTCCTGCCCCTCAGATTTTAGGAGTACTTTGTAGAGATGTTGGTCTTTTGTGATAAAAATTTTTTTAGTGGTTTTGTCTTTTATGTTTGCTGGTACTGCCTTTAAATTTTTCATGTTATAACATTTATCTACCTTTAGTTGCTTTTAGACTCTGAGTCATAGTTGGGAAGAATTTCCCCACATGCTCAAATTATCACATTCTCTTCCAGTATCTATACAGTTTCAATGTGTATATTTAGCAGTCTGGTAGTCTGAATGTATCCATGATGTTTGTATGAGGTATACATCTAATTTCATACTTGCTTATTTTCAAAATGACGATTCAGTTAGCCCAATGCTATTTATTAAAAATTCCATCTTTCCTGCAGTGATGTCTTTTGCTATTTTTGTAAAGCACTTCCTTCCTGCCATCATTTGTGCCTTTTCCCTTATTGGTCGCTGAATCTATTAATATTTATGCAACATCTACGATACTGCTTTAACTGTTAGAAACTGTAAATATTTATTTTTAGGTTTTAATATCTGTTAGAGCTGGTAGCCCTATATTTCTCCTTTATTGTGTCAAAGAAATATCCATTGATTTTCATTTCAGTGAATATTTTATCAAGATTGTTGAACTTTGTCCAATGCCTTTTCACATCTATGACAATGGTATTCATGTAATGTTCCCTTAACTCTATTAATGTGATGGATTATTGTATAGATTTCCTAATATCTGATAATCCTTGTACTCCTGGGATGATTCTGATTTAGTCATAATGTATAATTTTTTCCAAAAAACCTTACTTTATAATAGTGTAAGAAAAATGTGAAAAACTACAAAAACTCTATACCCTTAATTCAGCATGTCTGATTGTTAAGATTCAGCACATTTATTGCATCATTTTCTGTCTCTCTCTACACACGTGTGCAATGCAGACACACACACAGACACACACAGACACACACACACACACACACCAAGTTCTGTACAGCCTTACATACCCAACCACACATACACATATATATGCATTTTTTTCTGAATCATTTCATGGAATTACATTATACTCCTTTACTCGCAAATACTTCAGTGCATATTTCTCAAGAACAAGAATATTCTCTTACATAATCTTATTGCTGTTGTCAAATTAAGGAAGAATAACGTTCACATGATAATACTGTAACATTTTTCTTCAAATATTTGGTGCAGTTCACTCGTGAAGGAATCTGGGCCTTGTGGGAAAATTTTAGACTACGAATACCGTCATCTTAATGATTTATTCCGAGTATCCATTTCTTCTTGAATCAGTTTCCAAAGTTTCTTCTTTTGGAAGAACTTGTCCGTTCTAGATCACAGTCGCACTGTTTATGGCATATTAACAATCCTTTTTATTCCCGTAAGGTCAGTACTGATGCCTCTCTTTTGTTCCTGCTTTTAGTGATTTTAATCATCTCTTTTTCTTGGATTGTTTAGCTAAAGGTCTGTTAATTATGTTGATATTGTCAAAAACTAATTTTTTATTTCACTCATTTTCTCAAGTACTTTTCTATTCTTTATTTCATTTTTTCCACTCTAATCTTTTTTCCTTTCTTCCACTTGCTTTAGGCTTAGTTTTCTTGTTTCTAGTGTCTAAAAGTGGAAGATTACATTATTTATTTGAATCTCCCTTCTCTTTTAATATGGTCTTTTCAGCTCTCAATTTCTCTCTATGTGCTGTAGAGCTGCATCCCATAAGTTTTATTATATTTCATCTTAATTTTCTTTCATTCAAAATATTTTTAAAATTTCTTTGTGATTTCTTTCCTGACCCATTTTTTAGGAGTTGGTGTTTCTCTTTCTACATATTTATGAATTTCCCAAATTTTCTATTATTGATTAACTTATGTTATTCACTTCAGTGTGCTTGGGGAACACACTTATATGATTTAAACAATTTTTAATTTATTGAAGCTTGTTTTATGGCTTAGAATATGGTCTATCTTGGAGAATGGTCCATGTGTGAGAAGAATAAAATTTAGTTTCTATTGTGTTAAGTGACCTGTTGATGTTTTATAGATATTTGATTTATAGTATTCAAGGCTTCTACTTTTTTGATTTTGCTGACAGGTGAGGTATCTATCCACTACTGAGAGTAAATACTGAAGTCTGCAATTACTATTTTTAAATTGTCTATTTCTCCTGTCAATTCTACCAGCTTTTGCTTCATGCACTTTCGAGGCTCTATTTTTAAGTGCCTATATGCTTAAAATTGATTATATATTCCTAATGATTGATTCTGTTATCATTATAAAATGTCCTTCTTTATGATAATTGTTTTATGTTAAAGTCTTTTTCATCTGATTATTAGTGTAGGCACCAGTTTTCTTATGGTTCCATTTGCATGACATTCTTTGTCAGTTGATATTCATAAATGAGACTGATCTAAGAATTTTCTTTTATTGGGGAACTCTCATCACCTTTGATGTCAATGTTATACTTGATTTTTTAAAAATAGAAAATTTTCTTTCTTTTTTCATGTTTTGAAAAATTATGAATGCATTTTGAAATAATCATGAAAACTAGATAGTGGACTTGAACATTAGATGAACCCAGAGAAATATGGTTAATTTTATATTATGGCTACATAAGAAAATATCTTAATTTTAAGTGATACATATTGCATTATTAGAGACAAAATGACACAATGCATGTGATTGCCTTACTTAAGCAAGGGAAAAAAAATCTCAAAACTTGATCATTATTAAATCTGGGTGTTGGCTACAGGGGGAGTTGTGTTTTTTCTATTTTTTGTGTATTTAAATTTTTTAATAATATAAGATATATCTTGGTTCCAACTCAGATTTATTTGAATTTTTAAGGATTAAGCCAAGAGATCTGTATCTTTAAAAGCCTGTCAAGAAACTAAGAATATTATTTAAACCCAAGAGAAAAAAGAGGGCAGGGAGATATTTTCAGATAAGAGGTGTAATAAAAATTCTGGAGATGGAACGCATGTGAAGGCATGGGAACTGAGAGAGTGGAGGAAGGTACAAGTTAGCGTTTTTGCAGAGAGAAACAGAGAAAAGGGGGGAGATGATGTGCACGACAAGCTCAGATGTATCACGACAGTGACAAGAGTGTGTTGTGGGGCTAAAACCAGAAGGAAATTGAAGGAACGGCTGTACTTGGAAGAGGTGACCTCCCTACTTCCCACTGGAGTCTGCTTTGGATAGGATATTGGGAATTTATCTCTTTAGAAATTCAGTAGCCCAGATAAAGGACACTGGCTTTCAAACTACTTCTGTATGTCTAATACTGTATCCTTGACTCCTAGAAATGCAAAAGTCGCTTCAAGAGGCACTTACCTTTAGGAGAGCTCATACTGACCTTCCTCAAACAATAACAAATGGAAAAACTATAGGTGTGTCCAACTTGCCAAGAGCTCTTCAGTTTGCTTCCGTTGTGGTTGTCTATCCACACAAATGTCCCCTTCTCAGAGAAGGTCACCTAGAACCTTCCCTGTGCGTTTCTCTTTTCAAGTTTATGGAGCTATGATTGACACATAACACTGCAGAAATTCAAGATGTACAATGTGATCATGTGATACCTGTATATATCATAAAATGCTTATCACAATAAAATTAGTGAACACATCCTTTTCCTTACAGAATTGCTCTTTCTTTATTGTTGCTGTTATGGGTGAGAACATTAAAGCTCTACTGTCATAGCAACTTCCAAATATTCAATATAGCATTGTTAACTATGGTTCTCGTGTTGTACATTAGGTTCCCAGAAAGTAGTCATCTTATAAGTGAAAGTTTGTTCCCTTTGAAAATATCTCCCCATTTCCCCCACCCCCAGCCCCTGGCAACCACCTCTCTACTTTCTATGAGTAGAATTTTCTACTGAAATTTTCTACCGAAGTTTCTATTCCTTCTTTGCTTTTAGATTCCACAGGTAAGCGAAGCCTGCTACACTTTGACCCAGCACCCCAATACTTGACGGACAAATCTCCGGAGCGAGCTTGCCCTGCTCCCAGCTCCCGTCTTCCCTACACCCCGTGCTGCCTCAGTCACTCAGGCGTGTCTGACTCTCTGTGACCCCGTGGGCTGTAACCTGTCAGGCTCCTCTGTCCATGGGCTTCTCCAGGGAAGAGTCCTGGGGTGGGCTGCTGTGCCCTCCCCCAGGGGATCTTCCGGACCCAGGATTGAACTTGCATTTCTTACCTCTCCTGCATTGGCAGGTGCGTTCTTTACCACCGGCTCCACCTGGGAAGCCCCTTCACTACACATTAAGAACGCAGTTTCCTAGATTCTCTTGCTGTTAAGGACAACCAATGGAGCGCCAGTACAAGTAATGTGTGCTGCTTTGAGATCGCCCACGTGCGGTCTTTCCCCCATTCACACGGCTGGAATGGCGTCAAGCACCAAATGAAGTTGGTGGTCTAAGAAAGAAAGACACCCCCGTCCCTTGCTCGGTGCTTGGAAGGATGCTGTCAGCCTGTGGGTATTGCCTGGCTTAAGCTTTAGAGGAGTGAGAAAGAAAGTGGCATCACACTGAGCCACTGAGATTTGGGGGTTTATTCTCTCCGAGAAGCCGAACTGCACTCTAGCCAGTACACCGTTCTTTCCTGCTTCCTTAGCTATCGCAGCAAAGAAAAACACGAGCCCAGTCACACCAAAAAGGACTCAGGGACAAGCGATAGCTTCGCTTTTACTCTGTTACCTTGCAGGTAAGCCGCCGACTATTCTACGCACTGCAGGGAAAGCGGAGGAATGTTCCAAAAGACCACAAAGTGCTCATTTCCACTAAGCGACGGATAGTAACAACAATAACAGTAATACCATTAATGGCAATAATAATAAACATTAATCTCTCTTCAGCAAACCCTGAATGATGTTCAGTGGCCCAAGGGCCATTATGACTCAGGAGTGACTAGGACCCACTGTGGGAATTTTCTAAGGCAAAGAAGGGGACACAAACCTCTGGGCCCGGCACACAATAGAACCTAACCTCCTCCCCTCTGCTGCTTTTCACATGAGGCCGAAGGGGACCTGTCAGGGCAAAAGCTTTCCACAGAGCCCCCTAGAATGAGAGCCCCTGGTGCTGAGCGCTTTTACTGGAGGGCACCAGGCAGGCATAATGAAGTCAGTAATTTCTCCTGCCTGCAGCTTTGAATTAGGCCGCATGGTAGAGCCTTTTCGGCTGATGAAAAAAATACCACTGAATTTCAGAAAAATGGTTATGCCTTATTAAATTATTTGAAACCTCTGGAGTTGCATCTCTTTTATGGCTCCAAATTGGCATACCTGTTAACTTAGAGTGTTCAAATTTCTCTAAAATATTATTGTATTTAAGAGAGAGTGCCATCCCCAAACTGCACATGAATTACAGAACATCAGAGAAAGAGAGAGCCACTCACCGGTTCTCGGCTTAAAAACCTTCACCACAATTAGTAGTTAGTAGCTTTCAGAAACATTTGCTGGATAAGTAACCACGGTCAAATTGCATAATTTGGCCCCCATGCCCTCCTTCTCTCTTTTCTTTTATTCCAGGGTTTTGAGTGCTGGTCTAAGAGCTATAATTTCATCTTTAGGCATATTTCTTCAGGCATTCTTAATGAGGCATTTGATTTGTCCAGGCCTGCCTTCCTGAATTCAGCCTTTTAGGGATTTGGGGTTGGGAGAGTGTGGGAAAAATGGGACGTGGAATACCACCATGCTGCTGAAAAGATACAATCTAAGGATTGGAAGAGATTGTGAATTATCTTTTTTTCTCCCTTAGGCAGGGCTAGATCTAAAAGGATTCTAGACAGATAATTTTCCATTCTCAAATATTTATTGCATGCCTATTGTGTGCCGTGCATATTTCAGGCATGAGAGATTTGGAAATGAATTTGTCTTATTTTTTAAAAGCTTTAGAAAAGGTGGGAATATTAGCAGCTATGATCTTCTTCCTATGAACTCAATATAAGAGGAACTAAATATTCTACTTTTATCATTTAGAAACTTTCGACATAAAAACAAGAAAGAAGAGGGAAATGTCTCTAGAACACTAGGGTTTTGCCCATCTTGTTCATTTAGTTCTGAGAGTCTTAAATCTGTCGTCAATAAATATTTATCCTATGAATAAAAGAGTTACGGGGAAAAAGTTACTTGCATAATTCTCCAACAATTGAAGTAAAATAGCCATGTTGAAATAAAAAAGTATTTCTGGAAAACCTTAAATATTTCCATCCTGGGAGTGTGACTTGTGTTCTCTCACCTGACCGTGTGTGTATGGGATCGTCAATGGGCGACATTGTTCAAGTTTTCCTCTAACTGGAAACTGGGATTCACTGTGTCAGAGAAATAATGCTGCAAGTGGTGGTTAATCCCAGTCTCTCCCATCAAGTTGTGCAATACAGCTTTTCAATGAATTGTGTGGCATTTTTGTTGTTGTTGTTGTTGTTAAATGGATATATTTTCATAATGAAATCAAGTCAGAAGCCATGTTGTTTTACTTGGCTGTTATTGAGAAAAGCATGTTTAGTTAGAAAGGGCACGAGAATATAGGTGTGGATAGCTTTGTCAGGAATTTGGAGGTGGATTTTTCGATTCTGCTGTGGGCATGAATACATTAGAGCATTTGTTTCCTGTTTCTTTTGGGAAGGGATGAGTGGGGAAGAGGTTTAGTCCTTCTGACAGTATTTTATTTTCCTTTTCCGCATCTTGATACAACGGGGGGAAAAAAACCCACACTTTTATTCATCAGGTAATTTGGGAGGTTTACCGATGAAATGAATGGCAGGAGAATGAAGAACAGAAAGGAGACCTTTCTAAGGAGAACAGAAAGTGACTGGAGTTTTAGGAGATCAAGCATTCAAGGGAGACTGTGGTGGAAGTAAGGACGAACGGTGAACAATGAGAGAGGCTAGAGGCCCGCGTTTCGCCCTCCAAAGGGCAAAAAGACCGCTGCGCAGAACAAAAGCCACCGGAAGGAGAGGAAATCCCACTGGAAGTGATTCTCAAGCGCAGCCCAGGCCGACTCCGCAGGAGGGTATGGCCTGCAGGCGCAAGGGAGAGCAAGGTAACCTGTTTGAGAAATGAACCGTGTCTGACTAACTTGGCGATAAGCTCACCAGGGAAGAGGAGAGATATTTTGTTTTTTATTTGAGGGTTGGTATAGCTTATTGTCCTGAATACTGGCTTCCTTTAACATGGGGAGAATGTTAGGAAGCCTTTCCTCTGTTAAGCGAGGGACTGAGGATTCTTTGCTCCAAAGCTGGAGGTTTAGAATGTTGAGGGAGCAGAGGCAAGGTCTAACTGTGGGAAGAGTTAAATTCCCTGGACCTGGGAGGCAGTAGGGAAGCCCTTTTGCTTTGAGCCCGGGCAATTGTGCCAAGGTTGGGGGACCTGGGTTGGTGGGGCTATGTGAATGCCGGGCCGGACACGAAGTGCTGGTGATGCTGGGGGCTGCAGGTTCTCGAGGCACTCCTGGCGCAGGGGGTGGACGCTGCGGAGACCCAGCCTTCCTGCTCTCAAGAGGTCCACGGAGATCCAGACAGTGAGCATCTAACACGTGACACTCAAGAGCCGGAGGTCCCCTCCAATGTCCCTAGGTGGCCACAGCAAGTTTCCTGTAAAGATTTTAGTTGAGGGGGAAAACTGCTCTCCAAAAGAATGAAGGTATGATTTCTTGGAACACGTGATGTGTGGGTATTGTGCTACATTTAATGTAGATTAGGAAAAGAAAAAAAAAAATGACTGTTGGGAGTGTCCTCACATGCTTGTTTTTATACTTTTACTACATATGCAGCCATCCATAAAAATACATAGAATTGTTGTGAATGTTTTAGACTTTAATATAAGTTAGAATTTTATATAAATGGTATCATATGGCTGAGAGGGATGGGATGAGGGACCCGAGCTTCGTGTTGTGTTGTTTATTTTTTTTAAAAAAGGATCTGAAACAAATATAGTAAAATGCTAACATTTGTTAAATCTGGATAGTGATCATACAGGTGTCTCCTAAATTTTTATTCCTGTACTTTTCTGTATGTTTGAAACATTGGGTTATTTTTAAGAAATAAGGGGGGAAAACACAAAAAACAAAGACAAAAGCCAGCTTGTTTCTGGACTCCAAGTGTCCTGTAATGTTTAATACTGGTTTTACTTGAAATGTTTGCAAATTAGTTTGTGGCAACTCTTGAGGTATTTTAACAGCCTGAGCTGAAGCCTTGCCTCTTTGATGACATACTGACATTGGAAAGTGAACATGTACCATATAGAACTCTTGAACTTTTCCCACTGTGTCTGATTTCCACGTCTCCATTTTAGCAAAAGTTATCATACACTTGATTATTTTCTTTGGAAACCTAGCAGTCATGCAGGTTTCTTTTTTATCCCCTGACTTCCCATATTCAGGTCATTGATTCTTTCTCCAAATACATGCGTGAGATCCAGACATTTATCTCCAACTTTGCCGTCACCACCTTGTTTGGGGTTATTTTCTCTCCCTGGAATACCTCCACAGCCTCCCAGCTGGTTTCTCTGGTCTGACTCCTCCCAAACCAACTCCTCCCGGTAGCAGCAAAAGTGATTTTCTTAAATAATGGAAATTGGATCATTTTATTCCCCTGTCTAAATGCTTACAATGACTTTCTCAAATGCAAACCTTTACCCCCAGCCTACACGGCTCTGTGTGATCTGACTCTAATTCTCATCACCAGCCCCCTCCACACTCCTCATTTATGCTTTGGCTATAACTAGCTACAGGACCACACCAAGCTCCTTTCTGCTCTAGGCATCTTTGCGTCTGTTCTCTCCTCTGCTGTAACCCTTCTTTTCATAGCCAGATCATGTTTTTCTGTAAGTTTCAGCTTAAGTCTCTCACTGACCAAAGCAGATCCTCACTCTTGCATTCTTTATTAACTTTCGTGTTCATTTCTTTCCTAGAACTTTCTGCAACTTCCAGTTATTTTACTGGATTGATTAACTGATTGATGGCTACTTGTCATCAGTTTTTGGCTGCCTAGGATCTAAATTCCCTTCATGTATTTGAAAACACTGCCGTCGAGAGAGTCGAAGGCTTATCTCCAGTACAGAAGTTGAAAATGACCAGTGCTCACTTGCTGAGCTCTTGCACCTTGGACACATGACCTAGATTTTGCCATTCAGATTACTCTGACTTAGAAACTAGTGGGGTGATGAAGGAGGGACCTTATCACTTCCTTTCACTGAGACCGGTGGCAGCAGTGGCTAAATTCATTTCTGGAAAGGACAGGGACCATGGATATAGTGAGACTGGTGTGTGACCCAGTTCGAGGCAGAGAGGTGGAGAGTGCAAGCTTGGGTATGTCTGTTCAACAGTACAGTCTGTGGTGTTGTTGCTGCAACGGAGGCATTATTTGAAGCCTTGCTCCTCATCATGTAGCCTCCAAACCTGTATCCCCAACCCTCTTAGATTCTATGAGTTATCCAAACAAAAGCTGTTTTAGCAAACACCTTTTCTGTTTCAGTTAACTCTAGTTGATTTATGTTTGCTTGTGAAGATTGGGACCAGGGTGAGGCAAATGAGGCACAAGGGAAATGATATTTTAGAAGGGCCACGACAGGGTCAGGACATGCCCACCCTGTCTTCAAGAGGGAAACTTCCTTACCTTATGTACCCTAGATGCCTTGCACGCTTCACTCTGTGCCAGCACTGTGCTTGCAATGGTAAGAAGATACTAAATTAAACTTTTCTTGAGGCCTGAAGTTTCTGAAAATAAGTGATGGATGGCCCATCTCATGAATCCAGGAGGTGGAATGTTTCTGCAGTTCTAGCTACGAGGGAGAAGCTTGTTCTTCCAGAATTAACCCCTCACTCTCTTTCAGTCTATATAAGAGGCAAAGAATAAACTAGGAATTGGAGAGGTTGGGAGGGAGAATCTTTTCATGGAGTTATCAAGGAGCTGTGTTCTCCTTCTCCCCTGGGACAAGCTTCCTCCTCATCTCAAAGTGAGTGGAGTGGGAGGCAATGTCTTGCAACTCAGTACATCTGCTATAGTGACTGAAGGATACAGGGACCAGCATCTTGAATCTTGTCCAAAGGTGACAGTCTGTGGTTTCATTGATTCCCTTGGATGGCAGAGTAGACTAGGAAGCCTGGGAATGGCCAGAACTTCCTGAATTTAACAGGACAATTGATAAGTGAGTCTCTCCTGTTCAGAGAGTTAGACCTGATTAATGGGAGCTGGCCTGAATACTCTGCCCAAGAGAGCATCATAGAGGAGCTAAGTGATTCAAATTGAGATATTAACTGCCAGCAACCAGAGGCTGGTGGAGAGGATCATACACGACCAGCTGATTGGGTCTTGATGCTATCAAGGGAAATGCAGATTACTGGCAATGGGAGGTCTTTAAAATCTCATAAAAATTGGAATCCAGAGGGTGTTTCTATGAGATTCCAGCTATTGCAGTTGGATATAACTTTTTCCATCCTCAACCTCTTTATAACAGCTCCTTCCTCACCATTGGGCCTGGCCGTGAGAGGCTTGAACTATAAGAGGATTCGTAACTTCCACACTACCACAATGTCCCAACGATGGCCTCCCCTCCTAAGACAATGGCTTTAACAATATTTTTTTTTTCATTTGCCTCTGCAGGCAAGGACAAGAAAACAAAAATAATCAAATGAGACTACATCAAACTACAGTGCTTTTGCACAGTGAAACAGAAAGTCAGCTTACCAAATGGGAGAAAATAGTTGTAAATGATATATCTGGTAAGGAGTTAATATCAAAAATATAAGAAGATATAAAACTCAATATCAAAAAATCTGATTTTAAAATGGCCAGAGGAAGTAAATAGACATTTTTCAAAGAAGATGTACAAATGGCCAACTGATGTGTGAAAAAATGCTCAACATCAGTAATCATCATGAAAGTGCAAATCAAAACCACAAGGTATCACCTCACACCTAACAGAACGGCTGTTATTAAAAAAACAACTAACAGTCCAGGTTCAATGCATGATGCAGGGTGCTCGGGGCTGGTGCACCAGGATGACCCGGAGAGATGGGATGGAAGGGAGGTGGGAGGGCGGTTCTGGAAGGAGAAAACATGTACACCCATGGTGGATTCATGTCAATGTATGGCAAAACAAATACAATATTGTAAAATTAAAAAATAGAAAATAAACTAATAAAAAAAAAACAACTAACAAAGGTTGGCAAGGATGTGGATAAAATGTTTATGGACATATTTTATATTTTCATTTGTTTATGGAGATATAATTTGGTGCAGCCACTATGGAAAAAAGTATGGATGTTCCTCAAAAAAATAAAAATGGAACTATTATATGATCCAGCATTTCCACTTCTGTGTATTTAGCCAAAGAAAACAAAAACAGAAATTTGAAAATTTGTGTGCACCATTTTGTTCATTGCATCATTTTTTATAACAGCCAACATATGGAAGCAACCTCGATGTACATCAATAGATGCATGGCTAAGAAATATTTGGTATGTATGCACAACAGAATATTACTGCATCATAAAAAAGGAAAGAAATCTTGCCACTTGCAATAGCATAGATGGATCTAAATAGTACTATGCTAATTGAAATAAGCCACAGAAAAAGACAAATACTGTATGATTTTATTTATAAATGGGCTCTAAAAATCAAAACAAACAAACAAAACAAAACAGGAACAGACTCACAGATGCACAGAAACTGCCACAGAAGAGGGAGCGGGGAGTTGGGAAAAACAGGTGAAGGGGATTAAGATGTACACACTTCTAGTTATGAGATAAACTACAGGGATGTCATATACAACATAAAGAATATTGTCAATAATACTGTCATAATGTTTATATTGACAGGTAGTTACTAGACATCGTAGCAATCACTTGTCATGTATTTGAATATCAAAGCCCTGTCTTGTACACCTGAAAGTAACGTAACATTAAAAGTCAGTTAAGCTTCAATTAAGAAAAAAGAGAGAAAACTTTTCACTGAAGTTCCCCATAAGATTTTAGACATGTTTTATCAGAAATGTCACATGATATTTACAAGCCAATCACTGGCAAGAGGAATGGAATTACCCAATTGACCAAGACTAATACTTTAGCATGGAATAGTTTTCTCACAGCTCAGCCACACTAATTACTATAAAGGATAAGGCAGGGACAAGGGACAGAGGAAGAAGGAAGGGAAAACAAACTAGAATTAGCCTTCTTGTTTTGCAAACCCACTCTTTACAAATAATTACTACACTTCAAATATCTCAGTTAGGTGTCCAGATTCCAGAAAATCTCAGTTGGGAAAATAAACTTCCAAAACTTTTAGCAGAGGTAATGAGATTTCTGGGATTATTTTCTTAATTTCTCTTTCTGATAGATTGCTATCAATGTATGGAAATGAAATAGATTTCTGTATTTTAATTTTGTATACGATTCAGTTCAGTTCAGTCTCTCAGTCGTGTCCGACCCTTTGCGATCCCATGAACCGCAGCACACAGGCCTCTCTGTCCATCATCAACTCCTGGAGTCTACCCGAACTCATGTCCATTGAGTCGGCGATGCCATCCAACCATCTCATCCTCTGTCGTCCTTTTCTCTTCCTGCCCCCAATCCTTCCCAGCATCAGGGTCTTTTCCAATGAGTCAGCTCTTCGCATCAGATGGCCGAAGTATTGGAGTTTCAGCTTCAACATCAGTCCTTCCAATGCACACCCAGGGCTGATCTCCTTTAGAATGGACTGGTTGGATCTCCTTACAGTCCAAGGGACTCTCAAGAGTTTTCTCCAACACCACAGTTCAAAAGCATCAATTCTTTGGCACTCAGCTTTCTTTATAGCCCAATTCTCACATCCATACATGACTACTGGAAGAACCATAGCCTTGACTAGATGGACCTTTGTTGGCAAAGTAATGTTTCTCCTTTTTAATATGCTGTATAGGTTAGTCATAGCTTTTCTTCCAAGGAGTAATTGTCTTTTAATTTCATGGCTGCAGTCACCATCTGCAGTGATTTTGAAGCCCCAAAAGATAAAGTCAGCCACTGTTTCCCCATCTATTTGCCATGAAGTGATGGGACCTAACTTTACTAAATTCTTTTATTATAAGATTTTTGTTGGCATCTTTAGGGTTTTCTATATATAATTTTATGTAATCTGCAAACAGTGACAGTTTCACTTCTTCTATTCCAATTTGGATGCCTTTTATGTCTTTTTCTTGCTTAGTTACTGTGGCTAGGACTTCCAATATATATTGAATAAAAGTGGTGAGATGGACATCTTTCTATTGTTCTTGATTTTAAAGGAAATGTTTTTCACTGTTGATTATGATTTTCACCATTGATTATGATTTTGGCTGAGGATTTGTCATAAATGTTACGACATTTGTTGAATATGAAGGATGTTTCCTCTATACCCAGTTTTTATCATAAGACAATGCTGATCTTTGTGAAAATAATTTTATTGAATAATTTTTCTGCATGTTTTGAGATGATCTTATGGTTTTTATCCTTCATTTTGCTAATGTGGTATGTTATACTCATTGATTTGTGGATATTAAATCATCTTTGCATCCTTGAAATAAATCCCACTTGATTATGGTGTATAATTCGTTTAATGTATTGTTGAATTTTGTTTGCTAATATTCTCTTGAGAATCTTTTCATGAATGTTCATCAGCTATATTGGCTATAATTTTCTTTCTTTTTCTTTTTTTGTAATAGGCTTGGCTTGTCTTCATATCAGTGTAATGCTGGCATTGCGGAATAAATTTGGAAGTGTTCCTTCCTCTTTAATATTTTGAAATAGTTTGAGAAGGATAGTTAATATATTTTTCTTTGAATGTTTGGTAGGATTCACCTGTGATGTCATCTAGTACTGGACTTTTGTTTGTTGGGAGTTTTTTGATTACTGATTGAATTTTCTTACTAGTTCAAATTTTCTATTTACTCCTGATTCAGTGTAAGAAGATTTTATATTTCTAAGAATTTATTTCTTCTTTCTTCTCCAATTTGTTGGTATATAGTTGCTTAAGAAATCCCCTATGATCCTTTGTATTTCTGTGGTGGTGATGTAACTTCTCTTTCATTTCTGATTGTACTTATTTATAACTTCTTTTGTCTTGAGTATGGCTAAAGGTCTATCAATTTTATTTATCATTTAAAGAAAAGAGCTCTTAGTTTCATTATTCTTTTATTATACTTTTTAGTCTCTATTTCATTTATTTCCACTTTGATCTTTGTTACTTACTTCCTTCTACTAACTTTACATTTTCTTTGGTCGTGTTTTCCTAGTTCCTTTAGGTGTAAGGTTAGATTGCTTACTTGAAGTTTTTCTGATTTCCTGAGGTAGGCCTGAATTGCTATAAACTTCCCTTTTAGAACTGCCTTTGCTGATATCCATAGATTTTGGAATATTGTCTCTCCATGTGCATTTGTCTCAAATTAGGTACTTTTCAAATTTTCTTTTTAATTTCTTCATTGGTCCATTGGCTATTTACTAGCATGCTGTTTAGACTCCACATGTTTGTGTTTTCCCTTTTTTTCTTATATTTATTTCTAGTTTTGCACCACAGAGGTTGGAAAAGATACATATGATCTCAATCATACATACTTAAATTTATTAACATTTACTTTGCGGCCTAACATGTAATCTATCCTGGAAATTGTTCCATGAGCACTTGAAAAAAATGTGTATTCTACTCTTTGGGGATGGAATGTTCTATATATATCTATTAAATCCACCTGATATAAAATGCCATTTAAGGCAAATATTTCCTTATTGATTTTCTGCCCAGATGATTACCCACTGATGCAAGTGGGATGTTAAAATCCTCTACTGTTGTTATATTATTGTCGGTTTTACCCTTTCTCTGTGTTAATATTTGCTCCATGTATATAGGTGTTCCTATGTTGGGTACATGCATATTTCTAAGATTTATAAATATTCTATTTTCTTGTTGGATTTATCCCTTTTATCATTATGTAATGTCCTTCTTTGTCTCTTGTTGGAGTCTTTTTTGAAAAGTCTCGTTTGTCTGATGTAAGTATTGCTCCTCGAATATTCTTTCTCCCATTTGCATGGAATATCTTTATTCATCCCCTCATTTTCAGTCTGTGTGAGTCTTTATATCTGAAGTAAGTCTCTGTGGGCAGCATATAAATGGGTCTTTTTTGTGTGTTCATTCAGTCACTGTCTTTTGATTGAAATATTTAATTCATTTGTGTTTAAAGTAATTATTAATAGATATGCACTTATTGCCATTTTGTTCATTGTTTTCTGGTTATTTTTTGTTTTATTCTGTTCTCTTTTTCATCTCTTGCTCTCTTTCTTTGCACCTTGAAAACTTTCTTTAGTGTTATGTTTATTTTCTTTTCCATTTATTTATTTTTGTGTGTGTATATACTATGAATTTTTTGTTTGTGGTTACCAGTAAGTTTTTATATAACAACCTGTATGTATATAGCAGTCTATTTTAAGCTGGTTGTTGCTTAACTTTGAGCATGTTCTAAAAGCACTACATGTAATTCTCTTCCACTCACTTTCAATGTTTTAGTTTTATTTTTTACATTAAAAAAAAAATTGTTCATCCCACAACTTACTGTATTCATAGGTAATTTTACTACATTTGTCTTTTAATCTTCATACTAACTATATAGGTGGTTAATCCACTACCTTTACTATATATTTGCCTTTATTGGTGAAAGTTTTTGTTTTGTAATTTTTGTATTTCTAGTCATGGCTTTTTCTTTTCTATTTAAAGAAGTCCCTGTAACATTTCTTTTAAGACCTGTTTAGTGATGATCAACTCATCTGGCTTTTGCTTTTCTGTGAAATTCTTTATCCTGTCTTTCAGTTCTGAATGATATCCTTCTAGACAGAGTACACTTGTTGGAGAAAGGTTTTTCCCTTTCAGCTTTCTGAACATGTCATGCCACTTCTTTCTGTAGTTTTTTTTTCTGCTGAACAGTCAAGTGATAGTCTTATTAAGACTTCCCTATATTTAACTATTTGTTTTTAAGATTCACTGTCTTTCTTTAAACATTTTAATTTTAATTTGTCTTGTTAAGATCTCTTTTGGTTCAACTTGTTTTGATGTCTCTGTGGGTATCTTGGATATCACTGGAGAAAAACTTGGATCTGTTTCCACTACAGTCTAGGGAAGATTTCAACCATTATTTATTCAAAGAGGACTTTCCATTCCTTTCTTTCTTCACCTTCAGTTCAGTTCAGTTCAGTCGCTCAGTCGTGCCCGACTCTGTGACCCCATGAATCGCAGCACGCTAGGCCTCCCTGTCCATCACCAACTCCCAGAGTTTACCCAGACTCATGTCCATCAAGTTGATGATGCCATCCAGCCATCTCATCCTCTGTCGTCCCCTTCTCCTCCTGCCCCCAATCCTTCCCAGCATCAGGGTCTTTTTCAATGAGACAACTCTTCGCATGAGGTGGCCAAAGTATTGGACCTTCAGCTTCAACATCAGTCCTTCCAATGAACACCCAGGACTGATCTCCTTTAGGATGGACTGATTGGATCTCCTTGCAGTCCAAGGGACTCTCAAGAGTCTTCTCCAACACCACAGTTCAAAAGCATCAAATTTTCGGCACTCGGCTTTCTTCACAGTCCAACTCTCACATCCATACATGACCACTGGAAAAACCATAGCCTTGACTAGATGGACCTTTGTTGGCAAAGAAATATCTCTGCTTTTTAATATGCTATCTAGGTTGGCCATAACTTTCCTTCCAAGGAGTAAGAGTCTTTTAATTACATGGCTGCGATTACCATCTGCAGTGATTTTGAAGCCCCTCAAAAAAAGTCTGACACTGTTTCCACTGTTTCCCCATCTATTTCCCATGAAGAGATGGGACCAGGTGCCATGATCTTAGTTTTCTGAATGTTGAGCTTTAAGCCAACTTTTTCACTCTCCTCTTTCACTTTCATCAAGAGGCTTTTTAGTTCTTCACTTTCTGCTTTAACTGTGGTGTCATCTGCATATCTGAGGTTATTGATATTTCTCCCATAAATCTTGATTCCAGCTTGTGCTTCTTCCAACCCAGAGTTTCTTCTGATGTAGTCTGCATATAAGTTAAAAAGCACAGTGACGATATACAGCCTTGACATACTCCTTTTCCTATTTGGAGCCAGTCTGTTGTTCCATGTCCAGTTCTAACTGTTGATTCCTGACCTGCATACAGGTTTCTAAAGAGACAGGTCAGGTGGTCTGGTATTCCCATCTCTTTCAGGATTTTCCACAGTTTATTGTGATCCACACAGTCAAAGGCTTTGGCATAGTCAATAAAGCAGAAATAGATGTTTTTCTGGAACTCTCTTGCTTTTTCAATGATCCAGTGGATGATGGCAATTTCATCTCTGGTTCCTGTGCCTTTTCTAAAGCCAGCTTGAACATCTGGAGTTTCACAGTTCATGTATTGCTGAAGCCTGGCTTGGACAATTTTGAGCATTACTTTACTAGTGTGTGAGATGAATGCAATTGTGTGGTAGTTTGAGCATTCTTTGGCATTGCCTTTCTTTGGGATTGGAATGAAAACTGACCTTTTCCAGTCCTGTGGCCACTGCTGAGTTTTCCAATTTGCTGGCATATCGAGTGCAGCACTTTCACAGCATCATCTTTTAGGATTTGAAATAGCTCAACTGGAATTCCATCACCTCCACTAGCTTTGTTCATAGTGATGCTTTCTAAGGTCCACTTGACTTCACATTCCAGGATGTCTGGCTCTAGGTGAGTGATCACACCATTATGATTATCTGGGTCGTCAAGATCTTTTTTATACAGTTCTGTGTATTCTTGCCACCTCTTCTTATATCTTCTGCTTCTGTTAGGTCCATACCATTTCTGTCCTTTATCAAGCCCATCTTTCAATGAAATGTTCCCTTGGTATCTATAATTTTCTTGAAGAGATCTCTAGTCTCTCCCATTGTGTTGTTTTCCTATATTTCTTTGCATTGATCACTGAGGAAGGCTTTCTTATCACTCCTTGCTATTCTTTGGAACTCTGCATTCAAATGGGCATATCTTTCCTTTTCTCTTTTGCTTTTTGCTTCTCTTCTTTTCACAGCTATTTGTAAGGCCTCCTCAGATACCCATTTTGCTTTTTGCATTTCTTTTTCTCGGGGGTGGTCTGGATTCCTGTCTCCTGACAATGTCATGGCCCTCTATCCATAGTTCATCAGACATTCTGTCTATCAAATCTATTCCTTTAAATCTATTTCTCACTTCTACTGTATAGTCATAAGGGATTTGATTTAGGTCATATCTGAATGTTCTAGTGGTTTTCCCTACTTTCTTCAATTTAAGTCTGAATTTGGCAATAAGGAGTTCATGATCTGAGCCACAGTCTGCTCCCGGTCTTGTTTTTTGCTGACTGTATAGAGCTTCTCCATCTTTGGCTGCAAAGAATATAATCAATCTGATTTCGGTGTTGACCATCTGGTGATGTCCACGTGTAGAGTCTTCTCTTGTGTTGTTGTAAGAGGATGTTTGCTGTGACCAGTGCGTTCTCTTGGCAAAACTCTATTAGCCTTTGCCCTGCTTCATTCTGTACTCCAAGGCCAAATTTTCCTGTTACGCCAGGTGTTTCCTGACTTCCTACTTTTGCATTCCAGTCCCCTATAAGGAAAAAGACATCTTTTTTGGGTGTTTGTTCTAAAAGGTCTTGTAGGTCTTCATAGAACTTTTCAACTTCAGCTTCTTCAACATTACTGGTTGGGGCATAGGCTTGGATTACCGTGATATTGAGTGGTTTGCTTTGGAAACGAACAGAGATCATTCTGTCACTTTTGAGATTGCATCCAAGTACTGCATTTCGGACTCTTTTGTTGACCATGATGGCTACTCCATTTCTTCTAAGGGATTCCTACCATCCTTCACCTTCTGGTACCCCTAAAATGCAGATGTTACTATGCTTGATTGTCCCAGAGGTACTTTATAAGGTCATCATTTTTTTTTGTTAGTTTCTTGTTTCCTTTTGCTTTCTGAGTGGGTAATTTCCACTAGCGTGACTTCCAGATTGCTGACCTAGTCTTCTGTATCATCAAATCTGTTGTTGATTCCACCCAGTGTCTTTTTTCATTCATCTTATTGTACTCTTCAACTGCAATTTATTCTCTTTTATATATTCTATCTCTTTGTGAATTTCTAACTGTCCTCCATTCTTCTGTGGAGTTTGGTGACCATGCTTATGAGCAATATTTTGAACTCTTTTTTTGGAAGATTCCTTATCTTCTTTTTGTTTAGTTATTTTTCTGAAGTTTGGTCTTATTCTTTCATTTGGAATATGCCCCTCTTCTAATTTTGATGAACTCTCTGTGTTTGTATTTATGTCTTAGGTAGGTTAGCTACATCTCCTCATCTTGAAGAAGTGCTTTATGTGGAAGATGTCTTCTGCTGCCAAGGAATTCAGTCTTCCTTGTTCACCAGAGCCTGGTGCTCTAGAAGTGTCCCTATATCGGTTATGTGTGCCCTTCTGTTGTGTGTGGGCTGTGATTGCTGCAGGCATGCTAATGCATGGGGCTGACCTCTAGTATGGCTGATTGTAAGGCTCAGCCACAACTGTTGCAGTGGCTCTACTTCGTGAGGCTATTTTCTCACTTAGGATCTCCTTTGAGGGGTAGTAGTACTGCCCAAGGGCAGTTGTTAGGGATGGTGGGTTGGGAAATCCTGCAACCTGGTTCTGGTGAAGACTGAGGGCACCTGTCAAGTCAAGCAGGTTGAGAGGTCTCTTTGCAGAAGCACTAACTGGGACAGCTCTGCAGATGAACCTAATTTGGGATGGGAAATGCTAGCAATGTAGATGGGGAACATGAGAAATGACTCCCAGCAGTTCCAGGGCTTCCCTGATAGCTCAGTTCATACAGAATCCACCTGCAGTGCAGGAGACCCTGGTTCCAGTCCTGGGATGGGAAGATCTGCTGGAGAAGGGATAGGTTACCCACTACAGTATTCTTGGGCTTCTCCTGTAGCTCAGCTGGTAAAGAATTTGCCTGCGGTATGGGAGATCTGGGTTCAATACCTGGATTGGGAAGATCCCCTGGTGAAGGGAAAGGCAGCCCACTCCAGTATTCTGGCCTGGAGAATTCCATGGACTGTATATTTCACAGAGTTGCAAAGAGTTGGTCACAACTGAGCAACTTTAACTTCACTTCACTTCAGTGCCTGGGGATGTAGGTAGGAGATGAAGAAAAACACCCTGGCACCCACCAGCACTTCTGTACCTAAAGTTCCCTACCCCTTAAGTACATTCCCTAAAATTTGTGAATAAATCACCTTCCCACATGACCCAGGCACTTTTCAAACTGCTGCCTCTGTGCTGAGACTCAGAGTGAGTGAGATTCTGTGTACTCTCTTTAAGAGTCTCAGTTCCCTATAGCTTTTTCAGCTCTTCTGGACATAAGTACTACAGGTTTTCAAAGACAGATGCTATGGAGTCTCATCTTCTCAGTGCAGGTCCCCTTAACTGGGGAACCTGGAGTGATGTTAAGAGCCCTTACTCCTCAAGAAAGACCTCCACAGCTGTGATATCCCTCCTGTCTGTGAGTTGCTACACCAAGGGTATGGGTACTGGCCAGACTGCACCTCCATCTCTCTTTCCTGTCCTATTGTGGTTTTTCCTTTTTATCCTTCATTGTGGAAAGTCTGTTCTATTGGTGCCCAGCTCATTCTCAGAGGTGAGCACTCTATATGTGCCGTGCTGTACTTAGTTGCTCAGCTGTATCCGACTCTTTGTGACCCTATGGACTGCAGCCCACCAGGCTCCTCTGTCCATGGGATTCTCCAGGCCAGAACACTGGAGTGGGTAGCCTTTCCCTTCTCCAGGGGATCTTCCCAACCCAGGGATTGAACCCAGGTCTCCCTCATTGCAGGTGGATTCTTTATCAGCTGAGACACAAAGGAAGCCCAAGAATACTGGTGTGAGTAGCCTATCCCTTCTCCGGAGGATCTTCCCAACCCAGGAAATGAATCAGGGTCTCCTACATTGCAGACAGATTCTTTACCAGCTGAGCTACCAGGGAAGCCCAATTACTCTATATGTGGTTGTAATTTTCATGTGTCTGTGGGAAGAGGTAAGCTCAGGATCTTTTCAGTCTGCTATCCTGTCTCATGGTTCGATGAAAGTTTTTTTACTCCAAAAAGAAGACATAAGAATATTTCCTTTTTTTTTTTTTTGATGTTGTTGTATCTGGTGTTATGCCTAGAATTACAGAATCAATTTTCCTATTAAAAAAAGGATGAAGCAAATACAGAGAAAGACTAAGCCAAGAGAATTTCTACAAAGCAGATATGGAGCTTATTTTACTCTTCAACATTTATTATTCCAACTAATAAACCCCTACACTATTTATAACAGTTTGAATTAGAGTTTCTTGGTTGCAGTCCAAAGAATCCTATTTGATACACCTTTATTCCTTTATTTTTCTTCACTTTTTTTCCCAAAAAAGGGATTTTCATCCAAATAAAAAGTGAATTACTGAGGATGTAAGCCATACAGTGAATAGATTGTATTCACTGAATACAAGTGAATTCAAGAAAGTATCCAAGAAAGTATCTTGCTAAGGACCCAAAGAGAAAGTCACAAGTTTGAGAGAATGGAGTAAGAAAACCAGAGCCAGAAATAACAAATAAGTCTGAAAACCAAAGATATTTGGTAAGAAACAGAATAGAGGAAGAGGCTTCCCAGGTGGCACTACTGGTAAAGATATAAAGTGAAAGTGAAGTCGCTCAGTCGTGTCCGACTCTTTGCGACCCCATGGACTGTAGCCTACCAGGCTCCTCTGTCCATGGGATTCTCCAGGCAAGAATACTGGAGTGGGTTGCCATTTCCTTCTCCAGGGGATCTTCCCGACCCAGGGATCGAACCCAGGTCTCCTGCATTGGAGGCAGACGCTTTAACCTCTGAGCCACCAGGGAAGTCCGGTAAAGACATAAGAGACATGAAAGTCATAGGTTTGATCCTTGAGTCGGGAAGATTCCTTGGAGGAGGGCACAGCAACTCACTCCAGTATTCTTGACTGGAGAATCCTAGGGACAGAAAGGCTCGGCGGGCAACAGTCCATTGGGTCGCAAAGAGTTGGACACAGCTGAAGCAACTAAGCACGTTTGCAGAATAGAGAAAAACAGAGCAGAAGGCGGTGAAGAGGGTAGTTCACGATGAAATCTGTGAGTGCTTGTGTCCTATTGGGATGCTTGTTTACCAAAAGCACAAGGTATCTTCAATCAATAAAGACTTTGAACTTTAAATAAACAAACTGTATCATATGGAAATGACAAAGTCTTCCCTCATTTTCTATCTTGAACCTTTTCTTACAAGTTATCAGATACAAACTCACTTCAGCACTAGCACAACAAATCTGCCTTCAAGTCTTTTATGTCATGTTACAGAAAAAAACATATAGAACAATCTTATATTTGGAATCTTGTGGTATCTTTTAGTTCTAGCAGTTACTGTGGGTTTAATTAACATATCAACATGCATTGTGTGTTCACTATATTCAAAACATTGAAGTTAGTGTCATACATATATGAAGATTAGTGCATACTGCAGGTCTTTAAGGAGCAAGTGGTCAAATCAGGAGGACAAATCCATAGCTCTCTGACCTTAAACACCCAGAAGAATAGAGAGGTGTGAAATAAGAGTTCTTAAAATGTACTTTGGTTTTCTTGGTAGCTCAGCCAGTAAAGAATCTGCCTACAGTGCAGGAGACCTGGGTTCAATCTCTGGGTCAGGAAGATCCCCTGGAGGAGGAAATGGCAACCCACTCCAGTGTTCTTGCCTGCAAAATCCTATGGACAGGGGAGCCTGGTGGGCTACAGTCCATGAGGTCACAAGAGTCAGACATGGCTTAGTGACTAAACCATCACCAAAATGTGCTTTAGGAGTACTTTGATCATTTAACTTTAACTAAGTGAATCAAGAAAATTTTGACAGAGAAAAGAACACCATGTTATTGGGCCTTGAGAGATGAATAGGCCTTTAAAGAAGAAAAAATAATGATTAGTGTGAGACCATGAATAGAATGAGGAAATTTCCAGAAAAACAAGGAATCTGGTTAGGCCACATAGAGTTATCCATGAGCAGGTCTACTGGGGAGTAAACCTGGACAGATACACCAGCAACTGACAGTACCTGGTCATCATGCAAGGAACATAGCCCTTCTTCTCCAGACTATCCACAGAAATGGTTTTCAACCAGGGAAATGAGATTTAACTGCGGAAGTTAATCCAGGTGGCAGCATGGGGATATATGTTCCCAGACGGGAGGGAACATGCTCATCTCACACGCTAGAAAATAAGGCTCAAAACTCTCCAAGCGAGGCGTCAACAGTGCGTGAACCGAGAACTTCCAGATGTTCAAGCTGGATTGAGAAAAGGCAGAGGAACCAGAGATCAGACTGTCAACATCCGTTGGATCATCAAAAAAAAGCAAGAGAGTTCCAGAAAAACATCTACTTCTGCTTTATTGACTACGCCAAAGCCTTTGACTGTGTGGATCATAATAAACTGTGGAAAATTCTGAAAGAGATGGGAATATCAGACCATCTGGCCTGTCTCTTGAGAAACCTGTATGCAGGTCAGGAAGCAACAGGTAGAACTGGACATGGAAAAACAGACTGGTTCCAAATAGGAAAAGGAGTACGTCAAGGCTGTATATTGTCATCCTTCTTATTTAACTTATATGCAGAATACATCATACAAAATGCCAGGCTGGATGAAGCACAAGCAGGAATCAAGATTACCAGGAGAAATATCAATAACCTCAGATATGCAGATGACACCACCCTTATGGCAGAAAGTGAAGAGGAACTAAAGAGCCTCTTGATGAAAGTAAAAGAGGAGAGTGAAAAAGCTGACTTAAAACTCAACATTCAGAAAACTAAGATCATGGCATCCGGTCCCATCATTTCATGGCAAATAGATGGGGAAACAATGGAAACAGTGATAGACTTTATTTTCTTGGGTTCCAAAATCTCTGCAGATGGTGACTGCAGCCATGAAATTAAAAGACACTTGCTCCTTGAAAGAAAAGCTATGACCAACCTAGATAGTATTTTAAGAAGCAGAGACATTGCTTTGCTAACAAAGGTCCATCTAGTCAAAGCTATCGTTTTTCCAGTAGTCATGTATGGATGTGAGAGTTGGACTATAAAGAAAGCTGAGCGCCAAAGAATTGATGCTTTTGAACTGTGGTGTTGGAGAAGACTCTTGAGAGTCCCTTGGACAGTAAGGAGATCAATCCAGTCAATCCTAAAGGAAATCAGTGTTGAATATTCATTGGAAGGACTGATGCCGAAGCTAAAACTCGATGACTTTGGCCACCTGATGCAAAGAGCTGACTCATTGGAAAAGACCCGGATGCAGGGAAAGATTGAAAGTGGGAGGAGAAGGGGATGAGAGAGGATGAGATGGTTGGATGACATCACTGACTGGATGAACATGAGTTTGAGCAAGCTCTGGGAGTTGGTGATGGACAGGAAAGCCTGGCATGCTGTAGTCCTTGGGGTCGCAAAGAGTCAGACACGACTGAGACAACTGAACAGAACTGATAGGAGGAAAGAGAGATAGGAGGTGGAAATACCTTTTAAGGAGATACTCTGATGATAGAGATGAAAGATGAAGAGTTTCTGTAAAAGAACAGTGGAAGAAAGGAAAAAGTTGAAATGATATCGCAGTGGCATCAACAGATTTGGGCATGCAGCTTGTGACTGAGTTCTAGCCAATGAAATATGGGTGGAAGTGGGAAAAACCACCAAAAGGCTTGCTCTTTAAGCTATTTCAAGTGACCTCCAAGTTTTTTCCTCCCATCGGAATCAGAATTGGAAAGTGTACCTAACAGTGTAGCCACCAATGAAAGGATACTTTTGTCCCAAGATGCTAAGGAGAGCCACCTGACTGTCTCTGGACGCTGACGTTGACTTTTTGTTCTGTTAGAGTAGCATAGTCTAACCGAAACTAAGTTACACACTTTTTTTGGAGAAATGCATGAATTTGTTCTGAGATGTGATGAATTGATGGTAACTTCTAGGCATGTAGAGCAATATAGAGAGGTCAAGAATAGAGTCGCCACTTTCCTATTTATCCACACAAAAATTTCATATGAAATGATTTGTATACAGAATTCAAAGGGTCCAAGAACTGTTATTTTTTCCACGTTGAACAAAAAATCTGCAGCTAAAGTTAGTTCCCAAATTTGAGTTCTTTCATCATTTGTCTAAATAAACTTCCCCACCACTGCACTCAAGACCAAAACTTTAGAAGGAAAAGTTACTTCATCCTTATAAAGTGCTTTGGAGTTGAAGGACACAAGACAGAAAAAATCTATTTGTGTGATGTGGAGGTCACCAAGGAGGTCTAAGAGCTTCTAAAACCTCTCCATCAGAAGAGATTAAATTGGCATCTGAACAGAGCTCCATGTCATCAGGCAAACCTCCTTGTTTAGGGATAAAAGCCTATCCAATCAGATATGTGTTAACTTTTCTGACTAAGAATAAAGAGCTTCTGAAAAGGAGATTTAAAAGGGAAGCATTTATTGGGGTTCATACAAGCTGACCTCTCTGCCCCCACACCTAATAGGAGCAACCTTCTACAAATCAAGCCATAGGATCAAGGGCTTTTCCAGGGCTCACAATAATAACAATAACAAACATTTATCAAGAACTTACTAGACTCCAAACCTCTGGCCTTATAATTATTCTCTTATGTCTCACAATTGCCTTCTGAGTTAGATTATAATAACAGTTCCATTTTGCAGATGAATATAGATGCTAAGTGATTTGCTGAAGGTCACAGTATGTAGGATGCCCATAAACTAAAACCCAGGTAATTTGATTTCAGATTCAAAATTCTTAATTACTATATTCTCCTAATTCAAGAACTTAATACTTTATTTAAAAAAGTTAAGGCCTCTGAATTTATTGCATGGTGTTTTCACTGGAAGTATTTTTCTTTCTTTGTGATATGTAAAATAATAATAGTACATCTTACTAATATTGCATCTTAGATTCCATAAATATAATAGAATGCTAATTAGCCTCTACTGACTGTTCAGGCAAAGGACTGGCTCAGTAAGAGCCATGTATTAGGGAAGATGCTTTCCAACTTTCTCACAGAGCAGAGTGCCTTATGCAAACAAAAATCTGACATACAACTCCAGTATGTAGAGCAGAGAGGTGTCAGTACTTTATGTCCAAATACATAGCATGTATTTATTATATGGTTAATCATTGACTACTAGTTAGCATGATGGAGGTCTCCAGTAGCTTGAATTTTCTTTTAAACATTTTTTTCCTTAATAAGTGTTTTTAAAATATTTGAAGATATGATTTAAATTGTTATGTTCAAATCAAACATGCAGGACATCAGGACACACTTTTGTGAATCCGTGGCTGGAAAACCATTTTTTAAGAGTGGTTTAAATCACTCCATGACAATTGCTTTCATCAGGCCAAAACATCACTCCAGTTTCTCTTTTGTACTGGACAGTATAACACTCAAAGTTATTTGGAATGACTTAACTATCCAAGGAACAGCCTTGTAGAATTTTAGAACTTGAGGGAGGCAGTAGAAATAGTTTCTTCAAGTTCTCTGACTTGGTCAATATCACTCCTCCCATCACCAGGCATATGTAGTAGTTTCACAGTATTTCCAGTGCCAACTTTCCACGTTTGAGTACCAACTCCATACCTTACCAACTACAAGAGCCAGGAAAAGCTATTTTACTTTTCCTAGCTTGGGATTTCACCTGTAAGTAGACATTGAAATATCTGTAGTTATTTTGCAAAATCACCTTAAGAAATAAATGAGATAATGTAAGTAAATTATTATCCATAAAGTCTATAGTAAGCAATTAATCAATTTTAATTTTACAGTTATTATGGTGCCTCTACAAGGGTGAAATGACCATGCTAGGATCTGGGGCCAGAAAGATGCTTAAGTGATGGTCCCTGCTCTCCAGGAGGTCTTAGCTATTTGAGGAGAATGGAAATGAAAATGAAAGATTAATAGCAGTGAAAATTAACATAAAGTAAGAGCCAAATGCAGGACAAAGACAAGGGTGCTAAAAATCACAGGAGTAAGAGCACCCTGTTTTCAAACTACATTAAGCAAGCTTCTAGAGCTCAGGGCAATATAAACGTGTGACAGAAGCTGTAATCTAGGGGTCTGTGGGATCTATCTGGGCCACCAGTTTTTGACACTGGCCTGCAATGTTTAGAAAGATTTGAGTCAACTTTTTAATATCAGGATCAGTTGTGTCCAACTCTTTGAGACCCCCATGGGCTGTAGCCTGTATTCATAGAATTCTCCAGGCAAGAATACTGGAGTGTGAGTGTGTAAGCATTCCCTTCTCCAGGGGATCTTCCCAACACAGGGGTTGAACCTGAGTCTCCTACACTGCAGGCAGATTCTTTACCATCTGAGCCACCGAGAAAGCCACAGATATTAGGATATTTCATTTACAGATCTGTATTTCAATAGACCAGTGGCTCCTGCCAAGTACAGAGACCTCACCTCTTTCTGGCAGAAATGTAGGGTGAGGAGATACAGCCCGCAGCACAGAAATAAAAGAGAAAACATATTCAAACGACTGCCCTCAGCTCTCCCAGCCACATGCAGACAGCAGTAGCATGGCCCCAGCCTTCCTTGGAGCTGGGCTGCTTATGAAGTGTGCCCTCAGAGGGAACAGGAGACCTGGCTGCCCTTCAGCAGGCAGTGCTGAGACCCTTGAGTCTTGAGGGAAACTCACAAGGGACCCCCTACTCTTTGCTCAGAGCCATTTGTGAGAAGGTAGGAACTTCAGCCTTTGAGGGGCGGCTCGGGGCTCTTCAGAACACCCAAGCATCAGATCAGATCATTGTACTGAATAATTTAAAAAATTTGAATGTAGTATAGATTTAACTTTGGGGGATAAACTACCACCCCACCATATGTGTGTGACTTCTCCACTTCTTACTGCAATTTCCATGTTTTTTTTTAAAATAGAAATTTGCAACCCTCTGTGTTTATCTAATGTCTGTTCAGAACAGTTTGAGACCCTGTTAGTGTTTCAAAATGTATGCACGTTCAGATGAATCTTCAACCCAAGGAAGAAAATAAAGCTCACAAAATTTTGTTTAAAAATAAAATTTTTAAAATCTAAAAACTCTGCATTTCCAGAGCTTTTTCTCCCCCCTTTTAACCAGGAGATCCTACGCACTGGGGCTCCTGGTCCAGCCATCCTGTCTTTCTAGATTGACTGTCACTTGGGAGAAGTGGTAGTGGCCACTTTGAGGGACTTTGAGCCGGTTCTCTACACATGTGTCAGTACCACTGCTGTGCCTGTGTTTCTGCCTCTGCTCTGTGGAAGTCAGGAGCATCACTACGTGTTTACCAGGCAAACAAAAGTGTTTTAAACTTGGTTTGCTTTACTCACGTCCAATATCTGTCTCCTATAGTCACAGTGACCCTGTATCGTGAATAATTTATAAAGACTTGGATGCAAAATGATACTTGAAGAATGCTTACATTGGAAGAAAATGTGCAAGGACATAAGTGACACAGGAGAAAAAACATCAGATGTTGCAGGGAAGAACAGAGGGGCTTGGTATTACCAGGTAGGATTTCACAGGGTAGATGGGTTTTGAAGAAAACATGAATTCCTGCACTAGGAGGACAATATTTGGACAGGCAAATATCTAAACTATACAATGTAAATAGTTGTCTAGAGACCATTGATAGATTGCATCCTGTCTCTCCTCTGCTTAATAGCTTTCAATAGCTTCCCATTGCCTTCAACACAAAATCCATATTCTTTAGACCGATTGCCCCAGGAGATCCTTTATGTTGTGGCCCCTGGGCATCTTCCAGCTTGTTTAGTGCAGAACAAATCCCCCACTTTGGCCCTTGCTCCCCAAAGCACCAGTCTTGCATTTTAAACTTACTGTTTGTTCAGACTTACCCCTTGCCCCTCCCCGCTGTCCCCTCTTCGGAGAACTCTTCTCGGACAAGGCCTTCCTCCAAGGCTGGGCTTGAGGTTCCTTCTCTGGGCTTATTCCACCCAGAGCAGAACTCCACCTTCACATCCATTCTCCTGGATTTGTCACGGTCTTATCATCCATTTACCTCCCTCAGTGGAATGTCAGCTTCTTGACTGAGAAGACCAGGGTGCAGCCCTCTGAGGAAGACAGACTGGAGCTTACCACTCCTGAGAGAGTCGCTTTAGGAACTAGCAGGGTACATAGAATATTCTTTTTCATGCAACTCACCTGATCGCCAGGGTTTCCCTGGCACCCAGAAATTTAAGTCAACTTAACACAAATTTTTCTGAAAGTCAGAGCCCTGGCCTCAATTTTTGCAAATTCTTGGCAACTGACTTCCCCGGTGCATCTGTTCATGCACGTTCCAGCTGTCACACGTGCGTCTTCTCTTCCACCCCGTGTTGTCCTGGAGGCAACACTCCGTCCCTGCACCAGCTTCCATGAAAGATCCTCTAGAAATTAGCTTTTTGTGGTTGAATTAACTTATTAAACAATTGAGGTGACAAATATTCTGCCCACATCTAATTCTCTATAACTCCCATTTCTTCCTCAAACACCCAGGGTGTATCCCCAAGTGAATATTATTGTCTTTCTAAGAGTAGGGTCAGAAAAGGCAATGGCACCCCACTCCAGTACTCTTGCCTGGAAAATCCCATGGACGGAGGAGCCTGGTGGGCTGCAGTCCATGGGGTCGCCAAGAGTCGGACACGACTGAGTGACTTCACTTTCCCTTTTCCCATTCATGCACTGGAGAAGGCAATGGCAACCCACTCCAGTGTTCTTGCCTGGAGAATCCCAGGGATGGCGGAGCCTGGTGGACTGCCGTCTATGGGGTCGCACAGAGCCGGACACGACTGAAGCAACTTAGCAGTAGCAAGAGTAAGGTGCCAGCTATTAATGCAGTGGCATTTTGCATCATAAATTCAGGTTGACCCTAAGTCTCTCTCTTTGTGTATTTCTACCTATTTTTCTTACTTCTACTTTATGGAGAGATCCCAAATGAGTTTTATATTCTACAAGATATATTTTCAAATCTTTCACATCGTCCTGATCTTTTATAGGTCAAACATCTACCGTGTCTTTCTCCAGGATTGGGGACTCTGAGAAGTAATTTTTTTTTTTTTCAATGAGAAAAAAAAAAAAGTTCACAGATTTTCGTAGCAATACTACTGAGAGTTTTTATGTGCAAACCTTTCTTCAAGGTTACCCTAAATTAATCCTGTGAAATCTAAGCTTCCTCTTGCCTTCAGGTGGATGAACACTTTGGGGACAAGTAAAATGGATTATTTCACCTGACTTATTTACACAAAGTGAAAAAAAAAATGGGTCACAGCCTTTTTATTTAAGCTGATCAACTTAATTATAACTCTATGGATGCAAACATTTGCAATGTTTTCTGTGGTTTGGGTGTAATTTCCTGCCAGAGGGGGACGTGGAGGCGGGGGGTGGGAGGAGGAGGGGCTGCTGCATTTGGCACCAAACCCTCTGGTCCAGCTGCTCTCTGCTGAGTGTCAGTGACCTTACTCAACAGCACCCAGACAGTCAAGGTCCCCATAATGAGAAAACCAAATTACAGGTACCTAATTTTCACAGTTTTCTGCCAGGATCTCCAAGCTGGTGACAAATTGATATACTACTGTCTGTATGGAAGGCTAGCTTTCAGAAAACAGGCCACTCTCAGTTGAAATACTATACCTGAAGGAATGCACATTTTCAAACCTCTGAGATATTAAAAAAAAAAAAATCCTTCACCCAGTCTCTTGAAGAATATTGAACTGTAAAGCTCAGAAAGTCTTCTCAGGACAACAAAATGGGAGAAAAATCTTTAGGCATTGGGAACCAGGAGATCATGGGAAAGCAGTCAACAATGGGAAAAGAATGAATTAAAGTCTCAAACTGTGAATTTTGTTATTCATTCCCTTACCTAATTTTTAAAATGTTAACAGGTCTTAATTCCCTTATAACTATATATGTTTCTCAAAGGTAATTTCCTAAAACCATAATCAAAAAGTGACTGGTTCCAAACAGGAAAAGGAGTATGTCAAGGCTGTATATTGTCACCCTGCTTATTTAACTTATATGCAGAGTATATCATGAGAAACTCTGGGTTGGATGAAGCACAAGCTGGAATCAAGATTGTCAGGAGAAATATCAATAACCTCAGATATGCAGATGACACCACCCTTATGGCAGAAAGTGAAGAGGAACTAAAAAGTCTCTTGATAAAAGTGAAAGAGGAGAGTGAAAGAGTTGGCTTAAAGCTCAACATTCAGAAAACTAAGATCATGGCATCTGGTCCCATCACGTCATGGCAAATAGATGGAGAAACAGTGGAAACAGTGGCTGACTATTTTTCTGGGCTCCAAAATCAGTGCAGATGGTGACTGCAGCTATGAAATTAAAAGACGCTTACCCCTTGGAAGGAAAGTTATGACCAACCTAGATAGCATATTAAAAAGCAGAGACATTACTTTGCCAACAAAGGTCCGTCTAGTCAAGGCTATGGTTTTTCCAGTAGTCATGTATGAATGTGAGAGTTGGACTATAAAGAAAGCTGAGTGCCAAAGAATTGATGTTTTTGAACTGTGGTGTTGGAGAAGACTCTTGAGAGTCCCTTGGACTGCAAGGGGATCCAACCCATCCATCCTAAAGGAGATCAGTCCTGGGTGTTCATTGGAAGGACTGATGTTGAAGCTGAAACTCCAATACTTTGGCCACCTGATGCTAAGACCTGACTTACTGGAAAAGACCTTGATGCTAGGAAAAATTGAAGGCAGGAGGAGAAGGGGATGACAGAGGATGAGATGGTTGGATGGCATCACTGACTCAATGGACATGAGTTTGAGTAAGCTCTGGCAGTTGGTGATGGACAGAGGGACCTGGCGTGCTGTGGTTCATGGGGTTTCTAAGAGTCGGACACGACTGAGCAACTTTACTGAATTGAACTGAATCATAATAGTAATAGAAATTGATAGTAAAGAAAATCAATCCTGATCATTCATTGGAAGGACTGATGCTGAAGCTGAAGCTCCAATACTCTGGCCACCTGATGTGAAGAGCAGGCTCATTGGAAAAGACCCTGATGCTGGGAAAGATTGAAGGCAAAAGGAGAAGGGGTTGTCAGAAGATGTGATGGTTAAACAGCATTACCAACTCAGTGGACATGAATCTGAACAAATGCCACGAGATAGTGAAGGATGGGCGGAGCCTGGTGCACTATAGTCCATGGATTGCAAATAGTCGGACATGACTTAGTGAATGATCAACAACAATAGTAATAGAAATAACTTGCATTAAGATTTTCCTACATGTTGAGTTCAATTCTGCTGCTGCTGCTGTTGGTGCTAAGCCACTTCAGTCGTGTCCGACTCCGTGCGACCCCACAGACGGCAGCCCATCAGGCTCCGCCACCCCTAGGATTCTCCAGGCAAGAACACTGGAGTGGGTTGCCATTTCCTTCTCCAATGCATGAAAGTGAAAAGTGAAAGTGAAGTCGCTCAGTCGTGTCCGACTCTTAGCGACTCCATGGACTGCAGCCTACCAGGCTCCTCCGTCCATGGGATTTTCCAGGCAAGAGTACCGGAGTGGGGTGCCATTGCCTTCTCCAGAGTTCAAGTCTAAGCATTGCTTATGTATTCACTCATTTGACCCTTACAGCAACTGTATGAGGTAAAGATTATTGCTGTCCCCACTTTGCAGGTGAGAACACTGAGGCACAGAGAGGGTGCAATATGTCTGAGGTTGTACACCCGGAGAATGGTAAGGCCAGTAGTCAACCCAAGTAACCTGTCCCTGGAACTCTTGTGCTCCGGCACCAATTGGGCCTTTGTAAAGCATGGTATGTTTCCCCATAGGAACAAAGTTGGTATATTCCTGGTTGGTATGTTCCTGACCAAGAGCTTAGCCTTGGATAAAAATAGATGGTAAAACTAAAGTTGAAAAAGTGAAGATATACCTAAGTGCATCTTTTCTCAGTAAAAATATTCAGTGGTCAAGGTGAGGTCCCAGTCAGCAGGTCCCACATGCTGGACTGCAGAAATGGGCCCTAACTTCAGAGCTTGGGTTCAAGGCCAAGCATGAGAGTCTATTGCTAAGTTTCCTCCAGGTGATTCTAAAGTTAGGAAATCACTGTTTAATTTTCAGATACTTAATAAGCATTTCCTATTTGATAGGTAAATGGAGGTTAAAAAAAATGCAGTCATCACTTCAAGTGTTCAAAAATGTAGGTCTGTGTGAGGTGGGGGGAGGTAGGGAAGTAAACAACTGTAATACAATACAACAAAGATGTCTTACTGAGTAAAGGGAGTGATAATTCCAAGAGAGGAATCAGGGCAAGGATAATCAAAATGCTTGGCAGAGGAGATGGCATTTAGGCTGAGTTATCTGAAAAGATGAGGATGAGTTACTTAGGAAAGGAAGGTTGGAGGAAAAAGGGTAAGGAGGCATTTTTCTGGACACAAGGACATCTATTTGGTCAACAACCATGACAACTTATTGCATATTGCCATGTGCTAGGAATTGATTCCCCTGGAGGAGGGCATGGCAACCCACTCCAGTAGTCTTGCCTGGAGAACCCCATGGACAGAGGAGCCTGGCGGGCTATAGTCCATGGGGTCACAGAGTCAGACATGATTGAGCGACTGAGCACAGAACAGCACAAGAACTGATTCATGTTATGTACAAACAAGGTGCACAAAAGAACACAGCGGTTAAAGTGTGTGGCCCGCTCAGGGAATTTAGAGCTGCCAGTTTTGTTGGGCGGGGCCACTGTAAAAGGACAGTGTGGTGCATCTGGTCCCCGCTTGCTCCAAGATGGAAATTAGCAAGTGAGCTTCTTGTTAGGGTTGCCCCTGAGATCAAAAAGTGTGAAACACAAGGGGAGGAGGGTAAGACTGTGCAGAGACAGAAACTGGACTGTGAGCCTCAGCCAACCCTACAGGGAGCTCTGGATCATTACGCTGAGAGCAGAAAAGGAATCCTTCTAAAAATGGTGACCGGTTCACCTGTAACTGGACAATATGCTGTGTGGGATTCCTTTCTGCTGCCGTCATGAGAAGGAGAATGGGAAAGAGCAATCATTTTGTTTCAGATGCTTGCTAGTCTCTGAATATATTCTGCTCCCCGACCCCTTCACCCCTTCTAACTAACAACCCAGGATCATGCACTGAGAGACAGGGCCACCCTCCTGGGTTGCTTGTCAGCTGAAAGTGGAGCCACAGGTAGTCCTCATTCATCCCCGTGTCAAGATCAGCATTTGTTGTATAGTTGTGAAGCCAGGCAAGAGAGCCATTTATTTTGATATTTACTTGTTTACTTGATTTTGGCTGTGCTGGGGCTTCCTTGCTGCGGAGCGCAGGCTTTAGGGCGCCTGGGCTCAGGGGTTGCGGCTCCCGGGCTCCAGGGGGCAGGCTCATTGGCTGCGTCTCCCGGGCTCTAGTGCGCAGGCTCAGGGGTCGTGGCTCCCGGGCTCCAGGGCGCAGGCTCAGTAGCTGTGTCTCCTGGGCTCCAGGGCTCCTGGGCTCAAGGGTCGCGGCTTCTGGGCTCTAGTGCGCAGGCTCAGTGGTTGCTGCGCACGGGCTTAGCTTCCCCGGGGCATGTGGCATCTTCCCAGAACAGGGATCAAACCAGTGTCCCCTGCCTTGTGAAGCAGATTCTAGACCACTGGGGAAGCCCCTGAAGAGAGCCATTTTATTTTTGTGGTTAAGTGACAGTCTGAGGCTCAAATTAGGTAGAATAAAAGTGGAATCACTGCAAATGAGTTACCTGTTCATAACTAGAATATTCATTTTGTTGCCAAAATTAACAAACATTACATAGGGTTTTGCAAAAGCCCTTTTATCTGAATGCACTTTCTATGTCCTTAATGTCTTAAGAGCCAGGTGGCAAGAACATTAATTCCATTTTGCAGAAGGACAAATTGAGGCAAGCAATGTGAAGTGTGTCCACTGGCCTGATGTCTTCAGGTTGAAGGGATGAGCTGCCTTCCTCAGGACACTAGTGGCTCCTCCTCGCAGTCTAGGATGGTGTTCATTTGTGTGTCTGCCCGTCAGTCTGCACCATCAGGTGATAAATCGGTTGAGAGCAGGAGATTTGTGCCCCAGTCACCTCTTCAATCCCTGATACACTTCCTGTGGTTTTTGCAAGTATCCAGCGCTCATTTGGTGAGATGACCGGGGGAAGGAAATGAGTGAATTTTACAAAACAGCAGTTGATAATAACTGTAGACATAGCATGTGCCTGGGTTGTCTGCCTCCCAGATGAGTGTTCATCTCTAGATTCCTGTCTGATTCAAAGTACAGTCTCAAGGCCAGCGATAATGCAAAGGCTGGTCCCTGAACACCAACTAAGTCAGAAGCTGCCTTGTCCCAAGATCCCCAGGTCATTCTCATGAACGTCAGTGCATGAGGAACATGGCCTTAGACAATAAGTCCTCACTTTCCAAAGCATTGAGTCGTTCACCTTGAATAAGTGTACATCCACTGGCCTTTACTCTCTGTGCTTATCCGTATGGTTCAACCGTGACCCAAGGGCAATAGACAAGGCACACATATGACAGCACCTAAGGAAACTGACATGCAGCAAACCAGCAGTGGGAATCAATATTTCATTAAAACAATACTAATAATAACCATAATACTGAGAGACAACATTTACTGAGACTACATGGCAGGTACTGCCCTAGGTGTTTTATTATATTTATCACACTTACTGTATGTCTAGTACTTTTCTAAATATATATATATATACATATATGATTTATATGTATACTCAAAAATTTCATAATTTTTCCTTTGCTTCTCATGTATCATTAAATGAGACTTTACACACACACACACACAGGTCAAGTTCTATTGTTGTTTCCACATCACAGGTGAGGGGTGAGGACACTGGTGTCCCAGATTCTATGGCTAGAAAATGGAGGGCCCTGGACTCCCAGGCTGGCTCCTGAGCCCCTACTGTTAACCATCAGCTGAAACGGGTTGAGGATGACCTTGGTCTCTGTGTGTAGTCCTTTCTCTGTCCCTGACGTCTACACCAGGTGAAGAGCTTTGGCAAGACAGTCCTCAAATGCAGAAGAAGGGGAGGGGAGGACAAATTCAGAGATGCAATGGGTTCTCTCTGCTTGCAACATCTGGGCCTGGGTGCCAATCCTCTGGTACCAACCGCCCACAATTTGAGCACCATCTTATTTCCTTAGGGCTTCCCTGGTGGCTCAGCTGGTAAAGAATCCCCCTACAATGCGGGAGACCTGGGTTCGATCCCTAGGTTGGGAAGACCCCCTGGAGAAGGGAAAGGCTACCCACTCCAGTGTTCTAGCCTGGAAAATCCCATGGACAGAGGAGCTTGGTGGGCCCCAGTCACGGGAGTCACAGAGTCAGACATGACCGAGCCCACAGGCAGGCATGCACGCATGCTTATTTCCTTGGATTCCTATCAGTTCTTTAGCACTTCCATTCTGTCGTCTTGTATTTCTGCCTCCCCCTTCACCTCTTGTGCTTATGTATCTATATGAAACTAATAAAGACTTGAACAGGAAATATAAAATCACCATGAAACTAAACCAAACCTGCAGCAAGACCTCAGAGGGCCCCGTGCAATCAGAGCTATGTGAAGCTATTTTCTGGGAGCTGTAAACCTAATAGCTTGCTCAGTGCAAGGCACAGCTGCAGGCTCTGGGGACAGATATGCCCCTTGTTGGAAAACAGAAGGGCTTGTAAAATTATTTTCACAAATTTTTTCCCTTAATATTTTCCCAGCTACCTCGGGCACTCCTTCCCCTCTGCCCTACTTAGCTAAATAGCTAGAGTCTGGGAGGAGCCATGATGAAGGAAGAATGAGATTTTCCCATTTATTGTTACTGATAAGTAGCAAATTATTCTGACAACTTTTCTATTCAGTTTTTGAATAAATCACTTAAAAATTTTTTTTTAGTATAAGGGCTTTCTTTCTTTTACATTTTTTCTGGGCACATGTGTGTTTTGGGAGGGAGTCATCCTAAGTTTGAGTTTTGCCTCAGGAACAGTCTCTCGCTTCCAAGGACATGGCTTACACCCCGGGCCGTCTTGCTTCTGCTTGGTCTGCTGTTGCCCTCTCTGCATCTGACACAGACATGGCTTTCCTCCAGCTCTTCTAGCCTGTCCGCACTCACAAAAGCCCTTTCTCTGGGGAGCCTGCATCCCTGCACAGCTCTCTGTGCCTCTGGAGACAGGCGTTTCTTGGTGTGTGTCCTGGTCAAAGGGACTGGATGCTCTTTTGCTTGGCCTGGTGTCTCTACTCCTTTAGGCACTAAGACTTTGGAATCAGCCATAGCCGGGTTCAAATCTTGCTTCAGTGATTACTACATCTATGAAACATCTTTGAATGAATTGTTTCCTTTCTTTCACATTCAGTCTCCTCAATTATAAAATGTATTTAATAATATGTACCATTTGAGTGTTGTGAGGATCAAGTGTGGGAATGCATGAAAAATGTATGGTGAATTGTAAGGCCCTCCACATATGTTACTTCTGTAAATATGCACAGTTTTTATGCAGAGGATTAGGAACAGTAATCACCTGTGAGTGTGAGAATAACTTAGAAGACCAATCACACAGAGGAAACGATTTTAAAATATATGTGAAATGTTTTTGTCTCCTCATTTTTCTGACCCAGAAATTCTTCTATGTTTATGCAATTTTTCTAAAAATTTTTCAGGCAGCTCTGTTACTATTTGTCCACTCTCTGTTAAGCTAGAAGCCACATCCCTTTAAAGTCATTCTTCAATTCAGTTCAGTTGCTCAGTCGTGTCCAACTCTTTGCAACCGCATGAACTGCAGCACGCCAGGCCTCCCTATCCATCACCACCTCCAGGAGTTTACCCAAACCCATGTCCATTGAGTCAGTGATAGCATCCAACCATCTCATCCTCTGTCGTCCCCTTCTCCTCCTGACCTCAATCTTTTCCAGCATCAGGGTTTTCAAATGAGTCAACTCTTCGCATCAGGTGGCCAAAGTATTGGAATTTCAGCTTCAATATCAGTCCTTCCAACGAACACCCAGGACTGATCTTCTTTAGGATGGACTGGTTGGATCTTCTTGCAGTCCAAGGGACTCGCAAGAGTCTTCTCCAACATCACAGTTCAAAGCATCAATTCTTTGGTGCTCAGCTTTCTTCACCATCCAACTCTCACATCCATACATGACCACTGGAAAAACCATAGCCTTGACTAGACGGACCTTTGTTGACAAAGTAATGTCTCTGCTTTTAATATGCTGTCTAGGTTGGTCATAACTTTCCAGAGAGTAAGCGTCTTATACTTTCATGGCTGCAATCACCATCTGCAGTGATTTTGGAGCCCAGAAAAATAAAGTCAGCTACTGTTTCCACTGTTTCTGCATCTATTTGCCATGAGATGATGGGACCGGATGCCATGATCTTAGTTTTCTGAATGTTGAGCTTTAAGCCAACTTTTTCACTCTCATCTTTCACTTTGATCAAGAGGCTCTTTAGTTCTTCACTTTCTGCCATAAGAGTGGTGTCATCTGCATATCTGAGGTTATTGATATTTCTCCCGGCAATCTTGACATTCTTACATCTGTCTAAACTTTTAATACCAGACTAATAATAATAGTAATAATGATATGCAGCATTTTAAAAAGTATCTACCATGTGGCCAGCCTGTATCCACATATTAACTCATTGAGTCTTCATATAACCCTTTAAGGATGGTGCAATCAACATCCTGTTTTACAGATAAAGAGAGGAGAGGGCAAAATCATGCCCAGGGTCATAGACATGATGGCCTGGAATTCACTCATGGTTGTTATGACTCAAGAATCCTTGCTTTTAACTACCCTGAGATGCAACCTTCCAAACTCTAGGGTTACTGCAAAGAGTAAGGAAATGATAATTATTGATTCCCCACCTGGCTCTGTGAGAGTGTATAGTAAATGTAATTTTCCCTCCACGGGTACATTCAGGTTTATGAACACTGCCTCCTTTCTCTTGGGTCACCGCCTAAACTGAGATTTACTGCACTTTGTTGCCTCTGCAACTCTGTATGGATGTGAGAGTTGGACTGTAAAGAAAGCTGAGCACCGAAGAATTGATGCTTTTGAACTGTGTTGGAGAAGACTCTTGAGGGTCCCTTGGACTGCAAGGAGATCCAGCCGGTCCATCCTAAAGGAAATCAGTCCTGGGTGTTCATTGGAAGGGCTGATGTTGAAGCTGAAACTCCAATACTTTGTCCACCTGATGTGAAGAGCTGACTCAGTGGAAAAGACCCTGATGCTGGGAAAGATTGAAGGCAGGAGGAGAAGGGGACGACAAAGGATGAGATGGTTGGATGGCATCACCGACTCAATGGACATGAGTTTGGGTAAACTCCGGGAGTTGGGGATGGACAGGGAGGCCTGGCGTGCTGCAGTCCATGGGGTCGCAAAGAGTCGGACATGACTGAGCGACTGAACTGAACTGAACTGTTGCCTCTGCAGAAAGCTAGGTTTGTTCTGGAACATTATGTATCCTAAGTCCATAACCTTCAAAGTTCACCTTAAATATCACACACAAAAAGGGGCTTAGGTGTGCATATGTGTGAGTCTTATACAAGACAAGATGAAAACTTGTCACAAGTGTTTGATGTTTAAAACCTGAGAAGGGAGAGGCACACAGGGAGCGTGTGGGCAGCAAAGGCAGGTGCTTCCCATCTACGTCCGACATTTCCCTGTGACACTCCTGGTCATGTCTCCTCCAACTCGATCCACACAACCTCCTCAGCCACCCAGAATAAAACAAAGAGGAGGAGGCGATAAAGATAAGAATTCGATTAAAATGACCATGCCAGGATGCTTGAGTCCACTAAACATGGAGCAAGACAGACTTAGGTGTTTGGAGTGGTGATCTCGCTCACAGTCAGCAGCCGAGGTCCTGAGAGCAGCAGTTCTCCGTGGTTGCCCTTGTTCCTGCAGCATCAGTATCACCTGAAAGGTTGACACAAGTGCATATTCTTGGGCCCAGCCTACACCCACCCAACCCCAAACTATGAGAGTGTCCCAATAATCTGTTTTAAAAAGTCATCCAGGCTCTGATTTGAACCCAAGTTTGATTGTCATTCAGGGTTGCCGAGAGTGGGGGCAAATGTGCCATTGTCAGCCATAGCTGCAAGCTACATGCAGCCCACTGCTGATGTTTTTAAAATTAATTAATTTATTTAATTGGAGGATAATTATTTTCCAATACTGTGATGGTTCTTGCTACGCATCAACATGGATCAACCATGAGTGCACATGCGTCCCCCATCCTGAACCGCCCCACTTCCCTCCCCACCCCATCCCTCCAGGTTGTCCCATGGCACCGGCTTTGAGTGCCCTTCTTCATGCATCGAACCTAGACGGGTCATCTATTTCACATATGGTAATATACATGTTTCAGTGCTATTCTCTCAAATCATCCCACCCTTACCTTCTCCCACAGAGTCCAAAAGTCTGTCTTTATATCTGTGTCTCTTTTGCTGTCTCTTTGGCATATAGGACCATCATTACTGTCTTTCTAAATTCCATATATATGCGTTAATATACAGTATTTGTGTTTCTGACTTACTTCACTCTGTATAATAGGCTCCAGTTTCATCCACCTCATTAGAACTGACTCAAATGGGTTCCTCTTTACAACTGAGTAATAGTCCATTGTGTATATGTTTTATATATAAAGTTTTATTGGAACACACCCTATTTACATTGCTTTTGACTGCTTTCCTGCTATGGTAGCAGCCTTGAGTGGCTGATTGCCACAGGGACTGCAAGGCTTGCAGAGCTAGAAACATTTACTCATCTCTAGCCTTTTACAGAAAAACGTCTCTGGTCCCCGGCTTAGGGAATTATAGGAACAGAGACTTCCAAGGCAACCACTTGGAAGTGACTCTGCCATATATATACTTTGTGAACTTGGGAAAATTTCCTTCTGATCTTTAGTTTTTGCCTCAAAACAGAGAAAGAATGTTCTAACTCCCTTGTAAATGTGATGATCAGGTAATCCATGGAAAGATGTGAGTGGAATACCTGACACTTGGCAACCACTGAATAAGTGGTAATTATTTTTAATGAAGCAAAACTAGAAAAAAATATTAATTAATTGGCTAGTTTGTATTAGAATCTTAGTAAAAGTAGAAAAATATCAAATTAAACTCATTTTTTAGTAGAAAACAAAGAAAAACTCCAGGCCTATAATCCTTCAACAGAAAATACAAGTTTTCAAAGTAATAAAATTGTGTTATTCTTTAAAAGTTACTTCAATTTTAAAATATATTTGTATACTTAATATCTTTAGGATTGAGCAGAGCCCATTAATAAATATTCATCTCTTAATTCTTTAAAATTTTGCAAATCTTATTCAAAGATTTTATTTATTTCATGCACAATCTACCTTTGACAATTTTTTTTTTCCTGCTATGGACATTAAAGTTTGAACTTCATGTTAATAAATAACAAGAACTACCATTCATTTCCAAGTGTTTACATATATATTTATTGCTATATATTTTTATATATACATGAGATACAAGTATTCTGTATTAACTAAAATGTGGTGGTTTAGTCGCCGATGCTTGAAACCGCTTTGTCTATGGGATTCTCCAGGCAAGAACACTGGAATGGGTTGCCATTTTCTTCTCCAGGGGATCTTCCCGACCGAGGAATTGAATCTGGGTTTCCTGCATTGCAGGCAGATTCTCTACCAATTGAGCTACAAGGGAAGCCCCATTAACTAAAATGAGGAGGGTTAAAGGTATATAACTAATGTTTCCATTCTTTCTGTATTTGCCTTGAAGTTGAAAACAGCATTTTTTATTATTATTCATGATTTTGTGGTTTGGCTGGGCTCAGCTGAGCAGTTTTCTGTCACGTGGCACAGCTAAGATTGCTTATTAGGCTGCACTCAGCTGGGAGGTTTGCTGGTGGATGAGATTCCAGGACAGGCTCTCCTCTGCCAGGGCGTCTCTCTACATGGCCTCTCATCAATCAGCAGTGAGCCAGGCCACGGCAGCCTCCAAGGCCATGGGCTTCCAAGATGGGATATTGCAAGAAGACAAGACTCAGTGTGCAAGGACATATCAACCTTCTGCTCACATCAAGCTTGCTAAGGTCCTATTAGTTAACGCAACTCACATCTTCAACCACAGGGTCATGTGTAAGGAGCATGAATATACCAGGGCATGAATACTAGGAGGTTTGTCCACTGGAGACACCAGTGTACTAATCAGTCACTACCATTAGCTTCTGAGTATGATAATTTGGTGGATCTGGAACACACATGGATTGTCTAGACTGCCTCCATTTGTGTGGGCACTGGAGAAGAACAATGGTGCTTATTTATTTCAACATGTGTTTGGAATCAATCAGAAAAGACAAATTTGTTTCTGAATGTTTGTTTAAGGACCTAGTTTGAATAATTAAAGCACAAAAGGAAGAGCTTCTATTTCTCCTATGTCCTCCTTTAGGGATTTTAGCACCAAGTGCAGAACAGATGTTTCAGATTACCTTACCACCCCACACCAGGGCAGCCTGAGTTTGGAGGGTGTTTGCATAATACACAGATTCTGCCAGATTTTTCTGAGATGAGTCAAAAACCAAGCTCTAATAATAAGATATCAAGGTGGCATTTGGCCAGTATGGTTGACACAGCTAAAAAAATGGAAATGCCTCTCACCCAAACTTCTTTGAATAAACTGGGTCATAAATACCATTTAATGCTACAGTGATGGCTGATTTTTAATACCTGGGCAAAATCTCTGATTCTTTATCACTTGTACTGAATATTTAAGGAGATTTACACATTTTTTCCTTCAAATGATACTGGAATCAATTTAGATTATATGGTAGTCAATGTAATAAAAAGAAGATAGCATTGTCTTCTGGAAAGGACTAATTTATTTGAATAAGTTAGACATCATTATACTCTTTTGGAAATCTGTATCAAACTTCGGTAAGGATTTCTTTGGGGTTCTTGAGGGGATCTGCTTAGATATCCTTGAGTAAGAACTGTCCTCCTCTCTCTGAAACATCATCCTCTCTGAATAAACACAGAACTTCAGAAATGAATGCCTGTCAACCCAAGCAGCTGAATAAGCCCTGGTGATCATTAGTCCCTGGAGGGACTAATGGGTTTCTGTATCAGTCTCACTTCTGTACAGTCTTGACCCAGCCTCTATAGTAAGGAACAGTCCCTAGAACTTAAAATATCATTCAGTTTGCAGGTAGTCTAACAATAAATGCAAGTGGATGTTTAATAAATGATTTATTTTGAGGGACAATGATGGTGCCATAAGACTGTGTTGGTGAAGAGAGAGGAGAAATTGTGAAGACCAGGGGATAGACTTCCTTCATTCACTCACTCAAGGGACATTTCTGAGTACCCACTGTGTACCAATCCTGGGCATGTTGAAGAATTTTCCCCTCTTACAGAGCTATAGGGAATGGTTTTTCTTGAGTAGGAAGAGAGATTACAGTAAGGGGAGCAGAAAATTTCTATGAATCCCCTGAACTGTTTCCATAATTTCTTAAGCAGTGTTATTTTTACATAGTTTTTGCTAGATTCTAAAAGAAACCTAATGACCCCAAAATGTGAAGCTAGTAGAGACTTATGAATGGCTGAGATCATGACTCATTGTCCTAAACCTCATTTTCTAGCCTACCCTTTCATTTCTCAAGTGAGAAAAGCCAGATCCAGAAAGCTGACATGAGTACTTTGTTCAAAAATCACTCAGCGGGTTGTTGATAGAGCTCAGTTTAAACATCAATAGGTTGCACTACCTTTTGGGTGGTTTCACTAGAAATGATGACTGTTGGTTATCCGAATGTCCTATTGATATAAACATCCCAAGACACAGAAAGGAATTGAATTTCCAGCCATGAAAAGGCATTATTTTATCAGGAAATAAAACTTTTTGCCTGGTTTTCTAGACAAAGAACATTCCTGGCTGAGGGCCCTGACAAATATGGGAAGAACGGCTTCAGTGAACTGATGGTGCAGGTAAGAAGTTCTGCCCACGGACCTCTATGAAATGACAGTTGGGAAAAGTTGTGCTTTCCCCTTTCTAAGTTTCTCTTTCTTGGTGCAGCGCATCAGATTTTGTTGATTAGAAAATGATCCACAATATTAGTATACTTGGACACTGAGTGTATTAGGTCAGAGAATTCAGGAGAATTCTGGAGGACATCAGGGGGAAGAGACAAGATGCAGACGTGGGGAGGAGTCCAACTCACGCACATTCCACGGACCACACAAGTAAGACCAGTAAGAGACAAGTCTCCAATCAAATGGAGAAGAGTATCCAGTAGTGACTCAACTGCCATGACCACTTCCAGCTACATACTTACAGGGCTCCTCTTTCTATGACTGGTGTTATAAAGGAAAAAAGAGCCTCACAGAAATAAAGTAAGTTATAGTTATGGGTGGTGCAGTGAACTAACTCTACCATGAATTACTGTTTGGGGAAGAATTTGGGAGAGCTCTTGCAGCTGACAGACAGCAGATCCACTTGAGTTATAATGAAAGAGGTTGTATTAAGTCTGCATACATCAGAAATTCTTGGATACTATATGGCTTTTCATTGACTGCTCACACAATCATGGATAGTGTAAGAATTAAGTGTGCATCCCTGTGACTGCTGCTTCTTACCCGGTGATCATTGCAAGGTGGGCAGATGAGCCAGAGGAAGAATTTGTGGTGTTGCTTCTCTTTTGATGACTTTCGAAGATTGGCTTCATTCGTTTGTGTGGATGTCCATTCAATCTGTGGTCCGGTGGCCCACCTCCCCCAGGTGGATGCACCTCTGGCCCAGTGGGTAGCCCAAGAGGAAAAGAGGAGCTCAAGTCCAGGTTCTGCCCATGACCGTGAGATCACAGGATCACAGGAAGTTCAATGATTACCACGACTTTTCTGTGTGTGTGTGTTTTTTTTTAACCACATAGAAAGAAATATTTTTAAAAAGGAGTGTTGGTTAATGCTCTGAGAACCTGGCTACAACACAGCCTTGGAGGCGTAAAATAGAAATGCTCTTGGCACTGCCTGCTTTTACTTTTACCAACACCAGGATTTTTTTTTTTGGACAAGTTAAACCCAGGAGACATCTTTTATGGGAAAAGAAGGTGAAGCCATAACTGCATTCCTTGGACCTGACAGTTCAAGGAAATGTACCCCAGGGGGACTCCTGTAGGATGGTTTAATTAGCCCCAAGGTAAAGCAGTGGCAGAAAAATTTGGGTCAAATTAGTACTTTACTGTGTATTAGGTCATCATGTTTGTCTGACAAAACAAGACACCCCAGGAAGAAAACTCTGACCGCCCAACGTCTGAGTGACTCTTAGGTAAACGTCAGCTGCACTCATTGGTTCCACAGATGAAGACAGTCTTTCTAAAACACGTCTGATTCTGACACTCCTTTCCTTGAAACTCTTTGACGAATCCATGTTACCTTCAGAAGAGCCCAGATGTCTTAGAGTGAAATTCCAAGACTCTACCTTACCCTAATCTGTTCTTTTCTAGCCTTTTCTCATCCTCTGCAGACCCCTGTCTCCAGCCATAATTGATAATGTTTCTTTCTCTGAAATGTCTGCCTTGCTCACACCTCATTTTCATTTCTCCAACTGGGATGTCTGATAATTCTCTACAATAACTCAAAGGTGTCCTTCTTTTTGTCCTGGCTAGACTTTTCCCAAGTTAAAAAAATCCGTGCTCTTCTCTGATACCTCTGTTCCTCTCTAAATGCCCTATTATGGCTATTATGGTAGACTTCCCTTTCTACTAGTGTTGGGGCTTTGCAGGGACCATGCCTTATGTGGCTGTATCCTCAGCATTTGGTATGGTTTCTAGAATAGTGAGCCCTTGCTAAGGTATGATGAGAGAGTAACTGGATGGCTATTGCAGACTTCGGTAGCACTCCCACTGAGAATGTTTCAAATGTCTCACCCCTTGATTGAGAGGCAGACAGGCAGTCAAAACTCTCTTTTCATGCAGCGATGCATAGAGAATCTCTTTTATTATAGTATTGATAATTTCAGTGTTATTCGTATTCCACAGAACCAACTCCTTTACAGAAAAGAGACTAATGACATCTCCCACCATTTAAAAAGCCTCATCAAAGACTAACCAATGCTGAAAGCATACTCAGTTTATGGGCTCGTGGGGCCCGAGGTCTAGTAGTGCAGATTGTTGAAAGGCAGCAGGGAGTAGGGGCTGAAGTCATGGATTGAGGGGGCATCTCAGCTTTGTCACCAACTAGTTGTGTGACCTTGGACAAGTTACATAAACTCTTTCTGCTCTAATTTCCCTACATATAAAAATATGAGGATAGTGATTGAACCTACCTCGTAGATATCATGAGACAAGCAAGAAATCGGTTAGTATCAAAAGCATGAACAGTACCTGGCGTACTACTCTATGAAGCAATATGAAGTAATGGCCAAAGGCACCGATCTTAAATAGACAGTTCTGGCTCTGAGTTTTTGTTCCCCACTGACTAGCAGTGAGATCTTGGGCAAGTTGTTCATTGTCCCTAAACCTTACTTTCTCTTCTCTGTAAGCTAGAGCTAATAATAACACTTTTTTTTTTCTACCTTCACCTATTAAGTGAGCTATCTCCCTAAAGCATTTAGCATAGTAAATGTTCAACAAATGCTGACTTCTACTGATATTACATAAGATAGACTCTCAACAAATGCGCACATACATGCTCAGTCGCTTCAGTCATGTCCGACTCTTTGTGACCCACCAGCTTCTCTGTGCATGGGATTCTCCAGGCAAAAATACTGGAGTGGGTGGCTATGCCCTCCTCCAGGGGATCTTCTCAACCCAGGGATGGAACCTGGCCCTCCTGCATTGCAAGTGGATTCTTTACGGGCTCAACCACCTGGGGAGTCCTCTCTCAACATATTTGGGGCTAAATCTTCATTAGGTTAATAATATACACCACTTTCACCATTAACTCTTTCAGTAGCTCCATCTTTTCTCTGTATCCTTACTGGTATAAGTTAGGAATTGGAAAGAGAGGCCTTTAGCCTCAGCACATGTGCTATGGATCTAGAATGACAAAACGTTACACTTGTAGAAACCAAGGTTATCGTAAGTTTTAACTGCTTTATTTTAGACCAGTGGTTCTCAGTTGAGGGTGAATGTGTCTTAGCCCCTTTCCCTAGGAGACATCTGGCAAAGTCTGAAGACCACCACAAGTGTGGGGGAGAAGGGTGCTACCAGCATCAAGTGTTCAGAGGCCTGGGATGCTGGTCAACACCCTCAGAGTACAGGGAAGTCTCCCAGGACAAGGGATTATCGGTCCTCAAAAGTCAATTGAGATGAGGTTGAGAAACTCTCTTTTGAGTTTAAGGCAACTGAAGCTAAGAGAGGCTAAATGACTTGCCTGTGATTAGAGGATTAATGACATTATTCATGATTTCTTTTGACCCACTGTGGAATTTTCCAGTAGTCATGTATGGATGTGAGAGTTGGACTATAAAGAAAGCTGAGCGCTGAAGAATTGATGCTTTTGAACTGTGGTGTTGGAGAAGACTCTAGAGAGTCCCTTGGACAACAAGGAGATCCAACCAATCCATCCTAAAGGAGACCAGTCCTGGATGTTCATTGGAAGGACTGATGCTGAAGCTGTAACTCCAATACTTTGGCCACCTGATGCAAAGAACTGACTCATTGGAAAAGACGCTGATGCTAGGAAGGATTGGGGGCAGGAGAAGAAGGGGACGGCAGAGGGTGAGATGGTTGGATGGCATCACTGACTCAATGCACACGGGTTTGGGTAAACCCGGGGAGTTGGTGATGGACAGGGAGGCCTGGCGTGCTGTAGTCCATGGGGTCGCAAAGAGTCGGACACGACTGAGTGACTGAACTGAATTGAACTGAACTGTGGAATACCTGAACAAACCGAGAAGGCAGAAGAAAGGCCAGCAGTGGGATTCCTTTGTCATCATTCCAAACCCTGTACTGTAATATGAGAGTACAGAGCTCTTATTTTCTCACACACCCCACTGTCTCCCATGCACCCCAACACGCACGGGCACACAGTACCCTCCCTGGAAGAGTAAAGCCAAGTTAGCCTTGTTCAAGCAAAGATGAGTTTTCCTCCTGATCACATCTGTTTCAAACCAATCAATTTCATTGCCGCTGTGAGCCCTGACAGAAGTGGGAAGGAAAGGTGATCCAGAACACAGATCTCCGCTCTCAGACAAGAACTGGGCCAAGGCAATCGCGTCAAATAACCATGGTTTCGGGGTGAGCAGGGGCCGCAAGCAATTGCAGAAGTCCTGTGACTATGAGGATGAAGAATAAGAATAGCAAAGGGGGTTAGAGTTGATGTACCTGCCGCACAAATTCACAGGAAGTAGACTTCATCAGCTCTAGTATCTGTGGTTTCTTGAGTTCTCTTCAGATCTTATTCTGGGAAAAGAAAGTTATCAGGTCAGCCGTGGTAATGTACTCTGTTTTGTTTTGTTTCTGCTCTGTTCTCCACAGGCAGCATGAGGAGATGCGAACACTCACGCCAGACAGGGGCCGGAGATGGAGAGAGATCCTGAGGAAGAATCCATGATTTTGTACGAGAGGGGCGTAGCAGGAGGGGGAGGACGGGGAGGGGAGGTATCGTCCTGGGATGTGAAAAGGGTGACTGAAAATAGTCTGTTCTCTACTATCACTAATGAAACCACGGTGATGTCACTTCTGATCACGCTGTCATTTGAGGTGCTGATCTTGCGATAGGAAGCTTCCCTTTGCGCATTCACAGCAGTGATAGTGGAAAAGACCTTCAGGTTAAGAGTGAGTGGGTGGAACTCGTCAAGAAAAATAACTTCACCACAACAACAACAAATGATGGGAGAGACAGAAACTTCTCTGGGAGGGCAGAGGGAAAAAAAGTGTAGTCTAAGTGTTATGACACATGTGAAAGAAGAGTCATTTATTTAATAGGAAGTAACCCATTCACACAAATCTAACTTTGTGGTCCCTCAGAAGTACGTAAATACTACCAATCTGTCCACCACAGATTATCATCAAAATTTCTCGGGAAATGCCTCATTAAAGAATCTTTAAAGAATAGTATGAGTGCACACCAGTCAAACAATTTCAGAAAGACAGTCAACGCTATCTACTGTAATATTAATTTCCTTCCCTTCCACGGGGACCACATTTTGCCAAATTTAGTATGAGTTTTGAATTAAGGCCAACCATGAACACTCTGAACCACACTCTTCTCTGCAAGAGAAAGCTGTTTCCTGTTTCTAAGAGGAAGGCCTTACATGGTCTGAGGGAAACTTTTCTTTAGTATTAAATAGTTTTTCCCAGATATCTTTATTGGATACTTGATGGAATGATTCTAGCTCATAAAACTTTACCGAAAATTACTGGTGAGAACCAGTTGAGGATATTTCAATTGTAGACTTTAAAAATAATTAAAAAAAAAAAACACCAAAGAAGGATGCTCTCCAATCCACCCACCCTAACTGTTCATTCTCTCTCATGCTGTACGTATCCCTCACGCTGTAGAACCTGAGTACCTTCCTCGGAGAGAGTCAGTGGTCATGTCAAGGTTTTAATTAAACACTCCATCAGGAAGATCCACAGGTGACATATTTTGAGTTGTCGGGTTCACTCCCTGCCACCCACTGAAGCTGATCTCCATGAGCTGCTGGCCTGCTGAAGACTGCATGGCTTCGTTTCAGTTCTGTGTCAGGATGCTTCTCCAAGTCGGAGTTCCTGGTCCACCCAACTCACAGGTCTCCACGTGTGCCTGCTAGAAAAGTATGTCTGTGCCCATCCCAGGCTTACTTAGTCAGAACCTCTTGGCAAGTGGGATTACGAGTTTTGCATTTTAACCTATTTCTTAAATGACTCTTATCTATTCAGGAGTAAATGTTAAAGATTTACAGGCAAGAAGGTCAATTACACATCTCACACACATGGAAGAGGAGAGAGGCAGGATTAAGGTAGCATAAGGAGTCATTTTGAAGAATAGATTTTTTTTTTTTAAGAAAAAATTATACTGCAAAACCATTTGTGTGTGCATGTGTTTGTGTATATAACTGATTTCTTCATTTCATCCTATATCTGGGGTCTTCTTATTCCCTGGTTCTATTTTTCCATTTAGTCTGTTTTCATATTTCTGCCAGAAGAGGAAAAGGGGAAAAATTTAGGAATTTAATATGCCCTTAAAAGTAATTTAGTGTTTTTAAAATGTATCTGTCTTGATCTTTATAAGGTTCTTATCTGGCATTATCCAGTTTGTGTTTTATATAGTGTCACATGTTGCTAAAGGGAATAGTAGCTAGAGTTATTTTTTAGACCTCAATTAATATTATTTACCCTATTAAATGCATGAAGTTATTTACTTACATATTTATTTATTAGTTATTTTAAAGGAAGAGCACATACAAAGCACAGGTCACTTTTTAAGCATATGAGAAGAAACGTGAATTTTAAAAGTATGCCCTGTGCTAAACCTTCATCATCCTTCGATGATTTTAACATACCTACTATTTTCCATGCCCTAAAAGGAACTGCAGGAATTTTTTCAACATTTCAGTATCTTGAATCGTATGAAAACTGCTTCTGATAAAATAAGGAAAAAGTTCATTGTTACCAAATTCTAGACACAATAGCAATCCTGAATCTGCTCACAACTGGATTTCCAACAGGAGGGAGAAATAACGGCTTCATGACCGTTCTGTATACACTTCCCTGACTTTGAGGCCCTTATTTAATTTCCAGCCTGTGAGGATTAAAACCTGAAATTATGTTGTTATTTTAGCTTAGAATTCTTAGTCTTCTCATAATCACCATTAGTGAGATTCTTGCTTTGTTCAGAGAGTTATTGTTATAATCAGCAGTAATGATAGCTATTACTATTCACAATGCGGGCCAGACAATAAGGTTTGGACTGCATCTAACGTTCAGTTTTGGCCTGGCCATGCCCGCTGAGCCCGAGTGCACCTAGACACAGCCTCTGCTGCCCACCAGGGTGGTCACAGTCGCACAGCATGGCGGGGAGACCGTGGCCAGGGGAGCTTGGGGACTGGTCCTCTGTTGACTTGAGAAGCTAGATCTTGAATGTGACTATTCACTAAGAGGTGAAAAACCACGCTAGATTAAAAATGTTCTTAGAAATATAAGGTTATATGACTTATATGGTTATATGGGAAAGCAGTCAGTTTTCAAAAAGAGACTATTTCCTTTCCCATGTTAGGGAAGTTTTTGAATATAATCTCTTCAAATATTTTCTCAGAACCATTCTCTTTCTAGTCTTCTTTGGGGACCCCTACAATTCAAATGTTGGTGCCTTTAATGTTGTCCAAGGGGAAAAGAGGGTGCGGTGAATTGGGAGATTGGGATAGATATACATACATAAAGTGCTATGTTTAAACTAAAGAGGAGAGTGAAAAAGTTGGCTTAAAGCTCAACACTCAGAAAAATAAGATCATGGCATGTAGTCCCATCACTTCATGGGAAATAGATGGGGAAACAGTGGAAACAGTGTCAGACTTTATTTTTGGGGGCTCCAAAATCACTGCTAATGGTGATTGCAGCCATGAAATTAAAGACGCTTACTCCTTGGAAGGAGAGTTATGACCAACCTAGACAACACATTAAAAAGAAGAGACATTACTTTGCCAACAAAGGTCCATCTAGTCAAGGCTATGGTTTTTCCAGTGGTCATGTATGGATGTGAGAGCTGGACAGTGAAGAAAGCTGAGTGGTGGAGAATTGATGCTTTTGAACTGTGGTGCTGGAGAAGACTCTTGAGAGTCCCTTGGACTGCAAGGAGATCCAACCAGTCCATCCTAAGGGAGATCAGTCCTGGGTGTTCATTGGAAGGACCGATGTTGAAGCTGAAACTCCAATACTTTGGCCACCTAATGTGAAGAGCTGACTCACTGGAAAAGACCCTAATGCTGGGAAGAATTGGGGGCAAGAGCAGAAGGGGACGACAGAGGATGAGATGGCTGGATGGCATCACCGACTCGATGGACATGGGTTTGGATAAACTCCGGGATTTGGTGACGGACAGGGAGGCCTAGTGTGCTGCAATTCATGGGGTCGCAAAGAGTCGGACACGACTGAGCGACTGAACTGAACTGAACTGAACTGCTATGTTTAAAATAGATAACTCAGGAGCACCTACTGTATAGTGCCGGGAACTCTACTAGCTGTTCTGTGGTGACCTAGATAGGAAGGAAATCCAAAAAAGAAGGGATATATGTATACATATAACTGATTCACTTTGCTATACAGCAGAGACTAAGACAACATTGTAAAGTAACTATACACCAATGCAATTTTTTTTTTAATAGGTAAAAAGAGAATGAGTTTGAGTCAGTTTGAGCCGAAGCAAAGACCACTGAGCATCCTTCCAGCTTGCTTTGCAGCTCATCTCCCCTCAAGGACCCTAGTTCTCAGTCCTCCTCTCTGCAGACGCACACTTCCCTTTGCCCCTCAGGGTACCCCTTTTCCAGCCTGACCCCCGAAGCTCCTCAGACAGCAGTGTGGCCCTCAGTCCCCCAGGGGCTTGGCACAGGGCTGGTGAGGGCAGAGCTGCTGTCTGTGTGTGTGTGTGTGTGTGTGTGTGTGTGTGTGTGTGTGTCTGTTTGGGGGGGGGTCCCTCCTGAGAGACGGTTAGCACAGGATGGGGAGTCAGAATGCAAAACCAGACTCCTTTTAGCTGGAGCTCTGGTAGTCTGTCTTTAAGCATTAAAACTTTCAAAATTTGTTTGGGGTTTGTCCCTTCCCTTTGGGCTTCTCTGGTGGCTCATCTGGTGAAGAATCTGCCTGCAACGTGGGAGACCTGGGTTTGATCCGTGGGTTGGGAAGATCCCCTGAAGAAGGGAAGGGCAACCCACTCCAGTATTCTGGCCTGGAGAATCCCATGGACAGAGGAGCCTGGCAGGCGACACGACTGAGCGACTCTCACACACACACTCCCTTCCCTTTAACAAACATTAAAAGAGCGTTCTTGTCTCCGCGTTGTAATTTGAGTCCAATGATAGCAATATCTGTAATCGTGTCTTAGAGTTTTAGGAAAGTCAGCTCTCCTTTCAGATGTGGGGTGAACACAGGCACACAGCCTTAATACACATTTCAGGTCACCTCCAGGGGACGCCGCGAGGCGGAGGCAACAGGAGATGGCGGTTCGGAGCCAGGTGGGCAGAAGCTTCACAGAACCGGGACTGTAGGAGGTAGGAGGAGAAGGGGAGAGACCCCGCCTTGTAACCAACGCTCCATGCTGGGTTAATGGACTGTGAGCGTCTCCCGCCCCCTCATAAAACAAGAGCGAGGGTCGGGTGCCCAGGGTCGGGTGCCCGAGGACGAGCGGTGTACAGGCGAGCCCTGCCTTCGCCCCCGCCCCCGCCACCTTTGTGGCGGCTTTGGGCAGATCTCTTGATCAATCTGTGCTTTCAGTTTTCTCATCCGTAAAACGCCTTTAACCCTATTAACTTGTTTCCCAGGAAAGCAATGTGATACATGAATATTTGCGGGGAGCCTTTGGAGATCTGGGGGCTTCCCTGATAGCTCCGCTAATAAAGAATCTGCCTGCAATGCAGGAGACCCGGTTCAGTTCCTGGGTGGGGAAGATCCCCTGGAGAAGGGAAAGGCTACCCACTCCAGTGTTCTGGGGCTTCCCTGGTAGATCAGCTGGTAAAGCATCTGTCTGCAGTGCGGGAGACCTGGGTTCCATCCCTGGGTGGGGAAGATCCCCTGGAGAAGGGAAAGGCTACCCACTCCAGTGTTCTGGGGCTTCCCTGGTAGATCAGCTGGTAAAGAATCCACCTGCAATGCGGGAGACCTGGGTTCCATCCCTGGGTAGGGAAGATCCCCTGGAGAAGGGAAAGGCTACCCACTCCAGTGTTCTGGCCTGGAGAAGTCCATGGACTGTACAGTCCCTGGGGTCGCAGAGAGTCGACACGACTGAGCGCCTCTCACTGTGCTGGGAGACCTGACGGTAAAGGCGCCCATCCCGGTATTGTTTGCTGCTCTCCTCCACACGCCCACTTGCGAAGGGCCCCCATCATATGCATATTTTGGCAAAGTTAATGTAAATGACTCCAGACTGTTTTCTTAAGAAAAATGAACGCTTGTGTTATTTCTCAAGAAGAACCTGACATAATCATTACCAAAAAAAAAAAAAAAATCACAGTGGCATACAATGAAGGCTAAGGGTTTTAAAACCTCATAACAAAACAGATTTCAGAGCTAGGCTCCTATGGGGTTATTATAAGCAAGAGTGAGTAATAATGATTACAAAAATGAGGAAAAATACATTGACAGTGTTATTTGAAAACAATTGTGTTAAGAGGCTTTTTACACACATTTTACACAGTGTGGATATCCAAAATGGATTTTAGATGATATTAAGAGGATTGTTTTTCAAGGTATTAAATGCGCAGAGAGCAGGAACGAAAGATGTGTTGAATTGGCCAGTGGACAGAATCCAGCCCAGGGACCTGATGTAGCTACAGGCAGATGGCAGGGAAACTCGACAATAGTTCCTGCCTCTCTGGGCTTATAGAAGTTCAAACATCTCTAAATACTAAGTAATTTCCTTTTACTCATTTCCAACCTAAATGTTTTGTTTTTTCCTCTCTTGCAGTTTCTTGCTACATGTGTGGATTTCTGATATTGGAAGTGAGTTACACCTGATTGTTAGGATCAGACCCACACCAAGTGTGGGCAGCACAGTTCCTCTTTTCTGAGGCCCAGTGACATCGCCCTGCCTCTCCCTCCCTCCCACTTCAAACCAGTTCCTCATCTTGTCTTCCGGATTTTACTGAACCGGACCCTCCTCTTCCTGGTCAGCCAGGCTTAAAACCACAGCCTTCTGTGACTTCACCATGAGGCCGCATATCACACCTGACACATCAGTAGATTCTGACGGCCTGTGGGCACTTAGTACACGCATGAATCCCCCGGGGTCTTTTCCCAAAGCAGATTTCCTCTCTGCCAATCTGGGCTGGGGCCTGAGGTTGTGCCTCCCTTACAAGATCCTCAGTGACGCCCACGTGGGTGCCTCCTGGACCACAGTATAAAGAACAAGGAATTCGCTTTTGTCGTCAGGGAAGAGGAAAACTTTGTGCTGATATAATCCTCTCCTTTCTGGTCTTTTGCAGAGAAATCCAAGCCCAGTCAGGACTGAAATGATCACCCTGAGCATATCAAGGTTCAAGTTAGCTTTTGTTTTTAAAGGAATAAAAGAAGGAAAGTCATGAGACAGAAACTCAGAACAACTGGGCAGCGCATGAAGCTTCCCTGTCCGCCTTCCCCTCTCTGGTCGTGTCCGCAGGCTCTGCTAACAAGCTGACATCTCACTATAAGCTTGTGTTGTCATCGTTCATGGTTTATTCCTCCAACCAGTGTTTTCTGAGGGTCCGCTATGCACGAGATGCTAAAGTACACTCAGAATAAAGGAAATAAAGTAATACAATTCCCCACCATTGACAGCTTGCAGTCTTACACAGGAAAGAGCCAGATAAGCAAGGCAATGCACATTTCTGTGCCCAAAACACTCTTCTCATGGTTATGAATTCCTTTTTCTCACCTTAAAACCCTCATTGTCACTCAAATACTTTATACTAGAGTGTACACTACTAAACAATTGTATTTTATAATTCTCTACTACAAGTCATGATTGTAATCCTTAGAAATGTTCTGCTCTCAATGATCCAATTTTGACATGTTTTCAAAGGTTGCATTATGAAAACTGTTCTAAGGAGTGGGGCTATGATTTTTGAGTCTGGATTGTCTTAAGGTTTACAAGGACTGAAAATTCAAAAACAAATATGACTGAATATACAGTACAAAACTTAAAAATCACTAGGAAAATGTAGTAAGTAAATGTAGTAAGTACAATAAGTCCTGGTAACAATGTGAATTCAAATGTAACATGACGGGTGATTGGCTCTATCTTCATCACAGTCTCTGTTCTCAAATGGAGCCTCCTGGAGGAGTAAAAGGAGGTGTAGGGGAGCCTAGGGTTTTGGATGGTGGGGGAACAGTCAGGCGGCGCCCTCTTGGGAAGGACAGGGGCAGCGCACAAGACCCAGGGACACTCAATTCTTCCCAACCCATTTTTTTTCCCCCGAGAAGTATGTGTTTACTACTCAGAAGATTCCTGGGTATTTCAGGTAGCCAGAAGATCCAGAAGCCTCCCCACTCATACTCAATCTACTTCTAGATAGTGATATTAATAACTAGAATCAGAACTGGGACCATTTGGGGTCACAAAGATCAGAAACTGTAGGTGGCATCAGAAGTGCTCAGACGGCCCGCCTGGCATTTTCAGTGCCATCATGATGCTACCCCATGTCTTATCCACTTGGAGTTGCCTCTGTTGGATTCCAATGTGCTTTTTACCTCTACTGGTGGCATTTCTCTTTCTATCTTATGAGTCCAAAGCTCACTCATTTGATCTTACTTTTTGTTTATTTCATGATAAAGCCCAGAGCCATCCAAACAAAAGTAGCTTGATCACTACTAATTCCTGATGAAGACAACCCAGTATATCAGTAGCAGAGACATTACTTTACCAAAAAGGTCCATCTAGTCAAGGCTATGATTTTTCCAGTAGTCACATATGGGTGTGAGAGTTGGACCATAAAGAAAGCTGAGCGCTGAAGAATTGATGCTTTTGAACTGTGGTGCTGGAGAAGACTCTTGAGAGTCCCTTGGACAGCAAGGATATCCAATTAGTCCATCCTAAAGGAAATCAGCCCTGAATGTTCATTGGAAGGACTGATGCTGAAGCTGAAACTCCAATACTTTGGCCAGCTGATGCGAAGAGCTGACTCATTGGAAAAGACTCTGAGGCTGGGAAAGGTTGAAGGCAGGAGGAGAAGTGGATGACAGAGGATGAGATGGTTGGATGGCATGACCAACTCAATGGACATGAGTTTGAACAAGCTCCGGGAGTTGGTGATGGACAGGGAAGCCTGGTGTGCTGCAGTCCATGGGGTCACAAAGAGTCAGACACGATTGAGCAACTGAAATGAACTGAACTGAACTGAATCTGCTAATGCACCTCACTAGCCCACCATACATCATAGTAAAATATAAAACAGAGTGTTATAACATACCAGGCATCACCCTAAGTGTCCTACAGGAGATGACTTATTTAATCCTGAAATAGCCTTATGAGCCCTTTACTACCCTCATTCCCATACTACAGATGGAGCATATAAGGTTCAGGGAGGTTAAGTAACTTGTCCAAGGTCACACAGCTGGTAACTGTCAGAGCTAGGATTCAAGCCTAGGCAGTCTAACTTTGGAGTTCAGACTCTGTACTGTCTGTCAATCATGAAGACTATTGCATGCCATGTCGGGTTGTGTTTAGATATTATTATAGAGGCGACATGGAGTCATTGTTAGATTTTCAGAGAGATGTGGTCAGATCTAATACTTAAAAAGACAGGGAGGGGCTGGAAGATGCAAGATCAACACAGAAGTTAGAATCAACAGGGCTTGCTGATGAACTAAAAATGGCAGGAAGCTGAAATCAGCTCCTTTTTATTTGGAACAAAAACTGTGACTCTATTCTTTACTGTGTAGTAGCTGAGGATGAAATCTCTGGATTTCCCGGGCAATCATTTTGACTTTGCTAACTTTTTGTGGTTAACAGCCTAGGCCCTTGAATCCAACAGGCCATGGTACAAATTCCTGTTAACAATAACAGCACATGTTGTATGGAGTGTTACTGAGCCACTATGGTAGTGTTTACATGGATTGTGGCTTTTAATTGTAATAATAAATCTGAGGGAAATACTACTCCTCTCACCTTTTCAGATGAAAAAAAAAAACCTGAGTTCTCAGATTGGTTAAAAAATGTGTCCAGAGTTATACTGCTAAGATATGGAACAGAGATTTTTAAAAAATACGTTCTTGAACTTAAGTAGCTGTTGTGCAGTCCGCTGAACACACTTCCAGTCTGACCCTCGTTAGTGGTCAGATTGTGGCATTCCACTGACTATGTCTTAACTTCCAGCTTCCTTATCCAAAAATGAGATTGTAGCATCACCTCCTTCATTGCCATGGGATGGGGGAAAATAAACAATGAATGGAAACCTATGTCATGCACTCAGAAAATTAAAATCTTAACTAACAAAAAATATTCTTCCTATTTTACTTCTTCAATAGGGAGGTGGCACTGGAGATGCAGAGATGCTAGGCTTCACGAGACTGATGCTAGAGGTTGAATCAGGATGCCTTGCTGGTGGATGGAAAAGGACAGGAAGCTGCGACTAGTGCTCTTTTGTTCCTCTGAATGAAAACTATGACTCCCTTCTTTCTCAAATGTATAACTGAATTTCTCTCCAGATGTATATTTTACCTTGCTTGTGATTCCAAGTATACAAGTGCTTTTCAAACCTTCTCATCAACCTTGTGATGTGTGTTTACTTTGAGTACAAGAACCTCCCTTTTCAGCCATTTCCTAAATAAATTCCAGAATAGTTGCATGTTGGAGATTTGGGGTTTTACTTGTAATAAAAGAGATTCCCTAAAGCTTAATGCATTAAGAACTAAGGTGTAATAACCCTGTGTTTTCGGTTGATGGTCAGACTTCCTCATTTCTTCCTGGATAAAGAGTTTACATAAACAAAAACACTGTGTTTTCTGAGTCTGTGGTTTTATTTCCACAACTATAAATGCATTTCAGTGTAACAATGTCAGAAAACCGTTGTCAGTTTTTAGTATTAATTTGCTGCTATTCCTGTTAGTAACAATGATGGCAGTAGTATTCATGCAATTAGTAGTATTAGCTTCATTATTAATCAGATGGTAGCATTCCTGACCACAGTTTAAAAGAGAGAAAAGATTGAAGACTCCGAGCCACTGAGTGAACTTCTCACAATCACGAAAGAAGACAGTAGCATAACTAGGTTACGAAATGATGAACAGAAGCCTGACTCCTGTTCTCTGTGTATTAAACAATGAATTCTAATAAAAGAACTCTTAATCATTGGCTGCATAATAACATCCTCAACAATACCATTAATTGAAAAACAACCTCCTCGTGTTGGCACAGAGCGGTTCATCCTAATGGCAAGATGTATTCCATTTCTCTTTCAACTTTAAGTTCCCATCATTCATTTCTTCATTCATTCGTGGAGCAGGTGGTTCCCAAGCCTCTGGGCTGCTTCAGACACTGTGCTGAGTACTGGGAACCAGAAACGAGTCAAGTCACTGTCCCGCATACAAGGAAGCCAGAGCCTTCAGTATGTGTTACACACGATGTATTTCTCAGTTTCCACTTCCATTTATTGGTAACTCCTTAAAAATAGCCCCAAGTACTTACGACAACTGACCCTCTTCATTCATTTATTTGGTTATTCAGTAATTTTTGTGGAAAGCGTGTTTGCTATGGGGATAAACTGATGCAAGAGACAAATATAGCCCCTCTCTCATGCACCGGGAATTTTCTGGTAGAAGAGACAGGTTAAAGAAATAATTATCAACTATGGTAGACAGTATGAAAGAGACAAACAGGAGAGACGTTATAATTGGGAGATGGATTTTAGAGAGGATGGCTAGTTAAGGCCTCTTAGTGGGGACGTTTAATCTAAACTTGGAAAGAGGAAAAGGATTTATCTGTGTAAAGGATGTAAAACTCATTTCAGTAAAATAGTGGAGCATGGGGACCTTGAAGCAGGAAACAGCTAGGATTTTTCTAAGCAGAAAAGATACCTGATCTGATTTGGCCTGTAATTTTGGCTGACAGAATAGGATAGACTGGAGTGTCAAGAATGAAAACTGGGAAAATTTTTCTTTGTTAGAAGATGGTTGTGATAATCTGGACAAGAGATGATGGTGGCTGATGGTTAGGGTGTTGGCAATGGAGATGACAGGAGGAGAAAGACGCAGAGAGATGCTGGAGGTAGTGTCAATAGGACATGTTGGTGAATTGAAAAGGACAAGGATAAACTAATAAGTTGGAATACTTTCCAACTTTTCATCTGGAATAATTGGATGATCATTGTTATCACTGACTGAGACAGGAAATCTTGGGTGTTGAGAGGCAGATTATTGGGGAAAAGAAAGCAGAAATTGAGTACAAAGGGAGAAAACATCTAAAAGCATTCCTCATATTTATAATTTAGGAGTTATATATATGTATATATATAGACATACACACAGAAATGGGAAGAGTATGTTGAAAGAATATGTTGACCTCATTCTAAAAGTAAAATGCACAACAGCAAAAATATCTCTAGCACTCTGGAATAACATCATCACAGAATATATTGTTTGCTGCTGCTGCTGCTCCTGAGTCGCATCAGTCGTGTCCGACTCTGTGCGACCCCATAGATGGGAGCCCACCAGGCTCCCCCGTCCCTGGGATTCTCTAGGCAAGAACACTGGAGTGGGTTGCCATTTCCGTCTCCAATGCATGAAAGTGAAAAGTGAAAGTGAAGTCGTTCAGTCGTGTCTCACCCTTAGCGACCCAATGGACTGCAGCCCACCAGACCCTTCCGTCCATGGGATTTTCCAGGCAAGAGTACTGGAGTGGGGTGCCATTACCTTCTCCGATATATTGTTTGAAACAGTATTAATATGAAATACTCCTCTTACGCTTAAATCTCCTCTGCTACATCCCTATCAAGGGATCACATAGCTTCTGAACAGGTATAGTTACAGAGGATGTTAAGTAAGAGTAATAATTAATTCTTATGAGACACTTAAAATGTGTCAGGCACTCCTGTAAGGAGATCTATTTGTCAAACAATTCTAATACTCACTAGGAATCTGTTTAATTTAATCATGAAGCTCCCCCTCCAAAACGTGGTACCTAAAGAGTATATTGGCAGGAGGAACGTGTAGAGCTTCAGCAATTTCCTGGCTCATTCACCCTCCTAGTGTTGTAGGTGTGTTTTTTTTTTTCTCATTGTTCTATAACAAGATGAATGAGATGACCTTTGAATTCCTTTCTAGCTCTAAACTTCTACAATTCCAAAGTTTGCATCTTTGCTCTTAAATGAACAAAGGATTATGCATAAACTACGGGAGAATGAAACTGGGAAAGAACTAAAACAATCCGACTTTACATTTCCTATGGGCAAAATTTTATTTCGAGCTTTATAGCAATAAATGGAATCCTTGCTCTTTTTAAAGGACAGAAATACCTTTCATTTCTGAACTATTTCTGGGTTTCTGCACCAAAACCCAGGTTGAATATATTGTTTACTGTCTTGTTTTTCCCCAGGGATCCGTGTGATGACTATCTTCCTGAATTCTTAGTTTCTCTCTGCAGACAGGAGTGTATATTCCGTACCTTTTTCAAGTGCCATGTCCTAGTTGAATGTTGTCCCAGGAGAAATGCTTGTGGGAAAGGGGTAAGACAGAAGCTCGCCAGGACACCGCAGGGTGAACACAAGACAAACAGGTGGCCTCCACCTCCCCACCCGCACGACTTCATTAAGCACAGAGGAGACCTGTGGTGGGGAATACCCACACAGCCAGCCAGGTGTGCAGGGATTTAACACGGGGACCACAGACACATGCCATGATTTCTGCCACTTACAAGTAATCTGAAAAGTGATGCAACAGTAACTCCATTGAGAACCCCCTCTCCACCACATCTGCTCATGGTGAGGACAATTACGTAATACATCCTCCACCTCAGTTCTCATTGGCTGAGAGCCAGGGTGAGACCGAGCCTGCAGGTGGTGCTTCTCATCATGGCTCAGTGGAGGGGAACTGTAGCAAGAACACAGTGTGTTCCCTTTTCCATGTTACTACCAGGGTGCTCAAGGCTCAACTCCCATTAGCAGATCATCTCAGGCGTCCAATAACACTTAAGCCTTTATTCCAAATAGCCCTCACTTATTTATGATTGTTTTGTAAGGATGTTAATTACCCCTTAACCAGTCTGATGTGCTCAGTCTGGATGTCTTTTCTTGTGAATCTATGAATTTATGTTTCCACAAATTGTGCAGCATGTTTACCAGGAGGCAGATGTATTCAACCCTGTGTTAGTTCATGCCAGTTGTGTTACAGCTATTATTATAATACAAATTTTAATTAAAAATTCTATAAACTTTGAAATATTAGTGCAGAAAGAAGCACTAATAAGAAGCATGTCTGTGAGAACAAAGTTGTACATTCTGGAATTCTTCAATATGTTAAGTTGCTAAAAGTGCTGACACAGAATTAGGCCTGGGAGGGGCATGTGGAAAAGCTAGGGTTGGGAATCAGGTCTCCAGAAGGATTCCACATTCTGATTGTTGTGAAAATGTCTTTAAACTCTTCCTCCATTTTAAGGAAAACAAACCTGACATTTCAGACGGTGCTGAATTATGAGTATCACCACGTATTCCAAGAGAAAAGACTTTTATTCTGCATCCAGCTACTGGTGCATGAATGTATATTTTTACATTCAAGGTAAAATGGAATTATTCAGGTATATATCTTCTATTTACGATTTCTTACATTATCTGATTTTTTTCAATGAATCAACTATTATTACAGATGATAGAATATATACTATAATAATCAATTCATGAGTAGGAGGGTACAAATCTAAAAATATGCAGAAAGGAATAAAAGTTAATACATCATGCTTAAAGAGTCCCATGTCAATATTTCAGTGTGGCCAAATTAACTTGATAATCAAGTGGTGGTTTGGATGTACAGGACACGTGTTCACTTGGGAGTACTTCAGAGGCGTCTTCCTCTAGTGATCACAGTATATGGTGATGACAAGATGCGCTCGGTCTGACTGCACTCACTATGATAATCTCTAGGCCCATCGTGTTGCTGCAAAAGGCACTATCCTTTATATGCAAAATCTAAAAGGAAGTGATACAAATGAACTTGTTTACAAAACAGAAACAGACTCACAGACTTAGAGAACACACTTACGGTTACTGGGGGGAAGGATGAAGGGAGGAGGCAGTTAGGGAGTTTGGGATGGACATGTACACAGGGCTGTGTTTAAAATGGATCGCTAACAAGGACTTACTGTAAGCACAGGGAACTCTGCTCAAAGTTATGTGGTAGACCGGATGGGAGGGGAGTTTGGGGGAGAATGGATACATGTTTATGTATGACTGAGTCCCTTTACTGGCCACCTGAAGCTACCACAACATTGTTAACCTGCTATACCATAAAGTTTTTTTAAAAAATTAGACAGACTCAGAGCTGCAAACGCAGGTGTCTCTGGGAACTGATTTTAGCAGGTTGCTATGGTAACGGAAAGATTCTGGAGTCTGGAGTTAGCCAGACATAGGTTTCATGGCCCAACTCCATCATTGGTCAGAGTGTGATATTGGACAAGTCACGTAACCTTTTGTAGCCTTGGTTTTCTCACCTGTAAACTGGGACTAATAATTCCATTCTCACAGATCTGCAAAGAGAATTAAGCCAAACAATCTATTCACAAGTCAGGATAGGGTCTTCAAACACTCAATAACAGAGTTTTCTTTCTCTTTCTTGTTTTTCTCAAATGCAAAAATTAGCATTTGGGGTTGTTGACTAAATATACAAACATCCAGGTGATCACCCCATCACTTCCTCTGTTGTTTTAGCATGAGAGTTTGTATTTGGTTATTCTCTATATGTAAACATTACATTAAAGAAGCATTACATCAGTTCTTGGCCCTTGAGCACATAACAATACTAAAATTCATAACTTTCAAGTGACATAATGATACCTCTCTTTTTAAAATTTTATTGAAGCATAGTTGATTTACAATGTTGTGTTAATTTCTGCTGTGCAGCGAAGTGATTCAGTTATGCATATATATATATATATATATATATATATTCTTTTTTGTATTCTTTTCAATTATGGCTTGTCACAGGATATGGAATATAGTTCCCTGCGCTGTGCAGTAGGGTCTTATTGTTTACACATTATATATAATAGTTGGCTTCTGCTAATCCCAAACTCCCAGTGCTTCCCTCCTCTACACCACCTCCCTGCCCTTTATCAACCACAGGTCTGTTCGCTGTGTGTCTGTTTCCATTTTCGTTCATTCGTTTTGTATTTTAGATTTCACGTACAAATGATAGCATGTGGTACTTCCTTTCTGACTTAGTCTGCTTAGTGTGGCAGTCTCTGGGTTCATCCATGCTGCTGCTAGTGGCGTTATTTAATTCTATTTTTATGGGTAAGTAGTATTCCATTGTGTGTGTATACACCACATATTCTTTATCCATTCATCTATCAATGGACATTAAGATTATTTCCATGTCTCATCTGTTGTAAATAGTGCTGCTAAAATGAAGCAGGACCCTAGCATCCTCCCCAACCCCTCTGCCTCTCTTTTCCTCAGCCTGCCTTTTTGTCTATGGAAATTTAGCCAAGGAGTAAGTTTAATCAGAGAAATGAAAAAATGCAAAAGCAAAGGAAAACAGTCCAGCAAGACTAAATAATAATCATTTAGCCATTAAGTATAGTCGAGGACATTTAGATGTTTCTCAGGCTGCTGCTGCTGCTGCTGCTAAGTCGCTTCAGTCGTGTCCGACTCTATGTGACCGCATAGACAGCAGCCCACCAGGCTCTGCCGTCCCTGGGATTCTCCAGGCAAGAACACTGGAGTGGGTTGCCATTTCCTTCTCCATCCTTCTCAAGGGCCATAGATAAAAGTCTGAGCCATACACTATAAACTGTCTTGCAGATATTGAACCATGCGGAAGAAGTTACTACATAATGACAAAACTGTAGCCTTGACCATGTGTGTGTGTATAAGCTGCCACAATTCTGAGAGCTGGCCTCAGGAAGGGGAAAAATTGACCATGGAGTTGAAGATTAATTGTACCTGAAACAATCAAGATGACACTGGTCAGACTATTGGATGACCAGTTTCAAGATGACTGTCAGACTGCTGTTTCTACTCGTAGCCGCCCCCCCCCCCACCAGCCAATAAAAGCTCTAGCCCGCTGACCGTCAGTGGGGGGCGTCTCCTTTGGACAGGAGTCCACCCCCTCCTGGTCTCCGGAATCCTCTTTAATGGCTGTGAGCAGGGAGCAGCTGAGCCCCACTTTTGGTTGCACTGTTACGAACATAGGGCTGCATGGATCTTTTCAAGCGATAGTATTATTTGGACATATGCCCTGGGTCATATGGCAGCTCTACTTTGAATTCTTTGAAGAACCTCCACATTGCTTTCCACAGTGGCTACACCAATTTGCATTCCTAGGGTAGGAGGGTAGGAGGGTCCCTTCCCCTTGCTCCACACTCCCACTAGCATTCGTTGTTTGTTGACCTTTTCATGGTGGCCGTTGTGACTGGCATGTGTGATGCTTCACTGAAGTCAAATGACATAGAGATATCTCTTGACAACTGTTGTTTTCATTTCTGTATTTGGAAAAAAAGTTTATTGTTAACATTAAAGAGGTAGTTTAAAAGTTTTTTCTTTGACAAACAAATTACACAGTAGAAAACGTATCTATTTCAGGGACAATATAATGTTCAAATATAAAAATTAAGGACAGTGGTAGTTTTTAATTCTCACATAATATTGCAGACACTCTCAACTTATCAACCAGTTCAGACAAGAAATGACAAAGGCCTTCTGCTCCTATTCTCTAAGTCTGCAGGGATCAGTGTGGCAAATAGACACAAGTTTCATTTGGAGGCTTAGGCTCAGCCTCTGTGTGTGTGTGTGTGTGTGTGTGTGTGTGTGTGTTAAGTGGCTTCAGTTGTGTCCGACTCTTTGCGACCTCCATGGACTGTAGCCCTGCCTGGCTCCTCTGTCCATGGGATTCTCCAGGCGGGAATACTGGAGTGGGTTGCCATCTCATCCTCCAGGGGATCTTCCCAGCCCAGGGACTGAATCCGAGTCTCTCATGTCTCCTGCATTGGCAGGCGGGTTCTCTACCACTAGGGCCACCTGGGAAGCTGGGCTCAGCCTCGGTAGCCATAATTACTGAGTAATATTTCAATGTGTTGGCCTTTACATCTTTACAAATGCCACACTCACCCACCACCTTCTTTCAAATGACTCTGGAATTTCTTCTTAGGTGGAGAAACGATGTTTTAAAAAGGCCCATGGACATCATTTCATGGGGCACCCTGCTCTCTGGGCCATGGTAAATCTAGGCCAGTAGACCACTTCCAGTCATTGACAAATTCTACTCTTGCTTACTTTTTTTTTCTCCATGAAGTTTCAAATAAACAATTAACCTATTTCCAACACAGTGTTTGGTATTGATTTAATTTAGCATGTGTTATTCATCTGCATGCCTCACAACGGTTGCTTAATTGTCTCAATCTTCCCCGCGCAGAGTGTGCTGCCTATGGAATCTCTTTCCACAGAACACTCTTAGCAGAGTGTGGCTTACTATTTCCATAACATCTGTCTTTTCTACTAAAGAGCGGATTAACAATTATGCTCCTTTTAAAGGTGTGTTTGCATATGCGTGTGTTTGTGGGGGGTGTGCTTAGGGGAGGTTGGGCAAGATATCTTCTCCTTGTACAATTCATTTTCTGGTACACTGGTTTTCAGTCTTATCAGCAGGTCAGAGACTTCGCTCGTACCCACAGTGCAGCTGGCAGGGTTGCCCTTTGCTTGCGCCTGACTGGGTCATAGAAGGCCACCTTGCTTCCACTACACGCAGTTTTCTGCAAAGGAGGCAGCATAGGCAACGCCCTCCTTGCGCTCCCACTCCCCATCTCACACACATACACACACACGCACACGCACGCAGACACACACACAAAGCTCCTTTCAATTGTGTTAAGCATTAAAGCAGAAGGATTTTTTAAATTAGTGTTTTGTTTTGGCAATGGTTGCTGATGTGTTCATGTAATACAGTGTTAATCAAATCCCCAAAGCTGAAGACCTTTCAGCGTATCTTGGGCTGCACTGTGCACGGCTTATCCCACTTGAAGTGGCCACCGGGGAGGCACAACTAGCTGTTCCCATGGAGAGGTTTGTTACAGTGATAAATAATAACCAGCACAGGCAGCGATGGAATCAATTAAAGATGTTTTTGACCATCTAATGGTTTATGGGAATGCTAAATAATTGACAACAACAAGTTTGGGAATATGCTTTCTATCTGCACATCTTCTTGTAACTAAACATTGGCCACACACACAGGACAGTGTCTGAGGTCACTACTTTGTCCTCCTTAAAGCCCCATTGGCAAGGGTACGGTAGGAAAGACAGCCGCAGCCCTTACACAACCAGGCTGATTTTGAGAGGGTTAAAACTCTGCTGTAAATATTTGCTGCAGGCGGAAGTCTAACATATGAGGCAGGAGAACAAATTGTGTTATCAGTTTCAAAAACAATCTGTTTCACCATTCCTTTATTTATTTTTTTAACCAGTGTAAAACAGAACAATAGGAGTTGACTGGCTGAGAGGGCTTTGTGCTTTGTCTTTGGGTTCTAACAGCTTCAATGTTAAATGGAAATCTGGCAGGTGGGACACTGGTAAAGTGCTCTACATGGTTTTGGCATCTTGACAGGGAAAAAAATCAAAATGGTCAGGCTACCTTGGTTTGAAATTGGTGTGTGTGTACTCACAACTCACTTTATAAATAAAATCTCAGAAGGAAATAGGACGGATGGGTCTATTCTGTATATTCAGCGGGGAACTGATATGCCCCACACCACCTAAAGTAGGTCAGTGATCCATGAGCTTAGCAAGATTTACATGAAAAGACACACTGGTTTCTTCAAAATTCCTGGGTAAGTGACATATGGCCTCAATGCCAATGTGGGTATCAATGGGAATTTGTCAGAATAAATAAGAGCTCAAGTTTAAATCACAATTATCATCATTTGATTATGAAAAGCATTCAAGATTATAATCGTAAAAATGCCCTCTGTGAATGGGTTTACCTTACTGCAGACTGCTTCAGCTCTTTCCTCTCTAAGTCAACATGGGCAATGCAAGAGTAACAGAAAATGCCAGCATTGGCTGCTGGGGCTTGACATTTCTAAACACACGTTAGTTACCTCTTAGGCAAAATGTAACTTTAATAGCACCTTTAAGCTTAACAGGGATATTAGCAAACTACAGACCATAGGCCAAATCTGACCCACTGATTGTTTTTATTAGTAAAGTTTTATTGAAGCAGCGACATTCCTTCATTTACCTGTTGTCTATGGTTGCTTTCATGGTATAATGGTAGAACTGAGTAGTTGCAGTAGAGATTGTACAAGGAACTTGCAAAGCTGAAAATATTCACTACCGGCCTTGTATAAGACACAGTGTGCCAACCCCTGACTTGTAGCAGTCCATAAACTGATGATTAAAACTTGACCTATTAACATTTACCATATTCTTTTGAGAAAAACCTTATTCTTTCATCCCTCCTATCCCTATTTTTCAGACCTGAAGACTGAAAGGCAAGGAATCTGAGGATGATCAGTTATTTCTACTGCTTTTATGGTCATAGTGAACAATCATGAATGTCAGCAGTTATTGAGCAGAGTGACCTGCCCAGCAGAGAGATACATCCTGTTGGAAGGATCTGACCCATTGCCTCAGCTTAGTAGCTGGGTCACTCAGAAGTTTATCAGGATGGCGAGGAACCTCCACAGGTAAGAGTGTAGGTCAAACTAGGCCAAAACTAAAGAGGAAAGAAGTAAATTGGCTCTAGAATTCAGAATGAGTAAGAAACACACAGGCCGGAGCAGAAGACTCCAAAGAAATTGCTTGAATGTGAGAGGAGTGTTTGGAATTTCTTTTCACTGCTGATGGCTCCTTCCTGGTCATCCTGCGGAGGCTGGCTGGCGTCTGCATTTCCACAGGAGCTCTCATCTGTAGAAAGGGAGGGCTGGTCCCTTCCTCCTTCGCCACATACAGGATGAGCTGCAGAGAGTCGGTAAAGAGTGATGAGAAGGTGAGACACAGGAGGTGGTCTTTGTTTGCTCTGAGCCAGGAAATCACTCAACTTTCAGCCACACGGTTTGACTGCATTAACACTACCAGTGTTTTTTTTTTTTTTTGTCTTGTGAGTGTTTGGTTCAAAATGTATAGTTGGTACATATTCTAGAATTATCTCATTAGACAAATTCTGCATCTTTTCTAACTAGGCAGTAAATAGTAAGTGTGAAAAGGGGTTAAGATCCCTCCACTTACAAGAGGAGGACTATCTTATTGGTTCAGTTCAGTTCAGTCACTCAGCCGTGTCCGACTCTTTGAGATCCAAGAACTGCAGCATGCCAGGCCTCCCTGTCCATCACTGTACTGTTTTATTATTATTGTTATTGTTGAAGGTTACTCAGTAAATAGGATACAAAGCATCACATGAAAAGAAAGAATAGAGTGGCTTGGTCCTTACTTTCTTGAGATTCAAAGGCCTGAAGAGACTTGGTCTCGGTACTCCAGCCACTCTGCACCTCCTGTAGTCGGGAGCTCACCATCCCCTCTTCTCTTGCCCAGGTGAACTCCCATCTGCCCTGTCTTCCTCTTTGTGTCTTACCTACCCCTGGACCAGTCCTTCCTGGACGTCTGCTTTGACATTTCATACAGAGAAGATTGGATCTATCTGTTATTTGATCCATCACGCCCTGTGCTTCCTATTGTAGAGCCTTCTTTGTGTTCTAACCATTATTAACTTATTTCTCTTCTAGACTGTAAGCTTTATGAGGGATTCTTCACTGCTGGTTTCATCATGACAATGTAGTGGTTATTCAATTTTGAAGACTCAGTTTTGAGGCTGGATCTCTGGTCTAAAGACCAAAGAATTTGCAGAATTTGTCATGCATTTGAGTTCCTCTCAGCTGGATAATCTTTACAGTTCTACAGTAGGATTGATGAAACTGATAGGACTAACATTTATGGATCAACATCCTTGTGCAGATATTGTACCTCAACTTCTAGAGCATTATCTCACTTAACCATCTCCACAAGCCAGTGTGGTTAGGGCACCTGTGACTGCACTGTCTCAGAGCAGGTTCAAAGGTGTTAAGTGTTGGCAACACTCAACAGCAGCCAGGGTCATGCTGCCAGGAGATAAAGGAGCCGAAATCTGAATCCAAGCCCGACAGTTTGTACAGTCCACCTTTTCTCACTGAGCCCTGCTCCTGCTGGTAAATGGCTTTTTCTGGATGGGAGTCAAAGAAAGTCGACATTTTTTCTTGCTTCTTTCTCTCTCTTCTTTCCTTCACTCCTTTTCTTTTTATGTCTTCGTGTCTTCTCTGCTGGCAAACCTGAGACCGGTCAAAAGTGCTGTCCTGTAACTGAGACGTCATTAACCTCTGCTTTCTGGACTGAAAATAACATATTTACTTCTCATTCTTGCCACCCAAGACCATACATTTTCAACCCCCTAAAATGCTTGCAAACTCATAATTAGGTCTTGTGTAAACTTTTAAGGGTTTCATTTTCCTTTGAGAAAGGAGTGTTAAGATTTGGGTGGGGACTTTGGCACACTCCATCTTTACTTTTGTCAAATAACTTATTAAAAGGCAACAACACACATACTTTTTAACAAAGCACAAGTAGGAATTTAGCTCTCCAAAGTCATCATCTCTACCCAGTGTTCTATGAAATTAGTAGAAGATTAGATAGAAATAATTAATCAAGGCTATCAAATGGGAAAAGCAAAATAGATATTTGTTCTAAGTTGTTTTACCTTTATTGTTATCTAAGAACTCGAGGTATATTTGTTAAGGAGCTCTTCTGAGACCCTTTCATAAACCAATATTTCATCTTTAAAATTAAAGCCTAAAGAAGGAAAAATTGCTGCAAATCAAGCTAAATCTGAAGTTGAAATTATCTTGGAGTATAGCATTTGACTTTTGAGAACCTGTGCTACCCAGTCACTCATATCTACCATTCTTCTGCTAGTGTAGTGAAGATGACCTTCCTGAAGGATCGAGGCAGGGGTTGTGACCCTTCGGGGCGCTCAGTTCTCGCCTCTATTTCCTTATTCTTTCGGTCTCCTTTATGCCACACAGCTTGCGTCAGCACGCTAGCAGAGCCTGAGTAGCCGTCTGAGTTTTAGCGTCATTGATCAGCTCGGAGCCTTGCACTCCTGGCTCGCCCTGGAGCCCGCTCCCTTGTCCAGGGTTCCCCACTGCCATCCACACCTGCCTCCTCAGCTTTACCTTGCGTGGTCCCCTACCATGCTACTCCCAGGAGCATGGACAGAGAGGGATTGCTCAAATGGATTGTGATCTTTTACGTCATCTCACATCCTATTCTCTTTTGACGAAAATCGACTCTCTTCCCCTGGTTGTTCTTTACAGCCACGCTCAGGCAGTGTCTCTTTAGAAGCCGGTCCCAAGTCTGACTCCACTTGAAGTGAACTCCTCCTTCCTCTAAGCTACTTCAGTCCCTCATCCATGTCTATTTTTTTTGCGTTGCATGGATCACACTGTCCAGAAATTATTTGCTAAATGTCTTTCTATCCAAAGGGCAAGTGCCATGACCTTCCTTTGTCCCCAGCATTTACCTTAGGAACTAGCATTGATCTTCTTTTGGGGGGAGGTCTTCCTACCCCAGGTATGTGTAGACCTGAACGGACAGATAAAAGCAAAGTTATCTGATTCCTGGGAGATGAGACACAAAGCTTGGCCCTTCTAAGCTCCAAGACCAAGACAGCCTAAAATTTTACTAGTTTGTCATTATCTCTGTTACAATTGCTTTTGTTAGTTCCTATAAAATTAACTATTAGGCTAAGATTATTGGAGGTAATAATTAAGTGATAGAGTAAAGCTTAATTTATTAATGGCTGAATTTCAATCAGATTTATTAATGTTTTAGAAGCATAAGCCAAAACTTATATTTAAAAAACTGATATAATCTCGTATCTGCAAATGCAACAAATACACACAAGTCCCTCCTTCTAATGAGTCACTTGGAGGCAAAATCAACTGTAACTCAAGAAACCAAAAACACCAAGAGGGTGAGTTTTGTCCGACTGGACCAACTGGACCAACTGGACCAACTGGTTCTACTTGTTACGGACAAAGAGAGGACTGGTGAGGTCTCGGGGTGCAGAAGTCATACGCTGGGTTAGTTACAAGGAGCATCCTGTGTCTCCCCCTGCTGGTTGGTGGGATAACTAAACGCACCCACGCCCAGGAGTCAGAAGGGCCATGGCCTCACAGCTTTGTATCAGCCAGTCAACTGGGCTCTGTGAATTTTTAAGGAAAGCTGATCAAGAGTTCATGTCAGAATATTTTATTTCATCCTCAGCTCTCTAACTCTGGTTAATTAGCACTCTGCATTTCTTAACAATTCCAACTTCACATCCCATTGAAATAAACCATTAAGAAATCCACTTCTCGCATATTTTAATTCCAGGCTATAACTACATTTTGATTAGATTAAAATTGTTTTAAAAAGGTTGTGTTTGAAAATAATCTCAAGTGTTACCACAAGGGATACCATTTCCTTTAGTCTTCAAAGGATTATTTTAGTTCACCAGTAAATTTGGGGGGAAAAAATAATATATATATATATATATATATACATACATATATACATAAGTAATTCTTATAGACAGCAAAACTAGGCAAAGTGAATCCACAGAAACTGTAGGGGGAAAACATTATCCAAAATGTATTTGTATTATCCTATTACCTTTATTTGGTGATTGTATGTCTGACAGACTCACATTTCAAAAGAATTTGAAAAAGCTTTTTATTCTGAGTATTTATTTGAGTGTTCATGGCAAGACTTGAGCCAAGTCAAGAATCCACAAAGAAGATAATGTATAATAGATAGTTTACAAACTAGAAAATGCTCTTATTTCAATGGCGACAGCTAAAAAAATCTCAAGCCTTGCCACTATCAGCTGAAAAACAAAAATAATACGACAAAAAGTAAGGGGAAAATGAGGGGCCAAACAAAAATGGTAGAAGTGGGGATTCTTACGTCTAAGATTAGATATGAGGACCAGCAATGAAACACCAAGAAGTCAATGCAATAGTGAACAAAAAAAGTAAGGTCAGAAAAATGGAGGAGAGAAAAGAAGTCAGGAGGATAAGACTGGGTTTTGAAAAGTACAGAGGACACCCAGCAGTGTACACCACCCAGTCTTCACAGTTATGACTGCAGAGTGTGGAACAACATTTATGCGAATGGTTAAATGTGCTCCGTGTGTCTTGTTTGCCATGTTAGGGAACAGTGTTATGTCTTTTAAGGAGAGTTTGATTAATAATAATATAAAATTTAAAATTTCCTAATTAACAAATATTTATTGAGTGCTGTATGGTATGTTAATTCCTTCAAAAATTCTAAATGATCAGTAGCTTGGTGCCAGGATTTATTTCTTGCTTGTGTCACAGTCTAGTGCTGGTCATTCTGGGACCCGTGCTTCTTCTCTATCCAGGTGCTGCCATCTGTAACAAATGGCCTCCAAGTTTGCTGAACACGAAGAGAGACAGCGATCACCCATGAAAGGTTTAATGGACCAGCCCTAGAGGTGGCTTACAGCCCTTCTGCTCACATTCCATTAACCGTAAATCAGTCACATGACTAATCTCACTGTCAGAGGTTCTGGAAAATACTGTCTTCCTACTAAATACTAATATGAATATTACAGCCACAACATTCTCTGAGGGCCTAGAAATTTATCAGTGGATGGAGGGTTGGGGGAACAGACAAAAGTCCTGCCTTTATGGCAGAAAATAAACAGTAAGTGAAGCAGATTAATGTATAGCATGGGGTGAAAAGTGCAGAGTAGAAAACTAAAACACTCAGGTAAGGAGGGTCCGACGTGTGGCCGGACTCAACTACTTAAATAAGGCAGTCGGGAAAGGCTTCAAGGAGAAGGAGACATTTGAGAAAAGATCTGAAGGAGGCAAGGCAGTCAGTGGCTATCTGGAGGAAGAGCATTCCAGGCGGAGGATACTGCTTTTCCGGGAGTCCTGAGGCAGGAGCTGGAGGAAGCCAGCGCGGGCGGACTGGAGTGAGCGGTGAGTGTGGCAGGGGGACCGGTAGGAGAGGCGGTCAGGGAGGCAATAGGAGAGAGACACACGTGGCCAGAGGCAGAGTGTGTGTGCACAGGGCTCCGGCTTCTTACCCGGCTGAGCCTCGAAGCACTGGAGGGCGTTGAGAAGGTGCCTATTTCCTGCTGGCATCCCTCTAGCGGCTCGATTGAGAGTAGGATGCAGAGGACAAAGGTGAACGCAGGTAGGCTGATTGGGAGACCATCCTAATAATCCGGGCGAGATGGTCAGTGTGAAAGTGGTAAGACTATATCCACCATCCACCTGGAGTCCCCAAGTGGAGTCTGCAAGATTTTCTGGTGGATCAGAGATACGGCAGAGAGAAAAATGAGATGCAACTCCAAGATTTTGTGTCTTAGCAAGCAGAAGAGTGGGGGCAGGTTTCTAGAGGAGATGTAGTTTTCAACAAGTTGAATTTGACATGGTTGTTAGCTCTTCAGGTAGCAATCTGAGTTGGGCCCTCGCCTATAGTGAGTCTGGATTTCAGAGCAGAGGCTTGGCTGGAGTTCGTTATCCCTCCACAGATGAGAGAGCTTAGAGTGAGAGAAGTCCTCCAGGGCGGAACTTGAAGCAGGGGCACTCCAAATTTCCGAGGCTGGAAGGATGGGGAGGACCTACCAGAGGAGATGGAGAGGACGTGTCTAGGAGGCCGAGGGAAGATCCTCAGACGTTCAGGGAAGGGAGGGCTTGGGAAGAAGGTGGCGAGCAAGCGGAACACGCGTCGCTGATAGAACAAGCGAGAAAGAAACACCGGGCTTTGACCCCTGGGTTTCTAACATGAAAGCCGCTCAGGGCCTTGACAAGGGTTTTCTTTTCACCACGTGCTGGGAATGAAACTTGTCTAGAGATCGGAAGAGAATGAGAGGAGAACAGTGAGGCCTGTGAGTACAGAGCCTTGTTCTGTATAAAGAAAAAGGGAGGGATCCGGGAGTGGTTGAGACAGTTTGTTCTTCAGACATTTTCATGCTGATGAGTAGAATTCAAGAGATGGGAGGTGTTGCTTTAGGGGAGAGAAAATCACTAGAGCGACTTTTCAGAGGCAAAAGAGGATGCGATCAAGTGCCCAAGGGCAGGGACTGGCCTTTGCTGGCGGAGGGGATGCTCCTGCAGCAGAAGAGGAGGCGGCGGCGGCCGATGCAGGCGCAGGGAGGTGGCAGGTGCAGGGCTGAGAACTTGCAGCACTTTTCATCTGATTCGCTCTATTTCCTCAAAAAATGAGGATGAGAACAAGGGAGGAACGGTTCAGTATTTGAGGAGAGGGAAAGAGGAACAAAGCAGTCATGTAGGAAAGCGGGAGAGTGAGTGGACTGGGGAAACGCCTTGTGATTGTCCAGCCACCGGAAACGCTCTCCGTGGAGAGGGAACGGGTATTTAAAGCGAAACGAGTCAGCGGTCCTGTGCTTATTTCCAGCTTCATTTAGTTCCACGAGGGCAGGTGAGGATAAGACAAGAGTTGGATTTGACTCGAGTTGCATTTTTCAACTGAGTAAGCCAAAGAGAGAGGAAAGCAGAGAGCAAAGGAAAGAGCATATGCGAAGCAGTGATAATAAAGACTGGCTGCAGAGTTTTACCTGGATAAGAAGTGAGCGGAGGGTGAGGCATAGAGAACGGATGTGTGCCTGTCAAGGTGGACGGAGGGTGGGGAGGACGGACTGGAGTTTGGGGCTAGACAATGGATAAACAACCAGGTCCTATTCAATACCCTGTGACAAGCCATAACGGAAAAGAAGATTGAAAAGGATGTATATGTGTGTGTAACTGAATCACTTCACTGTATAGCAGAAATTATCACAGCATTGAAAATCATTATACTTCAATAATACTTCAGCTATGCTTCATTGGCATCATCACCTCAATGGACATGTGTCTGAGTAAACTCCGGGAGATAGTGAAGGACAGGGAAGCCCGGCGTGCTGCAGTTCATGCGGTGGCAAAGAATTGAACACGACTGAGCAACTGAACAACAAATACTTCAATAAAATAAACTTTCAAAAAGTGAAGTGAGGGTGTAAAGAGTTAAGAGGCAGTTTCAAAGACAGGATCTACAAATTGTAGAGGCCCTTGTTGAGTTGGAATGTTAGAGGATGCAAACAAGAAAGATTGAAGATGGTGAACAGAGAGAGGTGAATAAAGATAAGGTCCTAGATTCTGCTAACTACAAGCCTAAGACATATGCAACTGCAAGAGGGGATGCTGAAATAATGTGGGGAAGAGTTCAAGAAAGTAAGAAAATGGGGTTTGTAAACTGTCATCTGGTGACAAAGGGATCAGAGCTGGAGAGAGCAAGGAGGTGTGGGGGGAAGGATTTGATGTGGTAAGAGAATTAAAGACGATGATCACTTCTCAACCAGCCTGGTGGTATGCAAGAGAAGGGTGCAGGGGGAATGGTGTTCCCAAGAGAACCTGGTTTCAGCTTGAAACACAAGATAAATGAGAAGAGATTGAAGATTTTCAGAATTTAATGGTATCCAACAGTGAGTTCTAAAGGGCAAAGTGGAAAGGATTCTGATGATCAAAAGAAGTGAAAGCTATATTGTTATACTTAGTGAAGTAAGTCAGACGAAGACACAAATATTGTATGATACCATTTACATGTGGAATCTAAAAAATAAAAATAGTACAAATGAACGTATTTACAAAATAGGAAAAGTCCCAGATGTAGAAAACAAACATATGGTTACTGAGGGGAAAGGCAGGAGAAGGATAAATTGATAGTTTGGGACTGACATACACACAGCTATGTATAAAATAGGTAACTAAGAAGAACCTGCGGTGTAGCACAGGGAACGCTACTCAGTACTCTGTAATGATCTATATAGCAAAATAACCGTGAAAAGAGTGGATACATGTGTCCAGTTCAGTTCAGTTCAGTCGCTCAGTCATGTCCGACTCTTTGCGACCCCATGAACCGCAGCACGCCAGGCCTCCCTGTCCATCACCAACTCCCGGAGTTTACCCAAACTCATGTCCATTGAGTCAGTGATGCCATCCAACCATCTCATCCTCCATCGTCTCCTTCTCCTCCTGCCCCCAATTCTACCCAGCATCAGGGTCTTTTCCAATGAGTCAACTCCTCACATGAGGTGGCCAAAATATTGGAGTTTCAGCTTCAACATCTGTTCTTCCAATGAGCACCCAGGAGTGATCTCCTTTAGGATGGACTGGTTTGATCTCCTTGCAGTCCAAGGGACTCTCAAGAGTCTTCTCCAACACCACAATTCAGAAGCATCAATTCTTCGGTGCTCAGCTTTCTTCACCGTCCAACTCTCACCTCCATACATGACCACTGGAAAAACCATAGCCTTGACTAGACGGACCTTTGTTAGCAGAGTAATGTCTCTGCTTTTTAATATGCTGTCTAGCTTAATCATAGCTTTTCTTCCAAGGAGCAAGCGTCTTTTAATATCATGGTTGCAGTCACCATCTACAGTGATTTTAGAGCCCCCCCGAATTATAGTCTATCACTGTTTCCACTGTTTCCCCATCTATTTGTCATGAAGTGATGGGATCAGATGCCATGATCTTAGTTTTCTGAATGTTGAGTTTTAATCCAGCTTTTTCACTCTCCTCTTCCACTTTCATCAAGAGGCTCTTTAGTTCTTCTTCACTTTCTGCCATAAGGGTGGTGTCATCTGCATATCTGAGGTTATGGATATTTCTCCCGGCAACCTTGATTCCAGCTTGTGCTTCCTCCAGCCCAGAGTTTCTCATGATGTACTCTGCATATAAGTTAAATAAGCAGGGTGATAATATACAGCCTTGATGTACTCCTTTTCCTATTTGGAACCAGTCTGTTGCTCCATGTCCAGTTCTAACTGTTGCTTCCTGACCTGCATACAGATTTCTCAGGAGGCAGGTCAGGTGGTCTGGTATTCCCATCTCTTGAAGAATTTTCCAGTTTGTAGTGATCCGCACAGTCAAAGGCTTTGGAATAGTCAGTAAAGCAGAAGTAGATATTTTTCTGAAACTCTCTTGCTTTTTCCATAATCCAACAGATTTTGGCAATTTGATCTCTGGTTCCTCTGCCTTTTCTAAATCCAGCTTGAACATCTCAGTATGTGTGTGTGTATAACTGATTCACTTGGCTGTACACCTGAAAGTAATAAAACACTGTAAATCAACTCTGCTCCAAAAAACATTTGAAAAAAAAGAAAATCAGTTACACAGATCAGAATATGGGGATAAGGTTTCCAGATGAAACATGGGCACTTAGTTAAATTTGAAATTGAGACAAACAGCGGTTATTTCTTTGTACTCACCCCAGTCTTACCATTACCCTCTCCTCCAGCCTTGTCCTCTGAAAACCACTAATCTGTTCAGCTCCATGGTTTTGAGAATGTTACACAGATGAATTTATATAATATGCAATGTTTTATGATTAACACTTTTCACTATTAATAGTAAAAATAATGACCTTTAAGTTCATCCAGATTGTTGTATGTACCACTCAGTTCTTTTTATTACTGAATAAGATTCCATTGCACGTATATGCCAGAGTTTGTCCAACTATTTCTCATCTAAGGATATTTAAGTTGTGTTATGGACTGAATGTTTATGTCCTCCCAAAATCATATGTTGAAACCTTAACCTCCTGTGTAATAGTATTTGGAGGTGGCATCTTTGCCTTAGTTGACATCATGTGGATGATCATCCCCAGTTGCCTAAGACAAATTGTTTTCAGTATGTTACTATTACCAGTAAAGTTGTCATGAATATTTCATGTACAGGATTGCCATTGTCTTCTTAAAGTTGGTTTTGTTAGAAGCTTCCTTGAAATCACAGGTTTGAAGTTCTTGTTGTGTTCTTTTGCCTAACTATAAATAAATTCATGATTATTAAAAATGTTAAAAAGGTTAATATCTGGAAAAAAACATTTAGACACATCCTATAGAATGAACACACACACACTCTCTCTCTCACACACACACATACCAATATGAATGACTCTTGCACACATAATGGTGAGTGACTAAAGCCAGTCATGACAGTTTGATTACTTTTATACAAACTCTTAACAGACAAAGTTCACTGATACTTTCAGAACTCTAAATAGTGGTTACCCTTTAGAAGAGGCCATCAATGGCTCTTCAGTGCCACTAACAGAGACATCACTTTGCCAACAAAGGTCTGTATAGTCAAAGCTATGGTCTTTCCAGTAGTCATGTACAGATGTGAGAGGTCATAAAGAAGGCTGAGCACTGAAGAATTGATGCTTTTGAACTGTGGTGTTGGAGAAGACTCTTGAGAGTCCCTTGGAGTGCATGATCAAACCAGTCCATCCTAAAGGAGATCAGTCCTGAATATTCACTGGAAGGACTGATGCTGAAGCTGAAGCTCCAATACTGTGGCCACCTGATGCGAAGAACTGACTCATTTGAAAAGACCCTGATGCTGGGAAAGATTGAAGACAGGAGGAGAAGGGGACAACAGAGGATGAGATGGCTGGATGGCATCACCGACTCGATGGACATGAGTTTGAGCAAGCTCTGGGAGATAGTGAAAGATCGGGAAGCCTGGCATGTTGCAATCCATGGGGTTGCAAAGAGTCAGACACAACTTAGCAAGTGAACAATGACAAACTTTCTGTTACCTGATCTGGCTGATGGTTTCATTGGTTTGTGGGTGAAAATTAGTAGATCTGCATGCTCATGAGAGATGCACACACATATATATGTGTGAGTGTGTCTGTGTGTGTATCCCAATAAAGTCCAAAAAAATGAACATTTGCCTGCAATTCAAAAACTTCCCTAAAGTGTACCTTTATTTTGTTGCACATAGTAGGCTGGAATCCTTGATTCCACTTAAGGTTGCAGTCATCAGTAGCATGCTGTTTTCCAGTGTGCTTTGAGAGTAAAAGGGAGAGCTGTGTTTCAGCCTTGGTGACCTGAGCAAACTCCCACTAATTTCCTTATAGTGGTATCATTGATTTCATCTGTAATTCTCTTTTTCCTATGATCGATCTCTTTGTCAAAACCCAACCTGAGAACAATGGAATGGGTAAGTGGATTTTTTATTTATAAAAAGGGCAACGTCTCAGAAGTGAAATCACAATTTAGTTGGGATAAATTGTCTTATAACTTCAATTTTTTTACATTAAAGCTATAATTGAGGGATATTATATGCTGTTTATCACGGCAATGAAAATGTAGTCAGAATGAACTTCTCTAAGCTGTTAAACTGCCTCTTATTAGCATTGAAACTATACTCACAGCCCATTATCTTGGGCTATATTTTTTGGTATAAGGGAATTGCTATCAAAGTGTACTTAATCTGAAAGGAATTGGTTTATAATTGGAGTCTTTGTGAAAGAGGAGTTAAAATTATTTGGTATTGCTGTAAGGTAACAATGTACTTTTGGAATATCAGAGGAATGTGGCAGTGGCCTTGGGAGGGTGTACTGATCATCATCACTAGATGTCACATGGTGCTCTGAATTTTTGCTCCTAATCAATCCGGGTAGCAGAAGAGAGAAAATATTTATTTATCAATTCGTCTAATAGACCTGTTTTTGTTTTTCAAAGTCCATTGAGGAGTTTTCATAACGCTCTGTTATCAACACTAGACATCACTTGTTTCTTCTTCACTAAGGAGTGTTAGAATCTGAGTAAGGATTGCTATATTTGGGACATAGTAAGTGTTTCATAAATGTCAGTGAAACTAAATCAAGTCTCTAGGAGGTCTGAGTAAAGGAAAAAAATATTTCTTCTAATAATAAGCAATATTTTTTTCTATTGTTATGCCTTATTACAGGCTTCCCTGGTAGCTCAGTGGTAAAGAACCTGCCTGCCAATGCAGGAGATGTGGGTTCGATCCTTGGGTCAGGAAGATCCCTTGGAGAAGGAAATGGCAACCTGCTCCAGTATCCTTGTCTCCCTTGGACAGAGGAGCCTGGGAGGTTACAGTTCACGGGTTCACAAGAGGCGGACATAACTTAGCGACTAAACAACAAATGTCTTATTATAGTTTATTATAGAGCTAATAAAGAATGCAAAGGTGCCAAAATAATGGATGTCAGATAATCTTATCATGTTTATATTGATAGGCTAGGCTAATTATTGCCAGGCATACCTGCCAAAATAAAAATAAATAAATAAACATTGTCACATAATCTGGATCAGAGTCAGGCCACCTTTTTTGGAAAGGACCAGTTAAATATTTCTAGCTCTGGAAGCCTGGCATGCTGCAGTCCATGGGTTCACAAAGAGTCAGACAAGACTTAGCGACTGAACAACAGACTACAGAGTCCTTGTCACAGCTACCCAACTCTACCCTTGTAACTTGAATGCCTCCACAGACTGTACAAAAATACACAGATATAGCTGTGTTCTAATAAAACTCTAAAAACATAGCTGGCTGAACTCGGCCTGTGGGCCTTAGTTTACAGACCCCAGTCTAGAAGATTACCTGTCAACTTTGTGATTGTAAATGGGAAAACAAACCCATGCACTGAAGTCCATGTCTGTATGTGGTCAGAAATTGGCATCCAGATGCAAAATATGGCTTTATTTGTTATAATGATATTTATTATATTACAGTATTATTAAATTATAAGGTAATTGTAATGCAACAATTTATTTTAGCTGTAATAGGCTAATAGCAGCTATTATTATCATCAGAAATAGATAGCGCTCCATTCTTTTCTCTTTGGAGACACCGAAATACGAGCATCCCTTACTCCTAAGTAGAAACACAAAAAGCAAGCTAATTTAACTTCTGAACAAAGAAAGGATTTATAAGTTTAGTTTCAATTTTGTTCCCTTTCCTTCCTTGATGTAATGAACAACCATTTCCATGTGTGTGTGTGTGTGACGTGCTGATTGAAATGCACAGTTGTAGCTACAAGCATTCTCCAAGTCACCATTGCTTTCTCAAAGTCTTTGAATAAGGCAGACGGCGAGCAGGTTTGTCTCTGCTGATTTATGAGCAGCATGCTGCGTCACCGAAACAGAAGTTCCAACAGCATCTTGTCTAAGCTTCGAAGCACTGAGGAAACCCAAGGACAGAGGGACTTCCCACCAGGGGAGACGCTAGAGGCCTCACTGCTGACCCAGGTCTAGAAAGGAGAGGTGGCTCAGAAATAAGTGATTTGGGGTCTCCTTGTGCCACCAGCCTGAGAATGGCGCAAGTCACCTTGTAGCCAATAACTTGACCTGCCCAACTGCCAGGTCCTTCATTTGCAGAAACTGAGGTAACATTCCCACTTTGCAGGGTAGACGCGAGTGATAAAGGAGATGGGGCACACACAGGTGCTCAGCCCAGACAACCAAGAGTGGCGTGTTGCTCACGTCCTTGCCCAGTTCTCTGCTGCTTCTTTTGCTGATGACTGGCACTGGATGAACCTCAGGTCCTGATAAACAATCACTGCTGTATTTTCTCACCTCTCCATTTGCATTCCTCTTCGAAATCTATGGGCTGGCCCCCAAATGCCGTGCCGTGCCGTCCCTGCGTCTTTCAGCTGCACAGGCCGTCTAGGGTGAGAGCAGCAGTGCCTTTCCTAATTCTTATATTCCCAGTACTTTTTTGGCATTTAACACATTAGAACATGCTGCAGAATCCAAGTACTGCTTCTTCAAGGTAAAAATGTGTTTTCTCATATCTCAGTGTGTTGAATAACTTTTAGATGCAAAGTTAGCACAGCAAACATTGACATGATGCAAGCAGCTTGGTGCAAAGTACCTAAAAATGAATGATAGAAGTTTTTATGCTACCAGAAAGGAGAGTTACACACTTAGTGGAAAGATAGCTTTGAGGCTTACAGGTCTGCAATATTCCACGATTGTCTTTGAGTCCAGGTATGCAGCGGGTTAGAAGACACGAAATAGAGCTGCACGTGTTCTGTGTGTACTTTGCTGAGACAAGTCTGCCCATTCACTTTTGGGTCTATGGTTTTAAAAGTTTTCTGGAGGCTGTGAGGTTTGGCTGTTTCAACTGCGACTTCAATTTATGGGGCTCTGCAAGGCCACGTGATTTTAGAGTCAGACTTTTTGGATCTGAGACCTTAACTGAGCTTTTAAGGGCAAATTGGATGATCTTTGGTTTTCTTCTTGGTCCAATGATCATGCCACCCTTCATGGAAGAGTTTCTAATGTTCCTGCAAGAGGACACCAGCCATATTCTCCATCCTTGCCTTCTGCTGGGTGTGGTCCTTGGAAGAAGTTCAAAAGTCTGGTTTCTCCCGCCTGGAAGATGAGATCTTTTCCAAGGATGCTCCTGACTTCAAGCACCATTGTTTTCTGGTAGACATTCATTCCCTCTCTTAATGAAAACACTACCTCTAAGATCTTTGGAAGCCTCCTCTCCCTTATTTTCAGCCCTACAGTTTGATGAGATTGACGCTAATTCAGTTTCACTGGTGGATCTAGATTAGTTGAAGCTAATCGGTATGTCCTATCTCCTGATCATGTGAATTGACTAAAGGACAATTAAGCATCCCAATACCAACTGTTAGTGGAAGAGTCTGAGTCATGGGCCCTTTCCTGGGACTATCAGAGTGCACACAGAGACTTGGCTTAAAGCTCTGACTTCTCTGCTGAACATGAAGGGAGATGCAAGTGTCCTTGGAGAGCCTCTGGCAGTCATTTTTGGAGTGAGATAAAATAACTGGGTTTTTGGTGGCATTTTAAAGCCATGGATTCAGCTTTGCTTGAAGTCAGGGTTATCTTTATATCATAAGTTGCATGAACCAATCAGTTCATTTTAGAGCTTAAGCCATGTGAGTTGTACTTTTGTCATGAGTTGAAAGAGTCCAAAGTGAAGTAGAAAGACTCTCCAGATATACATACATACATGTCTGATTCTGAGGGTAGACATGGAACAAGCTCAAACCGAGCTTTAGTTGCATATCAAGAATAGAAGATTAAGGGCTACATCAACACTGTCCTCCTATATCTCCCACCCATCCAGTTTACTAAGTTTCTTTGCTTCTGTCTCCTAAATTTTAACACTTTTTGCATATTCAATTCTACTGACTCTTGTATTTCTGATAATAGAAAGACAATTATTTAACATCTACCAGCCTAGACACTGTACTTACTGGGTGCTTTATAAGGATGCCTGATCTCTAAAAACCCTGTTAAGTAAGCATTATTATACTCACTTTAAGAGGTTTAAGATAACTAAGTAACTTACTCAAGGTCACAGGCTAGTCAGTGGTGCACATGGGGTTCAGGCCCAGGCATTTTGGTACCAGCCTTTGTGGTCTAACATCTTCTTGACCTGATGATCAGTTTATTGGCTTTTTCTCAGCCCATGAGGCAAATTGATACACAGCCTTCCATGTGTGTTAAATTCAACAGATAATTATTGAATGTCTAGCATGAGCCAAACTCTTTACTGGATGATGGGTAGATGCAACTGTCAAGAAGCCAGACACAGATGCTTCTGCACTAGAGCATACAGTCTAGCAGGTACACACACATCAGGTAGACTCATTATCGATCCAGTGTGGTCAGAGCTCCAGCTCCATCAGGGAAGCTGCAGGAAAGCAAGGAGCAGCCACCTAACCCTCCTGGAGCCCAGGGGGTGCTTCCAGGATAATGTGAAGCCTGTGCCAGGACTTGGTGAGAGGTAGCCAAGTGATGGGTAAGTGAGAAGCATTTCAGGGAAAAGGAATAATGTGAACAAAATCCTGGAAAGAGCATGGTGGGTTCAGAGAACCAGGAGCATTTTGAGTTCCATCGAGAAAGTGGCCAGCAAAGAGGCAGGACAGAATCTTGGGAATCCAGTCCTAGAATTCAGCCTTCATCTTCAGAATGCAGGCAAGGATGAAACATGTGGTCTGCGGTCTTGTCTAGAAAATCACTTTCGCTGTTTGCAAAACACACTAGAATTGGGTGTGACCGGGGACCGGGAAACTCTACAGGAGGCTAGGCAGTGACGTGGTGAAAGATGGGGTGGTCTTAACTCAGAGGGTAGGAGGGGAGAGCAAGAGACGGGACCAGTGTGAGACGTCTCTAGAAAACAGAACTGGCTCAACTTGGTGACTGATTGGACCTGAGGTTTGAGGAAGAAGTGACATTATGAGTCATTCTTGGGTTATGTCTCGGGTACCTGGGCAGAGAGTGACCACATTCACCAAAATGAGGAACACAAGAGAAGAAGAGGTTTGGAGGGGAAAAGAGATGAACTCATCCTTGACCATGTCAGTGGCTTCAGAGCTTTGTGGTCCTATACATATATATATATAGGAGTGTAGTTGATTTACAGTGTTGTGTTAGTTTCAGGTGTACAGCAAAGTGATTTAGTTATACATATATCCACTCTTTTTTAGATTCTTTTTCCATTTAGGTCTTTACAGAGCATTGAGTAGAATTTCCTGTGCCACACAGTAGGTTCTTATTAGTTATCTCTTATAGATATAACTATGTGCATATGTGTTACCTTTCTTGATTTAATTTTCTCCTTCTGATCATTCCCTATGTAATGGCAACTATACCACTATACTTAGTCAAATACTTGTCTAAGTTTCTCAGAAAACTAAAATATGAAGGAACTGCTAGCATCAGCTCATACAAAATCCACTCAGTGAGGAGGGAATCCAAAGCTCCTCCAGACCAGAAGCTCAGAATTCCCCAATTATACAGATTTTCCGTGAGACAGATATTAAATAAAAACAAACAAGTGGGTGGTATTTGAAACTTTTAAATGATTTTGGGAATAAGATTTAATGTGAGTGTTAAAATAATGGTGCATTAGAAAAAAAGGTATAAGCCAACACTTCTATGCCATCATTTTCTTAGGCTTTTAAGCAAATTATCAACAAACCTTAATGAGCAGCCCAAATAGGAGAAATCCTTTGATGAGCCCAAATTAAAGGAGAAAAACAATGGGATTTTTGAAAACCAATTCCAGAGGTAGCCTTGCAAAAATTGAACTACTTTCAGTTCAGCTTCAGCATTTAGTGCCCCACACTGGTCCTCCTCTTTCTACCCTCCCCATTGGTCTCAGCTCTTAGCTGAAGGAAACAAATACATCTGTCTACAGCAAATAAAGCCAGTGGTCTCCAAACTACAGATTCAGAAAAGTGAATGTGAAAATTAATAAGAGGCATAGGATACAAAGCTACTGGCCAGTGATGTTTCCTAAAGTCTTGTTGACAAAGGACAGCTGACAAATATTTTCTTGATTCCTCTGATCTGATTTTAACTCCTTTTCTTCAGCTTCCTGTTATGTCATCAGATATACCGTAGAGGATGACAGATGCACCCAGTTAGTCATGACCAACATTCAGTGAGCCCAGTTGAAACTTTGGAATCCTTCTCAGCACAGTGTTCCAGGAGGTCTGGCAACTGGTAGAAACTGGCCAATGCCGTGTACTGAGTTATTGGCTTCTGTTGTTTGCCCTTCCTGTATCTATGCCCTTTGTCAAGGAATTTTGCATTTCTTCCTACTTTCCCTTGTCTTGACCACGTGCTAAGTCCCTTCAGTTGTGTCCGACTCTTTGCACTCCTATGGACTGGGGCCCGCCAGGCTCCTTGGTCCATGGGGTTCCCCAGGCAAGCGTACTGGAGTGGGTTGCTATTTCCTCCTCCATGAGATCTTCCTGACCCAGGGATGGAACCCACGTCTCTTGTGTCTCCTGCATTAACAGGCAGATTCTTTACCACTAGTGCCACCTGGGAAGCCCCTCTCTCGACTGTAGGATGGGACACGTGGCTTGCTTCGGCCCATGGGATATTTTTAAACTGACAGAGGCTTGAGCATGCATTTGTGATCACACTTCTTCATCGTTCTGTTGGCCAAAGGGGACAAGGACCAAGTGGGAAGAGACTACAGGGGAAAATCATGGAAAATGGGAAGGGTTAAAACCTGGAGTCAGCATTAACATTTGCCACGAACTTAATCACTGCTTTGCTTTGCTGCTAACAATTAAAAGGAGAGCTGAGAGAGAATGTATTTGGAGTGAGGAAAGGTTGGTTTTTTATGCAGTTTATGGGAAGTATACTTCTCACGGCAAGTATACGGGGTGGTTTGCCACTCCCTCCTCCAGCGGATCACATTTTGTCAGAACTCTCCACTATGGCCCATCGTCTTGGGTGTCCCTGCACAGCATGGCTCATAGCTTCATTAAGTTATGGCAGCCCCTTTGCCACGACAAGGCAGTGATCCCCAAAGGGGAAAAGTGGATGTAGTGACAGATTCCCTCTTCCTGGCTCTAAAATCACTGTGGATGGTGACAGCCATCCACAGCCATGAAATCAGATGACACTTGCCTCTTGGCAGGAAAGCTATGACAAACCTAGACAGTGTGTTAAAAAGCAAAGACATCACTTTGCTGACAAAAGGTCCGTATAGTCAAGGCTATGGTCTTTCCAGCAGTCATGTATGGATGTGAGAGCTGGACCATAAAGAAGGTTGAGCACCTCAAACTGTGTTGCTGGAGAATATTCTTGAGAGTCCCTTGGATAGATCAAAGAAGATCAAACCAGTCAATCTTAAAGGAAATCAACCCTGAATACTCTCGAAGAACTGATGCTAAAGCTGAAGCTCCAATACTTTGGCAATCTGATGAGAATAGCCAACTCATTGGAAAAGACTCTGATTCTGGGAAAGATTGAAGGCAGAAAGAGAAGAGGGCAACAGAAGATGAGATGGTTGGAAGGTATCACTTACTCAATGGACATGAATTTGGGCAAACTCTGGGAAATGGTGAAGGACTGGGAAGTCTGGTGTGCTGCAGTCCATTGGGTGGCAAAGATTTGGACATGACTTGGTGACTGAACAACAACAGCAAGGTTGGTTTAAATAAGATGGTCAAAGAGGGCTTCTCTGAGGAGCAATAAATGAAAGGTGAGAGGAACCACGTTTGCTTAGGGCTAGAGTAAGGATGTCCCAGGTGCAGGGGCCACTGCAGCACACACAGAACCTGTGTGTGAACTAAAAAGGATCCCCATCTGTGAAGAGTTGAATCGCAAGGGATGCCCTTCCACTGGGCTACCTGGCTTGACCAGCAAATCTGGCGCTAGATTTCAGGTCCCTTTGGTTGTGTTCCAAATGGGACAGCATGCTATTAGAGCTACCAGGAAGCTGCCATGTCTTGCAAACATGATCAGGTGGGAGTCATTATTTATGTCATAGAATCATGCACTATACCATAAAGATGAATCCTGAGGGTACTATAAACAGCTGGGTTTGCTGTCCCTGCCTGAGTAGCATGCATTTGAAGTTAAGATGTTGAGTCACTGACCAATATCAGTCACTGATATAATCTGAGAGCCTTGGAAATAAAAATGCGTGTTCATGAGAAAATGCAGTTCAAAGGTTCACATGTGTTGTTTTAAAAATACACCTGTAAGGTAAGGCAAGTCATGACTCAGGCAAAGACGGAGAACTTGTGTGTGAGTCAAGCCTCAAGGAAGCAATACAGCCAAGAAAAGGAGATGGGAGCTCCTAACGGGGTTTTTGAGATCATGAGAGGCATCCTGTCATCTTGTAATTGGAAAATGGGGTGAAGGTAAAGTTGGAAAATAGAGTGAGGTTGGGTTCCAGCTCATCCCCTTCCATGAACCGTCCATTCCAAGCATCATGACAGACTCTAAGCGCTGAGCAGAACGTGCCATTTCTCCCTCATATTTTAGAAATGTTTGGTTTGTATCATTCTGGTGCAGAAGCAGAGGGTGAAAGGGAAGGATAAAATTTGATAATCCTTGCTGGAAATACCGTGAATCTTGGTTCACGAATTCATGGGGAATTCTGAGACTGTGTTAATGACTCTTGTTTCATGGAAGAGACAGAGAAGAGGGGAAAATGAGAAGAAAAAAAAACAATAAGAGAGAGAAGGGAATGGAAGCTGAGCCTTCTGTAGTGACTAAGCAAGCAGCTGTTGTGTGGCTGGACAGCTTGAATTCTCTGCGGGTAGATTGGATATTTGGATGGAAGGGCATGAGTTCCTTGGCTTGGACTTTCATTGTGAGCAGCAGGTGTTATAATGGGCAGCCCGGATCTTTTTCTTTTTTTTTTTTTTTTGAGAGGCTGGAGAGGAAACCAGACTTTTGTCATTGCTAGTTTTGTAGCAGAACATTTTTTGCTATTGTTTCTAGTACAGCCATTCGGAATCTCATCTGATGGAGTTGGACAGAATTAAGCCATTTGAACAAAAGTGGACAGAGTTGTGTATTTTAGGAGGGTCACGTGTGCATATCTGAACTCTGAGACACTATTTTATCTTATCGCCAGGGACCTTGAAATGAGCAGCGTTCTCTTCAAAGAATGATCATGTAAAAATGTCTTAATGTTCTTTTCTTTAAGAGAGGGAGATCCAATCTGGTGTTCACCTGAATTGTTATTACCGTCTCTGGTAGATTTTGGAGTAGACTTCGTAGCCAGGTGTTTTGTTACTGCAGACAGCTATTCATTATATTTACCTATTTCCTTTTGAAGGCTGCCTACAACTTATACATACTGATACTAGCTCCAAATAGTACAGAATAAAAATTCAGACAGTTTAAAAGTGAAGTGCAAGAAAGGAACAAGGGAAATCTCTCCTCGCACTGCCCCTCTCCTCGGCAGGTCAGGAGTCTGCGCTGGGACCTCCCGGGAAACACAGTAAGTACTTCAAGATCCAGCTGCATAGTCCATGGAGAGCGTGAGAAGATCCTAACGCATCTCACCCTTGCTCTCTGTCAACAGCCGTTTTAGGGCACTGACATTTCTCCCAGAGTCAGGTGGCAAGGATTTCCCCTGTCTGCCTGCTCCCTTTTGGACAGAATGCCCCGTGCAATTGCTGCGGCGGCCGTTGCCCACTCACAGCGTGAGCCAGGCAGGCCAGCAGAGCCTCGCTTGAGCACCAGGACGGAATGTCTCACTGGTTGGGTAATGGTGACAATCTGGGAACAGGCAGTGACTTATGTTGATCCGCATCTCTCCTGCCCAAACTGATGGCTGGGAAGCCAGCCCCTTGGCCCACAGAGAGGACAGTGTGTTCCCTCTCATGCTGGCAGCAGGGTGGGAATCACTGCTAATCTGAGCCACTCGAGCCGGTTAATCTTGGAATTATCTAAGAAAAGGCAATTGCCTGGCACCTCCTCAGCTCACAAAGCCGAAGCCGCTATCAGTACTGCCATCAACAGGGTCTAATCGGACAGAGGCATCAAAACAGCTGAATAATGTGCACCGGTGTCTGCTGGCCCCAGAGATACATGCTATCTGAGTTCCAGATGAAAGTGGAAATGCACAGAGATGCGTGGAGGCTGATTAAAAACTCTTCACAAGTTATTTTCCAGCTTTGGTTGGAGATCTTGTTAAAAACACAGGTCCCTGGACCCATCTCTAAGAATTCTGACTTAGTAGGTCTTGAGTGCCCCACTTGGGCCTTGGAATTGCTAACAAACTCCCAGGAGATGTTCCTGCTGCCCTAGGATTCACACTAAGTTGCACTGCACTACACTCAAGAGGATTCACAGTTTCCTGGAAGTTCCTGCTTTGCTGAAAAAGTTCTGGAGCTCCAGGATTTCTGTTCTCAGGTCTCTGAGATCTGATGGGACCACTGCTTCATAAACAGCTCAGGGATTAATGGGTTCAAAGTCAAAGAAATTTGATAAACATGCGTCCATTAGACACCTGCTATTGCTCCCCAATGACAGGATCTGTCCAGTGTAGCAAAACATACCGTTACTAGGGGTGGAGAAAAGAGAGAGAGACAGAAGTGTTTAGCTTTATTTGTATTTGATTTTCTACTAACACAGTGGAGTTTTAAAAAGTTCTCTCTCCCTCTACTTCTCACAGAAAGATGTGGGTTGAAACAAAGTGAAGAGGGAACACTACCCAGGCCCCTTGGGTGTTAAACTCAGGCCACTCTGCAGTTACACCCATCAGAAATGTTGATGATTTTGAGAAGATCCCTTGATATGGGAAACAGAGGAGTGCGTTGATTCCTGCTGTGACCGGGCTCCTGGAACATTGGACTGACTCAATAATAATTATCCCCATAGTGTTCTCACGTAAATGTTGTGGAATTGCTGGCTCTACATTCAGGCCCCCTTCCCCCAATTAGTTTTACTCTTAACACTACTTAAACTGATTTTTAAAGAAATATCATACTCACAAGCAAAAATCAAATGTTAATGACGCTTGTTATATATGTAATGACAATCCAGGTAAATAATTGTCAGTAATCTAGGCAGGTCTCCAAAAGTGTGCAATAAAATTGTTAGCTGAATAAATGAGTTTGAGCGTGCTTTCAAGCTCAGCACACAGTGTAAAAAGGAACAGGTTCTCATCTTGCTCGAGTGTGCGTCGCTCACCATAGTCTTCCGTCTGGCTCAACTGTGAATGTGTGTGTATGTTTTTTCAAATCCCGTAACAAACCAAGAGAAGATTGATATGGCTGAGTATTCATGTGTTGGTCAGGATAGGCTTGGTAATTCTGCAGTAACAAATAGCTCCCCAAGTCTCAATGGTTCACATGACTTGCCCAGCGGTGGTCAGGACTGCTCATTCGAGTCGCCCAGGAACCAGGCTGATGGACAATCTACTTTGATGCGTGTGGTCTGGATTAGAAAGACAAGCAAGGTACAGAGTCTTACAATAACCGTTAAGTGATTTGGCCTAAAATGTGACGCTAGTCATTTCTGCCTACCATCAAAAAGCCCCCTGATGGGCCAGGAAGTAATCATGATCTTACCTCTCTTCCAAGAGATAATGAAGCACAATTTTCCATGAAGGAAACTGGATCTTAGTGAATGGTAGAACGGTCAGCCTCAGGTAGAATCTGTACAACAATTTGAATATGGAAGCAAAGAAAATGGGAATTTTATTAATCTACAAACTACAAATGCATGTCAGTTTGATGGCTGGAATCCAGGCCTGACCAGAGCACTCTCTTAAAAAGATGAGATCTTTTTTTTTAGAAAATGGTGTTATTAATAGTTAGATCAATCACTTTAAGATAAAAGATGTAGACCACCAGGTTAAACCTCTTGTGCTATTAGTCTATAAGATGTGGTGGGAAAGGCACTGATGGGAATGAGACATGATTCTAGCTTCATACCTACCACTCTATAACCCTAGACAAACTGTCTCATCGCTTCTGCATATGAAGTGGTTAGACTAAATGACCTCTTAGCTTCCTTTCGGTTCCAAGATTCTGTAATTCTGTGAATTACAATCTTCACTTGGATTTATATAAGAGTCACCAGAATACAGTTGGTGGAAAAAATATATGGGGAAATATTAATGATAATAGTGCTGGCCTTATAATGGAGCATATATCAGTTATGTAATGAGTTCCCTTTCATAGTATGTGTATTTCTCTTTGGTGCCAGAGTTGAGTTATTGCCCTCAGACCAACTGAAATGCTGATTCCAGTCTGGATGGAAGTCCCTTATATAATGCTGAGAGGTAGCAGAGTAGTGATGAGTGATTACAAAGGACGGGGAGCCTGGCTTTTCACCTGCCTGGTCTCTCTAGCTTTCAGAGTCCTGTCTATTTGGATCAATCGTTTGCTAATTACAAACTATCTTTGGAAGACTCCTGCATACTGGCTGGTGATTCATGTTTTTGCATTGATTTTCACATAAGCTAAGATGCAGTTACATCATTTAAGCACTTGGAAATTGGTCATCAATGAACTATTTTGGACTTAATAGATTTGATAACACTTGGAGACTCTTTATGTTTTGATTTTTGAATTGTACCACCTAGTACAGTGGAAGCTGAGGCTTATATCTTCCTTTCTTACCTTTATAAAGAAACCTAGCAAGGATAGGATCTGATTTGTGGCTGGACTTCTAGAGATGAAATGAAGTCTAAAAATTAGTTTGGTTTGTCCCAGTCTTCCTGTTCAGAAAACATTTATCCTATTTTAACCTGACTATGACACTGTCAGTGAAGTGGCTTTGTTTTAAATGGGGAGTCCTCTGCACTGTGTCAGGACCTTAACCGCCAATCTAAAAACCACATTGAGTCCTTTAGGTCATAAATGTTAATTCAAGAAAAATTGCAGTCACTAATTTATCTAAAAGATATGTGGAGTGAATCATCCAAAACAATCTTTTTATGTGTTGTTTTAAGTACTGAAAAGCAAAAGGTACTTGATAAGTGTAGAGCTTGATCCAGCTGAAGTGGGGTGTTCCTGGCTTAATCTTCTAAATCCAAAGCACTCTTCTGATCACCCCAGGTCCCCCTAAGGCAAGTTGGTGGCATACAAAATCACACAGGAACTCCTCCAGAATCAGTGTTCTTACTGCTTGAAATTGCACTGTAGCATATTGGTCAAGCATCTGGACTTGGAGGACCTATTTTGAGACCTAGACCTGTTTTGAACTCTTCCATTTATCATAGGTTTCAAATCTAACTTCTTTAATCCCACTCCTTTATATGCAAAATCCTGATAATTAAATCTAACTTAAAAGAGCTCTCTGGAGGGGAAAATGAGAGTAAGAAAATTAGTAAGATGCCTTGGCATGTGGTGCTGGAAAATACTCTTGAGGATCCCTTGGATAGCAAGGAGACCAAACCAGTCAATCCTAAAGGTCAACCCTGACTATTCATTAGAAGGACTGATTCTGAATTTGAAGCTCCAATACTTTGGCCACCTGATATGAAGAACCGACTCATTGGAAAAGATCATGATTCTTGAAGGAAAGATTGAAGGCAAAAGAAGAAGAGGGTGGCAGAGGATGAGATGGTTGGATGGCATCACTGACTCAGTGGACACGAATCTGAGCCAAATCCGGGAGATGGTGAGGGACAGGGAAGCCTGACGTGCTGCAGTCCATGGGGTCACAAAGAGTTGGTCACGACTTAGCAGCTGAACAAAAACAACAACCTTGGCATTGTAGTAAGCACACAATCAATATTAGCTTTTCTCCTCTTAATAAGCTGTGTATCTTACTAAGGGCTGCCAAGTTGAATAAATTAATAGGACAATTAATGCTGGTTTTACATCCTAAATTTAAGAAATAATTTATATGCAAAGGAAAATAATCAACACAAAAGAACTAAATATAGCAGGTGGATAGAACATTATTTCATTCATCAAATTCATTCCTTCCTATGTAACTTATGTTATTTATCTGAGTATTTTAAAATCTCCCAGTATTGTGGAGTCATTGTTTTTTTAGTTGCTTAAATAAAAATAGTTTGAAACCATCCTATGCATATTAAAGTCCCCCATGGGGATCCTTGGAGTCTGGTCATTTCTCCTAAATAACTTACTTTATTTCCTGCTTCTACTGAATTTTTCAAATCCTTCTTGTTTCTCCAGTGAAGAAACCAACCCCTGGAGAAACCTCTCGTCCTGGCTTTCCCTAAAGCATCACTTATGCAAAGCAGATGTGGAAGGTATGGCAACAGTGCAGCACAACCATCAGTTTAAAACTGTACCCTGCTGCTGCTGCTGCTGCTAAGTCGCTTCAGTCGTGTCCGACTCTGTGCAACCCCATAGACGGCAGCCCATCAGGCTCTGCCGTCCCTGGGATTCTCCAGGCAAAACTGTACCCAAAGCATCCTTATTCCTACAAGTCATTACTTACCTCCTGTAATGTGTTTTACATGTCAACTAGGCTTGTTATTCAATCAAATGCTAGGTATAGCTGGAAAGGTACTTTGTAGCTGTGGCTGACAGAGATAATCAGTTGAATTTAAATAAGGGAGATTTTCCTCAATAATGTGAGAGAGCCCCTCATCCACTCTGTTGAAAAGTCTTTAGAGTGAAAAGGAGATTTCTAAAAAGAAAAAGATCGTCCTACCACTGTAACAGTGGTAAGAGTTCCAGCCTGAGTACCAGCCCTACTCAATAACTGTGCATGCTCCGTCACTCAGCCACGTCCTACTCTTTGTGATGTCCTCAGACTGTAGCCTGCCTGCTTCCTCTGTCCATGGAATTTTCCAGGCAAGAATATTGGAGTGGGTTGCAATTTTCTCCTCCAGGGGATTTTCCTGACCCAGGGATCAAACCTGTGTCTCCTGAGTCTCCTGGATGGGTAGGCAAATTCTTTACCACTAATCCACCTGAAGTAAATAAACAATCAACTTATCATTTATCCATCTCTATTCTATCGCTTTTGTTTCTCTGAAGAATACCAACTACCAAAACCGGCCCCATTCCCACTTGAAATTTCCCATTCATTTTCTCTCATAAAGCAGACTTCAGAGGAAAAAAACTTACGGCAATAATTTATAACACTCATTATTGTGAATAATACTGGCTACTATTTAGTCAACACTGGTGGCATCAGACAAGTCTTTATTACTATACCCTGCTGTCTACCTCTATTTAACCACCCCTCTGTAGTCTGGATAATACAGTTTTGAAGGGACCCTTGTCAGGATTAGTTCAGTTCAGTTCAGTCGCTCAGTCATGTCTGACTCTCTGCAACCCCATGGACTGCAGCATGCGAGGCTTCCCTGTCCATCACCAACTCCTGGAGCCATGGCGCACAGACTCTCTAGTTATGGGGCATGAGCTAAGTAGTTGAGACATGCGGACTTGGTTGCTCCACAGCATGTGGGAACTTAGTTCCCTGACCAGGGATCCAACCTGTGTCCCTTGCATTGCAAGGTGGATTCTCAAACCACGAGGGAAGTCCCTCCTGTATTCATTTCTTTGGACAAAGGTCTTGAAAAAAATCTTTTGGTGGAAACAGTACGTGGGGGAAGAAATAATATGTCAGCTGCCAGGTCATCCAGTATTTTATCCAAAAAAATCTCTTGATAGGCATGAACAATGACCTATATTTTTAATTAATACAGTCTTGAGGATTGTCCCCAGGGAGCAGACCTGGGTGCAGTTCCCCAGTTGGGGGGGCTCCTGGGCACCTGCAGGATGAGGTAGAAACAAAGACGAGAAGAAAGGCGGGGGGCTGCCAAAGGAAGTGCCGGCGCCTTCACACTTGAACTGATTCCAACCACACCTGCTCCCTTTAGGGGAAGCTTTTCCATTAAACACTGATTGTGACAACTTGGCAGGCAGAGTGGGCTGGATGCAAGCAGATTATCAAAGACATTTTTCCCTAGGAGCTCTCCCCTCCCTTGCACGGCACAGTCCTTTCTCTGCCCCCACCTTCTTTCTCTGGAGTCCCCCGGGAAGGGAAAGGGGGTTATCGTCCAGTCTCCTGTTAGTTCCTCCAACTGTTCCTTGGACTTCATCATCGACTCTTGCTTTCTCAAGGACATTTTCCCCTCCATCTTTCCTTTGTCTGTCCTTCCCCCACTCTTGGGCCTTCTTCCTCTGCTCTATCCAAGTCTCCTCTGTCTTGATGCGAGCATTTCCCACATCCGGCTGCTGCTTCCTCTCTTAGCTCACTCTGAAGCATGTCTTTATTTCCTGTCTTCATTTCTTCACTGTCCTTAACTCAAAGCAATGCAATTTCTGTACGTCTCACTGTATCAGGACTCTCCAGGACTCCTTTAACCAGTTGTGAAAAGCATGAGTCTCGTCCATTTCTTGTCCTACTTGGACTCTGTTGAACCCTCAGCATGGCTGGTCAGTGGAGGGCTCAGCACCTCTTTTCACTCTGGCGTCCATGACACTTGCTGACGTTTCTCCATCTCCCCTTCATGGGTAGCACTTTCCTTCCCACCCCCTCAATGTTAATTTACTCAAACATTTAAATCTTACTTTCCTGTAGTTGTATTGAATCAAGATGTATTCCTCCACTGAAACTTTATTAACTCTAGATGGACAAGCCTCTCACTATAGGTCTAGAACACTCTCCTACATTTCATTTCCACATAATTCTCTCACTGGCTACTGGCTGTTTCTATTTGTAAGTTTTTCTACCATATCACACTTAGAGTATCTTCAAACAAAAGGTCTTGTCCATATCCACAAACTGGTATATCTTTCCCATGCATTCTCATTTTTCGCCTAGATATTGGGGCTACAAATTTTAGAGCTCCTTTGTCCCAACCTATGAAATAATTTAGAGTCTTCCCTCTTGATGACTTTTACAGCATGCTATTTTGTTTTTCTCACTGCACTTCCCACCACAATTCCATCTCCAATCTTCAGCATGCCTGTCTTCAGTCATATCTGACTCTTTGCGACCCCATGGACTGTAGCCCACCAGGCTCCTCTGTCCATGGGATTCTCCAGGCAAGAACACTGGAGTGGCTGCCATGCCATCCTCCAAGGGATCTTCCCAACCCAGGGATCCATCGAACCCGCATCTCCTGTGCCTCCTGCATCACAGGCAGATTCTTTACCACTGAGCCACCCAGGAAGCCTTCAGCACCTAGATCCAAATTATAGACCTCCTCCCTCACCAATCTGTCTGAAAAATTGATACCAGAGGAACTATATTTATAATACCATTTTGGGGTCAGCTAATTTTGGGGGGCTCCAAAATCACTGCTGATGGTGACTGCAGCCATGAAATTAAAAGACACTTACTCCTTGGAAGGAAGGTTATGACCAAACTAGATAGCAGAGACATTACTTGGCCAACAAAGGTCTGTCTAGTCAAGGCTATGGTTTTTCCAGTGGTCATGTATGGATGTGAGAGTTGGACGGTGAAGAAAGCTGAGCGCCGAAGAACTGATGCTTTTGAACTGTGATGTTGGAGAAGACTCTTGAGAGTCCCTTGGACTGCAAGGAGATCCAATCAATCCATCCTAAAGGAGATCAATCCTGGGTGTTCTTTGAAGGACTGATGTTGAAGCTGAAACTCCAATACTTTGGCCACCTCATGCGAGGAGTTGACTCATTGGAAAAGACCCTAATGCTGGGTAGGATTGGGGGCAGGAGGAGAAGGGGACGACAGAGGATGAGATGGTTGGATGACATCACCGACTCGATGGACATGGGTTTGGGTAGACTCCGGGAATTGGTGATGGACAGTGAGGCCTGGCGTGCTGCAGTTCATGGGGTCGCAAAGAGTCGGACACGACTGAGGGACTGAACTGAACTGAACTGAACATTTTTCCTGGACCTTAGGGGTTAAGAAGGAGTTTGCTAGATTTACATGTGGATGTGTATCTTTGGCAATATTCACAGCATAACCAAAGGCAGGGGGCAGTTTTGTGGTCACAAAGTGCTATTGTACTCACGGAATTTAGCTCTGCTGCAGTGATTATGGTATTGAAATATGTATGTGTGTTAGGATCAGTGGTGTGTTGGTGTCAGCTCACACAAGCTCACTCATAAGAGCCAATTGTTGACATCGTTTCTTGCCTTCGCATCCACTGATGTCAGGTTGGAAGCTTGCAACTGGTCATTGCGAGAGTGTTTACATTGGCAAAATTGGCACTGTAAATAAGTGTTGGTTGTTACTGCTGTTTTCTTTCAGAGAGCTGAATGTTAAAACATTCATCAGCATTCAACTTGTTAGAAAGGGGCAGTTTTGACAAAGTTAATCTAAAAAGTTAAATAAGGAGATATAGCGAGTGGCTCTTTAGTTTTTCCTTTTTGCCCTAAGGATGGTGTCATCTGCGTATCTGAGGTTACTGACATTTATCCCAGCATCTTGATTCCAGCTTGTGCTTCATACAGCCCAGCGTTTCTCATGATATACTCTGCATAGAAGTTAAATAAGCAGGGTGACAATATACAGCCTTGACATACTCTTTTCCTGATTTGGAACCAGTCTGTTGTTCCACATCCAGTTCTAACTGTTGCTTCTTGACCTTCATACAGGTTTTTCAGGAGGAAGGCAAGGCAGGCTCTGGTATTCCCATCTCTTTAATAATTTTCCACAGTTTGTTGGAATCCTAAAGGAAATCAGTCTTGAATATTCATTGAAAGGATTGATGCTGAAACTGAAACTCCAATACTTTGGCCACCAGTTCAGTTCAGTTGCTCAGTCGTGTCTGACTCTTTGCGACCCCATAAATTGCAGCATGCCAGGCCTCCCTGTCCATCACCAACTCCAGGAGTCCAACCAAACCCATGTCCATCGAGTCAGTGATGCATTCCATCCATCTCATCCTCTGTCATCTCCTTCTCTTCCTGCCCCCAATCCTTCTCAGCATTAGGGTCTTTTGCAATGAGTCAACACTTTGCATGAGGTGGCCAAAGTATTGGAGTTTCAGCTTCAACATCAGTCCTTCCAATGAACACCCAGGACTGATCTCCTTTAGGATGGACTGGTTGGATCTCCTTGCAGTCCAAGGGACTCTCAAGAGTCTTCTCCAACACCACAGTTCAAAAGCATCAGTCCTTTGGCACTCAGCTTTCTTCACCATCCAACTCTCACATCCATACATGACTACTGGAAAAAACATAGCCTTGACTAGACGGACCTTTGTTGGCAGAGTAATGTCTCTACTTTTCAATATGCTATCTAGGTTGGTCATAACTTTCCTTCCAAGGAGTAAGCGTCTTTTAATTTCATGGCTGCAATCACCATCAGCAGTGATTTTGGGGCCCAAAAAAATAAAGTCTGACACTGTTTCCACTGTTTCCCCATCTATTTCCCATGAAGTGATGGGACCAGATGCCATAATCTTAGTTTTCTGAACGTTGAGCTTTAAGCCAACTTTTTCACTCTCCTCTTTCACTTTCATCAAGAGGCTCTTTAGTTCTTCTTCACTTTCTGCCATAAGGGTGGTGTCATCTGGATATCTGAGGTTATTGATATTTCTCCCGGCAATCTTGATTCCAGCTTGTGTTACTTCCAGCCCAGCGTTTCTCATGATGTACTCTGCATATAAGTTAAATAAGCAGGGTGACAATATACAGCCTTGACGTACTTCTTTTCCTATTTGGAACCAGTCTATTGTTCCATGTCCAGTTCTAACTGTTGCTTCCTGACCTGCATACAGGTTTCTCAAGAGACAGGTCAGATGGTCTGGTATTTCCATCTCTTTCAGAATGTTCCACAGTTCATTGTGATCCACACAGTCAAAGGCTTTGGCATAGTCAATAAAGCAGAAATAGATGTTTTTCGGGAACTCTCTTGCTTTTTTGATGATCCAGCGGATGTTGGCAATTGGCCACAGGATGTGAAGAATTGACTCATTTGAAAAGACTCTGATGCTGGGAAAGAATGAGGGCAGGAGGAGAAGGGGACATCAGAAGATGAGATGGTTGGATGGCATCACCGACTCAATGGACATGAGTTTGAGCAAGCTCTGCGAGTTGGTGATGGACAAGGAGGCCTGGTGTGCTTCAGTCTATGATGCCACAAAGAGTCAGACAGGACTGAGTGACTTAGCTGAGCTGAGTGAGTGGCTTGCAAAGATCAGCTTCACTGTTGTTCACTTGCTCAGTCATGTCCAACTCCTTGTGACTCCATGGACTACAGCATGCCAAGCTTCCCTGTCCTTCACTGTCTCATCTGGTTTGCTCAAATTAATGTCCATTGAGTCAATGATGCCATCAAACAACCTCATCCTCTGTCACCTTCTTCTCCTCCTGCCCTCAATCTTTTCCAACGAGTCACCTCTTCACATCAGTTGACCAAAGTACTGGAGCTTCAGCTTCAGCATTCGTCAAGATCAGCCAAGGCGGTTGAACTTTAAATAAGCTCCATTTGTGATTTATATTGACATGGGGCATTTTATGGGCAAAACCTCTGAAAAACGAAGCAAGGTAAAGCGGTAGCACAAATGTATCTAAACAGAAACCAGATTGTTGAGGGCAAGTGATTATAAAATGGGTGAACAGATCAGCATTGGCAATGCTCAGGGTAAGGAGTAAAACCATTTGGAAAATATTTGATTGCCTTGTCAGCCAAAATAAAATGTTCTCTGCAGTTGTAAGAATTCTAAGAGTCATTTCTACTATGCAAACATTTTTTGCTTCTGCTGACATTTCCTCTTGACGATACTTCATCTTTTAGGCAATAGCAAGTAAACATTGAGCCTATAAAATTATTTTTAAAAAACTTTTTGTTCTTGTATTCCTTTTAGAAAAAATGACTAATGAAGTCTTTCATATGTAATAAGGAAATATACTAAAATGTAAAAGTGGCAAATTAGATAATGTCCCTTAAGTAGATGATCAATCACAGTTCTGTGGGGCTTGGCTGTTCTTGAAATGATCAATGAGAGCAAGCTAAATACTGAACTGATCTGGAATATGTTTTAACTGTGTTATACAACCTGAAAGGAAAACCAAGAACAAGGGGAGGTCAAAAAAGAAGGCAGAGAAAAAAATTTAAAACAGCATAAAAGAAAATGACATAAATTTGAGTATGTCCACACTAATTTTTATTAATAGGTAATAACTTTTAAGGGCTTCCTTGGTGGCTCAGTTGGTAAAGAATCTGCCTGCAATGTGGGAAACCTGGGTTCAATCCCTGGGTTGGGAAGATTCCCTGGAGGAGGGCATGGCAACCCACTCCAGTATTCTCGCCTGGAGAATCCCATGGACAGAGTAGTCTAGCAGGCTACAGTCTATGGGGTCGCAAAGAGTTGGACACAACTGAATGACTAAGCATGGCACAATAACTTCTAAAGCCTAAATTTGAGTAAAATAGTTTGTCAATAAAGAAAGATGTACTTATTGGGTGCTTGCTATGTGCCAGGATTTATTTTAAATGCTTTACAAGTATTTTCTTGTCCAGTATTCTCAACAACTCCATAACATAGTTAATTCTTACTGTCTCTACCTTGCTGTGAATAAGTATAGGCACAATGTCAAAAGAAGAGTAAGTGGCAGACCCAGGATTCAAACCCACAAAATCTGTGGCTTTAGCAGCAACACCACTTAACTACCATCCTATAAAATAGCATTTCTCAAAGTGTGAGCTCTGAAACTACAGCAGCAGCCTAACTTGGGAGCTTGTTAGAAACACAGATTTTATAACAGGAGGAAAGCTGGAAAATTAAAAAATGCATGGCAATTAAATAACACACATTGAACAACAAATGGATAGAAGACAAAATCAAAAGGGAAATTAAAAAATGTCTTGAGACAAATGATAATAGAAACACAAAATACCAAAACTTACAGGATTTAGCCAAAGGTGTTTTAAGAGCTAACTTTTCAGTAATGAATGCATGTATCAGGGAAGAAGAAAGATCTCAAATTTAAAAAAACTTAACTTTATACCTCAAGTGAAATAGCTAACAGGAAAACAATAGAAAGAAATAACAAAACTGAGTTGATTATTTGAAAAAAAAATAAACAAAATTGACAAATCTTTAACTAAACTAACCAAAAACAAGAAAGAAGAATCAAACAGATAAAATTGCAAATGAAAGAGGAGATATTACAGTTGATACCACAGAAATATAAAGGCTCATAAAAGAATACTATGAACAATTATATTCAATAAATTTGACAACCTAAAAGAAATGGATAAATTCCTAGAAACATCAAACTTACTAAGACTAAATTATGGAGAAATAAAAAAACTCACCAGACCAATAATGATTAAGCAAATTGGATCAATAATCTAAAATCTCCCAACAAAGAAAAGACCAGGACCTGATGGGCTTCTCACTGATGGTTTCCACGAAGTATTTAAAAAAGAATTAATACCAATCCTCGTCAAGTGCTTCCAAAAATTTAAAGAGGTGGGAACACTCTTAAATTTATCTTATGAGGCCAGCATTACCCTGACACTAAAGCTAGATAAGGACACTCAAAGGAAAGAAAACTATAGGTCAATGTGCCTGATGCAAAAATTCTCAATACAATACTAGCAAAACCTAATTTAAAGCACATTAAAAGAACTACCCAGCATGATCAAGTCAGATTCTTCCTTGGGATTTAAGGATGGTTTAATATACACAAATCAAAAAGTGTGAAACATCACATGAATAGAATGAAAGAAAAAAATATATGATCTTCTCAATAAATACAGAAAAAACATTTGACAAAATTCAACATCCATTCATGATACAAACTCTCAACAAATTGGATATAGAGGGAACATACCTGAACCTGATAAAGGGCAACACTGACAAGCCCACAACTAACATCATAATTAATGGTGAAAAGTGGAAGCTTTTTCTAGGATCAAGAGCAAGATTGCCCACTTTCCTTTCTTCCATTTAACGTAGTACAGTCAGGCAAGAAAAAAAGAACATCCAAATCAGAACAAAAGAAGTAAAGTTGTGTCTTTTTGTAGACAATGTTTTCATATATATATATATATATATATATATATATACACATACATACATATAAATCCCCAAAACCACCAAAAAACGGTTTGAACAACTAATGAATTCATTAAAGTTACAGGATACAAAATCAACATAAAAGAAGCTGTGTTTCTATACACTAACAATGAATTCTATAGAATAAATAAATAAAACAATGCCATTTACAATAGCATCAAAAAATAACAAAATACTTAGAAATAAATTTAACAAGGGAAGTAAAAGACCTGTACTCTAAAAACTATAAGATGTTAATGACTGAAATTGAAGATACAGCAAATGGAAAGGAATCCTGTGTTCCTGGATTGGAAGAATTAACATGATTAAATTGCTCATACTATCCAATGCCATCTATAGACTTGATATAAACTTTATCAAGATTCCAATGGCATTTTTTTAAAAATAGAAAAAAAATCTTAAAATTCGTGTGAAAGTACAAAAGAAGCAAACCAATCCTCAGAAGACCAAAGCAGGAGGCATCACATTCCCTGATTTCAAACTATATTACAAAGCTATAGTATTCAAATAGTGTGGTATTGGCAAAAAAAAAAACCACACACATCAATCAATAGAGGAGAATTGAGAGCCAGAAATAAAACCACACTAATGTAGTCAACTAATATTTGACAAAGGAGGCAAGCATATGCATTGCAAAGAATTGATTCTTTAATAAATGGTGTTGGGAAAACTGGATAGTCATGTGCAAAAGAATGAAACTAGACACCTATCTTAAATCACTCACAACAAATATCTCAAAATGGTCTTAAGGTTTAAATGTTAGACTTGAAGCCATAAAACTCCTAGAAGAAAGCTTAGAGAGAAAAGTTTCCTTGACATTGGTATTGGCAATGAATTTTGGGATATAACACTGAAAGAAAAAGCAGCAAAATAAAAACAAACAAACAAGTGGGTGTATGCCAGACTAAAAAGTTACTGCATAACAAAAGAAACAATCAACAAATATAAAAGGTAACCTATGAAATGGGGGGAAATCTTTGCAAATCACATATATGGTAAAAGATTGATACACAAAGTATATAATGTAAAAAGATAAGGAACTCACACAACTCAAAAACATAAAATCAAATAATCCAATTTTAAAAAATAAGCAAAAGACCTGGAAAGATGTTTTTCCAAAGAAGCTATTCAAATGGCAAACAGGTACATTGAAAGATCCTCAGCATCAATAATCATCATGCTAAGTCACTTCAGTTGTGTACAACTCGTTGTGACCCTATGGACTGTAGCCCGAATGCACTGGTAATAGCAAACACCCTCTTCCAACAACACAAGAGAAGACTCTACACGTGGACATCACCAGATGGTCAACACCGAAATCAGATTGATTATATTCTTTGCAGCCAAAGATGGAGAAGCTCTATACAGTCAGCAAAAACAAGACCGGGAGCAGACTGTGGCTCAGATCATGAACTCCTTATTGCCAAATTCAGACTTAAATTGAAGAAAGTAGGGAAAACCACTAGGCCATTCAGGTATGACCTAGATCAAATCCCTTATGAGTACACAGTGGAAGTGACAAATAGATTTAAGGGCCTAGACCTGATAGACAGAGTGCCTGACGAACTACGGACAGAGGTTTGTGACACTGTACAGGAGACAGGGATCAAGAAAATCCCCATGGAAAAGAAATGCAAGAAAGCAAGATGGCTGTCTGAGGAGGCCTTACAGATAGCTGGGAAGAGAAGAGTAGCAAAAAGCAAAGGAGAAAAAGAAAGATATTCCCATCTCAATGCAGAGTTCCAAAGAATAGCAAGAAGAGATAAGAAAGCCTTCCTCAGCGATCAGTGCAAACAAATAGAGGAAAACAACAGATTGGGAAAGACTAGAGACCTCTTCAAGAAAATTAGAGATACCAAAGGAATATTTCATGCAAAGATGGGCTCAATAAAGGACAGAAATGGTATGGACCTAACAGAAGCAGAAGATATTAAGAAGAGATGGCAAGAATACACAGAAGAACTGTACAAAAAATATCTTCACGACCCAGATAATCACGATGATGTGATCACTCACCTAGAGACAGACATCCTGGAATGTGAAGTCAAGTGGGCCTTGGAAAGCATCACTACGAACAAAGCTAGTGGAGGTGATGGAATTCCACTTGAGCTATTTCAAATCCTCAAAGGTGATGCTGTGAAAGTGCTGCACTCAATATGCCAGCAAATTTGGAAAACTCAGCAGTGGCCACAGGACTGGAAAAGGTCAGTTTTCATTCCAATCCCAAAGAAAGGCAATGCCAAAGAATGCTCAAACTACCGCACAATTGCACTCATCTCACATGCTAGTAAAGTAATGCTCAAAATTCTCCAAGCCAGGCTTCAGCAATATGTGAACTGTGAACTTCCAGATGTTCAAGCTGGTTTTAGAAAAGGCAGAGGAACCAGAGATCAAATTGCCAATATCCGCTGGATCATCGAAAAAGCAAGAGAGTTCCAGAAAAACATCTATTTCTGCTTTATTGACTATGCCAAAGCCTTTGACTGTGTGGATCACAATAAACTGTGGAAAATTCTGAAAGAGATGGGAATACCAGACCATCTGACCTGTCTCTTGAGAAACCTGTATGCAGGTCAAGAAGCAACAGTTAGAGCTGGACATGGAACAATAGACTGGTTCCAAATAGGAAAAGGAGTACGTCAAGGCTGTATATTGTCACCCTGCTTATTTAACTTCTATGCAGAGTACATCATGAGAAATGCTGGGCTGGAAGAAGCACAAGCTGGAATCAAGATTGCCAGGAGAAATATCAATAACCTCAGATATGCGGATGACACAACCCTTATGGCAGAGAGTGAAGAAGAACTAAAGAGCCTCTTGATGAAGGTGAAGGAGGAGAGTGAAAAAGTTGGCTTAAAGCTCAACATTCAGAAATCTAAGGTCATGGCATCTGGTCCCATCACTCCATGGGAAATAGATGGGGAAACAGTGGAAACAGTGTCAGACTTTATTTTTGGGCTCCAAAATCACTGCTGATGGTGACTGCAGCCATGAAATTAAGAGACGCTTACTCCTTGGAAGGAAGGTTATGGCCAACCTAGATAGCATATTTAAAAGCAGAGACATTACTTTGCCAACAAAAGTCCGTCTAGTCAAGGCTATGGTTTTTCCAGTGGTCATGTATGGATGTGAGAGTTGGACGGTGAAGAAAGCTGAGCGCCGCAGAATTGATGCTTTTGAGCTGTGGTGTTGGAGAAGACTCTTGAGAGTCCCTTGGACTGCAAGGAGATCCAGTCAATCCATCCTAAAAGAGATCAATCCTGGGTGTTCATTGGAAGGTCTGATGTTGAAGCTGAAACTCCAATACTTTGGCCACCTCATGCGAAGGGTTGACTCATTGGAAAAGACCCTGATGCTGGGTAGGATTGGGGATGGGAGGAGAAGGGGACGACAGAGGGTGAGATGGTTGGATGGCACCACCGACTCGATGAACATGGGTTTGGGTAGACTCCGGGAGTTGGTGATGGACAGAGAGGCCTGGCGTGCTGCAATTCATGGGATCGCAAAGAGTCGGACACGACTGAGCGACTGAACTGAACTGAACTGGACTGTAGCCCGCCAGGCTACTCTACACATGGATTCTCCAGGCAAGAATACTGAAGTGGATTTCCATGCCCTCCTCCAGAGGATCTTCTCAATCCAAGGATCAAATCTGTGTCTCTTATGTTTCCTGCATTGGGAGGCAGGTTCTTTACCACTAGCACCACCTGGGAAGCTCTCACTAATCATTAGAGAAAGGCAGATTAAAACTATGATGAGCTGTCACCTCATAAGTGTTAGAATGGTTATTTCAAAGAAGACAAGAGATGGCCAGAGCTAACAAGCTATGGAGAAAAGGAAATCTGTGTGTACTCTGGATGGGAGTGGAAATTGACACAACCAGTATGGAAAATAGTTTGCATATAAAATTAAAAGCAGAAATAGAAACATTAATTAAAAATAGAAATGCCATAAGATCCAAAAATTTCAGTCTTGGATAATATCTGAAGGAAATGAAGTCACTATCTGGAAGATATCTTTTCATGGCAGCATTATTCATAGTAAACATGGAAGCTAATTAAATGTTAATTGGTGACTGATTGGATAAAAAATGAGATGTATACATATATTGAAAGGAGGAAGTTTATTGTTTTATATATATGCATATATATAAAAATATATATGATACACATGTACATACATACATGTGAGTATACACACCACACATACATGCCATACAATGAGATATTATTCAGTAGTAAAAATTTCTGATGTTTGTGACATGAGTAAACCTTGAATGCATTGTGTTAAGTGAAATAAGTCTGACAAAGACAAATAATGTATGATCTCAGAGGCAGAATCTAAACAAAATGAATGCATAGAAACAGAGATTGGTGGTTGCTAGAAGTGGGAGGCATAAGTAAAGGTGGGCTACAAACTCCAGTCACAAGAATATATTGTAGGGAATATGTCAAGGCTGTATATTGTCACCCTGCTTATTTAAATTATATGAAGAGTACATCATGTGACATGCCAGGCAGGACAAATCACAAGCTGGAATCAAGATTGCTGGGAGAAATATCAGTAAGCTTAGATATGTAGATGACACCACCCTTATGGCAGAATGCAAACAGGAACTAAAGAGCCTCTTGATGAAGGTGAAAGAGGAGAGTGAAAAAGTTGGCTTAAAGCTCAACATTCAGAAAACTAAGATCATGGCATCTGGTCCCATCACTTCATGGCAAATAGATGGGGAAACAGTGGAAACAGTGACAGATTTTATTTTCTTGGGCTCCAAAATCATTGCAGATTGTGACTGCAACCATGAAATTAAAAGACACTTGCTCCTTGGAGGAAAAGCTAAGACAAACCTAGACAATGTATTAAAAATCTGAGACATCACTTTGCCAACAATGGTCCATCTAATCAAAGCTATGGTTTTTCCAGTAGTCATGTATGGATGCTATCATTGCAACATAAAGAAGACTGAGCACCAAGGAAATGATGATTTCAAACTGTGGTGTTGGAGAAGACTTTTGAGAGTCCCTTGGACAGCAAGGAGATTAAACCAGTCCATCCTAAAGGAAATCAACCCTGCATATTCATTGGAAGGACTGATTCTGAAGCTGAAACCAACTGATGTGAAGAGCTGACTCATGGGAAAAGACCTTGATGCTGGGAAAGATTGAGGGTGGGAGGAGAAGGGGGTGACAAAGGATGAGATGGCAGGATGGCATTACCGACTCAATGGACATGACTTTGAGCAAACTCTGGGAGTTGGTGATGGACAAGGCCGCCTGGTGTTCTGCAGTCCATGGTGTCACAAAGAGATGGACGTGACTGAGCGACTGAACTGGGAGATTGTGAAGGATAGAAAATCCTGGTGTGCTTTAGAAGTCCATGGGTCGCAAAGAGTCAGACACAACTTAGTGACTGAAAAGCAACAACAGCAACATTACAGCATGGTGATTGCAGTTAACAATACTGTATTGTATTTGAAAGTTGCTAAGGGAGAAAATGTTAAAAGTTCCCAAGATACACACATACCCAACCGCAACTATTTGAGATGATGGAACTGTTAACTAACTTTGTAGTAGTCATCATTTTGCAATATACACATCTATCAACTCATCAGTTTGTACTCTTTAAACTGACACTATGTATCAATCACATCTCAATATTAAGCTAGAAAAAATAAAATATAAAAAATAAAGAACAAACACACACACATAAACCAATTTGAACCATATGATGCTTTAAAAAAAAGAAATGAAGCTTTTTAGACCCCACCCCAGATCAACTGAATTGGAAAATCTGTAGTGTGGCCATCATCTGGAGTTTTAACAAACCTGCCAGGTGATTCTGTTTCCTGCCCCGCTGCTCTATAGTATACTGCCTTTACAGTCATGTATGAGGATAACTAATATTTTATGAAAATGGTCTTATGTTAAACAGCTTGTGGATATGCCACAACAAATGGATTGATCAGAAAAGCCTGTGTTTGTTGGAAAGTGGAACTGACACTTTATTCCCACTATGACCATATGCCTCACATTCCACAGTCAGAGAAAATAACTGTGGACTAAGACAGATTCCAACTAACAGGATCACACTGACTGGTTCAGGCAGGTCCTCAAGAGAGTAAAACCTTTACTCTTTTTATTATTATTATCCTGGACTCTCAAAAAAATAAAAATAAAAAAGGAAAGAAAAGAATATCATTTGATCCCTGCATTTGCTTCTGCTGATGTCTGAACGTATGTTATAACATTCTTGAGTATGACAACCATCTAAGTAAGTGACTTTTTTCACCATGATCAGAATAATATAAATATGCTTACATTGGTAATTTTGCATATGTGCATTTTAAAATAATTGGTATGTGTTTTATTTGGTGAGCCAGGAGTTCAGTGTTTGATTCTGTTCCATTTACCTATTGCTTCATAATTCTGTGCATAAATTGTAGTCAGCCCCATGTATATATGACTCTTCTGTATCTTCCACATCTGGAGATTCAAACAATCATGGATGATGCGGTATTTACTATTGGAAAAGAAAAAAAAAACTATATGTAAGTGGACTCACAAAATTCAAACCTGTGTAATTCAAGGGTCAACTACATACACTTCCTAATGGGTCTGATTCTCTGGAGAATACAGATAAGCTTTCAAAATAGAATTCACGCCCTTTAACAAAATTTGCAGGGCCCTCTGTGGTCTGATCCTGACTCCAACTTCATTGCTCATCATTAACCTTCATAATTTCCCAGTCGTAGTCAACTGTTTCATTCTGGTTTTCCTTTTCCTCTGAGACTGCATGTACTGGGCATTTTGCCTTGAACACCTTTTCTCCAGAGCTCTCCTCCTCTCCCTGCTTATACATTAGGCTCTAATCAAAGTCTCTCATCCCATTTTGAGCTTCGGTCATTTCGTTCTGCTGTTAGAGCTGGAATTGCACCATAGTCTCTCTTATTCCTGAGCCCATGAACACGGTGTTCACGCATTCTTGGTCTACTCACTTTTCCAGTCTCAGTGTAGCTGGTACTTCATTTAGAAAGACTTCAGTTCTCGTCTCAGGATGGGTGAGGTGCTTTGATCACCAGTCCCAAAAATCCTGTTATGTTTTGGTGTTTACACTGCATTGTAATCACTTGTCTGTGGAAGTATAAACTATAAGTCAAGTAACTTTTCTGTAATGTCTGCTGTCTATGATAAGATGGCAGAGTAGAAGGACGTGCACTCATCTTCTCCTGTGAGAACTCCAAAACTGCAACTAACTGCTGAGCAACTATCCACAGGAGAATGTTGGATCCCACCAAAGAAAGATACTCCACATCCAAGGGGAAAGGAGAAGCCCCAAGAGAATGGTAGGAGGGGCAAAATCACGTATAGAACCAAACCCATATGCTCCAGAGATGCTCGGAGGGCTCAATAAAAACCTTGTGCACACTAGAACTCAGGGACCCCACGGCAGACTGAGTGAGACCCCCATTTGAGTGTTCGGGTGTCTCCTGTGAAGGCACAGGTCAGCAGTTGCCTGGCTCGGGGACGGCGCTCTTGCTGCTGCAGCAGACCTGGAAGGCGCTGCATGTGAGCCCTACCTAGAACCACCGAGCAGACAACCCACAAGCTGGAGAACAATTATACCAAAGGAATTCTCACACTGTGATGAAACTTCTAGGGCCCACAACAAATTTCCCAACCTGGGGATCTGGCAAAGGGAATTTGACTTTGGAGGCCAGGGGGATTTGATTACAGAACTTCCACAGAACTGGGGGAACAGACTCTTGGAGGACACAAACAAAACATTGTGAGCACTGGACCCAGGAGAAAGGAGCAGTGATCACATAAGAGACTGACCCAGACTTGCCTGTGAGTGTCCAGGAGCCTCCAGCAGAGCTGTGGGTTGACATTGGCCTGCCATGGGGTCAGGGGCACTGAAAACAACAGTTCTGTACTCTGTTCAGTCACTCAGTCATGTCTGACTCTTTGCAACCCCATGAACCACAGCACACCAGGGCTCCCTGTCCATCACCAACTCCTGGAATTTACCCAAACCCATGTCCATTGAGTCGGTGATGCCATCCAACCATCTCATCCTCTCTTGTCTCCTTCTCCTCCCACCTTCAATCTTTCCCTGCATCAGGGTCTTTTCAAACGAGTCATTTCTTCGCATCACGTGGCCAAAGTATTCGAGTTTCAGGTTCAGCATCAGTCCTTCCAATGAATATCCAGGACTGATTTCCTTTAGGATGGACTGGATGGATTTCCTGGCAGTCCAAGGGACTCTCAAGAGTCTAGTCCAACACCACAGTTTAAAAGCATCAAATCTTCAGTGCTCAGCTTTCTTTATGGTCCCACTCTCACATCCATATATGACTACAGGAAAAATCATAGCCTTGAATAGACAGACCTTTGTTGACAAAGTGATGTCTCTGCTTTTTAATATACTGTCTAGGTTGGTCATAGCTTTTCTTTGAAGGAGCAAGTGTTTTTTAATTTCATTGCTGCAGTCACAATTGGCAGTGATTTTGGAGCCCCCCAAAATAAAGCCTGTCACTGTTTCCACTGTTTCCCCATCTATTTCCCATGAAGTGATGGGACCAGGTGGCATGATCTTAGTTTTCTGAATGCTGAGCTTTAAGCCAACTTTTTCACTCTCCCCTTTCATGTTCATCAAGAGGCTCTTTAGTTCTTCTTCACTTTCTGCCAGAAGGGTGGTGTCAGCTGCATATCTGAGGTTATTGGTATTTCTCCCAGCAATCTTGATTCCAGCTTCCGCTTCATTCTGCCCAGCGTTTCTGATGATGTACTCTGCATATAAGTTAAATAAGCAGGTTAACGATATATACCCTTAATGTACTCCTTTCCCAATTTGGAAACAACCTGTTGTTCCTTGTCAGTTCTAAGTGTTGCTTCCTGACCTGCATACAGATTTCTCAAGAGGCAGGTCAGGTGATCTGGTATTCCCATCTGTTCAAGAATTTTCCACAGTTTGTGGTGATCCACAGAGTCAAAGGCTTTGGCTTAGTCAATAAAGCAGAAATAGATGTTTTTCTGGAACTCTCTTGCTTTTTCAATAATCCAACAGATGTTGGCAATTTGATCTCTAGTTCTTCTCCCTTTTCTAAACCCAGCTTGAACATCTGGAAGTTCATGGTTCACCTCCTGTTGAAGTCAGGCTTGGAAAAATTTGAGCATTATTTCGCTAGCATGTGAAATGAGTGCAGTTGTGCAGTAGTTTGAGCATTCTTTGGCATTACCTTTCTTTGGGATTGGAATGAAAACTGATCTTTTCCAGTCCTCTGGCCACTGCTGAGTTTTCCAAATTTGCTGGCATATTGAGTGCAGCACTTTCACAGCATCATCTTTTAGGATTTGAAATAGCTCAACTGGAAATTCCATCACATCCACTAGTTTTGTTGGTAGTGATGCTTCCTAAGGTCCACTTGATTTTTCATTTCGGGATGTCTGGCTCTAGGTGAATGATCATACCATCATGATTATCTGGGTCATGAGATCTTTCTTATGTAGTTCTTCTGTGTATTTTTGCCACCTCTTCTTAATACTTCTGCTTCTTTTAGATCCATACCATTTCTGTCCTTTATTGTGCCCATCTTTGCATGAAAACTTCTCTTGGTATCTCTAATTTTCTTGAAGGATCTCTAGTCTTTCCTATTCTATTGTTTTCCTCTATTTCTTTGCACTAATCACTGAGGAAGGCTTTCTTTTTTTTTTTTTCCAAAGTAACAAAAATACTTTATTTTTTTAATTAATTAATTTATTTTAGTTGGAGGCTAATTAATTTAAAATATTATAGTGGTTTTTGCCATACACTGACATGAATCAGCCATGGGTTTACATGTGTTCCCCATCCTGAACCCTCCCCCCCACCTCCCTCCCCATCCCATCCCTCTGGGTCATCCCATTGCACCAGCCCTGAGCATTTGTCTCATGCATCAAACGTGGACTGGCATTCTGTTTCACATATGATAATATACATGTTTCAATATTATTCTCTCAGATCGTCTCACCCTCAACTTCTCCCACAGAGTCCATAAGACTGTTCTATGCATCTGTGTCTCTTTTGCTGTCTCGCATATAGGGTTATCATTACCATCTTTCAAATTCCATATATATGCATTAGTATACTGTATTGGTGTTTTTCTTTCTGGCTTACTTCACTCTGTATAATGGGCTCCAGTTTCATCCATCTCAATAGAACTGATTCAAATGTATTCTTTTTAATGGCTGAATAATATTCCATTGTGTATGCATACCACAGCTTCCTTATCCATCCGTCTGCTGATGGACATCTAAGTTGCTTCCATGTCCTGGCTATTATAAACAGTGTTGCAATGAACATTGGGGCACATGTGTGTTTTTCACTTCTGGTTTCCTTGGTGTGTATGCCCAGCAGTGGGATTGCTGGGTCATATGGCAGTTCTATTTCCAGTTTTTTGAAGAGTCTCCACACTGTTCTCCATTGTGGCTGTACTAGTTTGCATTCCCACCAACAGTGTGAGAGGGTTCCCTTTTCTCCACACCCTCTCCAGCATTTATTGCCTGTAGACTTTTGGATAGCAGCCATTCTGACGGGTGTGAAATGGTACCTCATTGTGGTTTTGATTTGCATTTCTCTAATAATGAGTGATGTTGAGCATCTTTTCATGTGTTTGTTAGCCATCTGTATGTCTTCTTTGGAAAAGTGTCTGTTTAGTTCTTTGGCCCATTTTTTGATTGGGTCGTTTATTTTTCTGGAATTGAGCTGCAGGAGTTGCTTATATATATTTGAGATTAATTCTTTGTCCATCGCTTCATTTGCTATAATTTTCTCCCATTCTGAAGGCTGTCTTTTCACTTTGCTTATAGTTTCCTCTGTTGTGCAAAAGCTTTTAAGTTTAATTAGGTCCCATTTGTTTATTTTGCTTTTATTTCCAATATTCTGGGAGGTGGGTCATAGAGGATCCTGCTGTGATTTATGTCGGAGAGTGTTTTTCCTATGTTTTCCTCTAGGAGTTTTATAGTTTCTGGTCTTACGTTTAGATCTTTAATCCATTTTGAGTTTATTTTTGTGTATGGTGTTAGAAAGTGTTCTAGTTTCATTCTTTACAAGTGGTTGACCAGTTTTCCCAGCACCACTTGTTAAAGAGATTGTCTTTTCTCCATTGTATATTCTTGCCTCCTTTGTCAAAGATAAGGTGCCCATAGGTGCGTGGATTTATCTCTGGGCTTTCTATTTTGTTCCATTGATCTATATTTCTGTCCTTGTGCCAGTACCATACTGTCTTGATGACTGTAGCTTTGTAGTAGAGCCTGAAGTCAGGCAGGTTGATTCCTCCAGTTCCATTCTTCTTTCTCAAGATTGCTTTGGCTATTCGAGGTTTTTTAAATTTCCATACAAATTGTGAAGTTATTTGTTCTAGTTCTGTGAAAAATACCATTGGTAGCTTGATAGGGATTGCATTGAATCTATAGATTGCTTTGGGTAGTATACTCATTTTCACTATATTGATTCTTTCAATTCATGAACATGGTATATTTCTCCATCTATTTGTGTCCTCTTTGATTTCTTTCACCTGTGTTTTATAGTTTTCTATGTGTAGGTCTTTTGTTTCTTTAGGTAGATATATTCCTAAGTATTTTATTCTTTTCATTGCGATGGTGAATGGTATTGTCTCCTTAATTTCTCTTTCTGTTTTCTCATTGTTAGTGTATAGGAATGAAAGGGATTTCTGTGTGTTAATTTTATATCCTGCAACTTTACTATATTCATTGATTAGCTCTAGTAATTTTCTGGTAGAATCTTTAGGGTTTTCTATGTAGAGGATCATGTCATCTGCAAACAGTGAGAGTTTTACTTCTTCTTTTCCTATCTGTATTCCTTTTATTTCTTTTTCAGCTCTGATTGCTGTGGCCAAAACTTCCAAAACTATGTTGAATAGTAGTGGTGAGAGTGGGCACACTTGCATTGTTCCTGACATTAGAGGAAATGCTTTCAATTTTTCACCATTGAGGATAATGTTTGCTGTGGGTTTGTCATATATAGCTTTTATTATGTTGAGGTATGTTCCTTCTATTCCTGCTTCCTGGAGGGTTTTTATCATAAATGGATGTTGAATTTTGTCAAAAGCTTTTTCTGCATCTATTGAGATAATCATATGGTTTTTATCTTTCAATTTGTTAATGTGGTGTATTACATTGATTGGTTTGTGGATGTTAAAGAAACCTTGCATTCCTGGGATAAAGCCCACTTGGTCATGATGTCTGATCTTTTCAATATGTTGTTGGATTCTGCTTGTTAGAATTTTGTTAAGGATTTTTGCATCTGTGTTCATCAGTGATATTGGCCTGTAGTTTTCTTTTTTGTGGCATCTTTGTCTGGTTTTGGAATTAGGGTGATGGTGGCCTCATAGAATGAGTTTGGAAGTTTACCTTCTTCTGCAATTTTCTGGAAGAGTTTGAGTAAGATAGGTGTTAGCTCTTCTCTAAATTTTTGGTTGAATTCAGCTGTGAAGCCATCTGGTCCTGGGCTTTTGTTTGCTGGAAGATTTCTGATTACAGTTTCGATTTCTGTGCTTGTGATGGGTCTGTTAAGATCTTCTTTTTCTTCCCTGTTCAGTTTTGGAAAGTTATACTTTTCTAAGAATTTGTCCATTTCTTCCAAGTTGTCCATTTTATTGGCATATAGCTGTTTGGTAGTAGTCTCTTATGATCCTTTGTATTTCTGTGTAGTCTGTTGTGATCTCTCCATTTTCGTTTCTAATTTTGTTGATTTGATTCTTCTCCCTTTGTTTCTTGATGAGTCTGGCTAACGGTTTGTCAATCTTATTTATCTTCTCAAAAAAACAGCTTTTAGTTTTGTTGATTTTTGCTATGGTCTCTTTTGTTTCTTTTGCATTTATTTCTGCCCTAACTTTTAAGATTTCTTTCCTTCTACTAACTCTGGGGTTCGTCATTTCTTCCTTTGCTAGTTGCTTTAGGTGTAGAGTTAGGCTATTTATTTGACTTTTTTCTTGTTTCTTGAGGTAAGCCTGTATTGCTGTGAACCGTCCCATTAGCACTGCTTTTACAGTGTCCCATAGGTTTTGGGTTGTTGTGTTTTCATTTTCATTAGTTTCTATGCATTTTTTTATTTCTTTTTTGATTTCAAGGAAGGCTTTCTTATGTCTCCTTGCTATTCTTTGGAACTCTGCACTCAAATGGTTATATCTTTCCTTTTCTCCTTTGCTTTTCACGTCTCTTCTTTTAACAGCTATTTGTAAGGCCTCCTCAGACAGCCGTTTTGCTTTTTTGCATTTATTTTTGTTGGGAATGGTCTTGATCCCTGTCTCCTGTGCAGTGTCTTGAGCTTCCATCCATAGTTCATCAGGCATTCTGTATATCTCATCTAATCCTTTGATCTATTTGTCACTTCCAATGTATAATCATAAGGGATTTGATTTAGATCATACCTGAATGGTCTAGTGGTTTTCCCCACTTTCTTCAATTTAAGTCTGAATTTAGAAATAAGGTGTTCATGATCTGAGCCACAGTCAGCTCCCGGTCTTGTTTTTGCTGACTGTATAGACCCTCTCCATCTTTGCCTGCAAAGAATATAATCAATCTGATTTCAGTATTGACCATCTGGTGATGTCCGTGTGTAGGGTCTTCTCTTGTGTTGTTGGAAGAGGGTGTTTGCTATGACCAATGCGTTCTCTTGGCAGAACTCTATTAGCCTTTGCCTTGCTTCATTCTGTACTCCAAGGCCAAATTTGCCTGTTACTCCAGGTGTTTCTTGATTTCCTACTTTTGCATTCCAGTCCCCTATAATGAAAAGGACATCTTTTTGGGGTGTTAATTCTAGAAGGTCTTATAAGTCTTCATTAAACAGTTCAACTTCAGCTTCTTCAGCATTACTGGTTGGAGCATAGACTTGGATTACTGTGATATTGAATGGTTTGCCTTGGAAACGAACAGAGATCATTCTGTCGTTTTTAAGACTGCATCCAAGTACTGCATTTCAGCCTCTTTTGTTGACTATGATGGCTACTCCATTTCTTCTAAGGAATTCCTGCTCACAGTAGCAGATATAATGGTCATCTAAGTTAAATTCTTCTATTCCAGTCCATTTTAGTTTGTTGATTCCTGAAATGTCAACCCTCACTCTTGCCATCTCCTGTTTGACCACTTCCAATTTTCCTTGATTCATGGACCTAACATTCCAGGTTCCTATCAGGCAGCTTCCACAAGCTTCTTATCCCTATCCATCAGAGGACAGAGAGAATGGAAACCACAATTAGAAGAAACTAATCAAACTGATCACTTAAATCACAGCCTTTTCTAACTCAGTGAAACTATGAGCCATGCTGTGTACGGCCATCCAAGACAGAGGGGTCATGGTGGAGAGTTTTGACAAAACATGGTCCACTGGAGAAGGGAATGGCAAACCACTTCAGTATTCTTGCCTTGAGAACTCCATGAACAGTATGAAAAGGCAAAAAAATACGACACTGAAAGATGAACTCCCTAGGTCGGTAGGTGCCCAATATGCTACTGGAGAAGAGTAGAGAAATAGCTCCAGAAAGAATGAAGAAGCTGAACCAAAGCAAAAATATCCTCCAGTTGTGTATGTGACTGCTGATGAAACTAAAGCCTGATGCTGTAAAGAATAATATTGCATAGGAACCTGAAATGTTAGGTCCATGAATCAAGGTAAGTTGGAAGTGGTCAAACAGGAGATGCCAAGAGTGAACATCAACATTTTAGGAATCAGTGAACTAAAATGGGCTGCAATGGGTGAATTTAATTCAAATGACTATTGTGTAAACTACTGTGGGGAAGACTCCCTTAGAAGAATTGTAGTAGTCCTCATAGTCAACAAAATAATCCAAAATGCAGTACATGGGCACAATCTCTAAAACAACTTAATGATCTCTGTTTGGTTCCAAGGCAAACCATTCAATATCACAGTAATCCAAGTGTGTGTCCAACCACTAATTCCAAACAAGCTGACTTCGAATGGTTCTATGAAGATCTACAAGACCTTCTAGAACTAACACCAAAAAAAGATGTCCTTTTCATCATAGGGGACTGGAATGCAAAAGTAGGAAGTCAAGAGATACCTAGAGTAACGGGCAAATTTGGCCTTGGAGAACAGAATGAAGCAGGGTAAAAGCTAACAGAGTTCTTCCAAGAGAGCACACTTGTCATAGAAAACACCCTCTTCCAACACCACAAGAGATGACTCTACACATGGACATCACCAGATGTTGAATACCAAAATCAGATTGATTACATTCTTTGCAGCCAAAGATGGAGAAGCTCTATACAGTCAGCAAAAACAAGACCTGGAGCTGGTGGCTCAGATTATCAAGTTCTTATTGCCAAATTCAGACTTAAATTGGAGAAAGTAGTGAACACTACTAGACCATTCAGGTATGACTTAAATCAAATCCCTTACAACTACCCAGTGGAAGTGACAAATAGATTCAAGTGATTAGACCTGATGGATACAGTGCCTGAAGAACTTGGATCAAAACCACTCCCAAGAAAAAGAAATGCAAAAAGGCAAAATGGTTGTCTGAGGAGGCCTTGAAAATAGCTGAGAAAAGAAAAGAAATGAAAAGTAAAGGAGAAAAAGAAAGATATACCCATCTCAATGCAGAGTTCTAAAGAATAGCAAGAAGAGAAAAGAAAGACTTTCTTAGTGATCCATGCAAAGAAATAGAGGAAAATAATAGAATGGGAAAGGCCAGAGATCTCTTCAAGAAAATTAGTATACCAAGGAAACATTTCATGTGCACATGGGCATAATAAAGGACAGAAACGCTATGGACCTTAGAGAAGGAGAAGATATTAAGAAGAGGTGGCAAGAATACACAAAAGAACTATCCAAATTAAAGGGCTTAATGACACAGATAACCATGATGGTGTGATCACTCACCTAGAGCCAGACCTCTTGCAGTGTGAAGACAAGTGGGACTTAAGAAGCATTACTATGAACAAAGCTAGTGAAGATAGTGATGGAATTCTACCTCAGCTATTTCAAATCCTGAAAGATGATGCTGTGAAAGTACCGCACTCAATATGCCAGTGAATTTGGAAAACAGCAGTGGCCAGAGGACAGGTAAAGGTCAGTATTCATTTCAATCCCAAAGAAAGGCAGTGCCAAAGAATGTTCAAACTACTGCACAATTGCACTCATATCACATGCTGGCAAAGTAATGCTTAAATTCTTCAAGTGAGGCTTCACCTGTACATGAACTGAGGAATTCTAGATGTGCAAGGTGGGATTTAGAAAAGGCAGAAGAACCAAAGATCAAATTGCCAACATCTGTTGGATCATCGAAAAAGCTAGAGAATTCCAGAAATACATCTGCTTCATTGACTATGCTAAAGCCTTTGAATGTGTAGATCACAACAAACTGTTGAAAATTCTGAAAGAGATGGGAATACTAGACCACCTTGCCTGCTTCCTGAGAAACCTGTGTGCAGGTCAAGAAGCAACAGTTAGAACCGGACATGGAACAACAGACTAGTTCCAAATTGGGAAAGGAGTACATCAAGGCTGTATATTACCACCCTGCTTATATAACTTATATGCAGAGTACATCATGAGAAATGTTGGACTGAATGAAGCACAAGCAGGAATCAAGGTTACTGAGAGAAAAATCAATAACCTCAGATATGCAGATGACACCACCCTTATGGCAGAAATCGAAGAACTAAAGAGCCACTTGATGAAAGTGTAAGAGGAGAGTGAACAAGTTGGTTTAAATCTCAACATTAAAAATACTAAGATCATGGCATCCAGTCCCATCATTCTATGGCAAATAGATGGGGAAACAATGGAAACAGTAACAGACTTTATTTTCTTGGGCTCCAAAATCACTGCTGATGGTGACTGCAGCCATGAAATTAAAAGATGCTTGCTTCTTAGAAGAAAAGCTGTGACAAACCTAAACAGCATATTAAAAAGCAGAGACATTGCTTTATAAACAATGACCCACATAATCAAAGCTAAGGTTTTTCCAGTAGTCATGTATGGATGTGAGAATTAGACCATTAAAAAATTTGAGTACTGAATAATTGATTTTTTTCATCTCTGGTATTGGAGAAGACTCTGAAGAGTCCCTTGGACTGCAAAGAGATCAAATCAGTCAATGCTAAAGGAAATCCATCCTGTTTGTTTATTTGAAGGACTGGTGCTGTAGCTTTGGCCACCGATGTGAAGAACTGATTCTTTGGAAAAGACCCTGATGCTGGGAAAGATTGAAGGCTGGAGGAGAAGGGGACACCAGAGGATGAGGTGGTTGGATGGCATCATTGACTTGAGTTTGAGTAAGCTCTGGGAGTTGGTGATGTACAGGGAAGCCTGGCATGTTGCAGTCCATGGGGCCTCAAAGAGTCAGACAGCAGTGAGAAACTGAACTGAACTGAATGTCTGCTTCATATCAGACAACCCATAAATGATGGCTGAATTAACAAATAAAACTAACACAACCCTAAGTCCGTAGGATTTTCTCAAGGCTGCAAATGAGAGATATAGTAACTACTCAGAAACAGGGGGGACCTCCCTGGTGGTCCAATTGTCAAGACTCCTTGCTTTCAGTACAGGGGGCACATGTTTGATCCCTGGTCAGGGAACTGAGGTCCCATATGCCCCGATGTGCAGCCAAATAAAAAAAAATTAAAACAAACAAAAAAGAGAAATTGGAAAGACGTTCAGCTGAAATGGGATAAAATCAGGAAATGGAGAAGGGCCATTGGAAATAGTGTCACACGTGAGGTACATCCTCACTGGCTGTTGTGCAAGTATATTTGGTATATGTCAGGGTATAGAGTTGAGTTCACTACTGCCACAAGGAGAGGAAGTAAACTGTGACAGCACTTACACAAATATTAAATGATATTTTATTAATCTCCAAATATTATTGTCAGCATTATTAGCATTTATGGTGGGTTCATTTTTCCAGCCCAAAGAGAAAAACAGCCTGGGAGTTTTCTTAAACAGTCAAATGCTCTTTTCTGGGAGAATGTTTGGTGATAAAGGTCACCGTGAACTTATAGAGGAGCTTAGTGGGATGGAAGCAGCATTTATTTATGTGTATTTATGTGGTTATTCATTGATGGCTTTGCTGAGGAAAGCTATATTGTCAAGTGCCCTAATTAAGAAATAATAATGTAATTGATTTTTTATGGATTATCTTCAATTGAGTCCCTTTACAACAGCAAACTCTCATTGACTAGTCGGGATAATTGATGGCTTCTCAGCACAATGCCCTTGGCTGACTAGAGAACAGCTGATGCCGGGCCTGACAGTGATCTCCAGCTATGTCCGTTCTCGCCATGGCAAACCCCAGAAAAGCAGCAGGCTGAGCTGAAAAGGGTACTGTCAGTTCATGGAGTATCAAGGGTCAGCTCACTTCATTTTTGTACATGAGGGGCTGAACTAAACCAATGACTTGGAAATAAAAATTCAATAGAACCCCTCCACCAAACAAATCCTATGTAGGAGCTGTGTATGTAAAACAAGCCTCAGAGGTGTTGCCTCTCACTGAAGCAAGGTTTGAAGTGCAGGGTTTGATTCAGTCTTCCACCACCCAAAAAACTGAAGGACTCCAGGACGACACGTGTTACCAAAGCCAACTTGTACTGCTTGCTGCACAATAGGCCAGTAAATCAACAGATGAGGTATGGGGGCAAGGAAATAGACTTTATGTGGAAATCCAACACACTGCCAAGGTGGGGGACCAGTGTCCTGAAGAACCACCTTGCCAGGGTTTGATTGCTAGTTTCATGAATAGAACAAAGATTGGGAGGTGAGGAGGAAGAGTTAAAAGGTGATAAGTTGTTGCAAGTATTTTTGGTTCTGGCCATACTTTGGAGGGGATGTGCTAATTTCTTCTTGACTACAGCCATTCGTTGGTGAGCCTGGTCAGAATGATGCCTGTGAGCCAAACAAAGGTATTTTAGCTCAGTCATGGGAGGAAGGGTTCTGGGAGATGGTCCATTATATATATTTTAAGAAATGGGCACTATGACTTTATGATAAACTTATAGCAAAAACAATAGAATACAAAGGCTAAAGTACTAGGAACGGGTCCAATATGGAGTCAGATTTGTTCTTCCCTGTTACTTGTAGTTTGAAAGCTGCTGGGCAATATCATCTGCAACGATAAACCAAAGAAGTCATTTGTCTCATCTTTTGAGTAGATGTGTCTTGAAGCGTTTTCCATCATCAGTCATTTCGATTCAGTCGCTCAATCATGTCTGAGTCATTGCGACCCCATGGACTACAGCACGCCAGGCCTCCCTGTCCATCACCAACTCCAGGGGTTCGCTCAAATTCATGTCCATCGAGTCGGTGATGCCATCCAACCATCTCATCCTCTGTCATCCGCTTCTCCCGCCTTCAATCTTCCCCAGCATCAGGGTCTTTTCCAGTGAGTCAGCCCTTCACATTAGGTGGCTAAGGTATTGGAGTTTCAGGTTCAGCATCAGTCCTTCCAATGAATATTCAGGACTGATTTCCTTTAGGATGGACTGGTTGGATCTCCTTGTTGTTCAAGGGACTCCAAGAGTCTTCTCCAACACCACAGTTCAAAACCATCAATTCTTTGGTGCTCAGCTTTCTTTCTAGTACAACCCTCACACCCATACATGACTACTGGAAAAACCATAGCTTTGATTGGATGGACCTTTTTTGGCAAAGTAGTGTCTCTGGCTTTTTACAGTGCTGTCTAGGTTGGTCATGAACTTTCTTCAAAGGAGCAAGGGTCTTTTAATTTCATGGCTACAGTCATCAACTGCAGTGATTTTGGAGCCCCCCAGAAAATAAAATCAGCCACTGTTTCCACTGTTTCCTCCTCTATTTGCCATGAAGTGATGGGATCAGATGCCATGATTTTAGTTTTCTGAATGTTGAGTTTTAAGCCAACTTTTTCACTCTCCTCTTTCACTTTCATCAAGAGGCTCTTTAGTTCTTCCTTGCTTTCTGCCATAAGGTTGGGGTCATCTGCATATCTGAGGTTATTGACATTTCCCAGCAATCTTGATTCCATCTTGTGCTTCATCCAGTTCAGCACTCTTGATGTACTCTGTTAAATAAGCAGGATGACCATATACAGCTTTGACGTACTCCTTTCCCAATTTGGAACCAGTCTATTATTCCATGTCCAGTTCTAACTGTTGCTTCTTGACCTGCACACAGATTTCTCAAGAGGCAGGTCTGATTGTCTGGTATTCCCATCTCTCTCAGAATTTTCCACAGTTTGTTGTGATCCACACAGTCAAAAGCTTTGGCATAGTCAATAAAGCAGAAGTAGATGTTTTTCTGGAACTCTCTTGCTTTTTCGATGATCCAACAATTTGGCAATTTGATTTCTGGTTCCTCTGCCTTTTCTAAATCCAGCCTGAACATCTGAAAGTTCATGGTTCATGTACTGTTGAAGCCTGGCTAGGAGAATTTTGAGCATTACTTTGCTAGCGTGTGAGATGAGTGCAATTGTGTGGTAGCTTAAGCATTCTTTGCCATTGCTTTTCTTTGGGATTGGAATGAATACTGACTTTTCCAGTCCTCTGGCCACTGCTGAGTTTTCCAATTTTGCTGGCATATTGAGTGCAGCACTTTCACAGCATCATCTTTCAGGACTTGAAATAGCTCAACTGGAATTCCATCACCTCTACTAGCTTTGTTCGTAGTGATGCTTCCTAAGGCCCACTTGACTTCACATTCCAGGATGTCTGGCTCTAGGTGAGTGATCACACCATTATGATTAACTGAGTCATGAAGAACTTTTTTGTATAGCTCTTCTGTGTATTCTTGCCACCTCTTCTTAATATCTTCTGCTTCTGTTAGGTCCATACCATTTCTGTCCTTTATTGTGCCCATCTTTGCATGAAAACTTCCCTTGGTATCTCTAATTTTCTTGAAGAGATCTCTAGTCTTTCCCATTTTATTGTTTTCCTTTATTTCTTTGCATTGGTCACTGAGGATGGCTTTCTTATCTCTCCTTGCTATTCTTTGGAGCTCTGCATTCAAATGGGTATCTTTCCTTTTCTCCTTTGCCTTTCATTTCTCTCCTTTTCACAGCTATTTGTAAGGCCTCCTCAGACAACCATTTTACCTTTTTGCATTTCTTTTTCTTGGCAGTGATCTTGATCACTGCCTCCTGTACAATGTCACGAACCTCTGTCCATAGTTCATCAGGCACTCTGTCTATCAGATCTAATCCCTTGAATCTACCCATCATTTCCACTGTATAGTCATAATGGATTTGATTTAGGTCATACCTGAATGGTCTAGTGGTTTTCCCTACTTTCTTCAATTTAAGTCTTCAATTTTCCTTTGTAGTCATCTCATAAGATCGAGTTTGGCTCAGAACACCCAGACTGTGTTTTAAGCAGAGTGAAGCTGTTTATGCCTCTGACTTTGGTGATTTCATGTCTGTGTGTGTGTATGTCTGTGTATACACACATGTGTGAGATAGTCTGCAATCTTAAAGGAGCATTGCATCTTCTTATTTTAACAGATTTTTGTCAGATTGTGAGGATGTTGCAGTTATCTAGGAGAAGGAAGCAACAGGTGTTGAGTACCAGTGAGTTCTGTGACAGATATTTTTCATACAAGGAAATGTATTAACCATTTCATTCTTGAGGTAATTAAAGTTCAGAAATGTCAACCAAGGTCACTATTAGCTTCTGTGACTCCAGAACTCTTACATGCATGTATGCTAAGTCACTTCAGTCAGGTCTGACTCTGTGACCCCATGGACTGCAGCCTGCCAGGCTCCTCTGTCCATGGGATTCTCCAGACAAGAATACTGGAGCTGGTTGCCATTCCCTTCTCCAGGGGATCTCTCGGACCCAGGGATTGAACCCTTGCCTCTTATGTCTCCTGTATTGGCAAGTGGGTTCTTTACTACAAGCACCACCTGGGAAGCAAGCTCATACTTGTTACTAAATGATGATTTGTATAGACATGAGAGAGACCTCATTGGATTATTTGAGGAGGGAGTTAATTTAGATATACAATCATTTAGAAAAACATAAAATTTTACTGTAGTAAAATCACTAGTAAATTTTATCAGAGTAAATCTAGTCTTTGAGGGTTTGAAAGAATAGGGTAGTTGAATCAGATTCCATTTCCATTAGAGCATGCTTATATAGTTTTTATCTAGAACCATGGTTTTCAATAAGGCATGATTTCACCTTCCACAGGTACGTTTGGAAATACCTGAATACATTTTTGGCTGTCATAACTTGGGCGGGAGCTGTGTGTCATTGGTATGTAACTGGACGGAGGCCAGGGATGCTGTTAAACACCCTGCTGTGCACAGAATTATTAGAGATGCTGTTAAACACCCTGCCATGTACAGAATTATTTGACCCCAGACATTGATAGCACTGAGATTGAGAAACTCCAATCTAGAGATACAAGATTGCAGGATAAGAGGGTAAAAAGGCAAAAATGGGAAGCCACATATAATTTTTAACCTACTTGAACTTTTTTTTTTTTTTGCAAGTCTGCTCTAAAGCTTCTTAGCTAGGCAATGATGCCCTGATTTAGTTTTCTGGGAATGATGATTATCCCTGTTTAAAACCAAACCAAACCTCACATATATTATAGGATATTGTCATTCATCAGCCATCTGGAGTAGAGGTTACAATGATCAGATTTCTAGAAACAGCATCCTGTGAGCCTGTGATTGACCTTATGGCAGTTCATAAGATCATCTATTCCTCATACAGGAAGGTGACACCTTTTGCCCATCAGATGCCCAAGTTCTTGCATTCCCTTGCAGACACCCTTCCTGTAAAACGTGGACAAAAGTAAAGCATGTGTTCACTTTAGGTTAAGTGGAGGTTGGTATGTGAGGTAGAAAGAATATTGTTCTCGACCTTCCCAAGGATATCCCTGTTCTAATTTGGGGAACCTGTGGCGAAAGGGATTCCACTCATGTGATTAAGTTAAAAGTTTTGCCATGGGGAAATTATCCTGGATTATGTGGGTGGGCCCTGAGAAACAGAATATTGCCTGCCATATCAGTGAGCAAAGGATGTCACCATCATCAGTGGGAGCTGGTGAGCCTTTAGGGAATTCAGGAACGGAAAGAATATCTGCCATTTAGCAGCCATCAGACTGCAGCCCTTAGGAAACTCAGGATGTGCAAACAGAATATTGGCCCAAGATAGCTGAGGTACATGTCAAAGGAATGATTTCAGTGAGCCCAGACTCTTACATCTTCCCATATAAAGAAAAGCACTCAATTCCTTAACTTGAGATAATCTGGTTTTCTTTTATTAATAGTAATCTTTTGATGCTCAGACTACCTACCATTTGTTGCAAAACTATGCATTCTGGCTTCTTCCCTCGCCTCCTCAGAGCAGTCTTCTAAGAGTTACTTGAGATGCTGCCTCCCAGGCTTGAAGCCCTAAAAGTTTTCACTGAATAAAACATAACTCTCAAATTTTAGGTTGCACACTTATTTTTCAGGCAGCAGCCAGTGGAACTGCAAGAACCTTTACATTGAAAGGAAAGGCAGCGGCGTTTAGAGGGCTGTGCTCTGCAGACCTGGTCTGTTCTGGTTGACTCTGAAGATGGAGTAAGCACCTGAGTCAAGGGAGGTGTGCAGCTTCTTGAAGCTGAAAAAGGCGAGGAAACAGGTCCCTCCCAGGGTTTACGGGAAGGAACACAGGCCTTTTCGGGCCTTGATTTTAGCCTGGTGAGATCTGAGTCAGTTTCAAACTACAGAAATATAAAACAATAAATTAGCTTTGTTTAAACCATTGTTTGTGTTCGTTTGTTATGGAAGCGGCAGAAAGCTAATGCAGTGAGTTACCCCTGCCAGGTGGGACAGGATGATCTGCTTAAACCTTAATTAACTTTGAAGGACCCACCCCACCCCCCAGACATCTGTTTTAAGTCTTTGATGTGTTTGCAGAAATCAGATTATTGTATGAAGCTGAAGGAGGGGATTGCCGGACAGAGACAAGAGGAAGAGGGAAAAACTGAGAACATGTATACTTTTCTCAGGTATTGATCTGAGAGCCTAAGGCACTGATGTCTGATAGAATCTAATGTAAGCCACACATGTATCTGTATTTTTAGTAGTCTATTAAAGCAATACTAAGACACAAGTGAAGTTAATTTTAATAATGTTCAGTTCAGTTCAGTTCAGTCGCTCAGTCATGTCCGACTCTTTGCGACCCCATGAACTGCAGCATGCCAGGCCTCTCTGTCCATCACCAACTCCCGGAGTTTACCCAAACCCATGTCCATTGAGTCAGTGATGCCATCCAACCATCTCATCCTCTGTCGTCCCCTTCTCCTCCTGCCCCCAATCCTACCCAGCATTAGGGTCATTTCCAATGAGTCAACTCTTCGCATGAGGTGGCCAAAGTATTGGAGTTTCAGCTTCAACATCAGTCCTTCCAATGAACACCCAGGATTGATCTCCTTTTAACCCAATTTACCCATCCTATCATCTTAACATATCAATATAAAATTATTGATAAATATTTTACATTATTTTTATACTAAATCTTTGAAGTGTATGTATCTTACACTAAGGTGCATCTCCATTCGGACTAGTCACTTTTCAAGTGCCCAATAGCCATGTGTGGACATATATTGGACAGTGTGACTCTAGATGAGAGAGGTAAGGATTCAATGAAAAATGCAGTTTTCTTCTACTGCTCTACTAACTTATGTCATCAAATGTGTGAGTTTTTTTTCACACTGACCAATTCTCTGATGCCAGCTGTATGTCCTAGTTTGTTCTGCCACAGTCTACATGGTGTTATAAGCTAAGGGTTCAGTCCCACAAGACTGAATTCACATCAGATGCCACTTGCCAGTCTGAGGTTTGCATCTGTACTTTTGACTGACCAGCTGCAAATCAGGGTCCCCAGGACCCCTGCCTCAGGTCCAATAATTTGCTAGAATGGCTCCCAAAACTCAGGAAAATAGTTTACTTACTAGATTACCACTTATTATAAGAGGATACAATTTAAGAGGCAGTAGGGTAAACCCATGTCCTCTCCAGGTACTCCACTTTTCTTTTCTGCATGTCCACTAACCTAGAAGTCCTCAGGGTTTCTTACGGAGGGAGGCTTCATCTCAAAGCTGTGATCAATTATTAGGTCAATGTAACTTAACCCTGCTCTTCTCCTTGGAGGATGGGGAATGGAAATGAAAGTCCAAGTATCTAATCCTGACTTGGTTTTTCTGGTGACCAGCCCCCATCCAAGATCCCACCAAAAGTCATTTGAGTTAAGACCTTCCTATCAGTCAGAAAATTCCAAGGAATTTAGGAGCTCTGTGTCAGAAACCTGGGTCCAAGATGACTATTAAAATAAAAGATATATCTAGCACTGTTATTGCTTAAGAAACTGCAATAGGTTTTAGGAGCTCTGGCCAGGATCTGGGAACAGAAACCAATATATGTGTATATATTTCTTATAGCACCATATCACAGAGGTGCAGGCTAGCTTGAGGCCATTTTGATGGAGAGATTTGGGAAGCTCAGGAATGGGAACTTTTGCCTTAGGAGCCAGGGGAAGAGGCGGCACAATGGGATAAGAACACCTCTCTCTAATGTTCCCATGGATCTGCAGAAGATCCAGTGTCTGCAGAAGAATCTGGAGGGGATTTTGGAGAGGAGAATAGTCTTGTGAAGGCAGTCTGGCACCACGTGCTCCAAAGACCCTCAGATGAACTACAGACAGCCCACTGTGTGGGATGAGGGAGAGACCAGCCTGTGTATATTACATGCATGTGTATCTTGCATCCCTTATGCTCATATTTTAATCAGAAAAAATCCCCCTTAATGAGCTTCTAGAACATTTTTCTCACTGGAAGTGGTCTACAAGTGTCTTGAAAATACAAATCATCAAACAGATGAATCTTTATTTGATTGGACTTGGGAGGTTTAATTACTTTCTTATCATAAAAATTAGCAAATATCCCAGCCAAAGAAATGTTTTTGGAATTTTGTATTATTTGTATGTGCATGCTAAGTCACTTCAGTCGTGTCCAACTCTTTGCGACCCCATTGACTGTAGCCCACCAGGCTCCTCTGTCCATGGGATTCTCCAGGCAAAAATACTGGAGTGGATTGCCATTCCCTTCTCCAGGGGATCTCCCTGACCCAGGGATCGAAACCACGTCTCTTGCATCTCCTGCGTTGCCAGGTGGGTTCTTTACCGCTAGGTGTATTATTTAACTCGTACCAAAATGCATGGCATATATAGGTGATATTTGTTTGTAGAATAAAATACCAGGCTTTTAGTCAGAGTGGACCAAAATGCTAAAACTAGTTGAGCAACTAACAATGTGTTTGGCTAAAGGAATATCAGCATAGAATATTTTTAGTGAGAAAGGCAGTGATTCTGTTACTCCCATGGAAGAATACACCAGAACAAGAAAACCTAATGCGATAGAACTTTGTAGATTTTACTGTTAATAGCCCCAATGAGTGCTGACAATGGACTTGACCACAATGCCCCAATCAGAACCCTCAAATGGGGTGACCACAAAGGCTATGAACTCTCAAGCCAGCAAGCTAATGGACGAGATACTAAATATCAACCTAGGACCAAGATATATTTTTCATTACGGCTGGCGTTTTGCTTCTGCTTAATCCATTACATAGGAGCCAACACTATGCCTTTCCCCCCCAATTTCTGACTTCATCCATTGCTAGGACTCAGTTTCAGTCAGTAACATTAGGTAGGAGGCCAACCACTAAGGAGAGTGAAGGATTGATCTGGATGACACATTAGTCCCACAAAGAAAGCCAAATGAACCCAAGGCGGCACACAGACAAGGTCCTTAGCCAAGCGCTGCTAATGCTTGGCAGCATTTTGCGGTTCTTAGACAAGGTACTCTATTGAATTCCAGGTTGGGATAAGCCTTTTTGCTTTTCCTGGTAAAAATGAGATGAAAAGCATTGCTGTATAAAGGGTTAGGTCTCAGAGGAAAAGCCTTAGAGACAAGTTTTTTGCAACAGATGAGGCATTTAACCTTTCTGAGCTTTGTCTAATTTATGAAATAAAAAACAATACCTTCCCTGTTTTCTTCATTTGCATATTATGAGGGTCAAATAACAAAAAAGTGCTATTATATATACCAGATAGGTTTTTATTTCTGGAGCAAAGGGTAATATAAATGTGAGTGACTCTATTTTTATGATTAACATCACAATCCTAGCTACTGATAAGGTGTAACGAGACCATGTCCATTTGTCCATGGTGATTTTCCTTTGCTCATTTTCTAACCTTGTTTTTCACCTTTACACTGGTCCCCAGTCAGATTTTTTTTTCTTTCATCACCTCTTTTTAAAAATCAATTCCCCTCTATATTTTCTCTCTGTCTAGTGTTTGCTCAATGGAGCCAGAAATCCCAGTGTACACAGGGTTGTTGTTGTTATTCAGTCACTCAGTCATGTCTGACTCTTGGCGACCCCATGGACTGCAGCACGCCAGACTACCCTGTCCTTCACCATCTCCTTGAGCTTGCTCAAACTCATGTCCATTGAGTCAGGAATGCCATCTAAGTACTCAGGGAGTATTCAGCAAACCCTTCAAAACCCAATTATCCCTTTCTCCCAAAATCTTCTAAGAAATGGTATCGGTCAGATATTGCTGCATAATAATCACAGTAGCAGACACCAGAAGCACTTGCTTCTCCCCTGTATGTGGATCAGCTGAGGTCAGCATCTCTAGGCTGAGCTCTGGCAGCTGGATCTGGCTGCAGGTCCAGCTGGGTCTGGTGTTTTTCATCTCAGCTGGTCTTAGGTCTGGCATACTTGTCTTCAGCCTGGGGCCAGGGCTGAAATAGTAGCACCTAACCCTGGTTAGTTTCTTCTCATGAAGATACAAACAGCGCAGAAGGGCAAGCACATGCATGCATCATACGTATAATCCATGTAGGTTATCTATCTGTGCTCCTACTACAAACTGCCTCAAGACATAGTAGCTTAAAAGAAATACAGGGCATTATTTTTCACCACCCTGTGAATTAGGAATTTAGACGGTGCTCTTCTGGGCAGTACTTCTCATACATGGTATCAGCTAAAACTCATTCAGCTGTATTCAGCTCCTGATAAGGCCAGGCCAGAAGATCTAAGCAAGCTTCTCTTGCACATCTGGCGCTGACTGCAGCTCTCCTCCAGGCAACTTCTCTTCAAGTACTCAGGCTTCCTTACAGCGCGGAGGTGTCACGGGGGTTGGGCATCTTACATGGTAGCTGGCATCCTGGAGTGAGTGTGCTGAGAGGTAAAGGTGAGAGCACTCAGGTTCTCAATTGTTATGTCATAGTGATCAAAGGGTCCAGCAACTGCCATTGGGTCATCTTTGAGATTTAATAATTTTTCATGACTGCTTTCACACAGATGAGTCTGTTTTAAGATATCTTAAGGCTCATCCATGAAAGTTAAATAGAGTGATTCTTCCCACATTCTACTAAGTGGAACAAGTCCCAAAGTTACCCCAAATTCAAGGAGAGGGAAATAGATTCTATCTTTCAGTGAGATGAGCGGCAAAGAATTTGCAGCAATTTTAATTTTTTAGCTTACCACAATATGTTTCAGTATGTATATTTTAAAGCCCACAGTCATCAGCCAGTCAGTGATAGAAAAATGTTTGCTAATACACTATAAAAATTTTGATTCCAGTTCACAAAAATAATCAAGCTACTGAGAAATATTGATGTAAGAAGCAGTACTTTTGTAAATGAAAATAGTTTTCTTTAAAAAAGTAAACCTTTCATCCCAAGCTCCTAGGTTTGCTTTAAAGCTCACATTTTTGTAACACAATGTGTTGTTAATGAGAAAAAACCATCTCTCCACAATGTGTTTAATCACTTGGACATGTCCTAACTGTCAATTTGTGGACAGGCTATTTTCTTCATGCATGCTTTGACACATACATTAAACCTCTTACTAGTCTCCTGATGAATCTAATTCCCATCAAACCTGTGACATAACCTATAACTATCACCAGCTTCTTTGTGGGAGTTTACGATCTTTGTGATATATGCCTTCTGAAATATACGTCTGTGGGCTTATGGTAAAATTAATAAAGCTGAAATTAAAACTGACAGCTCTGAAATGTTATGCTACCCTTAGCATATGGAATCACTACCATGAACACTTCTGGGGTTTGTTGCAAAATTATAGACAGTTACCCGACAGAGGGTAACTTCTGAACTGTGCTGCTAAATCTCGTTTGACAGGTTCTGGATTTGGTATAATTTTTCTATATCATTTGAGTGTTGCATGGACAATCCATTAGCTGTGATTCAGAAGACGTTTCAGGCCTGGATCCTTCACTGTTTCCCTCCAAGTCTGCCCTCTCGTCCCCACCAAGCCTCCTCTTTCCCTCCCTTCCCTCTGCATACACTCAATTTTATCTAAATATTTTAGGAGTTAGTTCATGGCTAGGGAATCCTTTATGAAGTATGACAAAACAAAACCCTCTTGTCTGCCTGCAAATCTGAGGGCACATATCAGAGTTTTACCAACTTATTTATCTTGCTGTTGATTTATTAAGTTTTTCTTTCCCATACCCAAATGTTTGCTCTCTTATTTCTTCTGTATGGCAGAAATGCAAATTGCAAGAATTTAGTCCCAGATCTTGTGTTCAGTGATCTAGCCTTTTATAAAATCGGTCTTGGTTCCACTTTATGAATAAATGTGTGTACACGCTTGCACAGAGACACACACAGGTACACACACACTGCCTAGAATGTGTTTACTTTCTTTAAATGGGTGCATTAATTTCTTTTTCTGGTGAATGAAGGGCCGCCAAACAGATGATAACTTTGTAAAGAATGACACTATCTCCACAAAAGACTTTTTCAGTTTGGTGAAAAATAGTTCAGAATTGGTTGCTTCAGTAACAAAGAAATAGTCATATATCATAATGATGTTAGAACTTTAGGATTCCATATACTGAAAACTCTGTGGGATTATTAATAGATGAAAATAGGGAAAGAGACCAGAAGAAAGTTATGTGCTTGGTTGCTCAGTCATGTCCAACTCTTTGTGACCTGTGGGCTGTAGCCTGCCAGGCTCGTCTGCCCATGGGATTCTCCAGGCAAGACTACTGTAGTGGGTTGCCATGCCCTCCTCCAGGGGATCTTCCCAACCCAGGGATCGAACCCAGGTCTCCAGCATTGCAAGTGGATTCTTTACCATCTGAGCCACCAGGGAAGCTCAGAAGGAATTGGAGGTACTTTAAATGTTTTCTTCCTCTTGTATATCAATTTTGCCTTGAAAATAGAGAAGTTATATCATATTATTCAAACAAAGTAAGTGAAAACAAATGCATATTGGCAAATTCAGTGTTTTAGATAGGAATATGACTCCTCTTTTAAAGTCATGGGCCTTTCCAAAATTCGTCTCTAATAAGGTAGACAATCGCTTCTGATACAGTTTAGGCTGAAGTTGCCTTTAACTACTTTTTAATAAGTAATGATTTCTAAATGATTTCTATCCCCACAGGGATCATCCTTTGATGTGACATTGTTTTTATAAATAGTAAGAGACCACAACAATGCTGAAGATGTTCTTGGTTACCTATTCCACAACCAATTCACTCTTCTTTCTTGGCAACTGGGATAGTATGAGTCTGATTAAATGCCCATGTTCTTTATTTCAGTTAAGAGTGAACCTGGCTTTCAACAGGAGTTTTGTAAGCAGAGGTTCAAGAGTCACATCTTGGGAAAAGTGTCCTTTTGTTACAGAAGGGATGGTGTCACTCCCCCACCGCTTTTCCCTTCTTACTGCCTTGAATGAGTTTGTGAGAGCTAATTTGTAGCAACCACCTTGTGATTATATGTGAGGCTTTAAGTATCTGGTAAGATACTAATGTTTTGAAGGAACTTGGACAGGTAAAAGTACCTCTGTATAACTCAAATTACTCATCAGTAACATATGGGAGTTTGGATAATAAGATCTCTAAGAGTCTACTTCATATCAAATACAAAATTGTTCTATCAAAGCAACAGCAGAAAAACATTATTTGTACTTGGCTTCTTAGAGGCAATCCTGAAAAAAATTTTATCCTCAAAAATGTTTAAACCAAAATATTTGAGAACTCCTCTACTTCTTAGTAAATGGTACATTCTGCTTTAGAATATTTCCTGGAGCATAGCAGGCACTCAATAAATATTTGTCAAATGAAAGAATAAATGAATGACTATCCACTTGAGATATTTTATATCCCAGGATCTAGAACATTAAGCACATGCTCCAATGATGTCAGTTTTTGTTTGACCCTTGCCATACATCACTAGTCCTTACAGAAGTCAGACACCATCGTCCAAGCATGTGGTCCTCCGCATCTGGGCTGATTCAGAACCGAAGGGGTTAATGAGGAGCCGGATGTCTCCATAGGACTTCTGTGAAGCACAGTGAAAACAGTACACAGCAAAAAGTGCAGTGCCAAAAAAAATCCCCTGAAGAGTAAACAAAACTTGGAACTGTGGCAAACAATAAATTGTCAATACCTTACAGAAGCAATGGATAATGAAAACTTATCATGCCTATAGTCAGTATCCTCTTTAAAAGAATTTACAGAGTCTATGAAATTAAATTCTGTGCACAGTTCTCTTAATTTGTCCTTAATTAAACAATACTCCATAAATGGTGCATTCAGTGACCAAATGTTCAGAGACAGCAAAATGGTGGGTCCCAAGCCATTAGGAATGAAATAAAGGCAATCCCTGGAGAGTCTGCAAGAATCTGGTCTCTCTAAGTGACAACTGATGGTTTAGGAAAGATAATTAACTTTGCAATTACAAACTTCAGCTCTCACCAATGCTGTTTTCCCCCAGTATAATCTTTTAAATGTTGGATTATTTCCTATAACATGAAATAGTTTACTTGGAAAGGGGAAAAGCAAACAAATATACCCTACCTTAGGCTGCTGAGTTCATCAGGAATTAAATCTTTATTGATTAATTTAATGAGTATTTTTATTTCTAATGGTAGATCAATATCCATTTAATGTGCTATGCTATGCAGATTCTCAACACTAAAATTTCAGCAGTAAATTTATACATATAACAAAACAATATTTAGATTTTACACAAAACCAGGAAAGATAGATCTTTTATTTTTTATTAGAAAATAAAAATGAAATTACTGTTTCATAAATTAAGAGCTAAAACTTTTAAAGAACCCTTATTCTGCTATAGATTTAGTAACTTCATACCATTCTTCCTGCTTAAGTGATTCTCTGAAAATCTCATTACTTTATTTATTATGGATTTTAAATTACCTGCATACTGGAATAATCTGGTTTTCTTCCTCTTCCCCCAAAGAATTCAGTCTAACCTAACTCTGTCTGGCCAACTTTTCTTAATGGCAACTGACAATATGCATTAGGCAAATGTTAATGGCAAATAAAAAGTGCTATTTTTCTGATTGTAGGAAGGACATCTTTATTGTGTCTATGCAGACAAAATAAATGCAAACTATGCAAATGCCATGGACTGGTTTTAGACTCCAAACACCCATCTTCTCCTCAACATTGCTCAGTTCATCAGATGACAGTACCCATCTCTGCTTTGCTTCATTTTCTGATTATTTATGTCTCTATAGAGTCATCCCTTGATGTCCAAGGGGGATTGGTTCCAGACCCCTTCAGATACCAAAATCTGGCAATGCTCAAGTTGTATATATATTTTATATATAAAATCTTACAGAAAAATCCAAACCAACTTTTTGGCCAACCCAGGAAATGGCATAATGGCACCCCACTCCAGTACTCTTGCCTGGAAAATCCCATGGATGGAGGAGCCTGGTAGGCTGAAGTCCATGGGGTTGCTAAGAGTCGGACACGACTGAGCGACTTCACTTTCACTTTTCACTTTCATGCATTGGAGAAGGAAATGGCAACCCACTCCAGTGTTCTTGCCTGGGGAATCCCAGGGACGGCGGAGACTGAGGTGACTTAGCAGTAGCAGTAGCAGTACGTATATCCTCTTGTATACTTTAAATCATCTCTAGATTACTTATACATCAAATACATTTATTTTATGTGAGTAACTGCTAGTGTGATGAATCTAAGTCTTGCTTGTGGAACTTTCCAGAATTTTTCCCTCAATATTTTCAATCAGTGGCTGCTTGAATCCACAAATGCGGAACCTGCAGAAACGGACGGCAGGTGCTGGCTGACTGTAGGTGGGCCGTTGTGTCAGTGTTCAGACGGGTCCTACTTTCACAGAAAATACACCAGGCAACTGTTGAAAGTTGACTCAGTCATGCAAATACCAGATTGTCTTTTGCCTACACTATGGGATTAAGATGAAGAATTAGAAGGTGTCAAAGCAAAAGATACACTGGGTTTGATTTGGTGCCTCAAAAATTCAGAGAAAAGTTGAGAGGCCGTGTCTCCCGTAATTAGGCATTTACACCATGTCCTTAGGTTTTATCAGAGACTCTCAGATGTCAGGGTTTCCTAAGTGGAGCTAGTGGTAAAGAACCCACCTGACAATGCAGGAGACACTGGAGATGCAGGTTCGATCCCTGGGTTGGGAAGATCCCCTGGAGGAGGGCATGGTAACCCACTCCAGTATTCTTGCCTAGAGAGTCCCATGGACGAGGAGTCTGGCAGACTACAGTCCATAGGGTCACAAAGAGCTGGACAGGACTGAAGTGACTTAGCATGCATGCACTCATGATGTTAAATGATCTTTATATGTTCTCTGATTTTTGTCAGGGTTTCTCTTTCTTCCTACCTCCCTTCCTTCTTTTCTTCCTTTCTCCTTCCATTCATTCATCAAATATTTATCAAGTTCATACTATGTGCTAAAAGTGCATGCTAGTACTGAGCCAGAATCTATGGGTACAGAGATAGACATGACACACTCGATAAAATTACCATTAATAGAAGTTGAAGCTCTTTGCTTGTGGATCCCATAGATATACAGCCACAGGGATCTTAGCTAAAGACAGGAATATGAGCTCTTCTATTCCTGGAGGTCTAGCTTCGACCCTGCCGCAGAAAGCCCAGACAACTTTCCACAGCCAAATCCGTGTCAGTACCCCCCTAGGGACACCTCCACCTCTCCCTAAAGAAAACAGTGATGGGAGCAAATTGACAGCAGGGCACTGACAGAGGCCCCTCCTCCCTGGGAGACAGCGCCTGTTTCCACCCTCATCAGCCGCCAGACTTTAAGGGTGCTCCGCCTCCAATGCCTTTAACCTCATTTTCCTCCCATTCACACCTGTACAGTAACCTGGCCTTGATCACACACACTGAACTCAGTCCTAATGGCCTCTGTACATCTCCCACTTGCCTACGTGTGACTTCTCTCTTCTCTTTGTCCTCTTTCCTTGACCAGCTTTTCACTTTGCATCACACCTCATCTTCCAGTTGGGTCTTTCCTTCCAGCCCTCTTACGGGTCACAGGGTTTGCATTCAGTCTCCCAGCTCTGACCTTCTGACATGTCAAGAATTGCCCAGGCTGAAGCCTCTCCCTCCCTCGGGGTCTCTCAGGATTCCTCAGCTGGCCTGGACCCCATCATCCCTGCTGAAGAAGGGGGATAAAGGAGCACATTCACTGTGAACCCCTAACTCAAATTTTTGGACAAGCGTAGCCGCTCCATGGCTTGTTTCTCTATACTTATTCCTCAACCCTCAAGTCTGAGATCTGCCGTTTCAAGGTGAACATGTCTACAGTTGTATTCTGATTACATTGCGCTCCATCTCTGAATCACGACTTAAATCCAGGGCTTTTTTCACTACACAGCACTATATTACTCATGGTCTGGGATGCATACTATTCATCTTAGTGTTTCCTTTATAGTACTATAGAACGTTGGTAGAGTACTTCTTGAAATTCATCCATCGGGTGCTGGATATCTCCTGGATATCAACGTGCATGTTGCACAATTTTCCACCAGTAAATATTTAGGAACCACCATCTTAACAAAACTTAAACAAGTTATCGTGACTGCAGGATCTCCCTGAGACTTAAACATGGTGATGAGCATGAAGTATTCGCAGAGGAAGAGAAAGGATATAGTCTTGAGTAGGAATCCCCTTTTTCCTAGAAGATCTTGAATAGCTAGTGCTAGTGCTCTGTGAACCACACGTTTAGTGAGATATCATCCTACAAAATCAAGGTTCATATTAAGAGTAAGTAAACGGCTTCCCTAATTTGTTCCTCCTTTATCCTCCCATTCCGTCCTATCTACTTTCTACACATTTCCTCTTACCATCTCTAAGTCAAGAGCTGCCCAGGTGGCACAGGGACAAAGAACCCGCCTGCCAGTGCAGGAGGCGCAAGCAATGCCTGTTCTGTCCCTGGGCTGCAGAGATCCCCTGACATATAAAATGGCAGCATATTCCTCTACTCTTGCCTGGAAAACTCCATGGTCAGAGGAGCCTGGCAGGCTACAGTCCACAGGGTTGCAAAGAGTTGACTATGACTGAGCAACTGAGGACAACGCTACGTTGAAGACTATGATATTCAAACATAACCTATGCTTTTCTGAACACCTGGGCCATTTCCCCTTTTTACCGCTCTCCCATCCAAACTTCTCCAGCTGATTTTATCCATCATTGAAAACTGCACCCCTCCCTCTCCCAAGAAATGTCTTAACCATAAAGCTTTGGCTTCTTGTTTAACTAAGTATGGCTCCCCTGTAGTCTCAGATTCTGTAAGTATAATGTTATGGCCTATATCTCAATCTGTTACATATCTGTTACATATCTGTTACATACTGTGGGTAATGGGAACACCTTTCCAAGATCAGTTTACAAATTCATTAAAGAATGCTGTTACCCGTTGAGTTCTCACCATGAACTATGACAGCCAGTCTTAGAGGCATTTCATTCATTCACCCTCTCATAATCCTTCTTTCCTCGATCCATAACACTTAGTGAGCACCAAAGCTTGTTCCAGAGCCAGGCATTGGAAATAGAATGGTAAATGAGGTAGACAAAGCACATTCCCTCATAGAATGTATATTCTAGTGGAGGAACATAGATCATAAACATGAAAGGAATAAATAAGATGATTTACAAGGCGATAGTTGATATGTAGAAAATAAAACAGAGTAATGGGACAGAGGATAGTAACTTGAGATGGTATGAGTGCATTAAGTTAAAGTGGTCAAGAGCTTTTGTATATTCCAGTTCATTTCATCCTCAGAATAATATTCTGAGCTACTTCTTACTGTTATCAATTTGTGTGTGCTCAGTAGCTTGAGCCGTGTCCAACTCTTTGTGATCCCATGAACTGTAGCCCACCAGGCTCCTCTGCCCATGGAATTTTCCAAGCAAGAATACCAGAGTGGGGTGCCATTTCCTCCTCTAGGGGTTCTTCCTGACCCAGGGATGGAAACAGTAGCTATTGCACCTCCTGCATTGGCAAGTGGATTCTTTATCACTAGTGCCCCCTGGGAAGCCTTATTATCAGCTTACACATGAGCAAATTGAAGTTAAGTTTCATAGATTGACCAAGGTCATTTAGATCTTAAGTATTAGGACAGGGTTAATGTCTATGATCGCATAGGTTGTACACTGCAAAACTCTCAAGAGAGGTATTCGTGTCATAGTCTACAAGAATGGTCTATTAGGTGGGATTTGATAGAACCACTAAGAGGGATGTGGGATAAGGTATCTGGTAAGAGATTGGATCATGCATAATTATGAGAGCTGATAAAGAATCTCTGCAGAGTTGTCTCTTTGTCTGGTGTGGGAGGGAAGTCAATATATGTGACCAGGGCTCACAGTCCTAAGAAAATATTATGTAAGTGGAGGACAAATTGGAATCCCAAGGAAAACGTGGGTCCCCCAACCACAAACTGGATCCCACAAGGACAAATTGGAACCCGTGTCTGTGTCTCCCTGCCCCTAGTCTTGATAAAGCGGGCAAAGTGAAGGAGGAACTGGTGCCCTTCCCCATGAGGCTGTAGAGCTCCTGGACCATATCTTGAAGAAGCTGAAGGAGGAGATGGCAGGGATGGGGCACTGTGGCCTGGCTGCTGCTGATGCCCTTGAGGTGAGCCCTGAGGTCAGTGATGATGGCACAGGATACAACAACGTGTGTGTGACAGCTACTGCTTCCAAATCTTGCACAGATTTCTCCTGTGCCCATCCCTTGCTGGAATTATACAAGGAACAGAATTACTGGAAATCTAGGTCAAGTTTAGCTAAAAGACACAGTGGCCCTGGGGTCTGCAATCAATGCAAACTGTGCACAGCCACACCTCGCATCCTTTGCAGCAGAGGTGGGCTTTCATCTAGACTATGGGACTCCAAAAGTTGCAGGATTTTGACAGCATATAATTATCTCCATCATATGAGATGCAGTATGTCTCATATTCATCCATCTCATAATACCTACCACAGAAAGTAAGTGCTTACTAAATATTTAGTAAATAAATAATTCACATGGCATTGCATAAGCCTGAGCTGAAAGTAACTACAGACAAAAAAATATTCTTACTTTCTCTCAATTGCCTGGACTGCAGCAAAGCACCCAGGTAACTAGAGACAAAAAAAATATTCTTACATTCTCTCAACTGCCTGGACTGCAGCAAAGCACACAGGCTGGGACCGGAGAAAAATAGAATGATGGATTTGTCACTGAAACACTTTGCTTTCAGGACAGCAGGGCTAAGTTTCCCATTTCTAAGTGTAAGCATTTATGTTCTGGCATTGCCGGACCAGCATCACCTGGAGACAGAAGCATAAGAATGAACCTGGACACTAGTTAGAAATTAACATTCTCTATTACTCCGCTATAAAAAAGAACACATTTGAAGTCAGTTCTAATGAGGTGGGTGAAAGTTGAGCCCATTATACACAGTGAAGTAGGTCAGAAAGAAAAACACCAATACAGTATATTATCACATATGTATGGAATTTAGAAAGATGGTAACAATGATCGTATATGCAAGACAGCAAAAGAGACACAGATGTAAAGAACAGACTTTTGGACTCTAGGGGAGAAGGTGAGGGTGGGATGATTTGAGAGAATAGCATTGAAATATGTACATCACCATATGTGAAATAGAGACCAGTCCAATTTCGATGCATGAAGCAGGGCACCCAAAGCTGGTGCTCTGGGACAACCCAGAGGGATGGGGTGGGGAGGGAGGTGGGAGGGGGGTTCCGGATGGGGGACACATGTGCACCTGTGGCTGATTCATGTCCGTGTGTGGCCAAAACCACAATATTGTAAAGTAATTAGCCTTCAATTAAAATAAATAAATACATTTTTTTAAAAAAGAAAGAAAGTCCCCCCCCCCAAAAAAATTAACATGCTCATGTTTCACTCCAGATTCACTGAATTAGAAATTCTGGGGATGGGTCCCAGCAATCTGTGTTCAAAAAAGTTCCCCCCACCCCCCCGCCCCAGCCAGCTCAACTCCAGGTGATTTTGATGCATGCTTAAATTTGAGAATCACTGATCCAGAAATGTGAATTCCTGGGCAAGTGAGTAAAAGGAGAAGCGGACGCAGGTCTCATTTGGTGAATCTACACATTCGGTGAGTTTACGAAATAATACGAGAAACTGCAGAGTTGCAATCTAGATAACTCAGGTTAGGGAGGCCGAAGTGGGAAAGGCACACAGCAGCCAGTGGCAGCAAGTGATCTTTGGAACAAGTGACCCCATGAAGTTGCAAATAAGAGACAGTGTCACTCGGAGGCAGCCTAGGGGATTTCTCCAGTGGTGTAGGGCCAGACCTGTCCACAGATGCTCCTGGTTGCTGACTTCCTGTTATGGGGCAATCTCTGGCGAAACTGAAGCATGACATCGTGGGTTCCCACCCCGTCACTCACACTCTCCTGTAAGGTTCATGAAACAGCAATACAGCTGAATTGCCATCTCAAGCTCACGTGTGATCATGTCTCTCCTTGGGAATATCTGTGTCTGTTCATAGGAAAGCCAGTCCTTGTGGATTCAGTCATTATAAAGGCCTGGAGGTGACGTGATTCCGATGAGGGCTGGTGTTCTCACCTGCTTTCCCTCCGTCTGTCTCCAGCTCCTCTTCAGTACTGTTCAAATTTCACGAGCTCTAGATTCCTGCTCCATTTCCTCTGCACAGCCGTGCACTTAGCTTTCGAGCGCAAAGCATGATATTATGGGGGAATAATATTCTAAAATGTGAATCACTGTGGAGGTTTTCCACCTTCTCTGCTCCTCTCCACTGTGATCAAAACTGAAGATCTAATTCTCTGCGGCTTTTCTGTCCCTCTACGCTAAGACTTTAGCAGACTTCAGCAAATATATCAAACGGCTGAAGAATAGGACTGAACTGTAAGCAAGTTGTCAGTGAAACACATAAGGGGGAAGAAATGGAATTTTGGCCAAGGATGGGAGAATCAAGGGGAAGAGCACGGGCAGACTCGAGCAGAGTCTCCATACAGCCTGGGGGGCAAAGGAGCTCAGGGAGAAAACGGCGTGTCAGGCATGTCTAAGCCTATAGGAGCAGAGGAGGCTTCAAAGAAGGGTGCTACGCCCTGGACCTGAAAAAGATGAAGCAGAGAGCTTCAGGGACAGTGCTGACCTCTGCATAACTCTGTGGACAAACGGCCCGTGACTCGTCCCATAGCACCTTTTCGAAGCACCTTGTCACTGTGAAACACCAATACTTTGGCCACCTGATGGGAAGAACTGACTCATTTGAAGAGACCCTGATGCTGGGAAAGATTGAAGGCGGGAGGAGAAGGGGACGACAGAGGATGAGATAGTTGGATGGCATCACCGACTCAATGGACATGAGTTTGAGTAGACTCCGGCAGTTGGTGACGGACAGGGAAGCCTGGCGTGCTGCAGTCCATGGGGTCGCAAAGAGTCGGACACGACTGAGTGACTGAACTGAACTGTCACTGTGTTAAATTTGAGAAGTGGAACATGGAATATAGATATGGTCAAATTTTCCTCTGAAGCTACGAAATGGGTTGATTTATGGAAAAAAAAAATAGTAGTGTTTCTTGCATAATAATTGTATGAAATTAATGCTTTCTTAAGTCTGCAGTTTTTTTTCTCACTATGATTATATCTTTTCAATTACTTTATTTTGATAAATAATGTGCCATATACAGAAAACCTTTTTTCTGGAAATAACTTAAACATTGCTAGCTTGGCTGCTTTTAGAGTTCAGTTGCTAGTGACGTGGGGGGGGGGGGGGAAAGAGGCAGATTTAATCAAACACCAGATTTAGTCATTCTAACTTGGCACCTGAATTCTAAACTGGAAAGGCAGGATAGCAGTGCCTCTGCAGTGGTCTCACTTGGTAGGCGCGCCTCCTTAGACTAGGAGAGTCAGGTGAGTGTAGATCACTACAGACACAGAATGCAGTGAAGGATGATATTCCAGATAAATGAGATGAAGTCCAATCCACTAGAAAGAGAGAAGGAAGTGATTACATTTGTGTATTAGGGGATGTATCAGTCAAGCTCCCGACACAGAACAGATGGGCCATTTAAAATAGAATAAATCTAGGAGGAAGATTTTGTAACAAAAGTGTAGATGTAAAGAAATACAGAGCAACAAGACCTCACCCAGGACATACAGGAAGCTGAGCTGTTCTCATCCAAAATCCAAAGGAGGGGGAAAGGTATGCGGGGTGGGGGGAATATTTGTGTACAGTCAGGGGCCTTGCGAGGAAGAGTGCTGTTCATCTGAGACAAAGCCAGGCACGAGGTCACAGGAAGGGTCTCGCCCCTCGCCCCGCTAACGCTTTCCCGTCTTCTCTCAGAGTTCCCACAGGCTGAACCCAGACTGAGGTCACGAGACCCTAGGGCCCAGTTGAGGTAGTCCATACTCATTTGCCATGAAACCAAAGAAATTTAAACTTTCACTTCAGTTCAGTTCAGTCACTCAGTCATGTGCGACTCTGCGACCACATGGGCTGCAGCACGCCAGGCCTCCCTGTCCATCAACAACCCCCGGAGTTTGCCCAAACTCATGTCCATTGAGTCGGTGATGCCATCCAACCATCTCGTCCTCTGTCGTCCCCTTCTCCCACCTTCAATCTTTCCCAGCATCAGGGTCTTTTCAAATAAGTCAGCTCTTCGCATCAGGTGGCCAAAGTATTGGAGTTTCAGTTTCAGCATCAGTCCTTCCAATGAACACCCAGGACTGATCTCCTTTAGGATGGACTGGTTGGATCTCCTTGTCATCCAAGGGACTCTCAAGAGTCTTTTCCAACACCACAGTTCAAAACCATCAATTCTTTGGCACTCAGCTTTCTTTATAGTCCAACTCTCACATCCATACATGATCACTGGAAAAACCAAGCCATGACTAGATGGACCTTTGTTGACAAAGTAATGTCTCTGCTTTTTAATGTGATGTCTAGGTTGGTCATAACTTTCCTTCCAAGGAGTAAGCGTCTTTTAGTTTCATGGCTGCAATCACCATCAGCAGTGATTTTGGAGACCAGAAAAATAAAGTCAGCCACTGTTTCCCCATCTATTTGCCATGAAGTGATGGGACTGGATGCCATGATCTTAGTTTTCTGAATGTTGAGCTTTAAGCCAACTTTTTCAGTCTCCTCTTCACTTTTATCAAGAGGCTCTTTAGTTCTTCTTCACTTTCTGCCATAAGGGTGGTGTCATCTGCATATCTGAAGTTATTGATATTGCTCCTGGCAATCTTGATTCCAGCTTGTGCTTCCTCCAGTCCAGGGTTTCTCATTATGTATTCTGCATATAAGTTCAATAAGTACAGTGACAATATACAGCCTTGACGCACTCCTTTTCCTATTTGGAACCAAATTCAGACTGAAATTGAAGAAAGTGGAGAAAACCACTAGACCATTCAGGTATGACCTAAATCATATCCCTTATGACAATACAGTGGAAGTGAGAAATAGATTTAAGGGACTAGATGTTATAGACATGGTGCCTGATGAACTATGCACGGAGGTTCGTGACATTGTACAGGAGACAGGGATCAAGACCATCACCAAGAAAAAGAAATGCAGAAAAGCAAAATGGCTGTCTGAGGAGGCCTTACAAATAGCTGTGAAAAGAAAGGAAGCGAAAAGCAAAGGAGAAAAGGAAAGATATACCCATTTGAATGCAGAATTCCAAAGAATAGGAGAGATAAGAAAGCCTTCCTCAGCGATCAATGCAAAGAAATAGAGGAAAACAATAGAATGCAAAAGACTAGAGATCTCTTCAAGAAAATTAGAGATACCAAGGGAACATTTCATGCAAAGATGGGCTCACTAAAGAACAGAAATGGTAGGGACCTAACAGAAGCAGAAGATATTAAGAAGAGGTGGCAAGAATACACAGAAGAACTGTACAAAAAAGATCTTCACGACCCAGATAATCACGATGCTGTGGTCACTCACCTAGAGCCAGACATCCTGGAATGTGAAGTCAAGTGGGTCTTAGGAAGCATCATTACAAACAAAGCTAGTGGGGGTGATGGAATTCCAGTTGAACTGTTTCAAATCCTGAAAGATGATGCTGTGAAAGTGCTGCACTCAATATCCCAGCAATTTGGAAAACTCAGCAGTGGCCACAGGACTGGAAAAGGTCAGAACCCCATGAACAGTATGAAAAGGCAAAAGGATAGGACACTTAAAGATGAACTCCCCAGGTTGGTAGGTGCCCAATAAGGGAGTACCCAGATTATATAAGCTTTGGACGCCACAAAACCTGGACTCAATTTTTATCCTGGGCTTCCTTGGTGGCTCAGATGGTATTGAATCTACCTGCAATGCAGGAGACCTGGGTTGGATCCCCGGTTTGGGAAGATCTCCTGGAGAAGGAAATGGCAACCCATTCCAGTATTCTGTCCCAGAGAATCCCATGGACAGCGGAGCCCAGCGGGCTACAGTCCATGGGCCTCAAAGAGTCGGACATGATTGAGCAGCTAACAACTTTTTCCTCTTTTTCTCTCTTTATCCCAAGATCTTTCATAACCTCCAAGCTCAGTTACTCAACCTAGATAGATATGATATCTTTATATCCTAATTTACTCCTAACATGCTTTCAAATGCATTGTGCTTAAAAAAAAAAAAAAAAAGATAGCCACTAAAAATAAGCTCCAAGGAAGGAATAACAAACAAAAAGAACAAACCACTTGGAGAGTCCTTGAGCATAGAGTGTTCTAGACCCAGTGGGATTCCAAAATGAGAACAAGAAGCCTTCTCTAATCTGCACCAAATGGTAATGTTTACATTTTATATTTATTTATTTTGTATGACAGCTCCTGTTTCAGGTGAATTACCTCGGGGAGAAAGTCCATTGCTAATGCTCCTTGTCTCCAACCATTCTTTTTTTTTTTTCCAGATTGTGAAACCTCAGTTGCTTTGGAGGAAGATGGAACAAAATTAAAACTATGTTCATTAACTTATCTAAATGCAAGCATCCTGCCTTACTGTGTGCCTTCATTGGGAGTGAGCAGGAACAGATCCCAGAATTTGTCTCATTAATTGGTAGAGGAGTCACGCACCTCCTTGGTACACCTTGGCATGGTGGAGGAGCTGGGTCTTATGACCCAGTTGGCCACGCTTCTAGGGGCTTCCTGTGTCTATAATTTATACATCTGCCTGCAGCATGGGCCCTACTCCTGCCTGTCATTAAAATAACTGTCTTCAGGCATCACAAGTGTGTGCTCAAACTTAAATCCTATTTTAGAAGAAGAGCTCATATCTCTCAAAACACTCCACTGGGAGTTAGGCAAGGTAGCTAGATTATCTCAGAAAAAGGAAGCCCATTTGGTTCTGTTTGCTTTGTTTTGCTGCGCTGGGCAGGAACATCCTGGCACTTCTCTGGGCCATGTTGACTAATGAGAAGCTGTAGAGTTTGTGCACAGGACCTGATGTTTTGTTTGGCAAACGCTGCCTGTGACTTTGGCCTGGGATTTTGGTGGTCGACTTTTCCCCTCAAGCTCCCGAAGGAGGGGGCTCTCCCTGAGACTCAAGCTGCACTCCACCCCTCACTCATTCTTCCCCAGGGAAGGAGAACTCATCTGATCCGTGAACTTGGGGGGAAGACCTGGGTGCTCTTGGAGCAGCACCTTTCTCCTCCTCTCTTTTCTAAAATTTATTGTATTGAATTATAGCTCATTTATAATGTTAGGGTAATTTATACTATATAGCAAAGTGATCCAGTTGTGCATATAAATACATTCTTTTTCATATTCTTTTTCATTATGGTTTATTACAAGATATTGAGCATAGCTCCCTGTGCTACACAGTAGGACCCTGTTGTTCATCCATTACACACATAATAGTTTGCATCTGCTAATTCCAAACTCCTAACTCATCCCTCCTTGCCTCCTTCCCCTCCTGCCCCCCTGGCAACCACCAGTCTGTTCTCTGTGTCCGTGAGTCTGATTCTGTTTGATAGACATGTTCATTTGTGTCATATTTTAGATTCCACAGATAAGTGATATCATATGATATTTGTCATTCTCTTTTTTAGTTACTTCACTAGTACGACAATCTATAGGTCCATCCATGATGCTGCAGAAGGCATTATTTTTGTTCTTTTTTATGGCTGAGTGATATTCTACTGTCTATTTGTATCACATCTCCTTTATTCCTCTGTTGATGGGCATTTAGGCTGCTTCCTTGTCTTAGCTATTGTAAATAGTCCTGCAATGGATATTAGGATGCATGTATCTTTTTGAATTATAGCTTTCTCTGTGTATATGCCCAGGAATGGGATTGCTGGATCGTATAGCAGCTCTAGTTCTAGGCTTTTGAGGAACCTCCCTACTGCTCTCCGTAGTGGCTGCACCAGTTCACATTCCCGCCAGTGCAGAGGCCCTCCTGATCTCTTTTGCATCCTAGGCTGCAGTAGGTACCTGTTCTGTCTGCTCTCTACCCTGCCATTAATGGCCCTGGGTCAGAGTGATTGTCTGCCCCTACTGATGGCTGGTCGTGTGAGGCTGGAATTGTCCCATAAGGACAGGCTGCCGACAATTCCTCCTCTTCCTGCCTGCCTATTTTCTCAACAAGAAGTGGAAGTTATTTCCTAACCCCTGAAGTTCAGGCTGGCCCTCTGACGTGTTTACACAAGAGAATGAAGAGAAAGTTAATTTACTTATTTTTCCTTTATCCACTCATTATTATGGGGTTCTATCTAAGAACAACTTGCCTATTTTGCCCATGATACATAGCTTTATATGTTAGTCCTCAGAGGGTGGAACCTTGGAAATACACACAGTCACCCCGCTTTCATCTTCTCTCCATCACCTCTAGGTTAACTGCAATTAGCCAGGCATCCCTGATGATCTCTTTCTGATTCCCCTGATAAGCTCCTGGCTGGTCTCTGAGTTGGTAATACACCCAGTTGTTGAGTGTGTGTTAGTCACTTAGTCATGTCCGACTCTTTGTGACCCCATGGACTCTGGCCTGCCAAGCTCCTCTATTCATGGAATTTTCCAGGCAAGAATACTGGAGTGGGTTGCCTTTCTTGTTAGTCTTCACTAGTGGCTAGTCATCTGCTCTACTGTTTTTAACCATGTCCCAGGCATAATCTACTACCTACTAAATGGAATCCTTGCCAGGGAAACTTTCTCCTCCCTTTGAATTGCTTATCACCACAATCTCCGTTGTATTTGACAGTTCCCCCCAACCCCCACAGTCCTATCTATTTGAGGTTGAACTTCCCTATGCTCAGTTCTGAGTATTCATTGGAAGGACTGAAGCTGAAGCTCCAATGCTTTGGCCAACTGATGCAAAGAACTGACTCATTGGAAAAGACCCTGAAGCTGGGAAAGATTGAGGGCAGGAGGAGAAGGGGACAACAGAGGATGAGATGGTTGGATGGCATCACCGACTCAATGAACATGAGTTTGGGTAAACTCCGGGAGTTGGTGATGGACAGGGAGGCCTGGCTGCTGCAGTCTATGGGGTCACAAAGAGTCGGGCATGACTGAGCGACTGAACTGACTGACTGACTGATGCTCTGTTCCAAATAGAGGTGGTCTCCTTACAGAGGGCTATGGTGCACTCTCACATCCGTCCTTTCTCCCTGGGAAGACCCTCAGGGTCATTGCTCTGGAGCTGGAGCATGAGTGGTGGCCGGCTTCTCTCAGAACAACACCCTTGCGCCTGGAGTGGAGCACCACATCCAGAAGGTAGTCCTACGAATGAGCTGAGATGAGGGCAGTAAGCATCTGATATTCTTGACCTCAAAACCTTGGATAGAGCTCCCACCATACAAGTGGGCTGTGGGTGAAAGAAGCTCCAAGCCCTGGGCCACACTGGAATAGAAATTCTGCAGTGGGAACATGGGAGAGGAGAAAGGCCAGTAACCTGTCTCTCCAAGAAGAAACCTTGGCCCTAGACTGAGCACCTGGAGGAGACAACGCCCTGAAAGGCTTCTACTTCCACCAGCAGCAGAGCTTCCTCACTCTAAACCAGGGTCAGAAAGGGAGTAAATCTGCTTGTAGTTTGAATGCCACAGACTCTCACTATTCTTACGAAGACTTGGTAAAATTTTAAAAATAAACGTCTCTTCATTTGTTGCATGCCCTTAGGTTAATTTCCAAAGACTTTAAAAATATTTTTCTTAATGCAATTTTCACCAGTTATGGTTACTTTTGTGGAGGAAAGCATCTGCAGAGTTTCTGACACTGACATTCCAACTCAGTAATGGGTTTGTGTTCAGTTCATTACAAGTTCAAAAATCTTCCAGTTCAGTTCAGTTCAGTCACTCAGTTGTGTCTGACTCTTTGCAACCCCATGAACCGCAGCACACCAGGCCTCCCTGTCCATCACCAACTCCCGGAGTTTACCCAAACTCATGTCCATCAAGTCAGTGATGCCATCCAGCCATCTCATCCTCTGTCGTCCCCTTCTCCTCCTGCACTCAATCTTTCCCAGCATCAGGGTCTTTTCCAACGAGTCAAATCTTCGCATGAGGTGGCCCAAGTATTGGAGTTTCAGCTTCAGCATCAGTACTTACAATGAACACTCAGGACTAGTCTCCTTTAGGATGGACTGGTTGGATCTCCTTGCAGTCCAAGGGACTCTCAAGAGTCTTCTCCAACACCACAGTTCAAAACATCAATTATTCGGTGCTCAGCTTTCTTCACAGAGAATTTCCAAAGACTTTAAATATATTTTTCTTAATGCAATTTTCACCAGTTATGGTTACTTTTGTGGAGGAAAGCATCTGCAGAGTTCCTGATACTGCCATTCCAACTCAGTAATGGATTTGTGTTCAGTTCATTATAAGCTCAAAAATCTTCCAGAGTCTTGTTCAAAATGGGAATTTTTCATGTTTGTAAACAAATCTGAATAGAAATATATTAGCTTATTTTTCTTCCTATTTGTATAATGAGTCAGAGTCGAGGGTATGAAATCTTCAAAATCAAGAATGGAAACTGACCAATGCAAATTGGGGAATATCTATAAATATTTAGAAGAAAAATACCATTATCCTCACAGAAATGATCATGTAATTAATACTGCTAATGTAAAACCACAAAAAACTGAGTAATCTTGTGGTCCAGTCTAAATCTGAGGTACAGTTTAAAAATTAGTCCAATGTTTAATTTAAACTGAAATTTGTTTTTTAAAGTCTTCTGTAAATGTGATAAAAGGATGCCATTTGATATCATTATGTTTTTAAGTTCTTATACCTTGACAATTCTTTCTTTCATGTAAGTCAGATTGTAAGTCTTCTATTCTCTCTAAAAGCTCATTGAATTCCATCCCCCACCCTCCAGGAAACAACCCACAGGGGCTTTTGTCTTCTCTATTTTTTTTTTTAACTATTTGTATACAGTCCTTTCTCTTCCACCATTAACCTGCTGCTTTTTCCAATGTCAATCACTCAAGCAATTGTCAGTGACTTGCTGTTCTCAAATGCAGTTATTTTCATGATTCTCTACAAGAAAGAGTCAGGATCCAAGTTGGCAGACACAGATTTCTCCTTAATATTGTAAAGGGATAAGAGGTTTTGGATACCTAGGCGTTAATTTTATGTTTCCTGTTCACTAGAAAAAAAAATGTGTCGCTATCGAAATCCTTCTGAAGCGGAAAAAATGTCAATCATGGGAATGGTGGACTTTCGTCAACATACAGTGTTGGCAAAAAAACATTATCTTGTTTTAAATTGCTTATTTTATGCTCAACCACTTTGAGAAAACTAAGGCATTTTAGCAGACATTTTAATAATATCTATTTTGTAAAACTTAAATTATATAGCTAGCATAAAATCCACTTCTTTAATAGGTATTAACTAATGTGGTTTTACTTCTATTCTCTGCCTACTCTTGGGGAGTAGAATTTATAAATACAAAGAATGGAGAGTGTCACACCCTTTCTCAAGGCTTCTACTGGCTCCTTTGGATGTGCCTGAAGATACTAAAATATGCTTAGAATGCTGGCAATGATTTTCTAGGAATTAGCAGTTGAAGAAAGAATCTCTGACAGTGGCTTAGGGTTATTCACTAACATATTTACTGTACAGATGTACATTGGTAGAATTCAAGCAAGAACTGATACAGTGTCCCACATTTGCATTAATTAACACAACCCTGGCAAGTGACACTGTGGATAATTTTAAAAATATTTTTAACTCACTATTGTTTATGTCGACCTCTTGAAAATATAATATGGAAATATTTTCCTCACCAAAATAGTTTTCCTTCTGTTTTATGAGCCTTCTGTCTTCTCATTGGAGGTTTTCTCCTGTTTTCTATCTTATAGAGTTAAAAATTGAGTAGAGAATGATTAAAGATAGACAAGTAGATAAATAGACTTATTTTGATGTTCCAAGGCACAAAGTTCATATAAAATACTAGAATCTAGAGGTAAGCACACTTGAATTGGAGAATGTCTGTTCTTAAAATGTACATAGAATGGCATTTGCTGGGAAAGTGAGTCTGGACTCTACAGGGCTATGAGAACATTCTACCATCTGCAGACACATTCTGTGTCATTATCACAACTACCATTTCTAGCACATCATTGCCGCCACCACCACTGCCCCCAACTCCTTCTCTCACTAAGAAGGGTTACTGAGTAAGGAGGACTCAAGGGATGCATTTTATCAAACGCACAGTCTGTGTCTAGCTAACGTGGGGCTGTGGCAATTTTCTGGGTAAACTCCATTAATGATAACAATCAAACATGTATCCATCCTTTTAACGTAGGAAGGATCCTGGCTTGACTTTGATCCTTGGCAATAGGTAGTGCGAGTGGGGAAGACATTGGTAGCTTTAAACCACTGAGAGTTCCCAGTTACTTGTTGCTGTAGCAGTACTTGGCCTTTCCTGACTAAGGCGGAATCTTTACATTCAGTCATGCCAGGTACAGATAAATGTTGAGTAAGTGCTTAAATCAACAAACTGTTTTTGAGTGCCTGTTATGGGGGAGAAGGAGTTGCACATTGGTGATGCAAAGATAAAAATATGGTAGCTGACCTCAAAGAACTCACAGAGCAATGAGAAAGGGAGAGAGGGAGAGAAGAGACAAAGGGAACATCGTGTAGTTGATGCTCTGATAAAGGCAAGCACGGCAGAATATTGTGGGGGAACAAGAAGGAGGTGGGCTTAACACTTCTGATGACATTTAATGAGCGGTTACCTCGAAAGGAGGCGGAAGCAGCATGAACACGAGTACCAATCGCAGCAGCGTCAGAGTGAAGGGCAAGTTTCAGTGTATGGAAGGGCGCTAGCGGTTGGGAAGGAAAGACATGAAGGGTCAGGCAAAGGCCAGAGCACGGATGGCTGTGCCATGTGCGGTTGCGTTTTCCCTTAAAGGCAGTGGGAAATCAGGTTGTAGTTTTAAAATGGAGAAGAATGTAATAGTTTTCAGTTTAGAAGGTCGCACTCGCCCTGCAGCGGTCGCTCTTGAGCCGGCTCCGCAGCCCGCAGCCCACCTGACTTCACCGCCCCTCCGATGACCTGCTCTGCGCCTCGCTGCCCGCTTACCACCCCAGGTGAGCACCGGAGTGTTTACACTTTTCCGCCTCACAACTTTTTCTAAACCGTGCAAGGCACAAGAGAGTTACACTGAAACCGAGCAGGGCCCTGCGGGTCTCTTGGCCGTGAGAGCTGTGCCGAGTCCCCCGTTTCTTGACTTCCCCTTCATTCCAAAAGGCAGGTTGAAACAGTTATTGATGAGAGAAGAGGGTGGATGTGGAGACAAGGGGGGGATATCCCCAAAACAATAGTGCAGCCCTAGAGCAGGGCCCTAGTTCCACTCAAGAGATGCAGATGACAATATTTTTGAGCTCTTCCGCTGAATTCAAACCCCAACAACTGGAAGATGTCAACTACTTGATGAAGCATTCTTCACTCCAGAGAGAATGTCACAGTTTGATAACCCTGAGAGCCAGAGAAGCTCATCAGGAGACCATCTGAAGCCAGATTAAAGGGGTGCAGGCCCTGCACACACCCCAATCCTTATCAGCAACCCCACCCTTGAACCATTGCTATAAAACTCCTCACCAACTCCCCCTTAATTGAGACACACAATTTTTAAGGGACAAGTCCACTGTGGCCCTCTTTGCCTAGCAAAGCAATAAAGCTATTCATTTTTGCTTCACCTAAAATTCTGTCTTCAAGATTTAACCTGGCAGCAGGCACCACAGACATAGGCATAACTAAAGACACAAATGATATGGATCTAACAGAAGTAGAAGATATTAAGAAGAGGTGACAAGAATACACGGAAGAACTATACAAAAACGATCTTCATGACACAGATAACCACAATGGTGTGATCACTCACCTACAGCTAGACATCCTGGAATGAGAAGTCAAGTGGGCATTAGGAAGCATCACTATGAACAAAGCTAGCAGAGGTGATGGAATTCCAGCTGAGCTATTTCAAACCCTAAATGATGATGATGTTAAAGTGCTTCACTCAATATGCCAGCAAATTTGGGAAACTCAGCAGTGGCCACAGGACTCACAGTGTTGATTCCAATCCAATGCCAAAGAATGCTCAATATGCTCTCATATTTCATATGCTAGCAAAGTAATCCTCAAAATCCTTCAAGCTAGGCTTCAACAGTATGTGAATCAAGAACTTTCAGATGTACAAGCTGGATTTAGAAAAGGCAGAGGAACCAGAGATCAAATTGCCAACATCTGTTGGATCATAGAAAAAGCAAGAGAATTCCAGAAAAACATCTACTTCTACTTTATTGACTATGCTAAAGCCTTTGACTGTGTGGATCACAACAAACTGGGAAAATTCTTAAAGAGATGGGAATACCAGACCATCTTTTCTGCCTCCCAAGAAACCTGTATGTGGGTCAAGAAGCAACAGTTAGAACCAGATATGAAATAGTGGACTGGTTCAAACTTGGGAAAGGAGAACATCAAGTCTGTATATTCTCACCCTGCTTATTTAAATTATATGCAGAGTACATCATGAGAAATGCCAGAGTGGATGACTCACAAGCTGAAATCAAGCTTGCCAGGAGAAATATCAATAACCTCAGATATGCAAATGACACCACTCTTACGGCAGAAAGGAAGAGGCATTAAAGAACTTCTTGATGAAGGTGAAAAAGGAGAGTAAAAAAGATGGTTTAAAACTCGATATTCAAAAAACAAAGATCATGGCATCTGGCCCCATCACTTTATGGCAAATAGATGGGGAAACAGTGGAAGCAGTGCAAGATTTTATTTTCTTGGGCTCCAAAATCACTGGAGATGGTGACTGCAGCCATGAAATTAAAAGACACTTGCTCCTTGGAAGGAAAGCTATGACCAACCTAGACAGCATATTAAAAAGCAGAGACATTACTTTGCCTACAAAGGTCCATCTAGTCAAGGCTATGGTTTTCCCAGTAGTCATGTATGGATGTGAGAGTTGGACAATAAAAACGGCTGTCCAACAAAAAATTGATGCTTTTGAACTGTGGTGTTGGAGAAGAATCTTGAGAGTCCCTTGGACTGCAAGGAGATCCAACCAGTCCATCCTAAAGGAAATCATCTCTGAATATTTATTGGAAGGACTGATGCTGAAGCTGAAACTCCAATACTTTGGTCACCTGATGCAAAGAGCCAACTAACTGAGAAAGACTCTGATGCTGGGAAAGATTGAGGGGGAGGAAAAGGAGACAACAGAGGATGAGATGGTTGGATGGCATCACCGACTTAATGGACATGAGTTTGAACAAACTCTGGGAGTTGGTGATGGACAGGGAGCCTAGTGTGCAGCAGCCCATGGGGTCGCAAAGAGTCAAACACAACTGAGCAATGAAACAACAAAAACAACACAGAGGCTGAGTTTTTGGCATCAATATCCATTGTGCTGACTGTATAGAGCTTCTCCATCTTTGGCTGCAAAGAATATAATCAATCTGATTTTGGTGTTGACCATCTGATGATGTCCATGTGCAGAGTCTTCTCTTCTGTTGTTGGAAGAGGGTGTTTGCTATGACCAGTGCGTTCTCTTGGGAAAACTCTATTAGACTTTGCCCTGCTTCATTCTGTACTCCAAGGACAAATTTGCCTCTTGTGCCAGGTGTTTCCTGATTTCCTACTTTTGCATTCCAGTCCCCTATAATGAAAAGGACATCTTTTTGGGGTGTCAGTTCTAAAAGGTCTTTTAGGTCTTCAAAGAACTGTTCGAGTTCAGCTTCTTCAGCGTTACCGGTTGGAGCATAGGCTTGGATTGCTGTGATATTGAATGGTTTGCCTTGGAAACGAACAAAGATCATTCTGTCATTTTTGAGACTGCATCCAAGTACTGCATTTTGGACTCTTTTGTTGACCATGATGGCTACTCCATTTCTTCTAAGGTATTCCTGCCCAGAGTAGTAGATATAATGGTCATCAGAGTTAAATTCACCCATTCCAGTCCATCTTAGTTCACTGATTCCTAGAATGTTGACGTTCACTCTTGCCATCTCCTGTTTGACCACTTCCAATTTGCCTTGATTCATGGACCTAACATTCCAGGTTCCTATGCAATATTGCTCTTTACAACATCGGACTTTGTTTCTATCACCAGTCACATCCACAGCTGGGTATTGTTTTTGCTTTGGCTTCATCCCTTAATTCTTTCTGGAGTTATTTCTCCAATGATCTCCATTAGCATATTGGGCACCAACAAACCTGGGGAATTCATCTTTCAGTGTCCTATCTTTTTGCCTTTTCATACTGTTCATGGGGTTCTCCAGGCAAGAATACTGAAGTGGTTTGCCATTCTCTTCTCCAGTGGACCACCTTTTGTCAGACCTCTCCACCATGACCCGTCCGTCTTGGGTGGCCCCACATGGCATGTCTTAGTTTCATTGAGTTAGACAAGGCTGTGGTCTGTGTGATCAGATTGGCTAGTTTTCTGTGATTATAGTTTCAGTGTGTCTGCCCTCTGATGCCCTCTCACAACATCTACCATCTTACTTGGGTTTCTCTTACCTTGGACGTGGGGTATCTCTTCATGGCTGCTCCAGCAAAGTGCAGCCGCTGCTCCTTACCTCGGACAAGGGGTATCTACTCATGGTGGCCCCTCCTGACCTTGAATGTGGAGTAACTCCTCTCGGCCCTCCTGTACCCACGCAGCCGCTGCTCCTTGAACGTGGGGTAACTCCTCTTGGCCGCCACGCTTGGCCTCGGGCACGGGCTAGCTCCTCTCGGCCGCCACCCCCAGCCTCCGGCCTAGGGTAGCTCCTCTCAGCCATGCTTCTGTGCAGTCTGTCACAGCCACTGTGCTTCTGCTGTGGCTTCTGCTTCAGGCTCTGACTCAGATCATGAACTCCTTATTGCCAAATCCAGACTTAAATTGAAGAAAATAGGGAAAACCACTAGACCATTCAGGTATGACCTAAATCAAATCCCTTATGATTATACAGTGGAAGTGACAAATAGATTTAAGGGACTAGATCTGATAGACAGAGTGCCTGATGAACTATGGACAGAGGTTCGTGACATTGTACAGGAGACAGGGATCAAGACCCTCCCCATGGAAAAGAAATGCAAAAAAGCAAAATGGGTGTCTTAGGAGGCCTTACAAATAGCTGGGAAAAGAAGAGAAGCAAAAAGCAAAGGACAAAAGGAAAGATATGCCCATCTGAATGCAGCATTCCCAAGAATAGCAAGGAGAGATAAGAAAGCCTTCCTCAGCAATCAATGCAAAGAAATAGAGGAAAATAATAGAATGGGAAAGACTAGAGATCTTTTCAAGAAAATTAGGGACATCAAGGGAACACTTCATGCAAAGATAGGCTCGATAAAGGACAGAAATGGTATGGACCTAACAGAAGCAGAAGATATTAAGAAGAGGTGGCAAGAATACACAGAAGAACTGTACAAAAAAGATCTTCACGACCCAGATAATCATGATGGTGTAATCACTCACCTAGAGCCAGACATCCTGGAATGTGAAATCAAGTGGGCCTTAGAAAGCATCACTACGAACAAAGGTAGTGGAGGTGATGGAATTCCACTTGAGCTATTTCAAATCCTGAAAGATGATGCTGTGAAAGTGCTGCACTCGATATGCCAGCAATTTGGAAAACTCAGCAGTGGCCACAGGACTAGAAAAGGTCAGTTTTCATTCCAATCCCAAAGAAAGGCATTGCCAAAGAATGCTCAAACTACCACACAATTGCACTCATCTCACACACTAGTAAAGTAATGCTTTAAACTCTCCAAGCCAGGCTTCAGTAATACGTGAACCGTGAACCTCCAGATGTTCAAGCTGGTTTTAGAAAAGGCAGAGGAACCAGAGATCAAATTGCCAAGATCTGCTGGATCATCAAAAAAGCAAGAGAGTTCCAGAAAAACATCTATTTCTGCTTTATTGACTATGCCAAAGCCTTTGACTGTGTGGATCACAATAAACTGTGGAAAATTCTGAAAGAGATGGGAATACCAGACCATCTGACCTGTCTCTTGAGAAACCTGTAGACAGGTCAGGAAGCAACAGTTAGAACTGGACATGGAACAACAGACTGGTTCCAAATAGGAAAAGGAGTACGTCAAGGCTGTATATTGTCACCCTGCTCTTTTAACTTATTTGCAGAGTACATCATGAGAAACGCTGGGCTGGAAGAAACACAAGCTGGAATCAAGATTGCCGGGAGAAATATCAATAACCTCAGATATGCAGATGACACCACCCTTATGGCAGAAAGCAAAGAAGAGTTAAAGAGCCTCTTGATGAAAGTGAAAGAGGAGAGTGAAAAAATTGGCTTAAAGCTCAACATTCAGAAAACTAAGATCATGGCATCTGGTCCCACCACTTCATGGGAAATAAATGGGGAAACAGTGGAAACAGTGTCAGACTTTATTTTTTGGGGCTCCAAAATCACTGCTGATGGTGATTGCAGCCATGAAATTAAAAGACGCTTACTCCTTGGAAGGAAGGTTATGACCAACATAGATAGTATATTTAAAAGTAAAGACATTACTTTGCCAAAAAAGGTCCGTCTAGTCAAGGCTATGGTTTTTCCAGTATTCATGTATGGATGTGAGAGTTGGACGGTGAAGAAAGCTGAGCGCCAAAGAATTGATGCTTTTGAACTGTGGTGTTGGAAAAGACTCTTGAGAGTCCCTTGGACTGCAAGGAGATCCAACCAGTCCATCCTAACGGAGATCAGTCCTGAATGTTCATTGGAAGGACTGATGTTGAAGCTGAAACTCCAATACTTTGACCACCTCATGAGAAGAGTTGACTCATTGGAAAGACCCTGATGCTGGGAAGGATTGGGGGCAGGAGGAGAAGGGGACAACAGAGGATGAGATGGCTGGATGGCATCACTGACTCGATGGACATGACTCTGGGAGTTGGTGATGGACAGAGAGGCCTGGAGTGCTGCGGTTCATGGGGTCTCAAAGAGTCGGACACAACTGAGCGACTGAACTGAACTGAACTGATCCATTGTGCAACCCATACTGGGGCTTGATCCCATGTCTGGTAGGACTTAATGAAGCTCAGGTCCTTGATGTCTCATCACCAAAGAATTCAGTGAGAGACAAAGGGATAGGCAGGAAGTAGATTTAGAGAAGCACACAGTCTACAGACAAAGTGTGGGTCATCTCAGAGGGCAAGAAGCACTGAAATAAGGCATGGTTAATTTTTATGGGCTTGATTATTTCATAGGCTAATGAGTGTTAAAAATAGTCCAACTATTTTTGGGAAGGGGCAAGGATTTCCACAAATTGGGCTACCACTCACCTTTGGCCCTTTAGTGATATCCTCAGAACTGTGGTGGCGCTGGTGGGTGTCTTATTTAAATGCTAATATTTTCTGCTGAGTATGTGATGAGGTTCAAGGTCCGCTGGAAGTTAAATCTTTTGTCATCTTTGCCCTAGTTTGTTCTAACCAGTTTTGGTCATGTCCTACAGCTATGTCATACTTTTAAAGGTTGCACCCTGCCCACTTTCCTCCTGTTTCAAAGTGGTTGGAAAAGAAACGTCCCAGCCTTTTACACTTTGGGTGAACGATTCTGAAGTTGCTTATTCTACATAGTTCCTCAGAGGGCCTGAGTTCCCACAGTGGTAACTAACTCAGTTCAGTTCAGTACCTCAGTTGTGTCTGACTGTTTGTGACCCCATGGGCTGTAGCACGCCAGTAGCACATCCTTGACTGATTTTTCCTTTCTTGCTGGTGTTCCTCTCTTCACATCACCATCATAGCTTCCTGGTGTCATCTCTGGATAAACACACCAAATTTGTGCCTCAGGCTCTGCTTTCTGGGAAATCTAAACTAAGATAAATAGCAAAGTCAAGTAAGATGTGTTATGTGTTAAAAAATTTTTTAAAAAGAGAAAACCATGAATATCCAATGAACAGGAAATGAATGTTTGTCAAAGATTTTGTTTAACTTATTAACTAATGAGGAAACTAATGATAAACTAGTTGCAAGATGTTACTACTAGTTTAAAGGAGAATTCAAAGTATTAAACAAAAATAGTTCAATAAGGATTACTGAAAATAATATACTCCAAAACTGGTGGCATTACTTTTGTTTTTGGTTTGTTTTTGGAGCATAAATATAAATTGATCCTTCACAAGGCAGGATAATTTGCATGTACATGAACCGGATGCATTTATATTGCTCTCAGTTATCTATAAAGAGCTGTAAATAAGTCAAAGACAATGAAATGAAGAAATAACCTGGAAGCATGCGAGACAGGGCACTGGGTAAACTAATTTGTTCAAAGTCTTCTGCAACTTTTCTTACAGATGAAAATAGGAAAAATCAGCAGAGAGACCTGGGTAGGAACTAGTTCTACATCTACAGGACAAATAAACAGTGCCTTAACTAATTGAGAAAGTGATAAACTTTTGAAAGGTAGAAAAAATTGCTTCTCAGCTGGTTGGATATGGGGAATGTAAATTGGGAGGTTGAAAAGTTGCACCACGTTTATGAAAGGTATTTAAACATTCTCACTTACTCAACCGAATGGAATAAATGGAAAATTATGTGAGTAGAAAAAATGTTGAAAACTTTGGTGGACAGGAGTAGCTGTCCCTAACCAAATTTGGTATTACCAACATCTTAACTGCTCTCATTTAGGTGAAGAAGTAGGAAGTGGGAGGCTGTGTAGCTTAGTAGTTAAGAGCGTACGTCTTGAAGTCAATCAAAAAAGTGTTGAAGCGTGATTTACCACTTCCTCTCTATATGTGTTTGAGAAGCTGTGTAGCCATTCTGAGATGCAGTAGCATTTTTTCCAAAGTTGATGTAAGAATTAACTGAAATATTGTTTGTAAAGATCTTATCTTGCTGCCAAGCGGGTAGCACGTAGCTATCTCTTCATACATACTATGACTATATAATCAAAATTGGAGGAATATTTTGGGCTCTGACTACAAGCACCAAAGGTCTGGAATTATACTGTTGCAGAATTAAAGTTATTAAGCCCTCTATGTGGATTTCCCAGGTGGCTCAGTGGTAAAGAACCTGTCTGACAGGAGGATTCATGGAGACGTTGGTTCAATCCCTAGGTTGGGAAGATGCCCTGGAGAAGGAAATGACAATCCACTCCAGTATTCTTTCCTGGGAAATCCCTTGGACAGAAGAGTCTTGCAGACTACAGTCCATGGGGTTACAGAGTTGGACACAAGTTAACAACTAAATGGTAGCAGTGGATTTCCTATGTATAACCTGAACACTTTTATCTTTGAAAGTGTTTTACTTTTCATAGTTAAAGATGGTTTATATGAAGTTAGAACTTTTCTGAAAATAGGGAAAAGATCCATCACCAAGATGCCTAGTTTAACGTGAATCATTCATGACTACAAGCTCACAAAGAGATGTCACTATCATTTTAAAATTTAAGCTGAAACTTTAGTGTCAAACTGATTTAATCCAAGCATTCCTGATTATATTCCCCCTTCCCCATACACCATGACAATTCAGTTTTGTGTTGGAAGATTTGATGTAGTGAAAAGACTATGCAGTATTGTGCAATGGAAAGAATTTTCGGTACCTAAGTTCATCTTAGTCACAAATGACATTCAGGCTTAGAGTTTTGCATGGTCTGTCTCATGTGTGTCTCTCTTTCTTCATAAGAATAACAAAATCTCCCAAGATATTACACGTCTGGCTCATCTTTGTCTTTTTCTAAGAATTATAAAATGTCATGACTGCTGATGTTGATGGCATGGGTGATGATGGTGGTGATGGTTATGATGATGATGCCAATGGTGATGTTAACAACCATCATGGTGTTAACTCTGATGGAGGATTGTTATAACTTATACTTATACATGGGCACTTGTTCCCTAGACTGGAAAAGGGTCGAGATTAACACGTCTCTGACTGGACAGTCTAACAACAGAGAATGTGATGGTGGGGATACAAGACTCCAACAGGGGAGCCTCCATTGTCACCAAGGCATCTTATGACCTGGGTAAGACTCAGAACAAGCAGAGCCCCTGGATGAATGGAAAGGTTATTGGAGGAGTCCAGATGATGGGAAGCCATGAACCAGCAGTGCTGGAAGATCATTCACATGGTTTCATTGTTGGGAGGATAATAGAGCCTTTGGGTACAACGTGTGTGTGTGTGTGTGTGTGTGTGTGTGTGAGAGAGAGAGAGAGAGAGAGAGAGAGAGAGAGAATGCAACACTGATACTAAATAGAACTTTTTAGCTTATTTACAGCAAAATATAGAAATGCAGCAAAATATAGAAATGAAAGTGAAAGAGGAAAGTGAAAAAGTTGGCTTAAAGCTCAACATTCAGAAAACTAAGATCATGGCATCTGGTCCCATCACTTTATGGCAAATAGATGGAGAAACAATGGAAACAGTGAGAGATTTTATTTTCTTGGGCTCCAAAATCCCTGCAGATGGTGACTGCAGCCATGAAATTAAAAGACACTTGCTCCTTGGAAGAAAAGCTATGATCGACCTAGACAGCATATTAAAAAGCAGAGACATTATTTTGCAGACAAAGGTCCATCTAGTCAAAGCTATGGTTTTTCCAGTAGTCATGTATGGATGTGAGAGTTGGACCATAAAGAAAACTGAGTGCCAAAGAATCGATGCTTTTGAACTGTGGTGTTGGAGAAGACTCTTGAGAGTTCCTTGGACAGCAAGGAGATCCAATCAGTCCATCCTAAAGGAAATCAGTCCTGAATATTCATTGGAAGGACTGATGCTGAAGCTGAAACTCCAATACTTGGGCCACCTGATGCGAAGAACTGACTCACTGTAAAAGATTCTGATGCTGGGAAAGATTGAAGGCAAGAGGAGAAGGGATCTACAGAGGATGAGATGGTTGGATGGCATGACTGACTCAATGGACATGAGTTTGAGTAAACTCCAGGAGTTAGTGATGGACAGGGAGGCCTGGAGTGCTGCAATCCATGGGGTTGCAAAGAGTCAGATACGACTGAGTGACTGAACTGATCACAGGAAAATTTCACATTGTTAGAAAAACCTCAAGATAGCTACTACAAAAATACAAATACAAAAATTTTTCAATACTAGAGAATTTAAGTAGGTCATGCAAGATGAAGAAGCAAAAGACTTATACAGCCAGGACTAAAGTGTGGCTCTGTTCAACCCCAAAGTGGCCCATTTAATAACGAGAGCAAACACTTTGATATCTGACCTCAATGCTGGCTTTAAGGGGTAAAAACACCAGAAGGCTATCATTGAAAACTGAGAAAAGGGGCTCCTGAAGGAAAGTATTTCCCTCAGAGCTTTGTAATTCTGGGTCATAAAGCTCTTCCTAGGGGAGGAGAGGGTGAAGTACTTTCTCCTAATTAAGCCCCGAGTTGTTTGGAGGCGGGCACTCACACAGGGATAAGGACTAGGTGTTCGTATCAAAACAGCGCTGAGAGCTGTGAGGTGTGGAGGACCAGTGTGGAGTGAGGAGGGAGCTATTCCCAGAAAATGCAGAGGCAGGATAGGCTGTTGGTGTGAGGAGTCTTCAAACGAGCAGAGCCATCTCTCTGTAGAAATGAAGACCGAGAGTTCCTGCCTGCTTGAGTTTTCAGAAAGCTGACTCTGCCCTGGAAGCACCCTGAAATCCCCTGGTGCCTCAGGCAGCCTGACAGCCTGCCAAGCTGAAGTTTGGAAGAGGTGACAATGCCTGACAGAATGTGAGCGCTGAAAGGGATCTCGGAATCGTCCTGTCCCACAGCTTGCCAAGCTCTAGACGAGGAATTTTTTTTAGCCACCCAAGTCCTCACCAGAAACCAGGCGCCCAAGAGAAACAAACACCGCTCTTCTGGCTGCAGCTGAGTTGGGAAGCTCGTGTCCAGCACCTTCTTTTTCATTCCTCTCCATTTTCCTTCCAAGGTTGGTCTGTTCAACCCCAAGGTCGGCATGGTTTCAGAAGGGCTAGCTTGAAAACCTCTGAGAGTCTGAATATCTTAGTTTTAGGTGAGCACGCCTAACGCTGAGAAGACAAAGAAGCTTTCTGGAGGCCTTGACCGCACTTCTTCTGATCGCTGAATTAATACTTTTATTTACTTTTATAGGTAGATTTTCCACACACTTATCTATCTCTTACACTATCTCATTAACGTTCAGAAAGAATGGGTAAGTTGTGTTACTAGTTCTCTGGCAATAATACTAATTCACCCAGTGCTTTTTTTATGCCAGGATACAGGGAGCTATTTATCTACATTATTATATCTTCACACTGAATTAGGAGCTAAGTTTCATCCCCACTTTATTGACAAGGAATTTTAATTCAGGTAAACTGACTACCTGAAGATTACAAAGAAGTCCATTAGGGAGCCAGAATTTGAAAGCAATCCATCTGACTCCAAAATTTGTCCTTCTTCCCACTGCATCTAACTGGGATTCCAATAGAGTATTTTGTGTTCCTGGGTTCCCATCCCAAAAGTCTATCTGAATGAAGAGTCAGATATCCTACACTGAAATTCAATCCATGATAAATTTCCTCGTTCTTTCTCTCATACACACAGAAACATACATATCCAGACATGGTGATCATACAGGTCTATATATATATTTTTTAAATCTATTTAACAGTTCCAGTTCCCTAATTGTATATACTGGAGAAGCCAGTGAAAATTGTTCTAGAGCCCCATGAAGCTACAGCTTCTGTACTTGGATGGACAGGTCCCCAAACCTCATGGAAGGCAAGGGACAAGAGAGAGGGAAAGAGAGGGAAGAGACTGAGCTCGAAAACACTGCAGTTCTGAGCTCAGAGCTCACTCCACGGGGGTGCCAAGCAAGATGAGAAACTGACCCTATATGTTCAGTGGGAAAATCAAAAAGTAGGCCAAGTGCACATTAGTTAATATTAAAGTGAGAGTCTCTGGAATTGTTTCTGCAAATCCCTCACTCACTGGTCTAATTAGGGAAAATGGAGGATCCCAACGTATCAGTAATTTCACACCAGTGGAATGCATTGGAGTTACATAAATGTTTGCCTCAATAATCCAGGCGCAGGGTTATGCCTGCCTCTGAACAGGGTGTGAAGCAGGAGGGTAAGTGAGCCACTGCCAGAAGCTAGTGAAGTTGCTCCTCAAACCAGAATATCAACGCTAGCCACTGGTCATCGGCCACTCTCAGCACAGTGTAAAATAGCACGACTCCCACAGATCCCATTTTCCCATTGGTACCACAGCAGGCTGCTTCTCTCCCATTCAGAACCCACCTTTGTGTCAGGCAGGGGCAGAGGCAGGGAACACTGATCATCTGTCATTTCTGGCTGGGCAGCTCTAAGATGGGGAAAATCAAATTGTCCCCTTTTGTCTCCTTCTTCTCTTCTTTACAGTTAATTGTCTTAAAATATCTCTGGAAACTCATGCAATGAGCGATTACAGAAAACAGCATCACTCATCATCCCGATATTTTTTGTCCCCAGCTTTTGCGCAATAATAATGCATATTTGCATAGCTCTGTACGGCTTACACAACTCTTTTTACCAGCATCAATTAATTACACTCTCATTTGAATCCAGCTGGGAACCAGGCAATGCTTTTAAGCTGGAGACGTAGAAACAAACTCTCAGACAAGTTTAGCAACTTTTCCAAAATCACACAGCTCATGCGTTGAAAAGCCAGAGTTAGATCCCTGGGGCCTTTAACGCCTAATTCAGCTGCATTTCCCTTACTATCCTCCTCTAACTCTTTTGTCACCAAAACATTCCTTTTCTCTGTCCTCTGTTAATTGCGTCTCTCCTCATAAACATCCATCTTCCAGCCCAGGGTAAGGTAGTAGAATTTTTTTTTTCAATCCTCACTGAGTGATTTTCCAATAATTTTTAAATACTCATCAGTAAAACATTTCTACAAGGTTATTAAGTCCTTCACAAGCATGTTAGAGGACCACTTCACTGGCAGCCAAAAAATGCATTAATACATTCTTGTGTGTGAAGTAGGTTAAAAATAATATGTACAACGGAGATAATGGAAACATGTTGACATTATTAAGGTTATAACACATTTGAAGTTACCTTAATTGTAATATCGAGCAAATTAAAGATTATCAAGTACTAAGGCCCTGAACACTCGGGAGCAGCATCTTTCCCCATCTGACTAATTGCAGTGACACTTGAGATCTCAGCGTGATGTTTTCCTCCACACAAGTGCCCAAGTGGAGGCCACCACACCTCTTTAGATAAACAGACAGATGCGCTTAAATAATAAATTAATCTATCAAGAGAACTCAGAGCTGCAGCCCTGATCCTTTGGCTCCACGAGAAATATCCTCTGCCGGTTGAACAAGAGGGAGGCGCCTGCGATGATGCTCGCCTCCACTGAGCGCCCGTGAACAGGAGAGCGGCTCTTACTGCGGGACCTCGATGAGAGCCCGGGAGAGCCTGGTCCCACCCCCGCCCCCACATAGGACTCGAATGCTGTGCAGAGGTCAGCAATACTTTTTCCCCAGGTGGTAACGATGTTAAGCCTTGTGGGCGGGATGGTCTCTGTCTCAGCTACTCCGCTCTGCTGAGGAAGGGAGAACACAGCTGAAGACAATTGAACGAACGGGTGTGGCTACGCCGCAATCTCATTTCCAGAACAGGCAGTCTCTGGATTGGGCCAGTGGGGGCTGTCGATCTCCCACCCCATGATGTAGTGGACGGACCGCTGGTGGCCTGGGGGTCAGGAGAGGCAGGCTCATTCAGTCTTGAGTCAGCGATGCTCTGTGACCTCAGACAATTCACTTGTGTTCCTCCGCCTCGACTAAGGCCATTCTGTGTTTGAACATCTGAGACTGAAACTTATACTTGAAAAGCAGTTAGGACCCAGAAGACGGTCTAAATCAGAGATGACAATTTAAGTGCGTTGCCCGTCCTGGCTTAGTTTGAATTTCTCCCAAAACAGATCTTGAGGCAAGGATCTGGGTATAATAATTTATTTTGGAGGTGACCCCGAGAAGCATGTGACAATGTGCAGACTGGCTCTAGAAAGTGAATCCCACCGAAGTGGATTAATGGCTGGGTCACCACAGCGGGCACCAAGGCCTCAGTCCTGCCGGGGCGCTCTGCGAACCTACCTGGAAACATGTCAGAATGGTCCCACTGAGGTGGCAAGAAAGGTGTGGTCTTTATTCAACAACTCCCGTCCCTCGTTGGTGGGTGGTTGTTGGGATGGGGAGGGGCTGGCGCTCCGCCCTGGTCTCCGTCTCTGCCGAGTGCGATCCCACGGGAAGAAAAGAGCCTCAGGCGGAGAGACCCCGGAAGACGCCCACACTGCCTGCGGGCACCCTCTGACCGGGCCAAGGGATCCGGCTAAGGCGCTGACAGCACCAGCTACTGGTAGGTCTCCTACAGGAACCGCGAATGAAGGAAACGGGCCTGTCACGGAGGCCACAGGGAGCCGTAGGGGGTGTGCCAAGCTGGAGATCACGTGTTCAGTCTAAAGGGAGTTTTGGTTTAGGCAGATCTTACTAGGGTTCTCGAGGAAAGCAGACCCAATAAGACATGTAGAGATGTATATACAAGAGATTTACTAGGATGGGCTCAAGCCGAGAAGTGCCACAGTCTGCTGCCTGCGAGTGAAGAACCAGGGGAGCGGGTGGTGTCCCTCAGTGTGGGTGTGAGGGCCTGAGACCAGAGGAGCTGATGGGGAAGGTCCCAGGCTGACCCAGAGGTCAGCTGTGTAAGAACCAGTCCAGGTCCAAAGGGTTGGAACCACATTTGCCCGCGTGCAAGGACAGGAGAGGATGGTGTCTCAGCTCAGAGCAGAGAGAGCAGGTTCAGCCTTCCTCCACCCCTTCGCTCTGTTGAGGCCTGATGACGCCCAGCCGCATCAGTGAGGATGAGTTTTTACTTAGTCTGCGGATTCAAATGCTAACTCCTTCTGGAAGCACCCTCACAAACACACCCAGAAATAATATTGTACCAGCTATCTGGGCATCCCTCAGCCTAGTCACGTTAACACACAAAATTAACCATCACACAGATGTTTCAATTTTTCAACAGCAGTCAGAAATCCAGATTTTTATGTAAAATGCTTCTTATTTTTAAATCTTAGCAACTAACTCAAAATGTTAAACACACAGTGCTGGCTGAGAAAAAAACCGTCAGGGGTGGCAGGACCATAACGATGAGCAAAGGCCTCTTCTTAAGCCAGTATTAAAGCCAAGGGTCCAACCTTCAAAATGAATTAAATGAATGAATATAGGTTCAGCTACTTCAGGATCATTTCTTTTCTTTATGTTCTATTTCCAACCCTACTTATTTGAGTTACTGGTCCTGACTTTCAGCCACCTACTTACTAAAGCCAGAAGAGAGATGTTTTAGATGTTTTTCTAATCCCTTTCTAACCACCAAGTACTTTTTTGTTTTATTTTCTGGGTGTTCTTGAATCCTTTTCTATCGTTTCCATCCCCAATGCCTCTGTTTCCTTAAACCAGGTATCCATCCCTTTTTTTCTCTCTTTTGTGACTTTATCACTGTTACGACTGGCTTAGGCTGTGGGCAGATCGTCCTGCTGCTAGTAAGGTCTTCAATTTATGTTTCAAACTACAGGTAAGTTTCTCTCAAATATTGATCTAATGGTATGGTTTCCCATGGGGCAAGTTCCATTGCCTAATTATTAGCCAAAGCATAAATCCCTGGCAGGTTTGTGATGGGCATCACTACATTCGGCTCCATTGGCTCCCCCTCGCCCACAGGGCAGGGCCGCACCAGCCAGGGGCTAATCCCCGTGGCCTTTTGCCCACTGGCTGCAGTCTCTCACCAGAGCTCAGATTCACAGGCACACGCTGTCTCCATCTCCCAGTGCTCATGAGCTACCTGGGCTTTTCCAGATACCAGATAACAGAAAGACCCATCTTTCATGGTAAATATAAAGAAAGATGATGCCCACATTCCCTCATAGGGAATAGAATCTTCCAAGTTAGGCTCAAAGGAATAAAGTTTTCCAGATGTTTACACATGCCAGGTACCTCTTCCATACTCCACTCTCTCTGGATCCATACCCTTCCTCATTTAGCCGACTCCCAACATGAGGGCAGTCTACTTGTCGTAATTAACAGTTACCCGTCACTATTTCTTTCTAGGGATGCCATGAAGTGGTATTTCTTGAAGCTTTGGGAGATCTTTGTATTTGCTCTGTGCAGCACCTGCCAATTAGCTCTGTAACAGTCCCCAGATGCGTTCAGGTGCTCAGACACGGAGGCACCAGCGCGTCACTTCAATCTGTGCCTGTCCTCCCCTGGCTCACCCCACCCGGAGCCACACATCAAGTTAAGAGAAGAATTACAGATACATAAATCTGACATAATAAATGTGGACAGACTGAACGATCTCTCCACCTGACTATACACTAATCACAAAGGGGACTATTGATCAAACCGAGGCAAAAAGGAAATGTGGAATGCTACCAGATACTTAAATACTGTCAGGTGGTAACCATGACCCGTTATAAATGTCCTAACAGGGGCGATCCAAATATTCAGAATGCAATCTAAGTAAGTCCAACAGCTCTAGGACATCTGTGGTCCTGAAAAATTGCAGAATATAAGAGAGATTATAAAAGGGCAAACCTGAGAACAAAGGAATAAGGAGGTGGGAACAAGTCAAAGTGGGTCTCAGATCCTTTGCCTCTGAAGTTGGAACCGACTGCAGTTCCCCTGCTTTTGTTCACGTACCCCTTTTCTTTGGAAAAGCCAATTCCATGTCATGTACCAAGAATGCCCCCTTCTCTCTGCACATGGGTTGGTGGTCCAGATGCTTCTCAGGTGTCACCCCTGGAAGAGCCTCCATCTCCCGAGTTTACTTCCGTTTCATTGTCCCATGCTCAGAACTTTGCAATCGCACATTACTATACATGGACCTTCGTCTCTCCACTAGATTCTGAGCCCTTCCAGAGGACGAACTTGACTTCTACAAATTCCCAGACTCTTAAATTACTGACCTTCAATAAAAGTCAGTGGAATAAAGGAGCAAATGAGTTTAAGTGAAAAGCTAGCGGCCACCTCTGGGCTAGATTACCCCATAGGAAACCAGGCACATGGCTGAAATGCCAGCAAAGCAGAGGCACCAAAAAATTAGAAAAATATTTTGAAAGATTTTATTTCATGACCTTATTAAAAAGTACCATGGGAGAAATCTCAATGTTATTGGATTTTCTTACTCTTGTTTTACAGTTCAGAATTGCTTTTATATTATTTTGAATTACATAGGGAGGCTTATCATCTTTTCAAAGCTTAGAGTCTTAAAAATCTAAATTCATCCCTGAGTCTCCTTTTTTTTTTTTTTCTTAAATCTTTCAACAGTTTAGCCCATGCACAAGGTATCAGGAAACTACTGTATAACAAGCCTTATGTTCAGTGCTGGAAATTTAAAAACATAATTGTTCACCACTTTTATTTCCATCTGCTTCAGTATTGTAATTTAATATTATACAGGTTATATTTTTCTCCTGTCTAACGTTTCTAAGAAGACCATCAAGTATTTTCTTCTGGAATACGCCTCCTTCAAGATCTTCACTCTAAAATTTTGCCTTCTCAAGCATCCGGTCTCTAACAAGGAAGATACTGCAAATTTGTGAATGTATATTTGATGGTGATCACTTTTCCCAAAATATAGGAATACATCTGCCACAATAAAGCACTTAAGAACTCATTTTGGCTCTCTGAAATATTTGTTACAACAGACTCAAACTTGTTCAAATTTTTTTGCTTTTGATTTGCTCCCCAGGAAGCATAACTATTTGTTATTATCGCTGAGGAGATAGAATATGATGCAGAGGTATCAATGGAAGAGACTTGTTTCCTTAGGTGCCTGGAGGAATAAAAGGAAGATATGAGATAGTAATCTACAACCATAGTGCTTTGCTGCGTGCTGGTGAGGAATGCTAATGTTTTGTCAAATTCAGTTGATTAATGGATCCACCCTTTTTTGTTGATAGAGATTCTTAAAAACATGCAGGTGTTCCTATATGTGAAATTGTTTTGGTAAAGGAAAGAGACAGTTCAGATAAATTTTTCTTGATCCCTGATGATGTGCCCAAAGGCAAAAAAAGGGTAACCAGCCCTGTTCACATTAAACGGACCCAGGGGTATGAGACTAGCATGTCAGTCACGATTCCCAACAGGATGATCACAGTTTGGAAGCCATGCGGGTTTCCTGAGCTACAGCATTCATTAGATCAGACCCACCTGGTTCATTTCTATGTCCTAGAGTTCAGAAGGCAGGGAGGATGCCTGCCCAAGTTATCAGTGAGGCCTAAACCATAGGTTCAGTTGAGTCGCTCAGTCGTATCCGGCTCTCTGCAACCCCATGGACTGCAGCACACCAGGCCTCCCCGTCCATCACCAACTCCCGGAGTTTACTCAAACTCATATCCATTGAGTTGGTGATGCCATCCAACCATCTCATCCTCTTTCGTCCCCTTCTCCTCCTGCCCTCAATCTTTCCCAGCATCAGGGACTTTTCAAATGAGTCGTTCTTCGCATCAGGTGTCCAAAGTACTGCAGTCTCAGCTTCAGCATCAGTCCTTCCAATGAACACTCAGGACTGATCTCCTTTAGGATGGACTGGTTGGATCGCCTTGCAGTCCAAGGGACTCTCAAGAGTCTTCGCCAACACCACAGTTCAAAAGCATCAATTCTTGGGCGCTCAGCTTTCTTTATAGTCCAACTCTCACATCCATACATGACCACTGGAAAAACCATAGCCTTGAATAGACGTACCTTTGTTGGCAAAGTAATGTCTCTGCTTTTGAATACGCTGTCTAGATTGTTCATAGCTTTTCTTCCAAGGATCAAGCGTCTTTTTATCTCATGGCTGCAGTCACCATCTGCATAGTTTAATACCTTTTAAAAATAAAATCTTGTTCCCAGTATTGGTGTCATGGCATATGTCCACACTAATGTGTAAAAAAGCAATAGGACAGAGTTTTCATTCATTTTGCAATGGTAAAAATGGCTTGTTCCCTTAGGATATCTGCCTTTTAGCTCCCATTTATTCAGATTTGTTGATCTCAAGACACAGAGCAAGAAAGTGTAAATGCAACATTGTCAGATGTTTTTTAAAGATGTAAAGAGTGAGGAAGATGGCAGTATGATTACCCTGGTAATCTGCTCCCTCGTATCCAGGGCGAGTCGAAACTGGGGAAAACGCTGCTAGTGGTCAAGGAAGAAAGAGAGACAAGAAAGACATAGCGCCTCCAGGAGTGATAGCCGCTTATGAGACTGAACAGAGCAAACAAAAGCAAACAGACATGCAGCTGAGTTCTTTCATCTTGAGGCTTTTTTCCTCCTCCTCTTCCCTCCCTTTTCACCTTTTTTATACTTGAAGTTTCCCATTCCTGGTATGAATTCCAAAATGCACCCAAACTCTTGATCTCTTCTCTCACAAAAGATGAAATGACTGTTCCTCCAGACACACTGGGTCGGAAGTACGGCAATCAGGACAAGTGACAGATGATTTCATAAGTTAAGAAGAATTGTAATATATCTTTGGAGTCTAATATACATATATTTGAGCAGACAGGGCTACTGCTTTTTGTTTATATTTTTCCAACTTTATTTATTGAGATATAATTTACGTAAAACATTGTGTAATTTTAATATATACAATGCGATGATTGTATTACCACAGTAAGGTTAGTCAACACATTCATCTTCTCACATAGTTACAATCTGTGTGTGTGTGGTGGGGGAGAACTTTTTACTCTCCTAGCGACTTTCAAGCAACAATACAGTATTGTTAACTATAGTCACATGACATTCTCAGAACCATTCACCTTATTATGGGAAATGTGTATCCTTTAACCACCTTCAACCTTTCTCCCACTCTCCACAACCCTGGCAACCACTGATTTACATTTCTATGAATTGGGGTTTTTTAGATTCTACATATGAGACCATGCAGTGTTTGAGATATTTCACTTAGCATAATGCCCTTAAATTTCATCCATGTTACTGAAAATGGCAGGTTATCCTTCTTACTTTAGGTTGATTAATATTCCATTGTGTATCTATGAAAATTAATGTTCCCTTATCTATATCCATATCTGTATCTGCATCTATACATAACAAATTTTCTTTATTCATTTATTATCAATGGACACTAAGGTATTTCCATATTTCAGGTTCAGTTCAGTTCAGTCACACAGTCATATCTGACTCTTTGCGATCCCATGAACCGCAGCACGCCAAGCCCCTCTGTCCATCACCAACTCCTGGAGTTTACCCAAACTCATGTACATTGAGTTGGTAATGCCATCCAACCATTTCATCCTCTGTCGTCCCCTTTTCCTCTCACCTTCAATCTTTCCCAGCATCAGGGTCTTTTCCAATGAGTCAGCTCCTCACATCAGGTGGCCAAAGTATTGGAGTTTCAGCTTCAGCATCAGTCCTTCCAATGAAGATTCAGGACTTATTTCCTTTAGGATGGACTGGTTGGATCTCCTTGAAGTTCAAGGGACTCTGAAGAGTCTTCTCCAACACCACAGGCTGTAAATAATACTGCAATGAACGTAGTCATATATTCACTGGAAGGACTGATGCTGAAGCTGAAACTCCAATACTTTGACCACCTGATGTGAAGAACTGACTCATTGGAAAAGATCCTGATGCTGGGAAAGATTGAAGGCAGGAGGAGAAGGGGACAACAGAGGATGAGGTATTTGGATGGCATCATCGACTCGATGGACATGAGTTTGGTCAAGCTCCAAGCAGTTGGTGATGGACAGGGAAGCCTGGCGTGCTGCAGTCCATGAGGTCCCGAAGAGTTGGACATGACTGAGTGACTGAACTGAAGAGGGCTGCAAATTTTGCTTTTTGCGTAAAGGGCAGTTGACTTTCAGTATGGCCCCTTGAGTAAGGACCCAAAGTAAGTGGAATTGCTAACTGAGCTCCTGGCCAGTTGAAACCACCTTTTTGGCTCTAACGGTGCCCAGAGCAGCTGACTGGGGTCTCTGTATGGCTCTGCTGCTAGCAAGAATGCAGTTCACCAAGTTCTTCTGGGTGCTGCTGCTGCTGCTAAGTCGCGTCAGTCGTGTCCAACTCTGTGCAACCCCATAGACAGCAGCCCACCAGGCTTCGCCGTCCCTGGGATTCTCCAGGCAGGAACACAGGGGTGGGTTGCCATTGCCTTCTCCCTTCTGGGTGCTAGTTGCTGTCATCCCTGCCTGTCTTCTCCACCCCTATCTGAGCCCCAGGGATAGACACCTTCAGAATCCCCAGCGGTCCCTGTGATTTGAGCCTTGAAAGGGCCTCCCAGGAACATCCTGCAATGCCAGTGGAGCTGGATATTCACCCTGGACTCACATTTTCCCACCAGAGAAATGACTCATCAAGGGGTCCTCCTAGCACAGTGCTGAGCTGAGCTGACCTGAGCGGGGCAGCGCTTCCAGAGTGCAGCCACTCCGTAATCCTTCCGACGGAGTCCTTCTGTTTCCCTCTGGAGTCCAGGGAGTGCTTCAGCCTCACCTCTGAATTCTTGAGTTTTCACAGTGGTGTCTTGCCTATGGATAGGTCCTAGTTGGTCTTCTCATGAAGGGAACTGAAGTCAGAATGGACCTGTGTCACCACCTCGATGACATTGCTATGTTAATATTCTCTGCAGCCAGGATGGCCAGGAGACTCACTAGCAGCTCAGTTTTAGAAAGAAGTTTCGCCTAGCCTAGCGTATCTTCTCCAAAAATTAAGATTTTCTTCCTGATTTGTTTGACAAGCAGGGAAATTCTGTGTGCCAGCAAAACAATGAGTTATTCAAGGTCACATAGCTAATAAGTGGAAAAGCCAAAGATTGAACTTAAGCTCTGCCTTATTCCGAAGTTCATGCTCCTAACGTATTTTGCCATAGTGATAATGAACCTCATGTTAACCTGATGTTAATCCATCACCCACACATTTATTCACATGTATACACACATGCATATTTTCCCTTGGAAAAAGAGAAGGATACAATTTTTCCGATTTTTCCTGAGGCTACCTCTAGATCTGTGCTATCTAATACCACATGGATACAAGCCACATGCTGGTATTTAAATTTAAAATAATTAACATTAAATAAAATTTAAGATACAGGTCTTCAGTCACACTAGCCATATTTCAAGTGTTCAGTTGCCTCAAAGGGCTAGCGGCTCCTGCATTGGATAGCACAGATATAGAACATTCCCATCACTGCAGAAAGTTATATTGCACAGTGCTGCTTTAATCTTTTTATTTGGACTTTCTGGTGGTACCGTGGATAGGAATCCACCTGCCAACGCAGGGGCCATGGGTTCAGTCCCTGGGCTGGGAAGATGCCACGCGTAGTTGGTGTGCCACAACTACCGAAGTGTGCAACTCCCGAGCCCGTGAACCTAGAACCTGTGTTCCACAACAAGAGAAGACACTGCGGTGAGAAGCCCATGCATCCCAATGAGTAGAAGCCCCCACCAGGCACAACTAACGAAAGCCTTCAGGCAGCGGCGAAGACCCAGCACAACTAACAATAAATACAATAAACATGAAAAAAATGGTATCATTTGACATCTTATGTAAAGAGAACTGGTTGTACAGATCATTTAATGTATTTCTCATCAGATGTCATTATTTAAATACAATAACTTTCACCATAAGGATGCATTTACTTTAGCTGGAAAAAAAAGTTTTGATTCATTTACACACATCTTAAATCCCTTAACATTTTTTCCTGAGTATTTACTATTTACTTGGCACAGTGAAGAATCAATTGAATACAAACATGGTCTCTTTCCTGGGAGTAGCCCCTAAGCTAATGCCAGAAGCAAACATAAAAACGATGTAATTTCTGTGTCATCTGGAGCTCGGTGCCACAGAAGTGCGTGAAGCGGCAGCGGGACACAGAGAAACTCTGGCCGGTAACGCTGTCACTGATGTTGGAGGCACTCGGGCCAGCTCTCTGTTCTTTGAAAAATCCAACAGGGCTGCCTTCAACAAATAACTCGATAGGAATTGCACATATTTCCCTTGCCAGTCCACGGTTCGGCTACTGCCCTCAGACTAGATTCTTTTCATTGCTGCGGAAAATGGCACCAGGCAGCCGCGTTAAACACCAAGGAGCCCTCTCCCCAGAGCAGGTGGGCATTTTTCTTCTTCCTATGGCTCTTGTACAACAGAGGCTATCGTCTTCAAATCACCCCTGAGACCCAGGAAGCCAAGTACAAACAGACTTAGATCAGATGGGCCTCCCACTTGCCCCCAATAAATCATTTGAAATTAAGAGCACTTCCATTTGGAGGCAAGCGACATGAGAGTGCTAGAGGGCAAATGCCAGGCTACATGGGAGGATGTGAGAGCTGGCCCACAGGCAAGGTGGAGGCCCCACACTGCTCTGCATTAAGATAGCACTTTTATTATAAAAGAAGTGAGCGATCTTTATCCAGAGTCCGTGTGTGTTGGATTGTGGCTGTAAATAAATAATTCCTAGCTGCATGTCTCAGTCTCCCTTGTTTAGTTAGAGTTGCAAAGGGGAAAATGAAATGGCTGAGTTGTACCACTGGATTACCCCAAGGAAGGATCTTAATATTTGACTTGCAAACTCTGATTAATACTGCATAGGTAATGCTTTTCATGAAAGGCGGGGCCAGCTATCCCCATGTTGTTTGGGGAAAGGGGAAGCCAGTTGCACAGAAAAGAAAGCTGCCGAGTTCCTCCTTGGGGTCAAAGAGTCACCGTGGCTATCTGAAGATTCTGTAAGCCTTTATCTGAAAAAAAAGGGAGCCCTGAGCCGGCAGCAGAGAGCATCATCCCAGTGTCTAGGGAGGGTGCTCAGGCGGGGGGTCTCCTCTGCCAGACCACAGAGTCCGCTTCACATTTTAGTTGCCACCAGTTCTGAAGCTCATTTGCATATAAAGCATCTGGAATAAGCAAAAGTAATTTGAATCTTCTTTTATAAAATGTTAGTGGGATTAAAGGATCAGGTAGCTGGTTCCCTTACAAGATTCACTGGAGGGAAGTCAGAGACGAGATAAAATCATTAGGCCGGTCCCACACTGGCAACTGTTCTTGAGTAAACTCCGCCTCTGAAAAGGCTGCACTGAGCTGGCGGCTTCTCCCCTTCCCTCTGGACTGCAGAGTGGTCTACAGCACGAGATTCTTTAGCTGCAGACACACCTGTGACACTCTTATCTCTCCCAGTTTCATGGGTCCTCTGATCTTCAGCCTCACCACAGGGCTGTGGGCGCCCCCTCAAGCGACCTACTTTAAACACCTGGGTAGGTCATCACTACGGTTTTTATCAGAGACCCATTTTCTGGGTTGTATCTTGCCCATCCCTTGTCTCTGGGGTGAAGACAACATCTGGCAAAAGCAACAAGGGCACCGTTCATGTACCTAAAAGAGAATTTGTTTTTAAGTTTACTTTGTAAAATTCGTAACAAAACACAGGTTTACAGATGGCAGGAATTGTAAGACCTTGCAGTTAACTCTAACTTTCATTTAAATAAAAGAAAACCCTCAAAACTCAAAGAGGCAGGCACTGCTACAGGGTCATAGACCCAGTTAATGAGTGAGTCAGGCTTAGATTTCTTACTTTTAGTTTATGGTTCTGTCCCTTTTGGGGTCATTTTATTCAAGTTTTTAAAACAGACACCTGTGAGAAAGGATCTCATCCTCACTCTGGGGAAATACATTGATGACCAATGTGCAACCCTGTCCCCTAGGGTTTATGGTTGAATAGCATAAAATGAACACAAATGAAAGCCAAGGAAGTGGCCTAAGGAAGGGAGATAAAGCTATCTCAATAGAACTTCAGAAGTAGAAAATGGATAGTGTTTTAGGGTTCTAGGAGATTTGAACACAGAAGGGTAACTGTCCATTATCATACTGGGTGAGTTCTGCCACTGCTTCAACCCGTGAGACCAGGCCTTCCACCTTTTTAATGAACCCCCTGGTAGGGGCCCGTGTTCCTTCTAAGGAGACCATGGGCTGCGAGCGCACACGGAGATGAGGCCTGACGTGGGCACAGCCTGGCAATGCCTGCCCTCCTCCTGTCCCCTCCCTTTTGTTACGCTTCCTGGACCTTCAGGACCTTTCCCCTGGGACTGCTGAAGACGTGAAGAGTCTCGCAGAAGATCTCCTGATCTATTTGCTTGCTGAGCATTTCTATCATGAATGGCTGCTGTAGTTTGTTAAATGATTTTTTTCTGCCTCTATTGAGATGATCTGATCAAATGCCTTTTCTTTCGTAGTTTGTTGATATGCTGAACTGCAGTGATTGCTTTTTGAGCATCAAGCCAACTGTGAACAGATTCTCCCCAGGCCTCTCCCCTGCTGTGCTCCCTCTCCTTCCCTACCCTCCCGCTCTTTTTTCCTTCCTCTCTTCCTTCCTTCTTCCCTTCTTTTTTCCTCTTCCTTTTCCTGCTCTTCCTTCTGCCTTTTTTCCGACTATTTCTCATGCCTTTTGTTTTCATCTTCTTCTTACTTCATATGGGGAGTTCTCTTAAAATTTCACTGGTTTATACACTGTGGGTACGTTTTCCTTGACACCTCATATTTGATACAAGGTCTGTTTCTTTTTGCAATGCAAGCTATAGTTCCAAGACTGTGCATAATATCCTTTTATCATCTCTGTAGTTCTACATCGTTGAGAGAGATGGAGAGAGAAAGAATGTGTGAGTGTGTCTGTGTGTGTGTCTGTGTGAGTGTGTCTGTGTGTCTGTATCTGTGTGAGTGTGTCTGTATGTGTCTGTGTGTGTCTGTGTGACTGTGTCTGTGTGTGTGTCAGTGTGTGTGTGTCTGTGAGTGTGTCTGTATCTGTGTGACTGTGTCTGTGTGTGTGTCAGTGTGTGTGTGTCTGTGTGACTGTGTCTGTGTGTGTGTCTGTGTGAGTGTGTCTGTGTGTCTGTATCTGTGTAAGTGTGTCTCTGTGTGTGTATCTGTGTGTGTGTCTCTGTCTGTGTGTGTTTGTGCTGATGGGGAGACGATGGCTCAGCTGGGCCGTCTCTTCCCTTTGCAGGGTGACCTGGGCTCTGCTTCCGCTCCTGACAGGTTGTTCTACCCCTGGTGCCTGGGTTCACTTCCCTACTCAAGAATGTACTTCCTTTCTAACAGACGTATCACTAAGCTTTAACTCTTTCTCTGGTCTTAGCATGCAGGCTTTAAAAATGGTAAATCACACACGATTTGACACTAATTTTGTAGGAACGGTTTTTACTCATGGGATTTTCTCATGGTTTCCTGTTGGGGTGAGTTTAGAGGGAAAATATTGAGATTTTTATTCAATTATTTAAAAAATTATCCTATTCCATTCATAGCGCTTATGAAATTGTGAGACGGAATCCTAAAAGGCGGAAGATGGGAGACGTGTGGAACAAGATCAGCCCACCGCATTCTCTGCCGCAGTTTGAGGTTCATCCCCTTCCTTGCTTGATGATTGATAGTCTTATGTTTGCTAGTTTAACACTGAACTTTATTTATGTACTTAAATATGTGCTTGTTTGGCTGTGTCAGGTCTTAGTTGGGCAGGCAGGATCTTCCTTGTGTTATGCAGGATCTTTCGTCGTGGCGAACACTCTGGCTGTGGTGCAGGGGTTCAGACCACGCAGACGTCAGTAGCTGTGGCGTGTGGCCTTAGGTGCCCCACGGCGTGTGGGATCTGGTTTCCCCGACCAGAGATTGAACCCGCATGCCCTTCATAGAATTTTCTGTTATTTTTTAAAGTGGAAAGCAGAAATACATGCACCTTTTTTTACAAGTTCCTATCCTTACAAAATTTAAAGTAATATATGCACACTGCATGCATAGGTCTTATAATGAAAAGTTAGGTTCTTCTATTTCACAGTCCCAAAGGTGCAATTTTAGCAATTTCTATATTTATTTGTTGATTTTCTTCTTACTGTTAAATAACAGGGTTTACTGCATCTTCTGTGTTGTTAAATTTAGATGATATTTATGGACTCTGCTCTCCAGATGAACCGCTAAAAAGAAGTGGTCCTCATGTCAGAGTCTATCCTAAACTGGATTCCATAGGAAATCATTCTGAGAAAGAGGTTTACGTGCAGGAAATTTATTGAAATGGCTTTAGAGTTGTCCTCAACTGCACGGAGCAAGGGAGAAGGACATTTATATGTCCTTGTAGACCCAGCATAGGCTGTAGGCTGCCTTTGAAGAGGGGCCTCAACTTTGGGGGAAGCAGTTGCATTTGGCAGATGGAGATTTTTCGAGTGGGACTCACTTGTGAGCCACCAGCGGGCAAGTCTCCGTGTCCTTAATCCTAAAGAGGGGTCTGAGCGGCACACCCTAGAAAAGTATCCACTGTACTTTTTTATTAAAATACCACGAGGTCCTATTAGACTATGGGCTTTTTGTACATGTTTGATTCTCTTGTAGTTTCTGTTTAACTCAGTTTTTCTTGGTGATAAAAGAAATAGACATATTCTAGTCTGAGATGAGCAAAGTGCATTTCTACTGTTTAAAAATTACTCCTTATGAAAAGGAAACCCTAGCATCACTAGTGTCCAGCATCAAGAATCTTTTCCTTTCTCAGCTCATTTTCATAAGAGAGGACCACTCATGGTTCAGCCTGAGGATTAATGAGGTTATCCCCAAACTGACTCTCATCAAATAAATTTTTTGCCCAAAAGAAGAACAGACATTCTGTTCACACCGCTATACATAGCTCACTTTTTTAATTGTTACATGTAGATTGGTTTATTTTAACGTGACTTAGATGAAGAAAATGAGAAACGTGGAGATGAAGAGTTAGAAATTTTTTTTAAGTAATAATTTCAGCTCAAGCTAAGATGGTTGAAACAAGATCTGGCATCCCCACTATGCGTTATGGATTCCTTTCTTTATGAATGTATTGGGATTTTGAGCACAGTTAATTAAAGAAATTCAAATGCTCCGTTAGTGGAAAAGGTTAATAGTTGTGAGGGTCAATATGTATGCTTTTAGCTGAAGTAAATGGCCAAATAAATACATAACTTTTTTCTATATTTAGGTTGGCCAAAGAACTAATTCATTTTGCACTATTGCTCTCTTTGACTGGAATTCTCTATCTCCCGATCTAAGCTTCTTTTCAGCTTTAAGAAACGTTGTCTCTTCTACTTGTCTGCTGTCACAGTGACTCAAAGAGTAAAGGGTTGATTGGAAGAGAGGATGCATCAGCCCTGTATCCATACACTGCTATCTCTGTCTTTGAAAAGTATCTGCTGAATCCACATCAAATTATTTGCATTTGCTATCTTTTGAGTATGGAATTATGGAACACTTTCATTTTCCATCTTGTACATGTTGTATCTCAACTTTGGGGCATATTTTCTTGCTGTATGATTATTGAGGTGTCTCAATTATTTTCCCTGAACTGTGAAGGAAAATTGCTGGATTGGTAGATTTATTTTGTACTTTGTTAGACAGCATAAGAAATGAGTGATAACTTTCTTTATTAAACAAAGGCATTTTTATCTTCTGTCAGTGAGTATTCAAAAACATTTCTTGGTCACGTGACTACTCACATTTAAATTTTCAATGAATTTTTCTTCATTGGTATCATTCTGTTCTTTGGACTTTTTCAAATAATAAAAATATTTCAAATGGGTCATGAAAAATGGCTTTGTGGATATAGATTTTTATCCCACTTAACTTTGACTATTTTTCTTAATTTTTAAGGAAACTTTGGAGCTTGACTACTAGCTTTTCCTCTGAGAATATGGTTATCAACAGATTTTGGAGAGAGAACAAGAATGATATTTAAAATGAAGATATACTGGATTCTACAGTCATACCTGGGCTTTACCTCCCACCTGTCCAAGGAAAGATGGCCTTTCATATTATTTAGAATATTTGACTGTCCTCTAACTACCATGAAGATCATCAAGGTCTCAGGAGACTTAACTATTGACAGGTAAAGGCCTGAAACTGGATGAACTTTTACTTTAAGGAAAGTCATATTCTTGAGACTCTTCTCTTTTAAAGGGAAATGATAAAAATCTATAATTAAAACTTAGCATTCTTCACTAAGCATTGCGGCTGTAGAAAATAGCCAATTATTCGCTGAGGGCGATACAGTAGGAATCAGATTTGCTGATTAACAAATAACCTTACAAAATATTTCCAAAAGGCTTTCTCATAAACCTGCCAAGAATTCATTTAGCCTCGGAAACCCCTCCAGATCTGCAAGTTACTCTGAGGTCTCTAATATAATCCCCTCAAACACATTCTTAAAATCCTTCAGAAAGCACTGGTACTTATCAAATATATTCAAATATTTGGTAAGAAAATTAAAATATGAAAACTAATATAGCAATTGCCCTCAAACACAGTTTTCCAAGTAGATCTTGGTGATTCAGAAAAAAAAAAAAAATCTATGAAGACTCTTTGGTATTCAAATGATAGGCATGTATTCTGACAATGACTTTTATAAAAATAAACTGGTCCAAGAAGATAATAAAAATAATCCATATAGACTAGCTATATTTTATCTGAAAGACGGGGAATAGGAAGAGCAAATTTACCTGCAAGGTTATCTTCAACTAAGTCGAGTTGATGTATAAAACCCACATTCATAAATCAAGCATTTGGGGAGAGTATTTATTAATTTATAAAATAACTCACCATAGACTATTTTTTAAAATAACTCTGTTAGTGCATTGAAAGTATGATTCAAGAAAATAATTTTTAAGTCTTTTTTCATCTTTTTAGGAATGCAAATTTAACATGAAATTAAATGTAAATGATTGTTTTAAACATTCATTTTCAATCAAACTAGCTGCACACACATGTATGTATGCATTCATGCATTATGTATGTAAACATGTATATATGTATAGAGATGACCATGACAATATTTGTATTATAACTCACCAAAGAAAGTAAACTTTGGGGTCTTTAACAAATTTAGATGGCAATAATACACACAGCTAGTTATGGCTACAGAACAAATAACTTTCTTCTGTTTTTCTTTTTTAAAATTGAAAAAATAATTACAGCAATGCCATTTGAGTACGTATATTAAAAATGTAAACAATATAGGTGGAGATATGTTACTCTTAGTTGTCACCTCTGTTCCTATATTTTCCCAAAAGATACCAAAGATTTTTATTATTCGTTAGATCACTTTGGTATAGGAGTTTCTTCTATGAATGGACACAATAATAATTTGTTGGCCAAAAAATTCATTTCAGTTTGCCATAACATCAAACAGAAAGACTCAAACCAACTGTTTGGCCGACCCCATATATAGTTGTATATCGTTTTATTTCGCATAAATGTTTTAAATGCTAAAGTATCACATTTATTTTCCTGTAGTGGTCTTGTCACTCAACATGTCCTGATAATATTTTCATATTGTTTACATGAGTCAACCACATTTAACCCAAATTACATGTAAGATTCCATTGTTTAGCTGCATCTTTTCCTTTTCATTCTGATGAGAAATTTCTCCCAAATTGTTCTTACTGTCACAAGAGTAGATATCATTGCATTTTCCTCTTTATGCTCACATACACGTGTTTCCCAGATTAGATCATGACAAGTGGAATTCCTGTGTTCATTTATTTAATTTTAAAGAATTCAGAAAGATCCTGTCAAAGTGGCTGTGCAAACTGATGTATTCCTCAGTAGTATCACAAATACCCATTGCCTTACATTTCACCGCCTCTTCACGTTATTCAGCTTTGAGGGTTTTATCAGTCTCATGTTCTGTGGCTTTTCCCTAGTTACTAATGGTGCTGACCATCTCTTAAGCGTTTGTCATGAACGGTCTGTACACATTCTTCATCTGTTTCTTTTTTTTTTTTCCCAGTTGCGTTGATTGTCTCTTTATCAGTAATTTTTAGGAGTCTAAAAATATATTCTTTTCAGTTAAAAACAATGAAAATACAATATCCCCAATCTGTACTTGTAAATGTTTTTCAGTTTCTGTTTTTTGTATCTTTTGTCTTGCTGACATTTTCTTCAACTGTATAATATAGTAGAGTTTTTCCATAATGGCCTTTTCAGTTTATGTCCTGTTTAAGAAGAGCTAGCCTGTTCTAACTTTTTAAACACATTTGACACAGTTCCTTTTGAATAGATTTATATATATATATTATATATATATATATACATATATACATATGTATATATATATATATAATATATATCTAACTACCATCAGGATCATCAAGGTCTCAGGAGACTTGACTATTAATCTGTTCAAAATTTTGTTTAATTGGGGGGAATGGTAAGAAGTATCTTACTAAGATCTAAGATTATTACTTTATATTTTTATAAAAGAATCATCAATTGTCATAACACCATTTTTTTCCACAGCGTGCAAAATATACAATTCTCATGTATATATAGACCTGTGTCTGAGATTTCTACTACTTTTCACTGGTCAGAGTTTTTTATACATCAATACTACTCTGCTTTTACTGCAGAGCTTTATAATATCGCATAAAATTTGGAAAAAAGGGAGCTCTTAATACTTCCCATTTTCCAAGAGATCTTGGTTTCACTTGTATTCATTCTGTTTCAAGTGGATTTAGAGAACTAGATTCTCAAGTCACAGGAAAGATCATAAAGAAATTTTGATTGAGATGAGATTAAATTTATGATTATGTTGAGGGTAATTGACATTCTAGAATATTAAATCTTCTCATTAACCTGAATATTTCCTTTTCATTGGGGGTAGTCTTTTAAGAGCTTCTAGATTTGTTTTTGTTATTGGCATGTGCCTGTAAAATCTGCCTATTCAGATTTTCATTACCATCTTGAGCCAATTTTGGAAATGTGTTTTTTACAACATTCACTTCATCTAGGTTTTGAAATTCATTGGGATGACATTACATCTCTGTATCCACAGATGTGACCTCTAACATAGTTGCCCTGAACAAGCACCATTCCTTTAGAACCAGACACTCCAGAAACGTTGGTCTCTCCAGAGAAAAAACTTTTCATTTTATCGGTTAATATGAATACTTATGATTTTTTGTTGTTTTGTTTTTCTATTTCTCTAATCTATCTTTTATCTTTAATTCTACTTTTTGGAGTTTTTGTTGATATTTTTCCAGTTTTAGGAAGCCATTACATTTTAGCTCATTTCTATTTATACTTTCTCTATTTCTAATACATGCTATTCAAGTTATAAATTTCCCTTAGGCACTTTTCTGGTATCATACCATTGGTTGATATGTAAAATGTGTGAAGACGTTTATTTATCATTTCTTTTTCTCTGTAACTCTGGGTTTTGTATACATAATTTAAAATTGCATAAGAGTTAGAAAAATAGTACAAATACTGCATAATACCTCTTATCTAGATTGCTAGTTGTTAACATTTTTCTTCATTTCTTTTATTGTTCACTATCTGTAGATACCCAAACATATGTTTATATCTTTCTGTATAAACATGTATATGTGTATATATGTAGATGTATGCATACCTATTTTTTAAAGAATTTGAGAGCCAAGTACAGACATTCTGCTCCTGCACTCCTAAGTACCTCTTACATAATCACAATTGAATTTTCAAACTTTGAAATATAACATTGATTTAATTTTATTATCTGATCTTAAGACCATATTCAATTATAGTAATCATCCAGAAAATTTTTTTTCTGGTCAAGATGTAAGCCAGTGTTGTTCATTTCATTCAGTTGTTGTATTTCTCAAAATTCCTTTAATCTGGAAAATTTTCTCAGCCTTTCTTTGTCTTTCATGACCTTGAAATTTTTGAAGAGTAAAGGTCTATAAGCAAAACTCTCATCAGTAGGTTCGTTTCTCATGGAGATACGGATTAACCGTTCTGAAACTACTTCTTAAACTTGAGGAAATGAAAGAATATATTGTGGTTAAAAGGGGTCAGGTCTCTAAGTGACAGAGAAAGAAGTCGTACGTATGAGAAGGCAGGAGATGAATATGATTCTGGCCTCTGAGAAAGTCTAGGAGCCATGATACTCTTAGCGCAGTGAGCATGCGTAGCGCTTGGCTTTTGACTCGAACTCCTCGTGAAAGGAACCGGGGCTCCTGGGAAGTGGGTGGTTACAGAGCTGGGGCGGGGAAAGCATGCAGCGAGCCTAGACCCTCGGGGGCAGGAAACCAGTGCTCACAGAAGGATGGAGTCACGTCAGGACACAGGAGCCACCCCGAAGGTTTCCCGCTGGTCAAAGTTAGAGCAAGGTTGAGGTCAAAATCATGATTGTAAAAATGCCCTTCTACTGAGTAAAAATATAATTCATGAGCTAGCACAGATACAGACAGACAGATGATGGATGGGAAGGAAGAGAGAGAGGGAAGGAAGGAAGGTAGGAAGCTCTTCCTTATAGTGAAGTTGTCTATACTATGAATTTTATTTTTTCTTTAATTGAAGAGTTCTCAGAAGTTGTCATTTTAAATGTTCAGCTGAATAAGTTTGGATGATAAGGTGTGTGTGTGGTGACCGTGGTGGGAGTAACTTTCTTATTATTATCTATTTCTGATTTTATTAAATTACAATCAATAGAAGGGGTCCAAATGATTTTGACTTTTTTGAATGTGTGGGGATATCATTTGGAGCAAAATGTATAAGTACTTTTTTGTGAACCTTCTCTCCGTGTTAAAAACGATTGTCATTTAAATATGCATTCTCTCATTTAAGCTATAAAGTACATGCAATGGCATATATATACATATAACTATACATAAAACAAAAAAACAAGCTTATTTTTCTCACTGTATAAGAAGTCCCGTGGGCAGGCAGTCCATAATTACGCGGTAATGTCCCAATTTCATTAAGGTCTTAGGCTCCGTTCACCGTTCTGTTACTCTGCTTTCACCAGGCTCCTTTCTTCATGATGGCTACCTCTGTTCCCAATATAGATTTTTTTTGTTTCTTTTTTTCAACTTCCAGTCTCATATGATTTCCCATATAAGGGCAGGCAAGGATGGCACTTTGGCACTTCTATCAGAAAGACTGAAAACACTAAGAAGTCCCGAGTAGCTGTCTGCACGTATCTCACTGGCCAGCACCGTGGTAAGTGGCCACCCTACCGACGGATGTGTGGAGCTTAAGAGAGAGATCTCAAGGGGAAAGGCTGTGTGGGCAGTCCCAGCAAGGGATGTCACTTGCGGTGTTGGGGTGGCTGAAATGAACTCCCCAAGGACAGTATGCAGAGAACAAATGATTTAGGCCAAGGATCGACACCAGTGAAAAATGATGAGCAGAGGAAAAGGAGTCTGCAAAGGAAGTGGGTAAGAGCCAACCGAGAAGACTGGGTGAAAACCTGGAGACTGTAGAGTCCTGTAGCCGTGGGAGAGAATATTTCAAGAAGGACTGGGAATAAATAATAGCGAGAATTGCACAAAGCTAAGGATGGACTCGTATATTTTTGTCCCAGTATCCATAAATATGGTGTTTTCCACCTTTTTTTTCCCCTGGGCCAAGGCATGACCAGAAGGCATCCTCCCCCTTCAAGGTGCCCCTTGGCATACGACAGGTCAGCCCTGAATTTAGCTGTCCTTAGGCCTCATTCTCTTCTATTTCATACTTTGCTCTGGAAACATAAAGACAAAGTTGTAATAGGATTTTTGAAAAGGAAGCTCAAGTTCACTTTCCAGCATGAACGCTTTGCGAGCCATCTTTTCAGAATGACCACTTCCGTGGATGTGTCTGAACAGCAGCCCTTTGGGGCCGAGCAGAGGGCACCATCCCCTCCTTATATTTTGTTCTCTTCCTATCACACTCAGCTCAACAAAAACAACAGCAGGGGGAAAAAAGGAGGGGGTTGAAAAAAAAAACCCTTATCTCCACAGTTGTGATGAATAGACTTGATTGGGCTCTCACACAGCAGGCAGGTGATGGCCATTGCCTGTCTATTTCAGGACTAAACTTTAGACTGGCCACAGGTGTTTTTCCTTTTTTGGCTCTGCGGCCCTGCCATCATTAAGTTTGCCTGAAGCAGCAGACGGCTTCTGGGAGACCAAAAGATGGGGGGAGGCAGGGTGCAGAGACAATCCAGCTGACATTTTAAGCAGGAAATGCAACCATCTGAATGTAAAGGAGATAAACCCTGTCTCTACACAGACTGTTCACTCAGGGGAAATTGAGGTAAAACATTACAGGATTCAGAAAGGGGGATGCTAGAGAGCATGCCTTTGAGACCACCCTTGCCCTTGACCCTTTGTTTCTAGGAACCCCTTCCCTCACCTAGAAATGCTGGAAGAGGGGAGCAGGATGCTCTAAGATATACTGGAAATTTATAATTTGGTGGAAACATTTTTCTTTATTATATTTAATAATTATTTTGCATATAGGATTGCTCCTTGGAAGGAAAACTATGACAAACCTAGACAGAGTATTAAAAAGCAGAGACATCACTATGCCAACAAAGATCTGTATAGTCAAAGGTATGGTTTTTCCAGTAGTCGTGTACAGATATGACAGTTGGACCATAAAGAAGGTTGAGCACCAAAAAATTGATACTTTTGAATCGTGGTGTGCAGAAGACTCCTGAGAGTCCCTTGGACTATGTGGAGATCAAACCAGTCAATCCTGAAAGAAATCAATCCTGAACATTCATTGAAAGGATTGATGCTGAAGCTGAGGCTCCAATACTTTGGCCACCTGATGCAAAGAACTGACTCCTTGGAAAAGACCCTGATGTTAGGAAAGATAGGAGCCGAAAGGAGAAGAAAATGGCAGAGGATGAGATGGTTGGATGGCATCACCGACTCAATGGAAATGAGTTTGAGCAACCTCCAGGAGATACGGAGGACCGAGGACCCGCGCAGGAGTCCATGGGTCACAGAGTCAGACTCAACTTAGGGACTGAACAATAACAACTCAGCCTAACGATACAAAACAAGCACAAAATGAGTATGTGGGGCTTCTCATTAACACAGGCAGACTTTATCACTGAATATCGAAAGTGTCCTGGAAGTGTGATTTCTAGGGTGCTGAAGGCCGCATCATGCTCATTTTGTGTTTGTTTTGTATTGTTAGCTAGTTGTTGCTGTTCAGTCCTGAAGTCGAGTCTGATTTGACATACAAGGGAGTAAGAAAGTGACCGCATTATCTTTTTTTATGCTAGAATGTACAGGAATGACATGGTAGCCTGAAATCAGGTTTTGATAATAGGTCTTCTCTAAATTAGAAAGGACATGATGACATGACAGAAGTGACAATTGCAAAGGCAAATATCACTAAGAATTTTACATGATTCTGGACTTTCTTCATCCTGATGAGTTTGTAAACTTCACCCTAGAGGATATATGAGCAAATGTATGCAAAATGCACATTGCATTTCTGAATATGAAGATTTTTAAGCCAGAAGAGAAAAAATTATGTGAAATAAAATGAATGCCATTGCTTATATAATTCCTAAATATAGCTTAAAAGTACAGATTCAGAGACTTTTTAAAATATAGGGATCATGGTGAAAGTAGATTTGTTTGCTTATTTCTGGTTTTTTGCTTTTCAAACAGAGTAGATGGATTCTTTTCCAGTTGTTAAAAGGCAATTTGGGGGGCACAGAAAATCATGATTCTTAAAGATAGAATCTTTTATTTAAGATGACCTTAAAAGTTTATGATAACCCAATCACTTATTTTGTGATTGAAATGTGTTATTAAGAAAATGAGAAAACATTATCCACAGTGATATACCTGTACTTTTAGGGAAGAAGATGATGCCCTCAAATATTAGAACAAATACTTTTCAGAGATTAGCCCAGAAAATTGTCACCATTGCCAAAGTTAGAGCTAAGAGATTTGTCTTCCAGGTCCCTGTTCTAATATGCTGGATGGCCTTTTTTTAAGTTATCACATAAAACAAAACCATTCATGTAGCTCCAGAGAAAAGATATATATGTGTGTATATATATATATATATATATATATTTTTTTTTTTTTTTTTTAATCAAGGGAGCCAGGGACATTCCAACAGCCATTTTCTAACTTACCACCAAGACACTGTTACTGCAAAGTCATCACCTCCACCCCATCCCAATGGCAAATTGATTTCAAATCACACATATTGCTCTTACAGAAGCAATAGGTCTAGATGACATGACTACATGTTAGAATAGGAGCAGGTGATGTTTATATGACTGTATATTTACATGTGTTGTTTCCTTCACAAAGGCAATGCTCCCAGGGGGAGCTCATAAATGTAGATTGTTTCCTCTACTCAGATGCTGCTGAAGAACCTCCAAGTTTGGAACCTGCGATGGGTTTTCTCAAGCTGGAATCACTTAAGGACGCTCGAGGGGAAACCTGGATGCTGATCGGCAAGTACTGGACTTGCATGTAAAATCATTGCTTGGAGGAGCTAATGGTGATAAACAGTCATTGACTTTGAGTTTCATCCCAGAATATGTGTGCTGGGCTAATGGATAGCAGAAAAGGATTAGGCAGTTCAAGTATGCATTCCAATGGGCACACACGCAGGCTTAGCCCATCAGAAGACTATGTCCTGGTACAGTATGTCACTCTGATACTTTCAAGGGTGGACAAGACAGGCATATTTTCAGGAGTTTTAATGTTCATATTTATGAATTATACGAGTATACAATTCAGCCCCTTTGAATGGATTAAGAATAAAACACAAATGAAACAAATCATGGTTATAAATTAGCTGTCTTGAAACATAGTAATAGGAATACAAAAGGAATATCTCTATTTCCATTGCTCCGTTAATAGTTTTGCAAGGGTATAATCTTCATGCTGGCCAGTTTCTTTGAAGGAAGTTTCAAAATTATGGGCAAATAAATCATGCTTATTAAAGAAACTTGTTGAAGCTTATGCTGCTTGGGAAGTGTTCTGATTCTAGGACATAGAGAAAAGGAATAATCCTACCTGTTCCTAGAGTTTAGAATCTACCAGAGAAGATGTTGTTATTTGGTCACTAAGTCACGTCTGACTCTTTGCGACCCCACGGACTGAAACACCAGGCGTCCTGGTCTGTCCTTCTCTATCTCCTAGAGTTTGCTCAAACTCACGCCCATTGAGTTGGAGATGCCATCCAATCATCTCATTCTCTGTCGTCCCCTTCTCCTCTTGCCCTAAATCTTTCCCCACATCAATAAGGAAAATTGGCTCTTTCCAATGAGTCAGCTCTTCACATCAGTTGGCTGAATTATTGGAGTTTCAGCTTCAGCATCAGTCCTTCCAATGAAAATTTCCAAGGGTTGATTTCCTTTAGGATGGACTGGCTTGATCTCTTTACAGTCCAAGGGATTCCCAAGAGTCTTCTCCAACACCACAGTTCAAAAGCATCAATTCTTCAGCGCTTAGCCTTCTTTATGGTCCAACTCTCACATCCATACATGACTACTGGAAAGACCATAGCTTTGACTATACAGTCCTTTGTCAGCAAAATGATGTCTCTGCTTTTTAATACACTGACTAGGATTGTCATAACTTTTCTTCCAAAGAGCAAGTGTTTTTTAATTTCATGGCAGCAGTCACCATTCACAGTGATTTCTGAACCCAAAAAATAAAATCTGTCACTGTTTCCATTGTTTCTTCATCTATTTGCCATAAAGTGATGGGACCAGATGCCATGATGTTAGTTTTCTGAATATTGACTTTCAAGCCAGCTTTTTCACTCTCCTCTTTCACCTTCATCAGGTGGTTCTTTAGTTCCTCTTCACTTTGTGTCAGGGAAGATAGTAAACACAAACATAAACAACAAGAGTGTAAAATAAAATTCACTAAGGTCAACAGAAGAAATCCAGAGAAAAAGCTATGGGAGCTGAAGGTACACAAAAGGGCTACTTTTAGCCACTGGCAATGAAGGGAGACTTCTTTATAGCGTGAGATGAGATTGTTGCACTAAAGAATCAGTGGTGGGACGTCCCTGGCAGTCCAGTCGTTGAGACTTTGCCTTTCAGTGCAAAGGGTGTGGGTTCAATCCTTCATCAGAGAGCTAAGATCCACATGCCTCACAGCCATTAAAAAAAGGATAAAACAGAAGAATATTGTAACAAATTCAGTAAAGACTTTTAAAATGGTCCACACCAAAAGACAATCTTTAAAAAAATAAAGAATAGGTGGAATTTGAGTATACAGAGATGAAAGAGAGAGACAGAGGAATGTTACATGGAGAAACCAATGCCATCAGAGGCTTGGAGAGCTAGGTGGAAAAACAACCAAGTTCTGGAAACAGAGAAGTTCAGTTTGACTGCTTTGTTTTTTAAATTAATCAACTTGCAATTATATTTGGTTAGGATGTCTACTGAAATGTATCTTGTTGAAAGAATATTTTTTACCTAACTGACATACAAGATTAATTAGTGTCTTGGTGAGAGAGAGCAAATGGTTATGGAGACCCTACAGAGCAACTAAGTTCATTACAGAAAAAAAGTGTTTACTTGGGTGGAGGTTGATTGAAGTGGTGGCTCATGCTTCCCAAAGACAGCTATTTGGAAGTAAGTTTGTTGAGCATGTAGAATGTTCTATTGCCAAACATTCCTTGGGTAAATTCTCTGGGCCTCTAAATTATATTTTTTTCTTAGTTATTCATTAAAAATTATTCATTTCAGTAAAGATGTGTCTGCTTTTTGTTGGTTTACTATGGAATCACTACTATGTGTCATTTTCAGGAGAACTTGTGTTTGTCTTTCGAGGTTCAGCAGCCAGTGCTATTTCCTTCATGAAGTCTTCTTTTCCCAGTCCTTCCCTGCAAGTGTCTTTCTTATTGTCTATCAGACACGAATATAATCCTTTGTAACCTGTCTGCTTCATTCCAGCCCCTACCCTGAAAGTGGCACTTACTCATCCCCAACATCACACAGTACAAGAACCAAGAAATTCCAGATGTTGAAGCTGGATTTACAAAAGGCAGAGGAGCCAGAGATCAAATTGCCAACATTCGTGGATCTCAGAAAAAGCAAGAGAATTCCAGAAAAACATCTACTTCTGCTTCATTGACTACGCTAAAGATTTGACTAGGTGGATCACAACAAACTGCGGAAAATTCTTAAAGAGATGGGAATACCAGACCACCTGACCTGCCTCCTGAGAAATCTGTATGCAGGTCAGGAGGCCACAGTTAGAACTGGATGTGGAAAAACTGCCTGGTTCCAAATCGGGAAAGGAGTATGTCAAGGCTGCATATTGTCACCCTGCTTATTTAACTTACATGCAGAGAACATCATGAGAAACGCTGGGCTGGATGAAGCTGGAATCAAGATTGCCAGGGAAATATCAATAACCTCAGATATGCAGATGACACCACCCTTATGGCAGAAAGTGAAGAAGAACTAAAGAGCCTCTTGATGAAAGTGAAAGAGGAGAGTGAAAAGGCTGGCTTAAAGCCTAACGTTCAGAAAACTAAGATCATGGCATCTGGTCCCATCACTTTATGGCAAATAGATGGAGAAACAATGGAAACAGTGAGAGATTTTATTTTCTTGAGCTCCAAAATCCCTGCAGATGGTGACTGCAGCCATGAAATTAAAAGACACTTGCTCCTTGGAAGAAAAGCTATGACCAACATAGACAGCATATTAAAAAACAGAGACATTACTTTGCCAACAAAGTCTATCTAGTCAAAGCTATGGTTTTTCTAGTAGTCACGTATGGATGTGAGAGTTGGACCATAAAGAAAGCTGAGCACTGAAGAATTGATGCTTTTGAACTGTGGTGTTGGAGAAGACTCTTGAGAGTCCCTTGGACTGCAAGGAGATCCAACCAGTCCATCCTAAAGGAAATCAGTCCTGGATATTCATTGGAAGGACTGATGTTGAAGCTGAAGCTCCAATACTTTGGCCACCTGATGGAAAAAACTGACTCATTGGAAAAGACCCTGATGCTGGGAAAGATTGAGGGCAGGAGGAGAAGGGGACGACAGAGGATGAGATGGCCGGATGGCATCACCGACTCAATGGACATGAGTTTGGGCAAGCTCCAGGAGTTGTTGATGGACAAGGAAGTCTGGCGTGCTGCAGCCCATGGGGTCACAGAGAGCTGGACACAACTGAGCGACTGAACTGAACTGACTGAACATCACACAGTAAGTTCTCAAACAACGTTGCTGACTGACAGAGGGAAAATGAGGAATAAAAAAATAAATGATTATAGGATTTATTTGCTTCCCTAGTGGCTCAGAGAGTAAAGCACCTGCCTGCAATGCAAGAGACCTGGGTTCGATCCCTGGGTCAGGAAGATCCCCTGGAGAAGGAGATGGCAACCCACTCCAGTACTCTTGCCTGGAAAATCCAATGGACAGAGAAGCCTGGTAGACTATAGTCCATGGGATGGCAAAGAGTCAGACACGACTAAGCGACTTCACTTCACTTGCTATTTTATTATGAGCCATATGTGACTGTGTTGATTCTATTTCCCTTCCTATGAAGAGCTGTTGGTTTGACTGGCTAACTCTTCTCAAGGATGTAAATACCTACAGAGTATGTATCATCTGCTCACCTGCCAAGTTCACCTAGAACACTGAGCTTTACAGTCAGTGCACCAAGTGTGTGCCCCTACCACAATGCCTCACCAGAGTCAGACAAAAGTATCTACTTACAAGACCTGGGATGTTGATGTGTTGGGCATGAGGAAAGTGTCATTGGGGTGGAAATACTGTCTCATTTGGGCAATAGCATGCCCACTCTTTCAGAAGCATTTCTGATGGTTTCACAGTCAATTCTAATTTATTCTCTTTCTAGAATTCACTTCCTCATCCTTACTTTCCTCCCCTTTGATTTTTGTGCCCACTCTCACTTTCTTGGTATCTTCTTGACTCTCAGTAATGCTGATGGTCTCCAATTTCCTCCACTTTTTGAGTATTGCTTTTTTTTATAGTAGCCTATAAACTACCTTGTTAACCAGATAGTGTAAAATCCAATTAGAGACATTAGAATCCAGAAATACAAGTGTTAAGGAATGTGTTTCTTGATTGACAAGGAAGCCAAATAGATCCATCTATTTAGAATCTTAGCAACAATTAGCCGCCTTAGTTTCATTTATTGTGACATAAAAAATCTGGTTTATCGAGAGCTCTATTGAAGAATATTTCTATGATATGCACCATGAGAAAATATCTTCAAACTAAAATGATTGTTTTGCTGTAATAAATTGAACCATATGTACACTATGTTATTCAATCTTTTTTCTTCAAGGCATAAATTGATATTAAAGAACATTTAAGTCATAACACATGGTTATCCAGGCATGAACGAGGCAATAACCCATATAAGTTGTCAAGGTGAAGCCAAAGCATTTATTAGAGGTTTGTGTTGTTTTTGAAAAGTGCATGGTTGGATAAACATGGATTAGTGCTATTATGCTGCTACGATGACTCAAGTGTGTTTTTACAGTGTCAGTAATTTTTATGTTTAAAAATCACTGGTGCAGTATATTAGCTATAATTTATGTTTATCATCTTGTGTACTCTAATAGGTTTCAACAAACCATTTAACACTTCAGCTTGTGCATATACATTACTTAATAGGTATTTATCTTAAAAAAGAGATACTTAACGGGACTTTCAAAGCTTGCAACTGCATGCTAAGAGAGAATACTGCAGTGTTTCCATTAACTTTCTTTTCCCTGTTTGCAGTTAACTTTGAACATTCTGGCCACTTGCCTCTTTGTGCAACATGCCACCGAATGACACAAGCAGAAGCGAGTCTGTCTGTGCCCTTGTCGGCAGGAGTGACATCCAGCTCTCCCGGCACGGTGTGTCCGTCACACCTGCTAAGTAGGGTGGCTGCACAATGCAGCCAACACAGCTGAAAATATGACGAAGGCCCAGCCATCAGCTGCCGCCTTGGGGTGCCCTTCCTGAGGGTCTAGTTTGCCTCTGACTGTAGCTGCATCTATGAGGAGTTTTTCAAACTGTGTGACCTAGACTCTTGTTTTAGAAGAGTCTCCAAGACAACCCTAGGAGCTGAGTAGATGGGAGGAGGGATGGCAGAGAGTCAGTTGGGACTTCCCAATCACAGGAGGTTTTTTGCAGCAACACAAGAGGGGACTTCATTTATCATGACACTATTGATCCTTCCAGAGAGTGCTATGCTTATTGTTTTTGCTGCAATGATGACCTATTTCTCTTCTGGATATTCTAGGTAGATGAATTACCTGTGTTTAGTCTTTTCATAAAGGAGATTGATTCACTTTTAAAATGTACCCAAAGTTGGTGATGCAGTGATATGGTTTTGGTCTTTTTTTTTTAAGTTGTATACTTTTTGGCCTACTGACAGTCATGATAGAAATGGATTTGGAAGGGAAATGCTCATGAAACTCTAGTTACCACTTAAACAAATGGTGCTACTTTGTTCATTTGTGACATGGCTGGATAAGAGTTTGTTTGGAATCTTGGAATTATGAATATACTGATCCACTCAGTAATAAATTTTTAGAGACTATAAATTCTCTTAAGTCAATCAAGCACATCAGTTGGCTGAGTTAGCAAACTGGGAGGATTTATTACTCCCTAGAGGCAAATCAACCAGGATGAATTGTTTAGTATTGAGAACTACTTTTTCCCTTGTAAAAGTAGTGATGACACTTTGACATCTTATCAGAGAAAACCATTACATCTTGATGATCTTTTCATTACCAGAAACCTCGGGTAACTGGACCAAAATTGTTTCCCAAATATTTCAAACTTCACTATTTTCATGACAACATCAAAATTACATGATGACCCGGAGGGATGGGATGCGGAGGGAGGTGGAAAGGGGGTTCTGGAAGGGGAAAACATGTACCCCCATGGTGGATTCATGTCAATGTATGGCAAAACAAATACAATATTGTAAAGTTAAAAAATAGAAAATAAACTAATTAAAAAAATTACATGATAAACACCATAGGCAGTTTATGCAGAAATGTATGTGGAGTGTGTTTTCAATGAAGAGAATTAAAGGGAAAATTTCATTAGCATCCTGAATGAACAGTCACGTCATTTCAAATGGATCAAGAAAGATAACAGTTTAGCTCAAAACTTCCAATAGAGGTAGAACTTTCCAGAATGATATAGAACTTTCTGGAATGAATCAACTTCTGGGTCTGAGCTATCCAGTACATTAGCCCCTCGCTTCCTGTGGCTGTTGAACACTTGATCAATTTGAGATGCTAGTGCAACTGAACAACTGAATTATCAATGCATTTAATTTCCCCTGGTGACTCAGACGGTAGAGTCAGCCTGCAGTGCAGGAGACCCGGTTTCGATCCCTGGGTCAGGAAGATCCCTGGAAGAGGGAAATGGCAACCCACTCCAGTATTCTTGCCTGGGGAATCCCATGGACAGAGGAGCCTGGCAGGCTACAGTCCATGGGGTCACAAAGAGTCGGACATGACTGAGCGATGTCACTTTCACTTGCTGTAAATAACTATAGATAGCTAAAGATTATCATATCGGATGATGCAGGAGCATTAGCCACTTTAAGAAAAAGCCTGAAGAACAATTAAAGCACTGGGTTAGAGCAGCAGTTAGAGATGTTGGCAGGCAGGTATCTGCTTCTAAAAGGCAGTTTAGGACAAATCAGAAAACTTCAGGAAGGCTGCATTTTATGAAACATGAAGCAGATGAAATATTTTTAACACATATATTTAGAAAGTAGAGAGCATAATAACAAAACATTTAAAAATACTTAGGTGTCCGTATCGGCTGTACACCATGGTTATCTTCTGGCTAACACTTATTCCTTTCCTCTCTCTATTCAATCCTCCCTACAAATACCAAGGTAATATGACTCACCTGCCTAAAATTCTTCAAGAATGCTGAAAAATAATATATGTGTCAAAGTGTAACTGAATTACCTTTCTGTGTACCTGAAAACACTGTAAGTCAACTATACTTCAATAAAATATATGTATTAAGAAAAAGAGAGAGAGAGAGAATGCTACAGACAATATGTGTGTCTCCCACCAAATCACATGTTGAAATCCTATACCCAATACAAGAGTTTTAAGATGCAGGGGTCTTGGGAGGTGATTAGGTCCTGAAGGTGGAGCCCCATGAATGGGATGAGTGCCCTTGGAGGAAGAGACAGAGGGCTTGCATCTCCTCACTGCCATGTGAGAGCATAAAAAGAGGACAATTGTCTGCAAACCAGCAAGAAGACCCTCACCACATACTGGCTCTGCTTAGCACCTTGATCTTCAAGTTCTCAGCCTCAAGAACTATTAGAAATGAAGTCTGAAGCCATGGTTTGTGGCATTCTGTTATCACAGCCTTAGACAAAGCCTTCCCATCACCACTTAGTTATCTTCCGAGATGATGAGCATTGGAACTGTTACCCATGGCACGGTAAAATGGATGCATTGCCTAGGAATGGTCAGAAGGATGCACCCTCAGCCCAGAAACTCTCCACAATGCCTGATTTAAAATTCTGCCTTCAACACATTTTCCCATAGAAGCATGCAAACCACACATAAACACATTTCTTTATTATTTTTTAATGGCGGCAACAGCAGAACCCAAGAACATGTACCTCAAGGCTGTGCAGAGCATCAAGCCTTGAGGTCTGACTCTCCTTTGGTGCCACCAGTAGTCAGTGTGCTGTCCCTGTAGGGTGGGAGGTCATGGAGGTCTAGTGCTCATCACGCGGGTCCTTTGCGCTCAGGCCTCGTGTTTGCAGTGATTATTCCTCCGCTGAGGACTTAACAACCAGCCAGCTGGAACAGATGGTTCTAGAAACTGCTCCCCGCTCCGTCCCCTTCCAGTCTAGGGGGAGAGGGGTACAATCTCCCCGTAATCACAATCTAGCCCGAGGTGACTTCCTTTCCACTACTGGTTTTCCTTCGTGGTATCTGAGTCTCGACAGATAGTTGCTGTACCTTTCAGTTCAGTTCAGTCACTCAGTTGTGTCTGACTCTTTGCAACCCCATGAATCGCAGCACCCCAGGGCTCCCTGTCCATCACCAACTCCCGGAGTTTACCCAAACTCATGTCCATCGAGTCGGTGATGCCATCCAGCCATCTCATCTCTGTCTTCCCCTTCTCCTGCCCCTAATCCCTCCCAGCATCAGGGTCTTTTCCAGTGAGTCAGCTCTTCGCATCAGGTGGCCAAAGTATTGGAGTTTCAGCTTCAACATCAGTCCTTCCAATGAACACCCAGGACTGATCTCCTTTAGGATGGACTGGTTGGATCTCCTTGCAGTCCAAGGGATTCTCAAGACTCTTCTCCAACACCACAGTTCAAAACCATCAATTATTTGGCACTCAGCTTTCTTCACAGTTCAACTCTCACATCCATACATGACTACTGGAAAAACCATAGCCTTGACTAGACGGTCCTTTGTTGGCAAAGTAATGTCTCTGCTTTTTAATGTGCTGTCTAGGTTGGTCATAACTTTCCTTCCAAAGAGTAAGCGTCTTTAATTTCATGGCTGCAATCACCATCTGCAGTGATTTTGGAGCCTCAAAACATAAACTCAGCCACTGTTTCCACTGTTTCCCATCTATTTGCCATGAAGTGATGGGACCAGATGGCATGATCTTTGTTTTCTGAATGTTGAGCTCTAAGCCAACTTTTTCACTCTCCTCTTTCACTTTCATCAAGAGGTTTTTAAATTCCTCTTCCTTTTCTGCCATAAGGGTGGTGTCATCTGCATATCTGAGGTTATTGATATTTCTCCTGGAAATCTTGATTCCAGCATGTGCTTCTTCCAGCCCAGCGTTTCTCATGGTGTAATCTGCATACAAGTTAAATAAGCGGGGTGACAGTATTCAGTACTGACATACTCCTTTTCCTATTTGGAACCAGACTGTTCTTCCATGTCCAGTTCTTACTGTTGCTTCCTGATCTGCATACAGGTTTCTCAAGAGGCAGGTCAAGTAGTCTGGTATTCCCATCTCTTTAAGAATTATGCACAGTTTATTGTGATCCACACAGTCAAAGGCTTTGGCATAGTCAATAAAGCAGAAATAGATGTTTTACTGGAACTCTCTTGCTTTTTCAATGATCCAGCAGATGTTGGCAATGTGATCTCTGACTTCTCTGCCTTTTCTAAAACCAGCTTGAACATCTGGAAGTTCACGGCTCACGTATTGCTGAAGCCTGGCTTGGAGAATTTTGAGCATTACTTTACTAGCATGTCAGAAGAGTGCAATTGTGCGGTAGTTTGAGCATTCTTTGGCATTGCCTTTCTTTGGGATTGGAACGAAAACTGACCTTTCCAGTCCTGTGGCCACTGCTGGGTTTTCCAAACTTGCTGGCATATAGAGTGCAGCACTTTCACAGCATCATCTTTGAGAATTTGAAATAGCTCAACTGGAATTCCATCCCCTCCACTATCTTTGTTCATAGTGATGCTTTCTAAGGCCCACTTGACTTCACATTCCAGGATGTCTGGCTCTAGGTGAGTGATCACACCATCATGATTATCTGGATCATGAAGATCTTTTTTTGTACAGTTCTTCTGTGTATTCTTGCCACCTCTTCTTAATATCTTCTGCTTCTGTTAGGTCCATACCATTTCTGTCCTTTATCGAGCCCATCTTTGCATGAAATGTTCCCTTGGTATCTCTAATTTTCTTGAAGAGATCTCTAGTCCTTCCCATTCTGTTGTTTTCCTCTATTTCTTTGCATTGATCACTCCGAAAGGCTTTCTTATCGCTCCTTGCTATTCTTTGAAACTCTGCATTCAGATGGGAATATCTTTCCTTTTCTGCTTTGCTTTTCCCCTCCCATCTTTTCACAGCTAGTTGTAAGGCCTCCTCAGACAGCCATTTTGCCTTTTTTGCATTTCTTTTCCATGGGGATGGTCTTATTCCCTGTCTCCTGTACAATGTCATGAACCTCTGTCCATAGTTCATCAGGCACTCTGTCTATCAGATCTAGTCCCTTAAATCTATTTGTCACTCCCACTGTGTAATCATAAGGGATTTGATTTAGGTCATCCCTGTATGGTCTATTGGTTTTCCCTACTTTCTTCAATTTAAGTCTGAATTTGGCAATAAGCAGTTCATGATCTGAGCCACAGTCTGCTCCTGGTCTTGTTTTTGCTGACTGTATAGAGCTTCTCCATCTTTGGCTTCAAAGAATATAATCAATCTGATTTCGGTGTTGACCATCTGGTGATGTCCATGTGTAGCGTCTTTTCTTGTGTTGTTGGAAGAGGGTGTTCGCTATGACCAGTGCATTCTCTTGGCAAAACTCTTAGCCTTTGCCCTGCTTCATTCTGTACTCGAAGGCCAAATTTGCCTGTTACTCCAGGTGTTTCCTGACTTCCTACTTTTGCATTCCAGTCCCTTATAATGAAAAGGACATCTTTTTTGGGTGTTAGTTCTAAAAGGTACTGTAGGTCTTCATAAAATCGTTCAACTTCAGCTTCTTCAGCGTTACAGGTTGGGGCATAGGCTTGGATTACCGTGATATTGAATGGTTTGCCTTGGAAACAAACCTTTAGGGGGCTCCTACTCGAGGCCAGGACTCCCCTGAGCGTTTTTCATTCAATGCTCACTTAATTCCTCCTGTATCCGGCATGTCCCAAATGAAGACTTTCCAGGAGGCTGTCGGCCCACGTGGGTTGTGGAGCTGGTTTAGGGTGAGAGGACAGACCGCTTGGCTCTGAACTTGCCCTGGCATCTGTGTGCTCTGTGCTCCAAGCACATTTCTGCTGATCAGTCTCCTCGACAGTAAAATGGACAAAAAAAGTACCTATTTCAGAAGGCTGCTGTGAAGACTAAATGTGATTTCTGTAACACACTTAGAGATCTTGGGTTATGGGAAATGCCAGTGTATGTTTGCTATTATTATTTATGAGTCTAAAGCCCATTTGCTATTACATTATGCTATCAAAGAGAATTGGAGAAGGAAATGGCTTCCCACTCCAGTATTCTTGCCTGGAAAATCCCATGGACGGAGGAGCCTGGTGGGCTACTGTCCATGGGGTTGTTGCAGAAGAGTTGACATGACTTAGCAACGAAAATACAACAACAACATCGGAGAGGACGTACCTTTTGTTTAGAGTGGAAGGTCCCTGTCCCCATTTTTAAATAGCTTGTGTGAAAGTGATGTTCTCTGTCTTATGCAGTGGATAGGCTGTCGTTTAAACAAGAAGTTCTTATGTTTAAAAAGCAGAATAGGAGACTTTGTTCTTTTTCCGTTGTCAGGAAGGCAAGTGTCGACAGCATCACAGGAGAAGTTGTGGAAGCACCCCTGTTTGTGTACTGAATGGATTATAAGAACCCAGATAACATCTTAAAGACCGGGAGGCTTGTGATTGTTTCATTTACCTGTGGAGAAACTTGGGAAATTTGGCTACATTCTCATCGTTGTTCTATTATAAAAGAAAAGGGGGTTCTTTGTGGACATTCCCATGTTTAAGGTGCAGATAAACATCTGCCTTGGATGACAAATAATGTGAAGCTCAAATCTGAAGACCCTTTCCTATCATCCCAGAATTAATTTCTACACACTTGATGAACAGCCATAAACTCTATTCTTTGAAGACAAAGGAAGCCAGTGAGCTAAAGAAAACGTGCGAAGAACTGAGTCAGGCAATTCCAAACATGGAGAAGCATGAAGAAATATTCTGCCCACCATCTTGGGCTTTTCTTATTGCTAACGCCATACCAAAACCACCCTGTGACTGTGTAACAGAAAGAAACAAATACATAAATGTAAAGTCTGTATCTTTGCCTCTTCATCCAAGATATCCAAACTTATAGCTCTCTAAAGATATGAGAGTCTTAAACTTCATAGCGATCCTTTTAAATCCACTTTTTACTAGACGAACCCCCACAGTGCTCTTCCTTGTGCTCTCTGTATAGAGGTCTTCAGAATCATTGCTGAATAGTTAAATGAGGAAAATGGTGTGAGTATTTTACTACTTTACGTGTCTTAAGATATCAGTATTCTTAGCAAATAGGTGGCACTCACAATGATTAGCGATCATTTTTGCCTTTATTCCCACTTTACTTACTTACACACTCATCCAAGCAGCTATTCACCTGGCACTCCGTGTGCCTGGCGCTGGCTAAGTGTCGAGAACGCAAAGGTAGAGGAAGCTTGCTGTGTGTGTGTTCAGTCGTGTCTGACTCTTTGCGACCCCGTGGACTGTAGGCCGCTAGGCTCCTCTGTCCATGGAATTTTCTGGGTGAGAATACTGGAGTGGGTTGCGCTTCCTTCTCCAGGGGACCTTTCCGACCCCGGGATTGAGCCTGTGTGCCTGTCTCCTGCACTGACAGGTGGGTTCTTTACCACTGCAACATCTGGGAAGCCCATAATACTCGGTGAAGTGAAGTGAAAGTCACTCAGTCATGTCTGACACTTTGCAACCCCATGGATAGCCCATGGAATTCTTCAGGCCAGAATACTGGAGTGGGTTGCCGTTTCCTTCTCCAGGGGATCTTCCAAACCCAGGAATTGAACCCAGGCCTCCCTCATTGCAGGCAGATTCTTTACCAGCTGAGCCACCAGGGAAGCCCCATAATAACTTGGTAACTGTCCTCAAAATGCTCACTGGCTGTGGACCTAGAGATGATCATACTGAGTGAGATAAGTCAGAAGGAGAAAGACAAATATCATAAGCTATCGCTTATGTGTGGAATCTAAAGTGTGGTGTAAACGAACCTATCTACAGAAGAGAAACACACTCACAGACACAGAGATCAGACCTGGGGCTGCCAAGGGGGAGGGAGGAGGGGGAGGAAGGCACTGCCTGAATGTTCATGCTAAGTAAGCGTCGGTAGAAAATCAGGGAAGCAAACCTGGAATCTGCTGCTCATTCTGGATCCCCATGACAGCCGGGGACTCAGAAGAACTTCTGGGTACAGCATATTCTTGGCTGTTACAGGCAGAATGAGAGGTTCTCTGAGCATAAAGATGGGTTTGAAGCTCACGGTGGGAGAGTGATTTGTAAATATATAGATTAAGTTTCCCCATAAAATTAGGTTGCAGACCAAGAATGAATGTATTTACTAAGAATGCTGATGCAAAACTACGTTGGAAAGGAAAGGTGTGTTATTTACTTACATAAATATGGCTTCAGCTCTGCCTCCTCTGATTATTACAGGCAGCTGGTAAAGAAGGTGTGTAATACCTCATGAGCTGTCTCTCATCTTGCATTCGCCTGATCTCATCCCTGGTCAGCCTCTGGAGACAGACACTGGAGCTCCGTGGTAGCAAAGTCCCGCACACAGATCTGAGCTGGAGTGTGAGCCTCGGGAGGGCATCGCTGTGAGCTTCCAGGCACCTTTCCTTGCTGACTTACTATCTCTGCGACCTCAGGCCATTTCTGTGAAGTCTCTGAACATCCATTTTTCTCACGGGTAGAACGAAGACACAAATTTTTAACTTTGAGGATTCCCCATGATAATCTGAGAATTATCGGCACGGGGAATTTGCCTTATCTTTCACTGATGCTCAGCTCCTAGAAGAGTAGGCTCTTCATAAATACCTGTTGAGTGAATTCATGAATGTGTGTATGTAAAGGATGTAAGAGTGTCTAGAATATAATAGGTTCTTAATAATCATGTATTGGTTCATTTCCCTTCCATAAATCAGCATGGGCGTTACCTCATCCCATCTCCCAAGCTCAGGTGAATGCCCTGAAAATGGACAGAGAAAGTATCACTGAATGAAATCTTGCTGCAAACCAGTATTCCACAGTGTTCCACCTGGTTTCCCAGGGCTGTTGATGGAAGCTATGTAGGAGTATAACCGTGTCAGGTCTGAGAAGGTTGGGGGATGTGGCCTGGAACAGATTTCTTTACTCTGGGGCTGTGCAAAGCCTTACTATTAGTGTGTGCATGTGTGCATTCTCCATGCAAGAGGGGACCACAGTACACAGCTTCCCAAGCACATTTGATCAGAGGGCCCTTTGGTCACAGAGTATCTCAGGGACCTCATATGAGCATAACTCCTTGCGAAATGTGGATCGAATCATTAGCTTGAAGAGCAGACACAAAGCAAAAAGCATTTATTTTTATAGGACAGTAAAACACTTTTTTTTTTTAGGTCAAGGAAGGCTTATTTAGGAACGAGATGCGGAGTTCTCACAACCCAAGACAGTCATCGAGGAAATTTCATTTCAATGAAGCATTTAAATGAGTGAAAACAAATGAACATAAAATAAGTATATAATAACACCTTGGGAAAATTAACCATCTCTCCATTTAACATCTGTCACATAGATAATCGTAGCAACTAGATTGATTATGGAACAGGAAACTGGAAGTTTAAAAAAGCAGCAGCTGAGTTTGCTTATATCACCTGCAAAGGGACTACTTTCTTTGGCAGATTAATATTGCACAAAGGTTTGAAGTTTCATTAAAGAAGCCTGGTTGCATGATGTTAACAGTCGGTTACAGAATGTGTGTGTGTAACCAGACAATGCATTGCATTAGGCTATTGGAAGACATAATGGTATTATTTATGCATTCCGGACTGTGCTATGCCTTAAGTGACGTCTTTTTACAAGGAAACTATATAACACTGTGGCATATCTGTAACAATGAAAATATAATCAGCACGTTAATTATAAAATGACAGGTAGATTCCTCTGCATCATGATTCGATGTTAGTTGGGATTTTTTTTCTTGTGCAATCTTATAATACTTCAGTGTCTATTGTAGTTTTGAAAAGCATACATGTTTGCATTTTCTGAAACGTTTGGTTATGTATAATGAAAGAATTTTTTTAATGAACAAAACCAAGTAGCACAACAAATACCTTACATTGAATTCTTTTTTACTTAAATTCTATATCAAGAGGTGTCCACACAGGCAGATTATACTCCTTTCTTTACATGTAAACTTCCTGCTGAAAGCAGGTCAGAGTTAAGAACTGGAGCAACTTGGAGACTTGTTTTTTAAACAGTTAGTTTTATGTTCTTTTAAATAATTGCTTCATTATATTTTGTACATCTGTGCAGGGGTTCGATGACAGCTTTGGTAAATTTCCAAATAGTTGTAAAACCGGGGAATACCGGTTAAGCAATAATATAACCCACCTGTGGGTGGGAGAAGGGGCTTTATACAATAGCGACTCCACCCTCCCCAAATTCCTTTAACAAAAAAATTAATTCTGCTCTGTGAGGAAATGGTTCTGATCCAGGTGAGGATATCAGATGCTGTATTTTTATAGAAGATAGGCTGTGAGTCGTTCAGAAGAGACCGACAAAAATGATAAAAGATTTGGGGAAAAGACCTCTGAGAGAAGGTTAAGAGCAAGGGGATATTCATTCCAGTCGAAGGAGGCTGAGGGGAGAGATAACTGTCTGCCTGAAAGTTAAAAAATGATATATACGGAGGAGGCATTGCTTATCATTAGTAGAGAGAGAGGGTGGTTAGAAGAGAAGAACTACACGCATTTTACTTAATATTAGGAACAGTTTTTGTGATATAAAGAGCAGTTACATGAAGGAGTTAAATGCCAGGAAAGTCTAGGCTTTGCAGCTACGGAATCAAGAGCGCTGCTGCTGCTGATAAGTCACTTCAGTCGTGTCTGACTCTGTGCGACCCCATAGACAGCAGCCCACCAGGCTCCACTGTCCGTGAGATTCTCCAGGCAAGAACACTGGAGTGGGTTGCCGTTTCCTTCTCCAATGCATGAAAGTGAAAAGTGAAAGTGAAGTCGCTCAGTCATGTCCGACTCTTCGCGACCCCTTGGACAGCAGCCTACCAGGCTCCTCCGTCCACAGGATTTTCCAGGCAAGAACCCTGGAGTGGGTTGCCATTGAGTTTGTTGCAAATCCTTTAGAATAAATCTGAAACACACACAGGGAGGCCTGGCGTGCTGCGGTTCATGGGCTCCCAAAGAGTCGGACACGACTGAGTGACTGAACTGAATTGAACTGAAGCTAGTCTATGGCCTGGAAAATGGGCTGGAACTCAGCTCCTCTGTTGAAAATGATGCTGTGAGTTCTTCATTGCTGTAAGAACTTGTTTAGTCGGGAAGGAAAGGTGTACAGGACATTCATAGATCCATAAATCCTTCCTAAGGGGCAAACATCAAAATTCAGCAAAAATATTCTTAAATATTTAACTTACAAATTACTGGTGTTTTCAGTAGAGAAGCATAGTTAGCAAATACCAGAGTTTTGTATAACCTTGACTTGGGGAAACCACACTGCTCTCAATCCCAGACCACGTGGTCCAGTTACAGTCCACCCCACTTCCCAGCCCAGGCATTAGCCTGGGGCAGGACATGCACACTGCATCCCTGGGCATGGCGGCTGGCTCAGGAAAGAACGCTGAAAGCCAGTCCTCAGTCCCGTGTTGGAACTGTTAAAAGAGTGGCATCCTCTTGGCTTTGCCACTTCTCAGCTGGTAGAAAGTAAGCTGGGGTTGCTGGAGGTCATTTCACTGCATAGAAACCTTTGCCTTAGAATGAAGAGGAAGAGTGAAGCAGAAAGATGAAGAAAGAAAGCAGGACATTGTTTGGATAATACATGTGAACCCCTGAGTACAGTCATGCCTGAAGCTGACTCTTCTCAGACTTTTATGTGAATTAATGAATTCCTTTTAGTTGTTTTTAACAGTATTTGTTTAAAGCAATTATCTCTGCCCCATAAAACTTAACTTTTTAGAGTGGAGAGACAGACAATAAGCATTCAGTTCAGTTCAGTTCAGTCGCTCAGTCGTGTCCGACTCTGCAACCCCATGAACCGCAGCACGCCAGGCCTCCCTGTCCATCACCAACTCCCAGAGTCCACCCAAACTCATGTCCATCAAGTCGGTGATGCCATCCAGCCATCTCATCCTCTGTCGTCCCCTTCTCCTCCTGCCCTCAATCTTTCCCAGCATCAGGGTCTTTTCAAATGAGTCAGCTCTTCACATCAGGTGGCCAAAGTATTGGAGTTTCAGCTTCAACATCAGTCCTTCCAATGAACACCCAGGACTGATCTCCTTTAGGATGGACTGGTTGGATCTCCTTGCAGTCCAAGGGACTCTCAAGAGTCTTTTCCAACAGCACAGTTCAAAAGCACCAATTCTTTAAATAGTAGATCATGTAGTGACAGAAGAAGATAAGTGCTGTAGAGAAAAGACGATAGTAGAGCAGGTCAAGGTGCGTGGGAGACACAATTTTGTAAACAGGTGGCTAAACTAGGACCTTCTGAGGAGGTGACAACTGAGTAAAGAAGGATATGGGAGGACATCTGGAGAAAAAGTATTGCAGAGGTTTCTTTCAGGAAGTCTAGATTTTAAGACAGGAGATAAATAAAGGGCACCACGCAACACCAGCATCTCTGCCCTCCCCTCTCTTCTCAGACAGAAGCATATGAATTTCAGCTGACCTTGGGCAGCTATGCATTAACAAGGAGTATCATTTCATGCTCAAAAGAGCCTTCTAGATTTTAAAAGCTAAAATCTAGAGCACACATGGTTTGTCTAAATACACACATATAATTCTTCATGTATATATATATATATATATATATGTATACATATTTGCATAAAAACTTTAATTTTTGTCAGTATCGCTTACAGGTAACATTTCTGCTTAGGGGCAAAACGAGCTATTTGCCCTTTGCTTTACTTTTGAAAAATAAACCAGAATTTAAGTCTGGTACAATGATTCCACAATCAGAATTTAGAATATTTTCTAAACAACCATTTAGAACAAACTACTAAGGAAGAAACTATCAGCTTTAACAGAAGCAATCCTGGCAAACAATTATTTTCATTACACTGCTGACAATTATGTAAATGCATCTTGAACTGCAATGGGCACCTAATTATGACACCTAATTATGCCAATTTATTTATACACCTCCTTGAACAATATTTTATTTATAACTCCCCCACTCATCCCAAGACAAGATAACGTCAGGAAGCATCATTCAGAGATGATTACCTCATCTTTGCGATAGCAACACAGCTCATTGCTATGAACCGGGACAGTCAGGGGTGAGCTCTGGTTATGGGAGGGTCTGCTTTCTGCCAGTCTCTTCGGGATATCAGAAGGTGAGCAGACGTGACTGTGGCTCCAGTGATGGCATTTGCTGTTCTAGGAGATGTTCCTGGCAGAGGAAGCTATCCCATCACATCTTACTTAGGCAAAAAATCAGCATTAATAATTCTTTCTACTATGTGTGAGCAAATTATTCCATTCTAAACCACTAACAAGAAACAAGCATTATCACCATATCACAGGGTCACTTTTATCATTTAGATGGGATTTTTTTCTTTCCTTTTTTCTTTTCTTTCTTCTTCTTCTTCTTTTTTTTTTTTCTTTTTCTTTTCTTTCTTTGTAAAACCTAACTCCATTTCTTGGAATTAGATGCCATTTCTTGAACTTGGTAGACAAGAGTTATGGCATCACCTACTCAGATCACTCCCCAGAGGCTCTGCATCTAAGTGATTTATTGGGGGAGTGATGCCAGTTAAGGGGGATGAAGGAGACAAGAACATCAGGGGAAGGGATCAAGAGAGGAGGTGAACTCAGTTGGAGACCATCCCCAGCCTGACCAAAGGGGGTGCTCTGGAGCATGGGCTTCCCTACAGAGTCGGCCTCTCCTTGAGGCAAGGGAGCTAGCGTTTGGATGATCTAGTTATCCGTCTAGGTCTGGGGGCAGTGAGGTTGGGGATGGAGGGTAGAGGTTGGTAGCCTCCCAGGACAGGAAGTTCCCCTTTCACCCAGGGACATTCACCCGTCTACACTCACAGCAATAGTGGATCGAGAGCTGGCTGAGGTCCAAAAAGCAGCCTCTGCAGGATCCCAGGTTCCCCGGTGGCTGTCACATCACCCAGATTGTCCTAAAGAGTTTAAAGATGGTCCCCTATACCACCAGCGTGTACTTCAGTTTGAGGAATGTGAAATCAAGCTTTCAATAAACTCTTACTCTTGAAATGCTGAGGCAATGCTGAAAAGGACTAAAAATATGGGAAATTCTAGGCCTTTGTAAAATTAAGTGATCAGAAGATATATGATCTCTCACTTTTGAGCCCCTCCAATTCTAAATGACTTTTCAAGGACTTTTTTTCTTTTCAGAATGTCTACCTTGCTCTAGTATTCTAAGATAACCTAAATTTTTGCTTGCATATCTGATGTGAACAGCTGACTCATTGGAAAAGTCCCTGATTCTGGGAAAGATTGAGGGCAGAAGGAAAAGAGGGCATCAGAGGATGAGATGGCTGGACAGCATCACTGATGCAATGGACGTGGACTTGCCCAAACGTCGGGAGGTGGTGAGGGACAGGGACACCTGGCCTACTGCATTCCATAGGGTTACAAAGTGTCAGACATGACCAGGTGACTGAACAACAACAAAGTGCATAATTGAGGGACCCAAAGTCCCAAAGCAGAAAGGGATCTACCCAGGTCTGAGATTGTATCTAGGCATTTGAAACTCAAAGTGTGGTCTGTAGACTTATTAGGAGTACAGCTCCCAACTCAGACCTACTGAACCAAGATTTTAACACAGATCCACAGGCTAATCACATGCATATTCAAATTTGAAAAGGGTTAAGATATATGACCTTGTTGAAATAAACTGATGCTTTTGAACTGTGGTGTTGGAGAAGACTCTTGAGAGTCCCTTGGACTGCAAGGAGATCCGATCAATCCATCCTAAAGGAGATCAGTCCTGGGTGTCCATTGGAAGGACAGATGTTGAAGCTGAAACTCCAATACTTTGGCCACCTGATGTAAAGAGTTGACTCATTTGAAAAGACCCTGATGCTGGGAAAGATTGAGGGCAGTAGGAGAAGGGGACGACAGAGGATGAGATGGTTGGATGGCATCACTGACTCGATGAACATGAGTTTGAGTAAACTCCGGGAGTTGATGATGGACAGGGAAGCCTGGTGTGCTGCAGTACATGGGGTTGCAAAGAGTTGGACTGAGTGACTGAGCAACTGAACTGAGCTGAACTGAACTGAAATAAACTGATAATAAGTTGACGATCCCTTAAAATTTTGGGCCCTTTGGATAGAGAGGTAGTGGGGAAAGGGACTGGGAATCAAGAGCTGAACTAAGTAAAATCTCCCCAAACAGAAGAAACGGAACCATTTTCTGACCCAAGTGAAATAGAGAAGGCTGCCTTGAGTGAGTCTGTGACTAAATCACCCATTTTCATTTTGTGTTCAACTGTGAAAAAAACTGTGCAAATTATGAGCTTTGCTCACCTATCACCTGCCTCTTCTGATTTCCTCTTTGACAAGTCAGGGAAGGCTTCTTTAGGAAACCATTCCACTGCTGCTGCTGAGTCGCGTCAGTCGTGTCCGACTCTGTGCGACCCCATAGACGGCAGCCCACCAGGCTCTGCCGTCCCTGGGATTCTCCAGGCAAGAACACCGGAGTGGGTTGCCATTTCCTTCTCCAGTGCATGAAAGTGAAAAGTGAAAGTGAAGTCGCTCAGTCGTGTCCGACTCTTAGCGACCCCATGGACTGCAGCCTACCAGGCTCCTCCGTCCATGGGATTTTCCAGGCAAGAGTACTGGAGTGGGGTGCCATTGCCTTCTCCGAAACCATTCCACAGTCTCTACTAAAACTCAGAAAGCCTTACTTTCATGAGTTACAGAAAACAGAAAACAAAATTAAAGATTTTTTCATTAATTTTAATTGGAGTATTGTTGCTTTACAAGTGTGTGTTAGTTTCTACTTCACAGCAAAATGAATCAGTTATACATATACTTGTATCCTCCGTTTTTAAAATTTCCTTCCCATTTAAGTCACCACAAAGTTTTGCATAAGTTCCCTGAGGTATAGAGTAGGTTCTCATTAGTCATCTATTTTATACATGGTATCAAGAGTATACATGTGTTAATCCCAATCTGCCAATTCCTCCAACAGCCCACTTTCCCTCTAGGTATCCATACTCTTGTTCTCTACATCTGTGCCTCTGTTTCTGCTTTGCACATAAATTCATCTGTACCATTTTTCTAGATCTGACATATATCTATTATTATGGGATACTTCTCTTTTTCTAACTTCACTCTGTATAACATTCTCTAAGCCCATCCACATCTCTACAAAGGACCTAATTTCGTTCCTTTTTATGACTGAGTAATATTCCATTATATATACACACCACATATTCTTTATCCATTCCTCTATTGATGGATATTTAGGTTGCTTCCATTTCTTGTCTCTTACGTCTCCTGCATTGGTTCAATTCAGTTCAGTTAAGCCACTCAGTCATGTGCAACTCTTTGTGACCCCATGGACTGCAGCAACCCAGGCCTCTCTGTCCATCACCTACTCCCAGAGCTTATTCAAACTCATGTCTGAGTCGGTGATGCCATCCAACCATCTCATCCTCTGTTGTATTCTTTTCCTCCTGCCTTCAATCTTTCCCAGCATCAGGGTCTTTTTAAGTGAGTCAGTTCGTCACATCAGGTGGCCAAAGTATTGGAGTTTCAGATTCAGCATCAGTCCTTCCAATGAATATTCAGGACTGATTTCCTTTAGGATGGACTGCTTGGATCTCCTTGCAGTCCAAGGGACTCAAGAGTCTTCTCCAACACCACAGTTCAAAAGCATCAATTCTTTGGTGCTCAGCTTTCTTTATAGTCCAACTCTCACATCCATACATGACTGCTGGAAAAACCATACCATTGACTATGTGAACTTTATTCAATAAAGCAATGTCTCTGCTTTTTAATATGCTGTCTAGGTTGGTCATAGCTTTTCTTCTAAGAAGCAAGTGTCTTTCAATTTCATGGCTGCAGTCACCATCTGCAGTGATTTTGGAGCCTAAGAAAATAAAGTCTGTCACTGTTTCCACTGTTTCCCCACATATTTGCCATGAAGTGATGGGACCTGATGCAATGATCTTAGTTTTCTGAGTTTTAAGCCAATTTTTTCACTCTCCTCTTTGACTTTCATCAAGAGGCTCTTCAGTTCTTCTTCGCTTTCTTCCTTAAGGGTGGTGTCGTCTGCGTATCTGAAGTTATTGAAATTTCTCCCGGCAATCTTGATTCCAGCTTGTGCTTCATCCAGCCTAACATTTTGCATGATGTATTCCGCATACAAGTTAAATAAGCAGGGAGACAAAATACACCCTTGACGTACTCTTTTCCCAATTTGGAACCAGTCTGTTTTTCCATGTCTGGTTCTAACTGTTGCTTCTTGACCTGCATATGGATTTCTCAGGAGGTAGGTAAGATGATCTGGTATTCCTATCTCTTTCAGAATTTTCCACAGTTTGTTGTGACCCACACAATCAAAGGCTTTGGCATAGTCAATAAAACAGAAGTAGATGTTTTTCTGGAACTCTCTTGCTTTTTTGATGACCCAACAGATGTTGGCAATTTAATCTCTGGTTCCTCTGCCTTTTCTAAATCCAGCTTGAACATATGGAAGCTCTTGGTTCACATACTGCTGAGCCTTGCTTGGAGAATTTTGAGCATTACTTTGCTAGAGTGTGAGATGAGTGCAACTGTATAATAACATGAACATTCTTTGCCTTTGTTTTTCTTTGCGATTGGAATGAACACTGACCTTTTCCAGTCCTGTGGCCACTGCTGAGTTCTCCAAATTTGCTGGCACATTGAGTGCAGCACTTTCACAGCATCATCTTTGAGAATTTGAAATAGCTCAACTGGAATTCCATCACCTCCACTATCTTTGTTCATTGTGATGCTTCCTAAGGCCCACTTGACTTCACATTCCAGGATGTCTGGCTCTAGGTGAGTGATCACACCATCATGATTATCTGGGTCATGAAGATCTTTTTTTACCTGTTCTTCTGTGTATTCTTTCCACCTCTTCTTCATATCTCCTTCTTCTGTTAGGTTCATACCATTTCTGTCCTTTATTGTGCCCATCTTTGCATGAAACGTTCCCCTGGTATCTCTAATTTTCTTGAAGAGATCTCTAGTCTTTCTCATTCTATTGTTTTCCTTTATTTCTTTGCACTGATCACTGAGGAAGGCTTTGTTATCGCTCCTTGCTATTCTTTGGAATTCTACATTCAAAGGGGTATATCTTTCCTTTTTTCCTTTGCCTTTAGCATCTCTTCTTTTCTCAGCTATTTGTAAAGCCTCCTCAGACTTTTTGCCTTTTTGCATTTATTTTTCTTGCGGATGATTTTGATCACTGCCTCCTGTACCATGTCTCAAAACTTCGTGCGTAGTTGTTCAGGCACTCCATCTATAAATCTTTTTATCACTTCCACTGTATTATTGTAAGGGATTTGATTTAGGTCATACATAAATGGCCTAGTGCTTTTCCCTATTTTCTCAATTTAAGTCTGAATTTTGCAATAGGGAGTTAATGATCTGTGCTACAGTTCGCTCCCAGTCTTGTTTTTGCTGACTGTATAGAGCTTCTCCATCTTTTGTTGCAAAGAATATAATCAATCTGATTTCAGTGCTGATCATCTTGTGATGTCCATGTGCAGAGTCTTCTCTTGTGTTGTTGGAAGAGGTTGTTTTCTATGACCAGTGAGTTCTCTTAGCAAAATTCTGTTGGCCTTTGCCCTGTTTCATTTTGTACTCCAAGGCCAAATTTGCCTGTTACTCCAGGTATCTCTTGACTTCCTACTTTTCCAGTTCCCTATAATGAAAAGGACATATATTTTAGCTGTAGTTCTAGAAGGTCTTGTAGGTCTTCATAGAACTGTTCAACTTCAGTTTCTTCAGCATTACTAGTTGGGGCATAGACTTGGATAACTGTGATATTGAATGATTTGCCTTGAAAACGAACAGAGATCATTCTGTTGTTTTTGAGAATGCATCCAAGTACTGCCTTTCGGACTCTTTTGTTGACCATGATGGCTACTCCATTTCTTCTAAGGGATTCCTGCCCCCAGTTGTAGATATAATGATCATCTGTTAAATTCGCCCATTCCAGTCCATTTTAGTTCACTGATTCCTAAAATGTTGACATTCACTCTTGGCATTTCCTGTTTGACCACTTTCAATGTACCTTGATTAATGGACTTAACATTCCAGGTTCCTATGCAATATTATTCTTTACATCATTGGACTCTACTTTCATCACAGACACGTCCGCAACTAGACGTTGTTTTCTCTTTGGCTCTGTATCTTCATTCCTTCTGGAGTTATTTCTCCACTGATCTCCCATAGCATATTAGGCACCTACTGACCTGGGGGGTTCATCTTTCAGGGTCCTATCTTTTTGCCTTTTCATACTGTTCATGGGCTTCTCAAGGCAAGAATACTGAAGTGGTTTGCCATTCCCTTCTCCAGTGGACTACATTTTGTCAGACCTCTCCACCATGACCCGTCCATCTTGGGTGGCCCTACACGACATGGCTCATAGTTCCATTGAGTTAGACAAGGCTGTGGTCCATGTGATCATTTTGATTGATTTTCTGTGATTGTGATGTTCATTCTGTCTGCCTTTGAAGGATAAGAGGCTTATGGAAGCTTCCTGATGGGAGAGACTGACAGTGGGGAAAACTGGGTCTTTTTCTGATGGGTGGGGCCGTGCTCAGTAAATCTTTAACCCAATTTTCTGTTGATGGGTGGGATTGTGTTCCCTCTCTGTTGTTTGACCTGAGACCAAACTATGGTGGAGGTAATGAAGACAATGGAGACCTCATTCAGAAGGTTCCATGCAGGCACTTCTACACTCAGTGCCCCCAACCCTGCATCAGGCCACCACTGACCCACGCTTCCACCGGAGACTCCTGGACACTCACAGACAAGTCTGGGTCAGTCTCTTGTGGGGTAACTGCTCCTTTTTCCTGGGTGCTGGTGTGCACAGGTTTTGTTTGTACTCTCCAAGCGTCTGTTTCCCCAGTCCTGTGTAGGTTCTGGCAGCTCTAAGGTGGGTTAATGCTGACCTCCTCCAAGGGGACTTATGCCACATCCAGGTCTGCTGCACCCAGAGTCCCTGCATTGGTAGGTGGGTTCTTTACCACTAAGGGCTTTCCTCGTAGCTCAGTTGGTAAAGAGTCTGCCTACAATGCAGGAGACCTGGGTTCGATTCCTGGGCCAGGAAGATCTCCTGGAGAAGGAAATGACAACCCACTCCAGTATTCTTGCCTGGAGAATCCCATGGACAGAGGAGCCTGGTGGGCTACAGTCTATGAGGTCGCAAGAGTTGGTCACGACTAAGCACACACAACACAGCACAGTTCTTTACCAGCAGTGCCTCTGACACTTGGGAAGTAGCAAAATTGTCCTGGAGAAAACCTAGGGTGCAACGGCCATTGTTTGTACTTGTAGGGGCTATCACCTCAAGAGGTTATTATTTCACACTCACTGATCAAGCCTAGGATTGCAGGTGAGTTGGAATCTCTGCAGTCTGTAGTATTTGGCAGGATTCATTGGGACTCAGTAGGCCTGAGGGCACCCGTATATTCCACACAATGTTTTTTTAAAATGTGATCAGCTTTTTTTTAAAAAAATGCAAATATGTGTAAGAGCTATAAATTCTCCTGTTTTAAATATCATGTTGTCCCCTGGGAGAATCTCATGGGTAGAGATAATTACTTCTATATGGGGAAAATGAATCACAACATTTTTGATGCATATCTATATTCTTTTGGCAGGTCTCTGGCATGAATCACAGCAAATGAATGAAACATTTTCTGAATTTTACTAGCACAAACATACTATACCTCAAACTCAGAAAATATATGTAAGAAAGAGCAAGATAAAATATTTCTCCCCCACCCATTCTATCCCTCTTAAAAGTGTGATTAGAAAATGATAGAATAGGTCAATCTTCCATCTCATCTGTGGAAGATGCCCAAGAACAAAGCCTTCCACTGATCAATAGCCTAGGACAAGATCTGTTTAGGGTGGAAACAGATCATTAGAATTTTTTTTTTTTTTTAATTCTAAAGACCCCTTAAGTTCTCAGGTAGATCCCATGGCAGTTCTCTTGGCTTTCCAATATCATGTAATATATGTCTTTTATTCTGTCAACCATCATGTATAATGCCTCTACTAGATGGCTGGCACTTGGCTAGCTTTCTGAAAGGGTCTTAATAAAGGGAAGGGTCTCATGTCGGCTCTTAATAATGTGAAGTTTTAGTAGAGGAAGCAAACACTGAATCCAATATTTAATTTTATATCAGGCAGATTTCTATTAGGTAAATGAACAAAGCACTCTCAGTATATAGAGAAGGAGGCTCTCTCTCTGCCAAGTCACAGATGGCTTCCCAAAGAGGACAGTCTTTAGCAATGAGATTTCTCAAGGAGGATGAGAGGGAGCACTGAGATCATCATAATAACAATAAAAGCTAATTTTTGTTGCAAATATACCATGTGCCAGAGCCTGACCAAGCACTATTCTTGTGTTAACTTACTTTAATCTTCACAACATCCTTAGAAAGTATCTAATATTATTAGCTACTCACAATACATGAGTAATTTGTTTTCTATGGAATTCATTTCTAAAAAAATCACACTCATAGTCACAGAAGTATGTGAGAGTTTTGTTTCCAAGTGCAAAATGTTGTCAGGTATGATGGAAGCAACTTGAGTGTGGAGGTGTGTTGAAGATAAGAGTGGAGTGCTCCTTGGGCAAGGTCATAGGGAACTTGTCCCCGTGCCAAGGAGCCAGGACTACATCCCGTCAGAGATGAGAATGCTGTGAGAGTTTTGAAGCAGAATGACATTTAAGACTACTTTTTCAGTTAAAAATTAGTGACTGTGTGGAGCATGAATTGGGAAAGTGTCAGATTTGCTGCCTTGCATTAGGGGACTGCTTGCATTGCTAGGCATGAAAAAATAATAAATGTCAGAAAAGAAGCTGGTGAAATTGAGAGGTATATCTGAGGCACCCGAGATAGGTCTTAAGGATTCATTGATTGGTGAGTTCTCTGGTTTATATAAAGGGATTCAGTTCAGTTCAGTTCAGTTGCTCGGTCATGTCCAACTCTTTGTGACCCCATCGACTGCAGCACGCCAGGCCTCCCTGTCCATCACCAACTCCCGGAGTTTACTCAAACTCATGTCCATTGAGTCGGTGATGCCATCCAACCATCTCATCCTCTGTCGTCCCCTTCTTCTCTTGCCCTCAATCTTTCCCAGCATCAGGGTCTTTTCAAATGAGTCAGTTCTTTGCATCAGGTGGCCAAAGTATTGGAGGGATTCAAGATGACTTTTAAATTTCTAGACTGGATCTCTAAGTGAGACAAATGGCTAAATTGGTTAGATATATTTCCCCAATGAAGATGCAGGAAAAGAGGAGCCAGTTTTAGAGACTGTGTGAGTTATTTGCACCTGTGGGGTTGTTAGAGCTGGAATGACTCTGGGACATCCAGTGGAAGGCTCCCAGCAGGGTGTTGGAGAGAAAAGTATGAATGTCTGCACGCGTACACACGCCTATACAAACACACAGCTAGATTTGTGGGTTAGACCCTCTGTCGTGTATCTAGTCAGTCTCTCACTGAAAAAACATTGTTGCGGGACCTGAATGCTTCACATATTGAAGATCCTTAATAAATCAATGAGCATTTGTTGAGAGAATGTCTGAATTCTATCACCCCAATAAGAGACAAAAGTTCTGTGGTCAAAGTAGGTTTTAATCCACAAGACCACAACTCATCTTGATATTTCAAGGAAAAATTATTATTGTCCTCTTCTCCAAGTATGACATGTTGTTTGATGAGGGGGTAAAATTTGCTGCCCTTGTTTTTATCATAATTCAGAGTTTTGCAGGCTGGGGGCAAAGTAAATGGAAAAAACATTCACTTTCATTGAGTGGCTGTAGAAAGGATATTAAGAAGGGTGTAGAAATTAAAATTTACGGGTGGTATAAGTTTAATATAAACCTTTAAACTAATGCCTATGTGAGAAAATCTGTCTTATCATCTCTGAATATTTTGAAATTTCTCAAGAGCTACTTCTGTTTTATTAGAAAAATCACAGGCACATCTAGGAGTCTCCCATTCCTTCCTGAAGCGAGGAATGGAAAGTGACCCTGGGCCAAAAGTGAGCCTTTTGCCCATCAACAAATATTTATTTTCTGAAATATCTTGTAAGGTAAGACCTCTGCAGATTTTCAGATCTTATTGACTCTTTGGATGTCCTAAAATGGATGAATCTCTGGGTAAAAAACTATTACATTTTTAAAAATGCATTCACTTTTACTTAATATAATTGTAGCTTGGAGGCAAAACTTATGTATATGATGCTTTTCGGTCTTGTCACATGTTAGTTGAAATCCCACACACAGAGCCAAATAGAAAGGAAAATCCAGTATTTCAAGGCAAGGTTTTCTCTTCCCTCTTGTATTCCTCCATTTTAGTGCCTGTAAAGTAAGTTGCTGGGAGGCATGGTTCTCCAAACACCATAGCTCGACTACTATAACAGTAGTGAGACTAAGGCTCGGAGGAAATTCAAAGGTAAAGAGGAGATAGAAAATGGAGCAAGGGGGAAACTTATTCAAATAGGCGCCAACATCCTAAAAATAATAAGAAGAAAATCTTAGGGAGACAGAAAGCTTCCAGAGGAAAGGGATGTCCAAACGCTCAACACAAGGCAGAAAGTCCTCTATAACCCAGAGGGATGGGGTGGGGTGGGCGGTGGGAGGGAGGTTCAGGATGGGGAGACACGTGTGCAACCGTGGGTGATTCACGTCGATGTATGGCAGAAACCTCCACAGTAGTGTAAAGAGATAGAGTGCTTCAGTTGAATATTTGTAGACATCTACTTCTGCTGAAATATGAAAAATAAAAGAATGCACTCTCTTTAAGGAGAAAAATATCCTTGTAAAGGATATGCCTACTGGGTTCCCGCCTAATCCAGGATGGCAGTATTTCTTCAGACTTGGTTTCTTATCATCTACACAAAGAGGGTCTCGCTGTTTAGAATTTCATCTTAGTGGAGAGAACAAAGGACCTGAATTAGCCCCTGTGGGATGGAGGTCCAGACTCTGCCACTTTCTGAAAGTGTCATTGTGTAGAAATCTCTCTGAGACTCTAAGTCTCCGTTTTCTCATCAGGCAAACGGAAAAAAGTAAACCCCATCCACTTCTTATGAAGTTTAAATATGAGTAGCCAGGAGATAGTACACTTTGCCTCATCAGATTCTGTTTGGAAAGCGTTCTCTCAAGAGCCCACTGCAGCTCTGACAACTTCAGAATCGAAGAAGCTGCCTGAAGGGTTTCTCCAACAAGCAGCTCACAGCAGCCTGTGCTGGGAATATTGTAGAGGCAACGAGAGAGGAAGCACCCGGGAACCTGCCCTTTGCTCCTTAGCTAGACTAGACACTGATGAGATGAGAGTTCTTCTCTAGGTCTTCTGTAACATAGCGTTTCACTCTGAAAGGTAACAAGAAATGAGTGTGCAAAAGAGCACTTGGAAGGCTACAGCGCTGTTTAATACATGACATTGTGATTATTTTTGAAGCCTGAGCCAGGTATGCAGGCACCATGTTACGACGGCTTTGGACAGTGTGCCTGTCTTCATTGGAGGTCAAATGCCTGACCTCCTACTTGACTTGAACTACTGAATTTTCTATTATCCTCTTCATTGATTTGGAGAAGCCAGCACAAATAAAACCCACACGACTGTCTCCAACAACAAGGAATCTTTAACTGTGCATCATTTGGCAGTGGCATTATCTTAAGACGATTATCCAGTGTATAAATGTTTATTGCCTTGCTTTAAGATGCACAATGCAAGATTAACAATCGTGGGGTTTTTTTGTATAAATGCAATATTTCTGCTATTGTGTTTGTGGAATTCAGCTAGATAATAATTGATTCCATGACAGGGATTGGCTAATTTGCCAACAGTATAGTATAAAACACATTTATACAGTCAATTACATCCAAGTGCATGGCCTATTTGCTTTATAATTTCATAAACTTGCCAGCAATTTAAATAAAAAAGTTCCATTAAATTATCATATCATGTGATGGAATGATATTGCCAAGTATATTAAACCATGTGTGTTCAGCCAGAATTAATTAAATATTATTACTTTTTTCTTATTAACACGTTGAACTTACCCTTCCTACTCTCTACTCGAAATAGAAGCCTATTAGTGAACAAAGTAAACTTAAGGGCAAAGTTTAAACATTTTCCTGAGGGTGTTTCATTAAGAACCCTGGTTCTTTTGTTTAAACATTTGCTCTTGGTAAATGTACTTGTATTGTGAAAATATTTTATGTTCTTAGATATGAATACTGGGAAAGTTTAAAGAATACCTTTACTTGAATTATTCAGGTATTCAAAAAGGGAACACCGATGTCTTTAGCATAGATAAAGTCATGATTTAAATTATTTCAGTATTCTTTGTTTATGATTCTATTGTCATTTATAACTCTATGAATCTAATCTTAGTAAGGAAAAGATACAAGACTGAATAGTTTAGCAATTCAAAAATGAATAATATCTAATACTTTCTGATACAGAAGATACCTGTTTCATATGAAATAAATTAACCAGGCCTCCCCAGGGGACTCATAGTTCAATAAATCTGCAGTGAACAGTAAGAATTAAGCTCTTAATATTAAAAGCCCTTGTTTTATTTTATGAAAAGCAAAACATAGAGGTGAACTTTTCCTGGACACATACTAATTATGCTAGTCAGGTGCTCGTGACTATACACATACTCTGATCTTTATTCTGACTCCTGTTGTTTGGTCCATATCATAATTTACTAGGCTGCTCCGCATTGACCTTATGTGGGTTTAAAAGGGTTTTTTTCCCTCTCTTTTTTCTTCTTGCCTTTGTATTCAGTGTTTTGGTTTTTATTTCTAAGTAGGGGGTTATTTCTAAGTAGTAGGTTATTTCTTTCATTAAATATATAGGAACATAGTTTTGGTCTCTTATTCATAAAGCAAAACATGCATATCAGTGAGAAGTAGCCTCTTGGCCATCAAAAGGCAAAGGGAGATGAGTTAGAAGCAGAGCAAGAACTCGCAGAATTTTTTAAGAGCTGGAGTCCCGTCATGGGAGCGGTTGGGTTTCATGCCATCTCTTCCCTTCCAGCTACTTCCTCCCCTGCCTTTGACTCACTCTTTCACATCAAAACTCTGGGAGAAAGAGTGTTATGTGTGTGTCTTATCGTTCTGAGTTTCAAGCAAGATCTGGTTTCTTCAATACACTTATGAGGGTGGACACTGCCCTCAGCCAAGAGGCTCACGCAAAGAACCCTCTCAAAAGGGGAATAAAGGTGAAAAAAGAAAAGTGAGTGTTTGAATGTTGCAGCACAATACCAAAAAAATATACATACGTACATGCATGCATCCCTGGAGAAGGAAATGGCAACCCACTCCAGTATTCTTGGCTGGACAATCCTATGGACAGAGGAGCCTGGCAGGCTACGGTTCATGGGATTGCAAGGGTTGGACACAGCTTAGTGCTATCTTTATGTTATTTATCTATTACATGCATGCATACATCTATAATATAGACTATTCCTGACCAAACCTTGCTAATGGTGAAAACTTTAAATAACAGTGAAGTAAATATAATAAATAGTGAGTATGCCTTCATAATTGGAATACCAGAGAGCAACAATTTTAATGGCTTAGTTTATATCTTCCAGTCTTTCCTACTTACATATATAAATATAAATATCTATGCATATCATATTATGTATATTATTCTGTAACTCTTCTTAAACTTTAGGCATTAAATACTAACCTTTTTTCATGTTAATTCTATATAGAGATTAATGCAGTGCATTTTTATGGCTTCCTAATATTCCATTATTTGAATTTTCAAAATTTAACTTTTCTTCTACTGATGGGTACTATTTTTTGTCTCCCCACTATTACAAATGTCTTTGCACATTCATCTTTGCCTTCCTCTCTAATTATTTCCTTAGGAATAATTCTCACAAGTGAAACTTTTAAGTCAAAGGGTATTCTCATTTGAAAGATTTTGCCAAGTTGCCCTCCAGAAAGACAGTGACAATTTACACCCCCACAAACAGTATGTGAGATATAGTCATCAACATCATCAAATTCTTCATAGTTTTTCCTTCTTAATCACCAGAAAGGTGTGAAAAAAGCCCTACACTTAAACATAAAGATTTATAATTACTAGCATTTACCTTAATAAGACAGTGCTTAGAATTGGGTAAGCATAACGTTAACAGTCTCCTCAGACTCAGCAGAAAAACTATTGCAGATATTTAATTATTGTAGTCGAAATACCCACCTACCTTGAATGACAGTGCAGACAGGAGTCTTTCACAAACCGTAAATTTTAGCTGCCTTCCTGTGTACTTTGTTCAACATAGTATTACTTTTTCTATGGAGATGACTTTAAATTTATATAATTGCACACTTCAAAGCTATGTGTCAGCCAGAATTCTGCTTACTTGTGGTGAGATAAGACAGATAAAGAGACTTTGCCCAGTAAATTTGAGTTTGGATGGTCATCTTTCCCCTTTTATATGATTGCTAAAATCCCCCTTATTTCAATTATCACTCAGAAAAATTCTTACATTTTTGGAATCTGTCTCCTTGAAGTTTCACTGATGCTTATCTTGAAAATTTATAGCATTTCCAGAGCATTCCAGAAATCAGGGGAACTCTCTTTACAAGAGGAGACTGTGCTAATGCCAAACCCGAAAATGTGAAGGTTTTTGCTTATTCGAGTGAGTGGTGGTTTTGAATAAGGCAAAATCTATAATCTTAGTAAATATTACACACTATTATTAAAGAAGCAAAAAGGAATTGTGCTGGAGTTAATTAAGGCTTTAAGAAATGCCTGCTTTTATTGGCAAAAAAAAAATTTGTTGCAACAAGAAAACTAAAAATTAAGAGGATGGTTGGCAGCAATATTGATATGCTAATGGATAAACATGCTAATTTAGAAAAAACTAATCAGCAAAGACATTACTAATGGAAATGTACAGGAAAATGGCTAATGCTGTATGCAAACCTGGTATCTACAAAATTAAGAAGAAACCAGTTTTGTTTGCATAATTGTAACTTGAGAGTTAGGTCTTCTCTAGCTGAGCTTTGAGACAGGAAGATACTGACAAACTTGCTGGGTGCTAGGGATATTATTTCACTCACACACATACACACATAAATACATACATACATATCTGTATATACATATGTATGTAATTATTTTTGTATCCATAGGGCACTAAGGTTTCATGCCTCCCAGTCTCACAGGATGGGGTCCAGGTGGTAACCTCCTTAAAAGCAAAGCAAGCAGGCAAAGACTTCTTTCTTAGGTAAATAGTCTCTGAATTTGATGGCTATGAAATGGTAACTCCATTGACAAATCAACTTGATAAATATAATTTTTATTTTGCAGATATGCATATACCTTCTGAGCAATTCCTTTTCCTCATTTTGCCCTCTAAACTTAAAGATAGACACTTAAATATCTCTGAGCTCCATACTAGTAATTTAAGGGAGTAAAGTGGTCCAGGTGCAAGACACTAAGGAGTAGTAGAGATTGAGGCAAACTGGAGAACTAAGCTTATGGGGCAGAGAATGCTCAGCTGCATGAGAACTTGAGGCCAAAAGGATCCCCCTAGTGCCACCAGATCTTCTGAATTTTATTAATAAAAAGCAAAATGGAAATATAAGCCTTTAAATGAAATCTCCCCAAATTGAAAAATGATGAATCAGTCCACTTAGGTTTAAAGCCACTCAGTTGTAAATTTTTCTCCTTCCACTCTCATCTTTCATGGTTAATATCTAAATTCCAGGGGAACATGAGGTGTCGTGGCTTTGGGGAAGACTGTCGACCCAGTGTTCAGATTGTGTTCTGTCTGGCGTCTGCTGATACATACGATTGCATCATGTCCTTAGGGATGAGACCAAGATTGAGAATGAAGAGTGCAGCCTTTTTTTCAGCGTGTCTCTAAGCACTTAATCCATTTTTGCTTCATTTCTGACTTTTCTGGCCAGCTGCTGTGATTGCTATCTAGTTTGGGCTTGGGGGCAGTAACCAACTGACCACAAGTCCTTTTGCAGCTTTACTTTGGGTCAGTGTCTTGGAATATGATGCTCAAAATTACAAGCTCTTAATACTACTAGGTGTTCATTTTCTTAACTGTATTACCTGTTTGCCTTGGAATTACAACACCATCTTAGAAATCCATGAGCTTACTATTGTCAATTTCTTTTTTAATTTTGCAGTAGCAACTGTGTCCTGAGGACAATGTGGGTCATTGCTTTAGAAGCTATTTTGGGAGATTATATTGACTGCTACATAAAAATATCCCGGCTCATTAGCTATCATTAAAATGATTTCATTATACCTTAGAGATTCAAATATCTTATTGATAATTGATAATTACCTGTGTGTCTAATGAAAGAAGGACAACTTGGTTCAAATAAACACGTTATTGGGGTTGACAACAGAAATATAAACAAAAAAGCGATTAGTGAATGTAAAAATTGTCCCTCCTTGATATCTATGCCTTAGATTTTATTTCATTTTATAGATATATAAATATCTATATATTTATATACATATATATGTTTACATATATAAATATTTTATAGATATATAAATATATCTATTTTATAGATATTCATAAAAGGTCTTCCTTTGTAATGTACCTTTTCAGGGATATATCCCAAAACTGTATGTCCCATATAAAAAAATACCACCCCCCATGATGGCATTCTGAGAGTTACAATTGACTTATCACTTCCAAACTTAAGTATTAACATCTCTGAATAAACCAACTGTTAACTTTTGTCATTGACTGGAATCGATGAAAGTTTTAAAGACAAAAGCCTATTGGCTGGATTTTAATTGCTACTTTGGTTGGGTGGAAGGAGTTTGTTGCTGTTTAGGGTTAAATCTACTTTCCTTTAGGTCAGAATTCATGCCTGGGAACTTCTGTCATAGCTGGAAGTAGCTTTGGGGGTTTTCAGAACTAGAACAGGATTCACTGCGCAGAGGCAGAGGGATGGAGTAATGCAGGGCCTATCGAGGGAACTGAGCCCAATTGCTGGAAAACAAAAAAGAAGAAATTTAAAGTTGTCATTACTTGGGTCAGTGGTCAATATCAAGAACACTCAGCCAAAAGGTTAGGAAGAAATTACTGCTAAAGTAAGTCAGGGCCATAAGAAGTAGTAAGACATATGCACACTACCAACTATAAAATAGTTATCCAACAAGGACCTATTGTATATCACGGAGAACTCTATTCAATATTCTGTAATAACCTTACTGGGAAAGAAAAAGAATGGATACATGTACATGTATGACTGAATCACTCTGACGTACATCTGAAACTAATACAACGTTGTAAATTAACAGTTCAGTTCAGTTCAGTTCAGTCACTCAGTCATGTCTGACTCTTTGTGACCCCACGGACTGCAGCACGCCAGACTTCCTTGTCCATCACCAACTCCTGGAGTTTACCCAAAATCATGTCCATAGAGTTGGTGATGCCATCCAACCATCTCATCCTCTGTTGTCCCCTTCTCCTCCCGCCTTCAATCTTTCCCAGCTCAGGGTCTTTTCCAAGGAATCAGTTCTTCTCATCAGGTGGCCAAGAAAAAGAATGGATACACGTATATGTATAACTGAATCACTTTGACGTGCATCTGAAACTCATACAACATTGTAAATCAACTGCAGTTCAATATAAAATTAAAATTAAAGAAAATGAAGAAAAAATTCACTGAACTGTACACTAAAGAGGTGGGCACTTTATGTCAGCGGTAACTCTCTAATAGTTGAAACCAATAAAAAAAAAAAAAACAAGTAATAGGAAAGAGGATATCCCGAGAGTCGCCTTGAGTTCTATTTCAGTTTGGATTCCTTCGAAAGTAGAGACAAGACAAAGAGCTGGATGTAAGCCATTTATTTTGGAAGTGGTCCTGGGAAGCGGGGAGGAGGGACCAGGGAGAGCAAAACAGGAACTAGCTAAGGCAAGAAGACCTTACATTACTGAGCAGTTGAGACTCAGTCATGGGAAATTTGGGAAATTGTGAACAATGAAGTAAAAAGCCCCTCAGAGCTGCCCTGCTCAGGGCCAAAGGGCAAACATCCACGAGCATCCACCCTTACTGGTTGAGAGATGGTCCTAGACATCTACCAACCGCTCACTCCCAGGGAGCGCCTGCAGGCCTTCTGAGCACGCTTGCTTGGCTTCAGGTACAGCCGTAGGACAGGCAGAGCAGAGAGGTGCTGAGTCGGAGGGCTGAGATGGGCTGTTGTCTACACACATACGATTGCACACTGTGGCCGCTTGGAGTAAGAACTGTGCTGAGAGGCTGTGACACAGGACACAGAAAATATCTGACGCCAGCACCGCGTTGCTCTTGCCCTTATAAAAGGGCAGGTTGGGGCATGCAGTTAAAGAACAAAGGAAGGGACATGAAGAAAGCCTCCCAACCCACTGCACCCTTGGTCAGTATCATTTTCAGTGTTCTGCTCTCAAGCGATCTCATATTCGGATGACATAATGGGCCTCCTTCCAGCCTGACTTCTTCTGTTATGCGTCACATCAGATGATGAGAACCTTTGAGGAGCCCCCAACCCCAACAAGAAAGTCAGAATAACTGCTCAGCATCTGGGCACTTTCTAAATCTTGGACAGGTAGTTTGCATGCCGCAAAGATCCTTCTCTGTTTTCCCCTGTAAATAACTAGATCCATGCCAGAGTTGTTTATCTCTGCCTTTTGTGTTACCTCCTGGACCTTTCCTAGGACAGATCACATCGCTTTCCAAGTCTAACCTCTCTAGAATCTTCCAGCCCTGTCATTTCCTCCCAACCTATCTTGAGAAGGCTGTGCAGTCCCTCTCTGACAAATGCCCTCATTAGTACATCTATGTTATTCTAGCATTTCTGCCTTAAACTTCCCCCAGAACCTGGCTTTTGACTTTAACCCATGACTAGGCCATTTTCTGGTCATCGTTTCTATAGGTACTGAATTTCAAAAGTGTAACTGAGTCACTCAACCGTCCAGCTAAACCAGCTGCCTGCAGTTCAAGCAGACATACAGTGTCGATGATTTTGCACCAGTTATGCAGCCAAGTTTGTCATAGTTGGACCTATTCCCCCAATTATTTGTATTTTCTACTTGCTCATATCCAAACGGTAAGAGAATATGGTTTTTGTTTAGCTATTTTTTCTATAAATAATACTCAAATTGGAAGTCTTTTTTCCCTCTAAATAATTCCATTGTCCCACCTTCTAAATGCATAACTAACTTTTAAACTTTACTGATTTAAACTTTACCTAATTCAGTGCTCTTTTCACACTTGATTCAAAGAGACTTAAACTACATCATATACCCAGTAGGGCTCCCCAGGTGGCACTAATGGTAAAGAACCCACTTGCCGATGCAGGAGACATAAGAGACATGGGTTCAATCCCTGGGTGAGGAAGGTCCCCTGAAGGAGGGCATGGCAACCCACTCCAGTATTCTTGCTTGGAGAATCCCATGGACAGAGGAGCCTAGTGGGCTACAGACCATAGAGTTGCAAAGAGTTGGACACAACTGAGTGACTAACACTTTCAACTTTCATGATGAACTCCAAGTGAAGATCTAATAGCAAATCAAGTTCTAAAATATGCTTTTGTCAATCTGAAACCTTTTGATGATTCACATTTTCACACATGAATTTAGCATATCTTTGGACTCCGAGGACACAGAGCTCAGTAAAATATTCAGTGGCTTGTCAATACTGTCAGTTCATTGAATTCCGAGCTCTTGCTCTAGGAAGTTCCTGCTGGTATAGCAGGCAGGTGTTTCCAAAGTGGTCCCAGTGAGAGTGTGTCCTTGTTGACTTGTCTGCAAATGAAATTCCAGGTGCTGAGTTTTCATCTAGGTGACCCTGGCTAGTTTGGTGTTGTGTTGCCCTGGAAAGGGTTTCTCTCCATGATGTTCATGGAGGACAAGATCAGGAAGCAGTTGGACATTTTCCTGGATAGCATTGCTCTTGGAATTTCCTTCTCCAAGAGCTTCCTTTGGCTCAACTCACTGCAAAAGATACCTCAGGCTGATGAACTGGAGAATGCAGAGATCTGGAGTAGAAAATGCATCTGGAAATGTCTTCCTCCTTCCCTCCTTCCTTCTCTCTCTCCTCTTTTCTCCCCACCATTATTCCATTGCACCCCAGTTAACTACAGTCTGTCTTCTCTTCTCCTTTGCTCTCTGCCTCCCTCTCTGCTTCCCCTCTTTCTCTCCTTGCCTCCTGCCCCACTCTTCGAATCTACCCACTCCTGCTTCTCTTCCTCTTCCAGGAACACACACACACACTCACACACACCTACACACACTCACACACACCTACACACACTCACACACTCTCTCACACACACTCACACACACCTACACACACTCACACACACCTACACACACTCACACACACCTACACACACTCACACACTCTCTCACACACACACCTACACACACTCTCTTACACACACACACACTCTCTCTCACACACACACACACTCACACACACACAAACACACTCACACACACACACACACCCTTAACTTTTCCTTAGACATCAGAGCAAACTTGCTGGAAGTGCTTAAGGCTAAACCAAAAGTGAATAAATGTTTCCTTTCCTGGGAACTTTAACTTTTTCTTTGCAGTTTAATTTAGTTTCTGAATGTTAAAGACGACATATTTGATATCTGTAAATCTGTCTGTACACGTCTGTGCATGTGAATATATATACATGAGCAAACTGAAAAAAAAAGAGAAAAAAAAAAATCCCTCAAACTTCTGCTTTGACTGCAAGATTAGAGGTTCTAACTTCTTGATTATTCCTTAACAAGAACATTTTAGAGAAATCAGTATCTTTTGTCCTCATTCCATATAGATTACTGCAGTTTGCAGACAGCGCTTTTTGCATATTATGTAAATAGAAAGTTACATTAACAACACTGTAGGTAATGTAGGAACATTTTTTTTTAATTTCTCTTTTTTTCTTGCAGAAAGAGCTTCTGATTAAGAGCTGGGAGTGCTGTTCATCTTTGATTCCTTGCTGACTCCCGAAGAGCTGTCTGGGATATCTCAACTACTTTCTGGAAGACCATCAGTGCGCCCATTTGCATCCAGCACCCCCAATCCTGGAAAGACCACAACTTGACCCAGTGGAAGGCACAGACTTTTGAATATATCTTGCTTCTAGTTGCTTAGGTGAGGGTTAAACTGGGAACTCTGGGGGACAGGTTGTCAAAAGAATCTAGTATCCAAAAGTAGCCTTTTTGTAAATATTGGGAATCTGAGAGGTGGTGGGAGGAACAGACTTTCAGAGCACTTCAGAGCTGGAGAAATATCCAACTCCAACAGAGAACAGGTGGGCGTGGGAGAGGGAAAGAGTGCCTTGATGCTCTTTACTGGGTGTCAAGTTATATACACACAAATAGAGGCAACACGTTTTGGTCCACGCATGCTGTGAGTTTTGCAAACTATTAAAATAATGCAATGCTACTTGATAGCTTGATGGCTGATAAACGCCTCTAATAGGTGCACAGAGAGACAGCTCAAGGTGTTACAAAATTCACCCCCAAGAATAATGTATCAGGAGGTACAAAAAGCTTCCTATTAGTGAGTGACCTTAATTGCTAATGGAAACAAAACTTGCAGTGTGCAAACTCAGCTGGTGGCCCTGGCTCCTGACCACCAGAAACTGGAGAGATGTGGTCTTAACCCAGTACTGGCTTTCCCAAGGTCCTTAAAAATCTTTGCACATGAATGTTCCACCAGCTTTTCTAAGAATGTGACTTCCGCCTTAATGTGGCTCTATAGAGCCCAGGAGGAGAAGCGATTATAATTCACATTGCTACAAAACACGTTATACAGCCCTATCAGTTTAAGAGACTGTCTCACCTTAAGAAGTCATAAAATTTCTCTCCTTGAGCAAATAGAGTTTATAATGTTTCTAAACTATCGGTGTGGAATGGATTCCTCCATGCTCTTTTTGGAAATGTTTGTTGTGATGGCAAGTGACACAATTTACTTATTATTGTGGCAGAAGTTTAGCATGATTGAAAGCCATCAACAGGCATAGCATCTGAATGTCAAGCATGACTTGTATCTATAATTCCAGACAATGATTTGGACGCCTGTTGACTTTCTTTCTCATCCACAATTTTTTCCCCTTTCCACTAAGTGGCACTGTGTTATTTGCATTTTTTCTGCGCAGGTCAAAATATCAGAAATTTGGAATGCTGGTCTGAAAACCAGTTTAAAGCTTTGTTGTAAATTTCTGCTAAAAAAGGCTGGATGAGAAAAAAATAAGCAGCAATTAAATTTTTATAAGAAAAAACTTCCACGAAGCTTACTCTTTTCTGTATTTAACTCTTTCCCACTTTTTCTTTCCAACTGCATTAGCCTCCAAATAAGCACACCATATTATATATGTCAAAGGAAGTTTTATTTAGACTTATAAGGGCTGATCTATTCCCATACTGTTTAAATTGATGTTCAAAAAAGAATTCAAACCACATTCTAACATTTGGACTATGTGAGAAGGAAACAGATTTTGGGGGGAAAAAAAGATGCTGTTTTAGCTATAGGCAGAGTGGGCTGTAGGAATGGAGACACGTGCAGACGGGATTTCTAACTGTGTGTATCATCTGATAAGATCCGGGCTGCTCGCCTGTCAACTCAGAGGTACACGAGCGCAGAATCTGCAGGATTTGCTTCCCCCTTCCTTCCTTCCTCCCTTCCTCCCTCCACTTCATCTTTTCTTCCTTTTACTTTTTCCCTCCTCCTCTGCCTCACTTTCTTCTTCTAAGGGCTTGGGATTGACTTTTAGCTCAGCCACCTGCAGCCTAAGGCTTGGAAACACTCCGGTTCTTCACCTAAGTGGTTACTTTTCAGACCAAAGTAGCTCCAGCAATGCAAGGTGACTTTGAAAAAGAAGAAACTAGAGTCTCTGGAAAAAGAATATCTTCCGCTTGCATCAAGGTGAACATTTTGAGAATGAAGTTCTGATTACCTTCTCCAAATACAGCCACCACTGAGGGGCAGAACGTTTTGTTATGCTGGCATCTATAGACCATCTGACATCAAAAAAGAGTCACGGAAAAAAACAGTTACTGATTCTGAGTGTGAGGGATCACCTTTAGCTTTCAATACAATAGAGTTTTCCAGTTTCTCAAGTGCAGCAAAAACACTGCCAGATAAAGAAACATAAAAACCACCATGGAAAGGGTTATGAGACCAAAATGTTTTCTGCATGTGCGATTTTATGTTTTGTGTGTATGTGCAGTTGCATAAAGTGAGTTCTGTTTGAAATTAATGAATTATATTTCAATTAGCCAGCTTTTAGCAGCAGTTGCTTTCTGTGGTGTGTTGGCTTCTCTTTGTAACATGTATGGTACCATTTTTCTCATAAACGAAGTGTGTTTTCTTGATCAGAAAGAGAACAGAAATTAGTGAGCCAGGAAAATGTCAAAATCTACCTTTTTAGAAAATATATCATCTTCTAGAGGATAACACCCTGCTCTCTTTCACGTGCAAAATATCACACACTTGCCTTTGAGACTCAAGAGGAAAAGGAATTCATTGACTTCCCTCAGAGAAATTGGTTTACAGGGAGCCCTCAGATGAGGGTGAAGCCTGCTGGGTGGTGAAGAGTTGGCATGCATTTCTTGGAAGGTAAGGCCTTTCGGATGATTTTCACATAGAGAATACTATATAGAGGATGTTTTCATTTCTTTACAACAGGCTTGTGAAGATTCACAAGCCATTAGTGAACCTGAAACAGCCTAGGTAGATATTTAATTTTGTTTGAACTAACTTTTCCCAAACTTGTTTGATCTTGCATCCCTTTTGGCACATCCCAGGCACTGCAGTCCCTGTGAACTAGCTTGACAGTCGGGATATGCGGGGTTATCATGAGATCACAAGAGCCCCCAGATCTCAGCGCTTTATTTCAGTAAACATTCATTTCCAGCTCACGCGCCCTGCCCAGCACGTCCTCAAGGAGAAGCGGGAGTGTCGAGTTCATTGTAGCCACTTACAGACCAAACCTGGAAAAGGAGCAGGTGTATAAAGTGGGCCAGTTGCCACGTGAGAGAGAAAAGAGAAGACTCTGAAAATCTCAGACACACATTGACCCGCGAATGTCCTCGGCCAGAGGTGACTCAGAGCACTCTGATCACAAGTAATCATGGAGAACTAGTCGGATGGTTCCATTCAAACACAAGAGGGTGGGAAATGTAATCCCAATGTGGACCCCAAAGGCAAAGATTCTAAAATAATTCAGGAAGGGCACTGATGACCGTCATGCCTAGTATTTTTCAGAATACATTTTAAGACTCTCCAGACAACTTACATCATTTAGATGATCCAAATCCCACTGTTGTACGTTTGCCCAAGATCAAAAAGTGTTACACCTGGGAGAACTGGAGGAGAGATGACAATAGTACGCTGAAAATAATTCGGTTACGGGAGAAACACCTTTTTGCCTTCGAACTTCATAACTACCCAGTTATATGAGTAAGGCAGATATTTTCTTGTAGGAAAGTGAGATATGTAGAATGAACTTTGTGAGCTGATCTAGTATTCAAACAGTCTTTGAAAGCCAGGAAGAAATGTTGAGATATGGGAAATGTGAGCAGGTTCAAAATCTGGACCAGCAAGAATCATCGCCACAGTCCAATTCTACTCTGGATTCTACCAGATTTGTCCAGGACTTGTCCAAGCGTTGGGGAGATTATTCAACAGAAATGCAATGAGAAATGCAAAGCTCACTAACAAAAATGTGAAGAAACACAGTATTGGTGGGATGCCAAGAGGCGATGACTTATTTCATAAATATCTTGAGAGCTCCTGGCCACTGAAATCAATGAGCTCTGAATCACTAAAGAAAACATTCAGATGGTGCCATTGGAGAGAAATTTTTAACCTATCATTTCAGCCTCTAAAAGGACGGTTAAAAGTAAGAGGGAAAAGTAAATAAATTCTGCCCTTTTTATGGGCCTGTAGGACTCCTATGGAGGAAAATAAATTCTGATTTATTGCTGTCTGCCTGGGAAAAGTTGGAGGTGCAGAATGACATTTTACAGCCTGTTTGGGTTTGTCGGTGTAGGTGGGGGACCGGGCGTGGGGGAGCCGGTGTGCCGTGACAGCCACCAGCAAGCCACAAGCCACCTCGCAGTACCCACTCCGCGTCCTGCCTCACCTCCATCTCCCCTAACCCCCAAATCTGCCATAATTAGTCTTGCAAGGCTTACGTTGCCACAGCCGCACGCCTGAGGCATTATCTCCTATCTGTGGTATTCTGTGCTGTAATCCCACAGCTAAATGTGGTAACCCAAATTTCACAGAGGCTCTGCAGCCGGCTTGCTGAGATAACCCATCTCGCCGTGCGGAGTGCCAGGTCGCACGGAGCCTGTAGGCTTGGAGCGCTATGGATGCTTGTGTAGTTTCATCCTACGCACCCTATAGCTTACCCATCCTTCCAGAGATCACAGGAACCCTAAATAGCAAAGATGGCATCCTAACTAGAACACCACCTGTTTCGTGCAAGTGTGCATGGGCTTCTGCCACCCTGCTGCCTCCCGCTCGCTCGCTCGCTTGCTCTCTCTTGGTGGAGAAGAGACAACGTTTCAAGCCCTTCTCTGTGGTCTGGCTGACCAAGTAGATGTAAAACTGGGAGACAGAGGCTCCTTGTCTGCACCCAGGCCAACGGTCCCTACGCCACCTACATGACGACAGTGACCTACATACGTCTCTCAAACAGGCTTGCAGGTGCTGGCATCCTAGGCAATAAAGATCGTTGCTTGTCAAGCCTCTTTGTTCTACATTTCAAACATTTCTGTGGCTGTTTGTTGTCAAAACACATGTATATTTCCTCTCTCTTTCTCTGTCTTCCCCTTCTTTCTCCGGTGTGGGATTGCTTAGAAATATGCCAGTTCTGACATATGCTTTTACCTGAAAATGTATCTACTCCTGCTGCTTTATTGGACCCCTTAATTACTTGTAAAAAAATAATAATAAATTGGGCAGGTGTTTGCTCTTCCAGTTGATTAATTGACAATGATTTCAGTACAATTGATGGCAGAAAGCTAGGAAGCTGCCAGTTGGAGCTCAATGAGGAATATACATTTTTCTACTCAGCCATGTGAATCAGCTCGAGAGGAGAATTTACAGAAGGCTCGGATTGCCAGCAAACTATATGTTTTTCATTCCAGGCTGGGAGATTTCTGAGTCCCAGTGTTGAGCTCTGTCACATATATAATTCTCTATTATATACACGTGAAACTCTGGTACTGATAAAATTAGTTGAGAAATGTCTTTCCCCCTAAGTGAAAAAGATCACCCGGATCAGTCACTACTATGTATAGAACGCAGTGCATTATAGAAAGAACAATGAATCTGATGAAAAGCTGATCGGGCTTTTCCACCGTGTCGGTGATGTTTCAGTTTTCAGTTTACCAGTATCAGAAGCAGCAGCAGCAGCCCACGATGGTCCCTGAGGACTGTATCTCCCAGATTCTGAGCATAGCAAAGTTGGGGCCATTCTGTACTAATTTTTTTTTTATGGCTTCAAAGACAACCACACAAGGTTTTCAGACCAGTGACTGAATGAAAATAAAGAAACCTAAATGTTTAGAAGTAGAGAAACAAAGCTAGACACTTTTCTTCCTTTTTGATTGATACAAAAACTTTCCACGTTTTACAGGGAACCTAGTGATCTAAAGAAGACATACAATATTATAGAATTTTATCATTTTAATTAAGAAGAGTCCTGAGTATAAAGTTTAATTTCAGATGGTCAGGTTTTCAGAAAAGTTGTTTGGCTACTAAAATTTTGTATGAAATAAGAAAGTGGTGAACTACATAGAGGAAGTTAGAGTCAAGGTTTGGCTGGAGTTCAGGCCGTATTTTTATGTTGATCTTTAGAACTCCTTCATTCACTCTATTTTTATTTTACAGCTGGGCTTGTAAGCATGAATAATGTAGATACACAAATAGCATAGAAAGTGAGTGTAGCCAGGAGGTAGCAAGAGAGAGAAAGAAGAGTCCATATTTCCTGAAAACAACTCCAAATAGGAAAGATATTTTCATGCTTTTCTAAAGACAATAACAGAGAAGTCTTACTGGCAATGCATATCCACTCAAAGTAAGCCTTGAAACTTTTTTTTCTAAACGTTGATGTTAGGAGGCTATCTTACAGGAAATTACCATGGGCATTTTACGGTATTTTTTTTTTTACTGATCAAATTTATAAGAGGAAAATAATGACATTCCAGACTCATATCAATGAAATCATGACCTCCTGTCTCCTTTCAGAAACTCCTCAACATCTGACTGAGATTCAAAATATTTTAAAGGAACATTTCAACAAAATTATCAGGTGGTTTCAGAAAGAAAGAGTATATGAATTCACTCTTAAATGTTTGCGGAAAGGAATTATATTCCCTTTGATGAAAGCGATAAGGTGTAGAGACTTTTAAATACTGTGCGTTTTTCAGCAGAGGGCTCTGAGTCACGTCTACCTTCACTTAGACTCTGTTCTTTGGCTATAAAACTCACTCTTGTTACTTCGATAGTCTGATTTGCCAAGCAGATAAAGGGTTCAAATTTTCTAACTTGTCCTTTCACGAGAAAGAACTTGAAAAACTCAGAGACATTAGATTGTAAATTGTTTTGGAGGGAGTATGCATTTCCTGCCCTTGCTCCAAGCAAAAAAAAATCCCTTCTCCCGCATGCACCTTACTGAAGAATTTGCATGGTCAGTTTCCTTTCAAACTCTTCAAACTTTCAAGCTCTCAAAATTCGGATCCGATGTGCATTTCTCTGAAGAGTTTACAAGCCACCCTCTTTGCCACTGTAACCCTGGGAAGTAAAGCAGACATTTGCTGTCAGCGTCAGTGATCCTGGGACACTAGGCTTCTGCACTTGACTCTAGTGATGTGTCCCTAGCATTAAAGCTTCCCTAAGAAAGTGGCAGCAACTTCCAAACTCTGGCAGTTAAAATAATAATAATAATATGTTTTATATAAGTGAATTCGTCAAATTACCCCCCCCAAAAAACACACAATGACCACTAGCATGACTTTCAAAACACAGCGCCAATCTAATTTCAAAAGGGATTGAGAACCCGATGCTTGAGCACTTCATGGCGATGTAAAGACTTCCTTCTCATAAACTTCTCCATTTCCCAAGTTCTGCTTAAACATCTTGATTGCTTTATGGATTAAACTGTGTATATTCAATGTCTGCTCAGGATAGGCTGTGAGTCGGGGAAGGCATAAAGCAGACGGGCATAGCCCAGCTGTAAAATTGCACATTCTACCATAAGTGAGCAATCCAGACTACCTGCTTCATCTCCTTCTACCAAAATATTGCGTTTTCCCTCCCAATAAAGATGTTTTATAACGGCAATGAGGTGCCGTAACTCACGGCGGTTCCACGGCTTCCTTGCCCTCTGCGTCCTGTAACTCCCACTCCACCGTGAAAACATATGTTGTATCTCTGTCGTGAATTATTATTTGGCGATTCCATGTTGGAATTTGCACTTGGAAGGCAGTTTCTCCACCCCCTCTACAAAGATTCCTGCTCATTCATAGACGGTCCATATTGTCTAATGTCTTCCATGTTGTAAAATGATTCCTTAGGTACCATTTCCGGGTGCTTGGTCTCCTAAATTCTCAATTAGCAAAACCATCCTGAACTTATATAGGTTCCTAAGGTGCTGTGCCTCTTCATTTCGAAATCACCACTTGCGTGTGCTCATGGGAGAAGACAGCTCACTGAGCAGCAAGCACAGCTGATGGCAGAACATTCCAGGAGGCAGTGATGAAACCTCACTGGCACGGATTGAGGGAAGAGTCGCCTGCTTTTAATGCACTGATTTTACCTTTTCCCAAATAGTAAGTTAAGAGGCTAGAGAGTAACACAACCCATTTTGTTCAAAGGTCTTGTGAGTCTGACTTTCAGCAAGGGGATTCCAAACTGTTTTCCTATGGGTCGTTTTCTTCCAGACGAACATTGGGCCACTCCTACGTTGAAAGCTGTTCATACTGGCTCTTAGCTGATTGGGCACATCCCCGCTCACCGGTGCATTGATCAACTGTGCACTGAGCAGATGACTGTGCAATGCTCACCTGTACAATGAGCAGATGACTCATCGCTAAGTTGAAATAAGTCATTGTGAGAGTATTTATACAGTGAGAATCAACAAATACCACAAATCAGGGCTTTCTTGGGGGGAGATGGTCGTTAGCTGCCAAACAGTCACCAGCATCTCACTGCCTCCTACGCAGTGGATAAGGTGTTACACAGATGGGCAGGTACTGTGTATGGTAGACTTGTGTGCTCACTCAGTAGTATCTGACTCTCTCGCAATGCCATGGACTGTAGCCCGCCAGGATTCTCTGTCCGTGGGATTTTCCGGGAAGCATACTGGAGCGGGTTGCCATTTCCTTCTCCAGGGGATCTTCCCGACCCAGGGATCGAATTCGCATCTCCTGCATTGGTAGGTGGATTCTTTACTGCTGACCCGCCTGGAAGGCCCTAATGGTAGCCTTACAACCAAAGTATTGCAAAGTAATATACAAAACAAGCTAATGACAGTTAAAATTATTGGTAGAAAAGATGTCAGATTGGTAGTGTAACTTACTGATTAAGGACCTCAGCCTGGTTCAGTTTGGGTTAGTCTTCTTACAATTAAATATGGTTAAATATCCTTCAGCAACTCACTTCTTTGAACCTCAGCTCAGTCCACTGTAAGCTGAGAATAATAAACGCTAGCCTCCTTACATGGTTATTTGAAATTCATTGAAATAAGAAATGCATGAGGGTACTAGGGTTCATATTCGGAGACCAATTCATTTTAACCAATATTATTATTTTTTAATTCATTTATTTTTGGCTGTGCTGGGTCTTTGTTGCCATGTGAGGGGCTTCTCTAATTTGGGTGCACGAGCTCTAGAACCTGTGGGCACGAAGGTTGCAGCACGAGGCTTAGTTGCTCCATGGGATGTGGGGTTTTAGTTCCGCGACCAGGGATCAAACTACTTTCTGGGCATTGGAAAGAAGATTCTAAACCACTGGGCAACCAGGGAAGTCCCATAGCCAATAGTATTAGAGACAAGTAGTCGAAAAGATGTTTTATTGCTATTCAGTTGCTAGGTCGTGCCGACTCTTTGTGACCTCATGGACTGCATGCAGCACACCAGGCTTGCCTGTCACTATCTCCCAGAGCTTGTTCAAACTCATGTCCATTGAGTCAGTGACGTCATCCAACCATCTCATCCTCTGTCATCCCCTTCTTCTCCCACCTTCAATCTTTCCCAGCATCAAGGTCTTTTCCAATAAGTCAGCTCTTCACATCAGGTGGCCAAAGTATTGGAGTTTCAGCTTCAGCATCAGTCCTTCCAATGAACATTCAGGACTGATTTCCTTTAGGATTGACCGGTCTGATTTCCTTGCTGTCTAATGGACTCTCAAGTCTTCTCCAGCACCACAATTCAAAAGCATCAGTTCTTCAGTGCCTAGCCTTCTTTATGATTTAACTCTCTTATCTGTACATGACTACTGGAAAAGCCATAGCTTTGATTATGTGCACCTTTTTCAGCAAAGTGATGTCTCTGGTTTTAATATGCCGTCTAGGTTTGTCATAGCTTTTCTTCCAAGGAGCAAGTGTCTTTTAATTTCATGGCTGCAGTCACCATCTGCAGTGATCTTGGAGCGTAAGAAAATAAAGTCTGTCACTGTTTCCATTTTTTTCCCATCTAATTGCCATGAAAAGTTGAAAAATTATCAATCTCTTCTTAGTTGTAGTTACTTGTTTACTTTGTCCCAATCAGATCTCTTTTCTATTGTCCTCACATATACCAAGTTCCTGACCCTGAGCTTTGCAACACACCTTTCTGCTATCTGCAAAATCTCTCCCTGATCTTTGCCTGGTTGTCTCCTACTTTTTCTGGCCTCAGTTCAGATGTAAGCTTTTCAAAGAGGACTTTCTAGGTCAAACATCTTTGGCTCGCATTGCCTACATCCTCCATATAGTCACCGTGCTCCAGATTTCCTGTTCTATATCCCTGCAGATCTTGTCATCCTTAGAAGTTTCTGCTTTATTGGTAACATGCTTACTAACTCTCTTTCTTACCAAATCTGAGATCCATGAGAGAGTAGCCTGCATGCTCTTTTCACCCCTTAATCTTGAGGCCCAGGAATGGTGTCTGTCATGTGGTAGGCAGGCAAGAAATATCAGTGAATTATGAATAAATAAATGGTGGCTTCAGAGCCAGAAAAGTTAATTTGCTACTTAGGTGGAGCAGATAGATCTACAAGTCTATTGTTAGTCCAATTAAGGGTTGTTTTTGATAATAAAATAGAAATATTATGGATCCACAGGAGGTAGAGAAGTTCATTAATGCTCTGACTAAATAATAGAATGAGCAGTAGAAAGTCTATTGACAGATTTAATCAGGAAATTGTGAAAACAACCGGATATAGCTGATTTTGCAAGACATAGAAAGATTAGATTCAGAAAAACTTGATCGGGTGAATTTGAAAAGGTTTTCTTTCCCTACACACCACTAAAAGTTTATTTATTTCTCTGATCTTAGCATAATGATTGGAAATAAGGAAGCAGAACTTAAATTCCCAACCATTAGCCATCCTGATTATTATAATTTGGGCTGGGAGGAAAGATACAATATGAACTAGCCTTCTTGGTATGCAAGAGTCTCCATAGACTTTCATGCAGGTGTGCGAGTGACACTTTTCTCACGCTCACCGTATTTGCCTGAGCCTGTGTGGAAGAGGAGATGTGGGCACTAGAAAAAGAATGTAGAGCTGACCTATCTGGATAAGAGCTCTCTAATGTCTGTGGTACCAAGTAATGGCTTCGGCATTTCTACGTGAGGAGGTATTTTCTGAAGAGCATGAGAGGTTTGGCAAGCTTTTAAAATTAAAAAAAAAAGTCATTCTAAAAGTGAAGGAATTTAATTAATAGGAAAAAACTATTTCGTACATGATACACTCATACCGTGGAAGTAGGAAGGGTGCCATGCAGGAAGAAGTCGAACTTTAGCACACAGTCATTCGTGTCTTGCCACGTTGGGGAAAGGACAGTTTACAAATGGGAAAAGTGATAGTCGCTCAGTCACGTCCAGCTCTGCAGCCCCACGGACTGCAGCCGGCCAGGCTCCTCTGTCCGCAGGGTTCTCCGGGCAGGCATACTGGAGTGGGTTGCCATGCCCTTCTCCGAGGGATCTTCCCAACTCAGGGATCAAACCTAGGTCTCCCACATTGCAAGCAGATTCTTTATGGTCTAAGCCATCAGGAAAGCCCTATGTGGAAAAGAGAGCATAAATGCAAGGTATGTTGGAGTAGAATAATTTATCTTATATCTGGATTAAATGCTCAAAGTCCAATTTTATTTTTATTTTTCAGATTAGCTAGGACAGAATGGGGGTAACATATATAATGTTAACAGGATTTTCAATTAATCGTGGATATATAGTTAGATTGAACATTTGAAAGAATTACATTAAGTTCCATGTATCAGATGCAGTAGATTTAAAAGTCAACTATTTTATGCACATATACAAGTTCAGTCATTCCTCAGTATCCCTGGGTGATTGGTTCCAGGACACTCCCTCCCATACCCAAATCCTCAGATGTTGAACTCCCTTATATAAAATGATGTAGTATTTGCATATAACCTGTGTACATACTACCAAATACTTTAAATCATCTCTCAATAACATAAGTTACCTAATACATTGTATATGTCATGTAAGTATTTGTAAATGAAACATACATAGTTGCCAGCATGTGGCAAATTCAAATTTTGCTTTTTGAAACTTTCTGGGACTTTTTTTCTGAATATTTACCATCTGAGGATGTGGAACCATGGATACAGAAAGCTGACTGTGTATACACCGCCCCCACCACACAGACACAATCATCATTATCACTATTTTAGGGCAAATAATTCAGATATATACGTGTATAGCTATACACATATATATCTGAATTATTTGCCCTAAAATGGATATATATATATATATATATATACATATATATATATATATATATATATAGCTGCCTAATTCCCATGTGGTCCTTTAGGTCTATTTCACTACCTGCTTGAAGAATTTTAAGATATTAGTTTCAGATTCTTAAAAATATAAAACTCTGACTTCCTCTGCCAAGAATTCTACAATTGTGCTTGCATGGTCTAAAATACAAGCAACTCAGTAGAATGATATTTTATATAGAAAGAAAGAAGCTCCTAACTACGGCACACATAATCTATCATTTACTAAAATGTATAAGCACATACTACATACAAATTTGGGCTTCCCTGGTGACTCAGGCAGTAAAGAATCTGGCTGCAATGCAGGATATAAATGTATCATTTTATTTTGTAATATATTATTTTATATCTAATATCTTTGCTTTTTTCTTATCCTCTTATCATATAGCATAAGATGTTTTGAAAATATATCACAGTATTTAAGAATTAATTTTACATTATAGTGTTTAAATTCTGAGATATCAAAAAAATGAGTAAAAATCATCAAAGGGCTTTGCATCCTCCCTTGAGGAAGGGATTAGTATGTTTTCATGTGCACACAGGATAGTTATACCATGTTAGGTGAAAATACGACCTTGCTATTGTCTTTACTTGGAAATTAAGGACAGGGTGAGGATATGTGTATGGGTACCAAGTTCATGGGGCTGGAATTGGGATGGTAACTTTTAATGTGTCAACTTGGCTGGGCCTCAATGCTCAGATTTGTGGTCAAACCTCATTCTGGACTCTTCTGTGAGGGTGTTTTTGAACGACATTAATCTTTAAATCAGTAGACTTACAATAAAGCTTGTTCCTCTCTATAATGTGAGTGGGCCTCGTTCATTCAGCAGAAGACTGACTAAAACAAAAGGTTGACTTCCCCAAGCAAGAGGGCCTGTGCGGCAGGTGGCCTGGAACTCAGTCTGCAGCCTGGAGTCTTCAGTCTGCCAGCGCACCCTGCAGATGTTGGACTTGCCAGTCTCCGTAATCATATGAGCCAATTCCCTAAATCTCTTCATATATACAAATCCTATTGATTCTACTTCTCTAGAGAACACTAAGTAACAATTTGTGAAAAAGAGACTCAGGTCTCTACTATATAGATGAGAAAAATGAGGTTTAATTGCCCAAGGTCATAAAACCAGCAAATTGTGGTGTTAGAATCTGAACCCACATCTTCCAACATAAAAGCCAACATTCTTTACTATGTGCTACATGATTCTCAATACAGGCTTCTGATAATAATTTCATCATTTATTGATCATTGGGGCGCATGATTAATTATTGATATGATCACCTCTTAATTTGTAAACTGAAAGGGCCAGAAATATCCATTAGCTGTCTTGCTGGCTATGTCTAACCTAGTGTCTGATATAGAAATTCCCAGAAAACACACATCCTCCCCTTGTACTCTCCCACACTACAAGCACATACACATTCGCTACAGTATCGTCTAATTCAAGAGAGTCTACCATCGATATCAGCTTAGGCGATGGCACATTCCTTGTCTCCAATGTTTTATCTCAGGAGTAACAGTGAGTAAGGCAAGTCTTCCTAACCTCTCTGAGCTTCCATTTTCTGTTAAACCTAAGTTTGGCCTGCAAAAGGGTTGCCCAAGTTTCAGACATTTTCAAATCACCCTCCTCCTGTTTGCCTTATTCACATACCTTCAAGACTGCGTAGTGCTCTGCTGAAAATGAGCACTGCTTACCATTGATCCCAACTGCAGCAGTAGCATTGGCATTTTTTTTGAATACTCAGTAAGATGAATGAATCAATATTAAAAAATTAAGTTGTCTATATAAAATCTAAAGTCATACACTGCTGCTGCTACTGCTAAGTCGCTTCAGTCGTGTCCAACTCTGTGCGACCCCATAGACGGGAGACCACCAGGCTCCCCCATCCCTGGGATTCTCCAGGCAAGAACACTGGAGTGGGTTACCATTTCCTCCTCCAAGTCATACACTACCTTCTGTGAAATGAGTAGTACACTTGGGTGGGGGGAGATCTAATATAGAACTTAAAATCTTGCCTAGTTCTGTCTCCATAGGTTTATAAATTGACTACTGAATTCTGGGTAATTGTATAATTTATTCCAGGTATCACCTTGCTATTACACCTTCAAGATCTAAAATCCTTTAAGTGATGAGACCCTTCCACATCCCAACCTTCTCAGGATCCCAACCTGGTCCTATACTGCAGCAGAATTCTCAAGCAGTGAAGTGGACCTGGATATATGTGAACATGCACGTTTAAAACTTCAAGGGGTCTTTTCTAGTGTTTTTTTTTTAATCAATTTTTTAATCACAATTCACATTATGAAATGCAATTACATTATCACACAATAGAGACACATGTGTATATACTATATAGATACAATTAAAGTAAAATTTTAATGAAATATGCTTACACTTCCTCCTGTTCTCTTCATCTATTCTATTTCATTTACTAAATTGCAAATTGGCACTTGTCAAATATTTTATAACATATTATATTATCTGTTCCTATGTAACAATATGGCCACAAATTTATCCGCCTAAAGAACACGATTTTATTTCTCACAGTTTCTGTAGGTCTGGGATCCACATACACCCAACTACCAGGGCTGTGGTCTGATCCGAGATTCAACTAGGGAAAAACTCTCTTCCTCGCTCATCTGGTTTTGGCAGCATTCGGTCCGTGCAGGCTGAGGGAATAAGGGCCCGCGTCCCGCTGGCTCTTGCCTAGCGGTTGCCCCAAGTTTCTTGTCATGCGACCCATGCTTCCAACATGACGGTTTGCTCTTTAAAGCCACAAGAAAATGAATCTACTTGCAAAACAAGTTCTGCAATCTTATATAAGGTGGTCACAGGCATGAAATCACATATGCCTTGTTACCATTATCATGTTCTGTTGGTCAGAAGCACATCACAGGTCCTATACACATTGAGATGGAATCAACTTTGTGAGGGGTTAGTACCAGGAGAAGGGAACTTTGGGGCCCACCTTGTTAGATGGCCACAAAACTAATGTTTAATTGTACATTACTTAGACCTAGTTCCATCCTAAAGGAGATCAGTCCTGGGTGTTCATTGGAAGGACTGATGTTGAAGCTGAAACTCCAATACTTTGGCCACCTCATGCGAAGAGTTGACTCATTGGAAAAGACCCTAATGCTGGGAAGGATTGAGGGCAGGAGGAGAAGGGGACGACAGAGGATGAGATGGCTGGATGGCATCACTGATTCTATGGACATGGGTTTGGGTAAACTCTGGGAGTTGGTGATGGACAGAGAGGCCTGGCATGCTGCAATTCATGGGGTCACAAAGAGTTGGACACGACTGAGCAACTGAACTGAACTGAACTTAGACCTAGAGCCAGACATCCTGGAAGGCGAAGTCAAGTGGGCCTTAGGAAGCATCACCACGAACAAAGGTAATGGAGGTGATGGAATTCCAGTTGAGCTATTTCAAAACCTAAAAGATGATGCTGTTAAAGTGTTATATGAGTATGGCATATTGAGATATGCCAGCAAATTTGGAAAACTCAGCAGTGGCCACAGGACTGAAAAATGTCAGTTTTCATTCAACCCCAAAGAAAGGCAATGCCAAAGAATGCTCAAACTACCGCACAATTGCACTCATTTCACATGTTAGCAAGTTCAGTTCAGTTCAGTTGCTCAGTCATCTGACTCTTTGTGATCCCATGGACTGCAGCACACCAGGCTTCCCTGTCCATCACGAACTCCTGGGGTTTACTCAAACTCATGTCCATTGAATCAGGGATACCATCCAACCATCTCATCCTCTATCATCCCCTTCTCCTCCTACCTTCAATGTTTCCCAGCATCAGGGTCTTTTCCAATGAGTCAGTTCTTCGCATCAGGTGGCCAAAGTATTGGAGTTTCAGCTTCAGCATTAGTCCTTCCAATGAATATTCAGGACTAATTTCCTTTAGGATGGACTGGTTGGATCTCCTTGCAGTCCAAGTAGCACAGTAATGCTCAAAATTCTCCAAGCCAGGCTTCAGCAGTAGATGAACTGTAAGCTTCCAGATGTTCAAGCTGGATTTAGAAAAGGCAGAGGATCCAGAGATCAAATTGCCAACATCTTTTGTATCATCAGAAAAACAAGAGAGTTCCAGAAAAAAAATCTACTTCTGCTTTACTGGCTACACCAAAGCCTTTGACTGTGTGGATCACAACAAACTGTGGAAAATTCTTCAAGAGATGGGACTACCAGTCCACCTTACCTGGCTCCTGAGAAACCTGTATGCTGGTTAAGAAGCAACAGTTAGAACAAGACATGGAACAACAGACTGGTTCCAAATTGGGAAAGCAGTATGTCAAGGGTGTATATTGTCACCCTGCTTATTTAACTTCTATGCAGAGTACATCATGCAAAATGCCAGGCTGGATGAAGCACAAGTTGGAATCAAGATTGCCAGGAGAAATATCAATAACCTCAGATACACAGATGACAGCACCCTTATGGCAGAAAGCAAAGAACTAAAGAGATTCTTAATGAAATTGAAAGATGAGAGTAAAAATGTTGGCTTAAAATTCAACATTCAGAAAACTAAGATCATGTCATCCGGTCCCATCACTTCATGGCAAATAGCTGGGGAAACAATGGAAATGGTGAGAGATTTTATTTTCTTGGCTTTCAAAATCACTGCAGATGGTGAATGCAGCCATGAAATTAAAAGATGCTTGCTCCTTGGAAGAAAAGCTATGACCAACCTAGACAGCACATTAAAAAGCAGAGAGAGTACACCCCCAGCAAAAGTTTGTCTAGTCAAGGCTATGGTTTTTCCAGTAGCCATGTATGGATGTGAGAGTTGGACTATAAAGAAAGCTGAGCACCGAAGAATTGATGCTTTTGAGCTGTGGTGTTGGAAAATTCTCTTGAGAGTCCCTTGGACTGCAAGGAGATCCAACCAGTTCATCCTAAATGAGATCAGTCCTGAATTTTCATTGGAAGGACTGATGCTGAAGCTGAAACTCCAATACTATGGCCACCTGATGGGAAGAACTGACTCATTGGAAAAGACCATGATGCTGGGAAAGATTGAAGGCGGAAGGAGAAGGGGATGACAGAGGATGAGATGATTGGATGGCATCACCGACTCAATGGACATGGGTTTGAGAAAGGTCCAGGAGTTGGTGAAGGACAGGGAGGCCTGGTGTGCTGCAGTCCATGAGGTTGCAAAGAGTCAGACACGACTGAGCAACTGAAATGACTGACTGACTGATACATTAATTAATTATCCAAAATTATTTGCCACAAAAGTTAATATATCAGTCTCTGAAATTTGAAAAATACTGTTCTAACATGTATACTCTCCTCTGATAATAACTCTGAGCCTCTGTAGACCAGGAAGACAAGAACCATCCTTCATAATCCTTGACACTCTGTATGATCTTAATTCATACATGTATTTCAAAAGAATTATTCACACCAATCTCAACTACATCTACTTCTCTGCATATCTAAAGGCAAATGTTTTCTTAAAATCTAGAAAGAGGAACTGGATATAAATTCTATGCAGTAATAGGTAAAGAAAAACTTAAAAATACATTCATGCCAATCTATATGTTTATTTATAAGCCTATATTGACCCATCAGCTTTAGTCTTATCACTATTGTAAAAGTTTTAAGAAATGATGAAAAGATATCAACTTATGCATAATTATTTTCTCATCCTACATTTTAAATAAATTTAGAACAATATTTATTACCCATTACCACTGCAGCAAATAGGGCCAACTCTGAAATGAGGGTTTGAGGAGATTTTAATTTGTAAATTAAGCATCATAATAAGAAATGGCTTTTCATTCTGTCTCATTTTTTTCCAGATAATGGTCATTTGAACTGTCTCTGAGTTTGGAGTTTGCTGTTGACAACCCAAATTGTATTACTGGTGGGTTAGTTAATATTCAAATTAGACTTTCAAAACAGTGTGGAGAAAATGGTCAGCTCTTTGATGGGATTTATGATGGATACACAGCTGGGCTAATGAAGACAATGATGTCAAGCCTTGAACAATGATGATTTTAGAGATTTCTGAGACAGCTATTTTAGGGAGGTGATTTTGTCTTTGGCAGTTACAGTCTGAACTACTGATGATCCCCTTTGTCGAGACAAGATTGAAGTGGAAGAGTGCATGTGTGTGGTGGAGAAGAGGGTAGTTAGACTGGATAAGTAACTCCAGGAGTAGTCAGACAAGGAGCAATCTTGTCTGAAAGGATATGGATACAGTGAAATTCGGTGATGGGATTGGCGGCAGGAAGGGTTAGAAGAGAAAATCAGTCAAGATCATGAAGATGCAACAAGCATGCATCTTCATGAAGACTCTTAGTACTTACATGTGTGGAGCTTCTGCTAAGATGAGCAAAATCAAGAGCCGCTTCTCTTGCCAGTGTCTCGTCATTTCCTGTCAAGAGGTTTTAAGCTAGACACTTCTCCTTAAAACTCTGATGAGCCGAGCTCCCTAGAGTTATCCCCTTTTAACTTCTAAACTCAAATTATGCTTACTTATTTTCATGTCTGAGAAACATATTTATTCTGTAAGAACCATGTTTGTAGAGAGGAAGGAAAATGTTAAACGTTTGTATTTTTCAAAGACTTCTACAAGCATTCCAGTTTGTAAGACAGACTCAGGAAATTAAAGTACTACTCTATTGAAGAAAAATTTCACAATGGAAATTACACAAAAGAAAAACTTCCCTTTTTAACAGGCAAAGTTTATATTTTGGAGGTTATTGTTAATCAGAATTATCATTAGAGTGAAGATATCATTTGTCAAACTTTGAAAATGTTCAGTTACAAGAAATTTCAGATCTCCATATGAACCACTGAGAACACAACTGTCCAGTTTGGTTAACACTTCTCTGGCTCAGAGGTTAAAGCATCTGCCTGCAATGTGGGAGACCCAGGTTCGATCCCTGGGTCGGGAAGATCCCTTGGAGAAGGAAATGGCAACCCACTCCAGTATTCTTGCCTGGAGAATCCCATGGACAGAGAAGCCTGGTGGGCCACAGTCCATGGGGTTGCAAAGAGTCGGACACAATTGAATGACTTCACTTTCACTTTCATGTAAATCTTTTCTCACATCTCTGTTTGAAAACGATATTGAAACCTCATGTCCTCCTTGAATGTTCTTTTTAAATTAAAAGTAATTACCATTCTTCTGTTTCTGGCAAAACTGGAGTTCAGTTCAGTTCAGTCATTCAGTTGTGATCGACTCTTTGTGATCCCATGAACCGCAGCACGCCAGGCCTCCCTGTCCATCACCAACTCCCAGAGTTTACCCAAACCCATGTCCATCGAGTCGGTGATGCCATCCAACCATCTCATCCTCTATCGTTCCCTTCTCCTCCTGCCCCCAATCCCTCCCAGCATCAGAGTGTTTTCCAATGAGTCACTTCTTTGCATCATGTGGCCAAAGTATTGGAGTTTCAGCTTCAACATCAGTCCTTCCAATGAACACCTAGGACTGATCTTCTTTAGGATGGACTGGTTGGATCTCCTTGCAGTCCAAGGGACTCTCAAGAGTCTTCTCCAACACCACAGTTCAAAAGCATCAATTCTTCAGCACTCAGCTTTCTTCACCGTCCAACTCTCACATCCACACATGACCACTGGAAAAACCATAGCCTTGACTAGATAGACCTTTGTTGACAAAGTAATGTCTCTGCTTTTTAATATGCTGTCTAGGTTGGTCATAACTTTCCTTCCAAGGAGTAAGCGTCTTTTAATTTCATGGCTGCAATCACCATCTGCAGTGATTTTGGAGCCCAGAAAAATAAAGTCAACCACTGTTTCCACTGTTTCCCCATCTATTTGCCACGAAGTAATGGGACCAGATGCCATGATCTTAGTTTTCTGAATGTTGAGCTTTAAGCCAACTTTTTCACTCTCCTCTTTCACTTTCATCAAGAGGCTCTTTAGTTCTTCTTCACTTTCTGCCATAAGGGTGGTGTCATCTGCATATCTGAGGTTATTGATATTTCAGGGGCCAAATCACCTGCCCACCTTGTCTACTAGCTTAAAAACCAAGATATTTTATCCAGGTTTTTATTTTGTTTTTTTCAGGTACAACTACTTTATGAGATAGTTTGACAATTTCTTTAAAAATAGATGGACATCTAGCTCTACTTATTTAGAAATTCCATTTTTATTTATTTCCCCAAATTGAATGAAAGCATATGTTCACACAAAGACTAATCAGTAATAAAAAGCAATGGACCCTTGATTCATGCAGCAGCCTGGATAAATCTAAAAATAATTGTGCAGGTTTGGCTTCTTCCGTCTATGTTGAACATGAAGCATAAATGAATCCACAGGCACAGAAAGCAGATTGCCTGAGAGCAAGGTCAGAGGTGAGGAAAGTATTAGGGCCAGTGTGTCCACTCTCTTGATTCTGGCAGTGGTCTCACGGTTTTACACATCGATCAAAGCTATCAAATCGAACACTTTAAATCCATTTAGTTGACCTTTTGTCAATTATGCTGAGATAAAACTGTTAAATTTTTGGTAAGTAATTATTGTGAATAGAACTTAATCTAAGCCATCGGACAGAGGCTCTTTCCAAGTTCTTCTCTGATCCTTAAATTATGATATACCAGTTACAAGAGTCCCCCTTCCTCCCACCCCAATTCCCCACTAAAACGCCAAATTGTGAAAGGGAAAGGATAGCATCCTCAAGGAAATCTGGCTCCCAGAAGACAGAATTTTAATTCCCTATGTCATTTGGATCTTTTTAAAATGATGGAAAGTTACTTCCTTTATAAAAAAAAAAAAAACACATGGTATTTTTCTTCTCCACAGGTAAGTCTTTTTAAAGGAAATTGTACTATCAATATCTGATTGAGCAGATTTCTATTCCCTCTAGGTTTAATGTTTTCCATCTGCAATATAAAAGGAAGATAATGCACAATTATGCTAGAAAGAGTCTCTCTTTCAATAATGTTTGCACTTCTCAATACCACATTTAAAAAGGAAATAATAGCACTTGAAAAGTTAAGTAAGATGAGCAAAATTGAACAGAGGGAAAAATAACTGTCTGAAGACATGCTGAAAATACATTTAAAGACTGTCTGAGACAGCAGCTGATCTAGCCAGCCTATCTTTCACAGAGCTGAGTATCATTCAGGTGTAAATATTTGACCTGCAGACTGGAAGGGAATAAGGAAATCCAATGAAATATCATGGACTAAAGAATTGATTCATCCCAGAAATCAGGCAAAGGAGGTCCAAAGTTCTATCCCTCTGCCTGGGTGAATTGTCACATCTTTTCACTGTATATTTTAAATATACACATATACCTCACAATGACTTTTACTTATTTCTGAAAACTTTATCCCTAAGGGAAAAGTTGTTAAACTAAAAAAATAATTTTTAAAATTTTAAATAGAAAAATGATGGCATGTTCCATCTCAACCCATTATATCACCAATATATGAATTATATATATAATTGTCAAGTATCAATATATATATATATATATATAATCAATTATCAGTATATTTCAAATATACCAATTGAAAATAATCTGTTGAAAAATACACCAATTGAACAGTGAAAGCAAGTCTGTGTAAGTAACAAAGAGTACCTTGAAGGTTAATGAGGAGCTTGTACTTGAAATGCAATGAACTGAAAGTTCATGTCATTCAGTACAGGAGGAAGAAAAGACTTAATATGAAGTGGCGGGTGCTATACATGGTAGAGAAGAACTATAAAGGAGCTTTTTTTTTTGAAAATGCATTTTTGATTCTGCATCATGATGTACTTACATGCATGGCAAATTATTTTGGGCTCAGACAAGCACAGAAGCAATTCAAATAAATCCAGGTGACTTTTTTCTGATTAGAAACTGGTGGAGTTAATTGGTGAGCGCATCTTTACCTAACACAGTAGTGTGAAAATATCATTTCTGATAGCCTGCTTAATTCATTCTGGTGAAAACGTAGTTCTATAGAATAAAAAGGAGCCATCTGAAAATAAGTTGTGAACATTTCCGGAATGATTACAAGGAGAGTTATGTGAGAAAATGTGAGAAACATCTGTAGCACTCTCAGGAAGGATCACTCGGTTGGCTCAACTGATTTCCCCCCATGGTTTTTTTCCTCCAAGAGTTAGTAGAAGTCTGTACAGTACTTCAAAAACGACCCCAGTCCTGACATCCAAAAATGTCCGTCAAAACTCATCCTATGGTTTATTCAGTTTGAGCTTCACCAAGTCGTGTTCCCAAACTTTGGGGTTCTTTCGTCAGCCACGGAGAAGGAATTATACTCAAATCATCTCCATTCTTTCTTATTAGAGAGTGTACTCTTCAATATTATACAACAACCTAATTGGGAAAATGATTTAAAAACTAATAGATACATGTATATGCATAAATGAACCACCTTGTCGTACACCTGAGACTAACGCAACATTGTTAATCAACTATGCTTTGATACAAAATAAAATGCAAAGGAAAACACCCACGCTCCATGACGCTAAAACAACAACAGCAACAAAAGAAACTTGGGTAGAGTTGCAGGCTCTGTCTGTGGCCTCCACCCTGGAGGAGGAAATGGCAACCCACACCAATACCCTTGTCTGGGAAATCCCATAGACAGAGGAACCTGGCGGGCTACGGTCCACACGGTCACAAAGAGACAGACATGACTGAGTGACTAACGGACACACACATTTGCTACTTCAATGCCATTCAAAGCTGAGGAAACCAAAAACTTATCTAAAGACACACTGTCAAAACACATCACAGTGTCCATGAAATCCATGAGTTTGGGTTTCAAAAGCAGGTCTTTCATTTACAAATTTAGGCTTTCTCATGTTGCCATAAACTCCAAAGTGTGAATATAAAGTTAATTCCAAAAAGGCATGTTTTGCCCCAATCACCACAGTGTTCACTGATGGAAATAGAAATAATTTACTTAGAAAATGCATTCTAGTTCAAATAAAACATATTTCATAAAGGCTATGAAAACATGATAATGAGATAAATGATTTTAGTCATCTTGCTTTATATTGATAATTATACTTTTATTTAACTTTATTTTTTATGAGCACTTTTTTCCCCCTCAAGTAGAAAAAGCCATACATGCCCACTAAGGAAAATTGAACAAATATAAAAAGTGTAAAAAAGTTCACAGTGAAGTTTCTAAAGCATTCAGAAAGGGACAAATGAAGTGACATCAGGTTAGGAAATTATGCCTCAAATGTACAATGGAGATGACTGATTAGCTTGGAGTTGGGAATCTCAAAGTGCGGTCCTCAGACTAGCATCGCCTGAGAATTTATTGGAACAGTAATCCTCGGGTACCATTCCAGACCTACTGAATCAGATGCTCTGGGGTTGGGAGTCAGCAATGGTGTTTTAGCAATACTCCAGAAGATTCTGATACAGCTGAGTTTGAGAAACATAGGTTTAGGGAAAATTAAGGGAATCATGTTCATATTTTAAAATAATTGAAAGATTTTTTTTCTCTCTTTTTTTTCTCTTTTTTCTCTTTTTTTTGTGTTTCAATGTTCAGAACAGGTTCAATGAGTGGGCATTTTGAGAAGGCAGAGTTTGACCTCACCCAAGTAAGAACTTCCAACTGAATGAAGCTGTCTGGGCATGAAACTGACCTCACATGAGGACTGCAGGGTATCTCTGGACTGAAGCTGGAGACAGGTGTCTATGTTGAATAGGGAGCACGTTTGACCTAAGGGATTTCACTGGTGGCTCAGATGGTAAAGAATCTGCCTTCAATGCAGGAGATCTGGGTTTGATCCCTAGGTCAGAAGGAGCCCCTGGAGGAAGGAATGGCTACTCGCTCCAGCATTCTTGCCTGGAGAAATACATGAATAGAGGAGCCTGGCGGACCACAGCTCACGGGGTCGCAAAGAGTTGGACACAACTGAGAGACTAACACTTCTGCTACTTGACCTAAGGCGGTAAGTGTCTGGGGCTCTCAGAAAATGTGCATGGTTCCTTACAGATCTGCATTGCTACTACTCTGTTTTAAACTCTGCCTCAGTATCTAATGTCTCAAGTTAGTGAGGTGAGGACTAGATAATATTAACAATTATTCCATTGCTAAACAGAAGCCCAGAGTCATGTTGCTCATTACCTTACAGCAATGCCCCATTCTTTAGTCGAACCCTTTTCTGCATTCTAATACATGACCTTGACTTTTCTTAGTAAAAGTCCTCTGACCTAAAGCCCAACGCAAAGTGACAATGATTTACCTAAAAGCATCAGCAGCTCGAGTTTCCAATTCTGGTTCTCCCATCACATAGTCCTGTACCTCAGTTTCTTCTCTGCAAAATTAAATGGTTGAAATACATGATTCCTTAAGTCCTTTTGAGCTTGAACGTCTTACTACATACTGAGTTTCTGTCCCATACACCTGACATATTCAACAACCACCCTGCAAGCTTCTAAGACTCTGATGGAGTAGGAAGGTGCCAATCTATATGCTAACCAGAATAATCTGCCATCTAAGCAAGAAACTCGTGATCTTTACAGCTTTGGATTCTTCCTAGGTGCTAGGCACTGGCCCATGATCACAGAAAAATCACTGAGCCAAAAGTGATGCTTATGGAACAATTTCTTTGTATATACGTAGGCTTAATATGTAGACTGGCTGCAGATGGCCAGCAGATAGTTTCTTTATCTGGAAAAAGTTTTAACATGAGGCTTGGTGGACTGAGTATCTCTTGCATCATTACAAAGAGGAAAATAGAGAAATCTCTTAACTGAAGAAAGTGAAATCCACTTTACTTAATGCGGACCTCTGTCTCTGGTGTGCAAGTCCTCTGTGTCCAAAGATAATTAGCACTTTATAATGCTAATTATTATAATTATGTCTGAGAAAAAAATCATTAGGGGGTAGGTCCGTTCACTGATTTTCAATTGCCCCCTCTATTTAAAAATAAGGTCACTTTTCTATGAAATAGCTTTAGGAGCTCAAAGCAGAAAGAGGATTATGGGAAATTCTGTGTAGGTATAGTCTTGAGTTTTTAATATTCTTATAAGTCTGTGATGTGTCTGGGAACTGAAGAGGGAGGGAAATAATGAAGCTATTTAGTCTAAGAGACCAAAAATCAGGACTCAGAAGAGCAAATGTTTTCTGTAAGAGTTAATCATCAAATAGTCATTTACTTACCATTCACTGTGTGCCTGATTCTGTGTGCCTCTGCAGTTTCTAGATGCTAACTCATTTAACAATCTTCACCACTGTCCCACCAAACAAGCACTTGTAACTCACTTTTTTCACTGATAAGGAAGGGATGATTCCAAAATTATGTTTATAAGAAGCAGAAAGCTGGATTCTGACTTGGGGTTGCTCTCTCCAAAGTTCACACTCTTAACACTTCACTACTCCATGTTTATGAGTAATGCACCATTTCTGTTGTTGTTTAGTCACTCTGTTGTGTCCAACTCTTTGCGACCCCATGGACTGCAGCACGCCAGGCCTCCCTGTCCATCACCATCTCCAGGGCTTGCTCAAACTCATGTCCATCGAGTCGGTGATGCCATCCAACCATCTCATCCTCTGTCGTCCCCTTCTCCTCCTGCCTTCAATCTTTCCCAGCCTCAGGGTCTTTTCCAAGAAGTCAGTTCTGTGCCTCAGGTGGTCAAAGTATTGGAGCTTCAGCTTCAGCATCAGTCCCTCCAGTGAATATTCAGGATTGATTTGCTTTAGGATTGACTGGTTGGATCTCCTTGCTGTCCAAGGGACTCTCAGGAGTCTTCAGAAGCATCAATTCTTCAGTGCTCAGCCTTCTTCTTTATGGTCCAGCTCTCACATCCATACATGATTACTGGAAAAACCATAGCTTTGACTAGACAGACTTTTGTCAGCAAAGTAACGTCTCTGTTTTTTAATATGCCGTCTAGGTTTATCATAGCTTTTCTTCCAAGGGCCAAGCATCTTTTAATTTCACGGCTGCAGTCATCATCTGCAGTGATTTTGGAGCCCAAGAAAATAAAATCTGTCACTGTTTCCATTGTTTCCCCATCTATTTCTATTAGGTTTATGGAAATACTAAACTAATGTATGGGGAAGAGGGGCCCAATTTAGAGATAGAGTCACACTCTGGGCCTTTGAATCTGCAGGTTCTGCATCCGGGGCTTCATCCAACTGTGGATGGTATTCAATTGTCATTTTATAAAAGGAACTTGAGCCTCAGAGTTTTGGTATCTGAGGGTGGTCCTGGAATACCCCAGTATGGAAGGATGACTGTACCTGCAGTATAAGTTGAGAGAGGCCCACCATCTTGTGTTAGGATATCAAACCCATAGGAAAGCTAAGAACACTTTCTGAGAGCCCCAGAAATACAGCTATGGCACAGAAAGAAGAATTTAGGTCATGGAGGGAAAAGAGCCTGTGTCTGAAGACCAGTTCCATCTCTGCCTTTCTGGGCGGCCATGAGACTCCCTTCACTTTGCCAGACCTCAGTTACTAATTCCTAACACAGCAACTCCTGGATTTGCTGCTTTTTCTGCCGATCCTACCATTATGACCACCATGATCAGTGGCTGAGAACTTAGTAGGCACAAGGCAAAGTGCTAAATATATCATATGCATTATTTTATTAAATACTCACTAAGTGTTGCAACTAATCCAGTTTCATACATAAGACAAGTGAGGTTCAAAGAATTTAAGTCATTTGTATATAAGCATGTTTTATTACATGTAAACCACCATACAGAGTAAATATCATTTTTGTTAAGAAACTGTCAGCTGAGGAGGAGGAACTGGCCTTTCATCTTTGTAAGACGAACAGTTGTCTTTCTGTTTAATGGTTTTTTAAAAATCCCCTTGTGACAAGCTCCAGAGGACAAATAATTTATTTCTTGTGGTGTATGGCTCTCTAAATGAGTTAATTGATAGGCATCCCATTGTCAGTCTGAGGCATATGGAAATAAAACAGACATGAGATGTTCTGTACCAAGCTAATTTGTACTTTAAACACATAAATAATATTTTTTTTAGGTAAATGTTTGTTTACTTTCTCTCCTGCTTCTCTTTGAATGGGAGAGCCTTTGTCTTTATGGTGTCTTTGTACCATCAGATGAGAAGCTTGTTTCTGTTTCTTGAATATTAGTAAGGAAAATTAAATATTGCTTGGGGTGAAAAATAATTGTTTTAATACATTCCTATCCCCATTCATTGAAGATGGAATAGGAAGAATAGTTTTAATATTTGTAATAAAAATATGATAGCAGAACCCCTCTTTCCTTTTGGCTATAAGGCCAAAATTATTTTTATAGTAATATTAAGATACTATCTACCTTATCACTGTGCTGATACTTGCATGAATTGTGCAAAAGCAATGGTAACTTAGAACAAATTAAGACCATGGAGGGGGAAAAAACATACTGATGGTAATTGTAGTCTTCACTAACTTTAAGTTGCAGAAAAAATAAAGCTATTAAATAGTTTCATTTAAGAAAGTCCTTGCTGAAGTAGTAAAAATGTTAATTTCATTACATCTCAACCCTTGAGTATGGGTCTTTTTAATATTCTGTGATGATATGGGAAGAACATTAAAGCCCTTCTACTGCATATGACAATTGTTGTGAAAAAAAATTACTTTGAGATGTGAACTGCACTAGCCATTTTTATTCAGGGACCACATTCTTACCTGAAAGAATGATGGACAAGCTGTGGGTGTTCAGAGTTACATTTTGGAGGAGGTTGTCTTGAAAATAAATGGAGTCTGTGGCTTCAAGGAAAACAACTGATAGTATTTAGGGTCAATCACAAAATTCAAGCTTTTAAGAAGCACCATTTTGACAGCTGCCTAAGACTTAAAGGCTTTTCTGATGAGATCAATGATGATGCTAATAAATTTTTTAATATTCTGTAATGAAATGTGTCAAAGACTGGAAGACCTGCGTAACTTTGGAAAACAAGATTTTTTAACACATGATTTTACATAATCATGAATGAGTAAAAGATCCATTAGAGTTAAGATAGACCACTGAATTTTAACTCAACAGAGTACAAAACATTGACTTCTGATTCCAAATTACAACCAGCCTTTAAGAAGCTACCACTTGTTGGATTTCAGGTAGTTTCAAAGAAATATAGCTACAATTATCTGAAAAGGTCATTAAAATACTTTTCATCTTTCAGCCATATTTATGTGTGAATCAGGACTTTCTTTGTATATATTTCAACCAAAGGCAGAGAATCCAACAACATTCCATTAAGGCAGATGAGATATTTTCAGTTGGAAGATACAATTATTTTTCATAGTATTACTTTTATCAATATATAAGCTTATTGTTATTTTAAAATAAATTAATGTATAGACATTTACAGTCTTTTCAGTTTTAATTTCATATGTGCTAAATATTTATATATATATACATAATACCCACTTAAGTCAAAGAACTTTGGTGAATTGCAATAATTTTTCAGAGGAAAAAGGACGAAAAAGTTTCAGAACTCTGGTCTAAGGAAATAAACAAATGCATGAACTGCCCTTAGATGTGTAAACTAATGCAGCCTTTCTGTAGGGCAATTTACATTATCAAAGCTATTAACATTTGAGCAACTTTGATCAAAAATTTCCACTTGTAGTAGTCTGTTCTTAACAAAAAATTGTAAATTGGTGCAAACATTGCTTTATTAGAATTTTCATCATGATACATCCTGTAAAACCAAAATCATCTATGAACATCCGAGGAATTATTCAAATTTAATAATCCCTTAAAATGAAATATCATGCAACATTTAAAAATATGTTGAGATATGTAAAAGAATAATTGATATGCAAAAGAATAATTTATAGTATTGGAATATTAATAATATATTAAATTTAAAAATGACACAAAATAGTAGCTATAAAATAAATGTATTTTTAAAAACTAAAATGAAAACACTCTTTTCCCCTCTGTGTTTGCATGCTGTATTTCTATATCTTTCTATTTATCTAGGAAATGTTAGTAATGAATTTGGGGGTAGATAGATAAGATAGATAGTGTTTAATTATAAGGGTTTTTCAATCTTTTGTATTTTCCTGATTTTCTACAGAAAATTCACTTAATTTTTATCAGGAAAAATTGTTTACCAAAATGTAGTAGGTGAGTCATGATTTTCAGATTTTTATTTTTTATTTTCAGTATTTTATTCCTTTCATAGAATAGAGAAAACACGTGACACTAAGAAGGGCAGAGCAGTGCATTCCTGGGGAGCTGGGGAGATGGTTTGACGGGGGAAGCAGTGCACGTAAGAGAAGCGCCTTGCGTTAGTGACTTACACCGGCTCCTTTTATTAGGAGCAAGGTTGAAAATATGTAATTGACATTTTTGCAGGTCATGAGTGATTGAAAATCAGTAATTTTATACTGCTCAAGCTAAATAGTTCATTTCATAGAAAATACAGAGAAAACAAATTTTAACGATAGGAGCATTTCAATGAAAAGACCTAGAAATTAGTAAAAAAAAAAAAAAAAGAGAGAGAGAGAAGGAGAAGAAAAACCAAAGAAAGAAAAAGTCAGGAAGCCAATTATAGAAAGAGGAAAAATAATATAGACTGTAACTCATGTTAGATAATGTGTGCTACTGAATTTCAATAAAGCATGTCCAAGTAGGAAAAAATGTTTTATTATGTCCATTATACGGTTGAGAGAATGAAAATGAAAGGTTAGATGACTTGCTTGCAATAACACAAGCCCATGTTTTTTTTCTGGGCTTCCTTGGTGGTTCAGTGGTAGAGAATTCGCCCACCAATGCAGGAGACACAGGTTTGATCCCTGGACCAAGAAGCTCCTTTGGAGAAGAAAATGGCAATCCCCTTCAGTATTCTTGCTGGGACATCCCATGGACAGAGGGGCTTGGCGGGCTACAGTCCATGGGGTCTCAAAGGAGTCAGACACAACTTAGCGACTAAGCAGCAACAACAGTAGTGCTTTTCCAAAACAGAGTCTCCTTTCTTCAAAGTTTTCTCTTAGCCCACCTTGAAGGGAGGTCTTCTAAATAGGCATACGGGATACCTTCACAAATCAGAAGATTACATGTAATGTTTTTCTAGCAAATCTTTGTTTCCGCATCTAGGATGGTGGAAGACCAGCTGAATGTAAATGCAAAGGTGATTAAACACAAAAGTAATTAAAACTCTCTTTCATGCCCTTAGTTAATCATTAGGTTAGCTATTAATAAAGTTGACAAAAACAGAAGCAGAACATTTAGTTATAATAAATGTATTATGAAAAAAGACCAGATAAGTTTTCAAGATTTTACCACCTGGTCTTTCAAAAATGACTTTGAGACCTAACTTTGAAGGGAAAGTAATATAATTATCTATGAAGTTCACCATCTAACCCCTTCCCCCCAAAATAGCTGATGTCATGCAACAAGATATGAAAATGTTAATTGCATTTGGGTAACAGAAGCAAATAGGAGTCCCTTTTAAGCTAAGGAGGAAAAAAAGGCAGGAAAGAAGAGCTAGGAGGGAATACTAAGAGGAAGAAGAAGGAAAATATTGGTTAAGATAGAAAACTTAGAGTGTATCCAGCCCCTTCAAAAAAAATTCTAAAATTCAAAAATAATGATACACAAATCCTAATTCAATTTATAAACCAGAAAATCAATTCGAAAATCCAGAAGCACCCTCTACATGTTCAGTTGAAGAAGGCCCGGAGTAGAGGTGACCTGAGAAGGGAGAAGCCTGAAGCATTTAGCTGAAGCTGCCCCAGCCGCACCCAGTAATTATCTTTGGACATAGCATATCCTAGGCATAACCGGAAGAAGCAAGAGGTGGAAATAAATCAATATGAATACAGATGGATGCACGTGGGTGAAAAGAGAGACCGTGTGATTCATGAGAGCATCCAGATGATGGAGCCGGCTTTGTTCTGAAATGTGAAATAGCAATAGAGACACCCTTTGTCTGGGGTATGGAAGATCTGACACAATTAAACAGAAATTCTCGGGACAAGAACTCTCTCAAGGAGTTCCAGTGTGTGATGTGGGTTCCTCAGGCACTACAATGAAAGCACTTTTCTGCTAAAAGAGCAGGATCTCCTGGAATAAGCATTTCGTGAAATGCATTTAGCCAAGAACTGGTCTGATCTCTAAACATCGTTCCATGAATTCTTAAATTTAAATTCAAAGAGATGAAGTGACTTTCCCGAAGACTGTAGATGATTCCAAATTACAGCACAACCCAGGTCTCCTTTGTGCCAGTTCATTGTTTGTTGACGTTTTCATTGAGTGTCATGTGGGCAAACTTGCCTCAAACCAATGGTTTCTCATTTTCATTCCATTGTCAAAGTCAGCTACAAGCGAACAGCGGAGAAGGAAGTTACTAGCAGTGAGCTTTGGTGTGGGGTGGCTTGTCTAATCCTATCTTGGAAAGGAAGAAATTGGGAAGACTCTAGGTTACGCTCTTAAAATGATTATGAACTCAAAAAGAAAAGTTGGAAGGGACCTGTTGATTTACTTGAGGGAGGACTTGTTAGCGCGTGGAAATGCAAACTCCAGTTGGAGTTCCAATTCAGTGAATAAAGTGTCCTTCAGGATGCTGCTGACACGGTATCCACTACAAAGCGTAGAATATAACACTGATGATGCTTGTAGCAGTCTTGTCCTCTGGCAAACCAGAGAAGCTTGACTTAAGCCTTCAATTTCATCACTGTGAAATCTAGCACCTTTCTCCAAGATTTCTGCAAATTTCAAAGATTACTGCCTTGCACCCCCCCACCCCCCACTTTTGCTCCTCTGTCCCCTGCCATCTTGGAATAATTCCATTCCATCTAGTATCCTGACTTCATCCAGTTCATTCTTTCCCTTGAGAAACCCAGTTACACTCAGGCTATCCTTAAGTCGGTAACTGCAGTAAACACTTACAAGGTCTTGGGAAAAAATCACTTTGGGCACCACCCAAACCCCTACCATTTCCTAGCTCCCCTCCCCACATTCTCTCCCCCTCCCCTAAAACCCGGTCTCTAAACGGCAGAGTGACCAAGTAGTTTATTACTGCCCAAATCAGGAGATTTTGAAATTGAAAGAACATGCTATGAATAATAGGCTCAAGTGATAAGTTTAAATTTGGACCATGTGGAAGAAACCAAGACACAGGTTTTCCAACCAACATTTGACCCTTCTTAACTTCCATCCTGTGGAAACATGGTTCTGTCTGCTCAGCTTTGAAGGTAATCCTGATTGGATTGGTGGACTTTCCCCAGGACCCTGACATATGCTGAAGTATGCATTTTTCTCTGACTCATTACACCTGTTTGATTCATTAAGTTATCAGCAATGGATTACCCCTCCCCTCACTGTTTGTGCTTCCCATAACAGTTTTGTCTTTTAAGGTAGAACACAATTAATTAATCTCAACATAAACAGTTATGTACACGTCTGTCTTTCCCACTAAATAATAAGTTCCTTTGGGGCAAAGACTATATCCAGTTCATTATAGCAAAATGTTCTACTTGTCTCCCAGCATCTATTGGGTTGGCCAAAAAGTTCATTCAGAGTTTTTCATAAAATGTTATGGAAAAACCCAAAGGAGCTTTTTGGCTAACCCAGTATTTTCTCTTTTTCCTATCCTAATAGAATCTTAAATTTTAGTTAAGCACATTGTCACCCAGAATTAAAACTATATATCTCAACCAGTGGCCTTTGAAGCTAAGAACAATCATGTGATAGAGATTTACACACGGAGTGAGAGTGCTGGCTATGTATTAAAACCTTCTGGACATCCCCTACCTCTGACAACCCATATTCCTGCTAGACGGCATATGAATGGTGGTATAGCAAAGAATATAGGTCACCAATTGTGCGGTCCTCTATACTTAGTTTCCTTCCATGCCAGTAAGCTGGTACCAAGTGACTATCATGAACATAATGTGATCGAACATGAGTTATGTCATTTCCAGAGAGAGTCAGTTAAAACCCAGTGGACCTAGAGGTTGTCATACTGAGTGAAGTAAGACAGAAGGAGAAATATTGTATGACACCCCTTACATGTGGAGTCTAGAAAGAAATGAAACAACTGAACTTATTTACAAAACAGAAAGAGATTCACACATTTAGAGAATGAACTTATGGCTACAGGGTGGGAAAAAGGAGGAGAAGGGACAGTTAGGGAGATCGGGATGGACATGGACACGCTGCTGTATTTAAGATGGGTAACCAACAAGGACCTACTGCACAGCACAGGGAAATCTGCTCAACGTTAAGTGGCAGCCCAGATGGAAGGGGGGTTTGGGGGAGAATGGATACATGTATGTGTATGGCTGAGTCCCTGTGCAGTCCACCTGAAACGTGCACAACATTGTTAATCAACTATGGGCCAATATAAAATAAAAAAATAAAACCCAATGTTTCTTCTTCATTGCTCTTCATTTTGCTACAGCAACATTGGAGTTACTTGACAGGAGCAGATACTGAGCCATCTTGGGCCATAAAGTTAAGGTCCACACCTCAGGGATAACATAGTCACAGTTTAGATGGATTCAAGGTCCCTGACACTGTGGAGACATTATTCCACCTCTGAACTGTTTACTGCTGAGAGTGATGTGAGAAGCAAATATCCACCTTGTTTAAGCCAACACTAATTTGGGTCAATTTTGTAGCAGTCTAATACATTCCCAATATCTGTGCATTTCTCACTGTGTCCTGGATGGTATCACAGTTATCAGAGATACTCAAATAAACGTTTGGGGAATTGATATTAAGAGATGAGGAGACGTGTAAGAATGTTAAAGTATTTTTGACAAAAGTAGATTGAAAGGCAGTTCTCTGAAGATAAAAGCTATCCGAAAAGTCTGAACTTCCTGACAAACATTTCTGGCATTTCCTGACATATCTCCTTGGGATAGAGTCCTAACCCAGAACTATCCATGCATGGAGCTAATCACACCTATGAATGGGGTTTGTTTTCCTTGCACTACACTTTCTTAAAAAACGTGAATTAGTTGCCAAGGTTTATAAGTAGGAAAATTTTACATGGAAATCAGTATTTCTGGCTTCTTTTGGGAAAAAAAAGATTGGAAATTAGGGCACATATTCCTGTGTGGTGACATATTGGCTCGGACGTGGTTGCCCTTTTAGTGAGGACACAAGTACCAGTTCATGGTGACTATGACACTGTCTCTCTGACGTGGGGGCCGTGCGTCAGTTAACATCTATGTGACAGTGCTTGTTTCCTTGCTTTTTAAAAACTTGGCCTGCTTCCACCGGCAACTCTACAAATAACTGAGATTGAGAGCTTCACCTGAAACATTGAAACACCTGCCTTTGGCATTCGCCTTAGGGGCAAGATGCAGAGCGCAAGGGTTGAACAGCAAGAATAAAAGAAGATGGGAAGAACAAAGGAATGTGGGAGACAGTGACAGAACAGTGCCGCCAACAGAGGGATTTCAGGCAACAAAAATCACGGCGACAGAAGGCATTTATCTGAGCAGGTGCAAGGAGAGGACAAGGATCCCAGGAGACGTGTGACCATCTCGTTCTCTGCAGGCTCTCTTAGCCCCACCGAAGATGAAGTGGCCCCCAGGCCCCAGGTCTAATGCAAGAACCATATGCTATTGTGCTCCTTTGAGCCCTGCTTCTAGATCTTGATAGAATTCTTGACAACTTGAATGGTGATGGGTGCTTCTCCAAAGACTTGAAAGATTGAGAGGAAAATAGATAGTCCATACGTCTTCCCCCACTCATCCTGGTTTTCAATAAGAAATGTGAAGATGGAAGGTGAAATACAAGTGGAGACAAAATGAGGTTGTAAATCAAATACTTTCTTGCTTTCATTGCTGAGAAAAGCCTGTTGAGTGCTTAAGAGAGCAGGGGAAAGGGGAGGATGTGGGGAGGGAGGGCGGGAGAGTGGGAGCGAGAGAGGAGACTCATATCGAGGCCAAGGGAAAGTTGCATTGTTGTTTCAGTTAATCTCTTGAAGTTGGTGGGTGTAGAGCCCCAGATGTCAGAGCTAATGCAATATGCATTAGTCCATCACACTGGGAAATCTCTAGTCCCTGCAACAAAGAATTAATAAATCTAGTAATTGTGTCATGTCTGCAATATAGGCTAGGAAAAAAATTGTGTAAATCATTTGATAAATGTGCATGCCTGGATGGCATGTGTTCCTGAGCCCTTCCGTGGGGACTGGTCCACAAGGCTGCCCAGGCATTGCTTCCCTTCTGCTGTGCCCTCTGCAGCAGGAACTGGCATGACACAGAGCGGTGCTGTATTGAGGGTGGCATTGACATCCAATTAAACAGCATACACAATCGATTCTCTACGCTTTGTTTCTTATCAAACCCCTCCCCAGAACACTAGTTCTCTAAGGCAATTAGAAATAATCACAAGCTTGCCAAAATGTTCTTTTTGATTTTCTAAATATTAAAATTAAAATGTGGTTCAGTTTTAGCTTTTAAGAGACTCTGGGTTTTTTTCTTAATAAAATGAACAACTAAGCAGTCGTCTGCAGCATCAGGATACTATATATGTACCCAGAGTGACATATGCAACATGCCTTGTAAAACATTTTTGAATTTCTCTTTTGAATTTTCTGCAGCATATTGAAGAGCATGAAAATAAAAATCATTGTATCACATTATCATCATTGATTTTTACCTCTTCAGTGTGCGAAATTCTATGCAGAGGCATGGACATGGAGAAGTAACAGAAGTCTGAGATGTCAAGGGAGTCTGGAAGGGAAGTGTCCTGAGGACAGAATCATATTTACCACAGTGACATCAACTTATTTGCTAGAAGATTTGTGTGTCATTTATGATGGCAAGTCATATAGGCTTCAGTAACCCAATCCTTGGAAGAAAGCTATGACCAAGCTAGACAATATATTAAAAAGCAGAGACATTACTTTGCCAACAAAAGTCTGTCTAGCCAAGGCTATGGTTTTTCCAGTAGTCATATATGGATATGAGAGTTGGACTATAAAAAAGCTGAGCGCCAGAGAACTGATGCTTTTGAACTATGGTGTTGGAGAAGACTGTTGAGAGTCTCTGGGACTGCAAGGAGATCCAATCAGTAGTTGGAGATCCAACTAAAGGAAATCAGTCCTGAATATTCATTGGAAGGATAGATGCTGAAGCTGAAACTCCAATACTTTGGCCACCTGTTGCAAAGAATTGACTCATTTGAAAAGACCCTGATGCTGGGAAAGATTGAGGGCAGGAGGAGAAGGGGACGACAGAGGATGAGATGGTTGGATGGCATGACCAACTCAATAGACATGAGTTTGAGCAAGCTCCAGGAGTTGGTGATGGACAGGGAGGCCTGGCGTGCTGCAGTCCATGGGGTCGCAAAGAGTTGGACATGAAAGAGTGACTGAACTGAACTGAACCCAGTGAACAACAGAAGGCTATGTCCCCATGTGTACCCAAGGTGACTAATCTCTTGGAAGCTGAGGACACAATAATTTGAAGGTGTCACATATCACAGTCAATACCAGTGTTTATTGACTATATCTTCTTGAATGGATCTTTTGGTGGGACTGACTTATGCTAGTCAGAAAACTAACATTACACATTAGTATAAATATATCTTCTGTCATTAGTAATTTTTGGAAGCGAAATCCACACCCACAGTCTTCTTAACATTAGCTTGATTTCATCTCTTTCTTTCTAAACTATGAATCCAAGGGAGTAAAAGATCTTTGCCTTTCATGTCAATTTGGATACATGTATTTGTTGTACCTCGTAGGGCACTGGATTGAAGCTATTTCCAGGTGCAAGGCTAAGACTGCCTAGCTGTGTTCAGTGTGAGCAAGGAAAAGGAGGGTTGCGACACTCCTCTGGGCATTTGCCAGCCCTGTCCTAAACTGCTCACTTTTCACTTCCAGGGCCTCTGCTGGTGATGCTCAGCTATCTCCTTCCCAGTACTCCCTGTGGTCTGCAGTATCTCCTTTCCACGCCAGGAAGATGGAGCTTAGAATCTTATCAGAAAGTCTGACTCTCCTAGGTCAGACCCTCAGTTGTCCCTGGATAATTAGTATGCCTTATTCAAACTACTTTTGGGCTCCAAAATCACTGCAGATGGTGACGGCAGCCATGAAATTAAAAGACGCTTACTCCTTGGAAGGAAAGTTATGACCAACCTAGATAGCATATTTAAAAGCAGAGATATTACTTTGTCAGCAAAGGTCTAGGCTATGGTTTTTCCAGTGGTCACATATGGATGTGAGAATTGGACCACAAAGAAAGCTGAGCACTGAAGAATTGATGCTTTTGAACTGTGGTGTTGGAGAAGACTCTTGAGAGTCCTTTGGGCTGCAAGGCGATCCAACCAGTCCATCCTAAAGGAGATCAGTCTTGGGTGTTCATTGGAAGGACTGATGTTGAAGCTGAAACTCCAATACTTTGGCCACCTGATGCAAAGAGTTGACTCATTGGAAAAGACCCTGATGCTGAGAAGGATTGGGGGCAGGAGGAGAAGGGGACGACAGAGGATGAGATGGTTGGATGGCATCACTGACTTGGTGGACATGAGTTTGTGTAAACTCTGAGAGTTGGTGATGGACATGGAGACCTGACGTGCTGCAATTCATGGGGTTGCAAAGAGTTGGACACGACTGAACAACTGAACTGAACCGAACTTATTCAAACTACAGAAATCATTTTGTGTAATAGTGTGAAACATAATAATAATACCCTAAAAGTTAATCTAAAAATGAATGAATGATCTTCTAAGAGTCTAGAAAATAATTTAAACTCTAAAGTGTAGGCCTAGTGAGAGCTGGAGAAAATGAGGAGAAAGTGGAAAAGGCAAGAAAACATGAAAAGAGTTGGCTGAACTTCTTATTTGAAGTGATAGAGGAGCCAAGGAAATATTTGGCTTCAAGAGTGAAGAGAAAATTTCCAATCAAAAAAATATATTAGAGTTCTCCAGAGAAACAGAGAGAGACTGAGACAGACACAAAGACAGAACTATTATAAGGAATTGGCTCATGAATCATGGAGTCTAAGTCCTAAATCCACCATCTGCAGTCTAGAGACCCAGGAAAGCTAGTGGTATCATTCCAATCTGAGCCTGAAGGCCTGAGACCCATGCAAACCAAAAGTGTGCATTTCATTCCAAAACTAGGGAAAGCAGATTCCCCTCCCTCTGCCTTCCTGTCCTCTTCAGACCCTCAACAGATTGGATGATGGCCACTCACACTGAGAGCACCTTCCTCACTCCGGATGATGCTAAACTCTTCCGGAGTCGCCTTACAGACACGTGGTCAACCACATATCTGGGCACCTGGTAACCTAGTCAAGTTGACACACACAATTAACCATCACACATATTAAAAGCATATTAATAGGCTAGAGGCCAGAGATTGGGTATGACATGAGGCATTAGAGGGCGATATCACTTATATGTGGAATCTAAAAAAAAAGATAGAAATGAACTTATCTTAAAACAGAAATAGACTCACAGACATAGAAAACAAACTTGTGATTAGCAAAGGGGAAAGGCTGCTTCTGCTGCTGCTGCTGCTGCTAAATTGCTTCGGTCGTGTCCGACTCTGTGCGACCCCATGGACAGCAGCCCACCAGGCTCCTCTATCCACAGGATTCTGCAGGCAAGAATACTCGAGTGGGTTGCCATTTCCTTCTCCAAGGGGAAAGGGGAGACGGATAAAGATATCTACATATCACTATATATAAAATAGATAGTCAACAAGGACCTACTGCAGAGTACAGGTAACTATACTCATTATCTTGTAATAATCTGTAATGGAAAAGGGCTCCTCTGTCCAACGTTGCATCGAGGAAGGAATATTGCAAGACTGAAAGTGCACAACATCTAAACTGTCTGTTGCCCAAGACTTTAGGAAATCACACGCCTTTTGAAGAGGTAGAAGAAAAGCGAAATAGACTCTTTCTAGAAGCAGAGGAGCTTAGGAAAAAATATAGAAGCTGGAGAGGGACAGCCCCCTACACACACACACACACACACAGAGACACACACACACACACACAGAAGCGTGACTAGAAGAAGAATCCTCTGGATGGAGAGAGAAAAGATCTGAAGGTCCTGCAAGAAGAGAGGGCTGTGTGTAGCCGAGGCTGCAGCTGAGGAGGCAAGAGGTCTCCGGAGAAGGGCAGTGAGTCTGCACAGTGGGTTCCCGGGAGCCCTTCAGAGAGATCCCTGGGTCTGAAACATGGAACAAAGCCCCAGAGAGTTACTCAGCAAAAAGGACCTGAAAATCAAAAAAAAAAAAAAAAGTGGAAGGATTTTTGGTTTTCCTAAGTCTGTGAAGGGTGATTCATATCCTATATTGGGAATTAGAAGTGATCAGACATAGCTCAGAAACTGATGAATTGAGCTTCCAAGATTCGGAAGTGATTTTTTTTGACTGACTTGGGAGAGGAGAGTGTTTGCCTGAAAAAGAGTAATGGGAAAATTCGTGGGGAATAGGAAAAGAAAACAGAGTGCCTCTTAGAAGATGGTCCACTTTCCAAATTACAGATCCATGTGGATGCTAAAGAGAAAGGAAGATTGTGTGTGTGTGTGTGTGTTAGAAAGAGAGACTCAGGGACAAGTGAGCACAAGCCGCACCAGGGCCCATTTTACAAAGGGCCGCACAGTGTGCGGACAGACCTTTTCCTTTCCTATGAATACAACAGCTTTGCGGCTGGAAAGGAGCGAGAGGCAGAACCACCGAGGGCCCGGAGGTCCACTGAGCCACCAGCAGCCATGACGAGATGTGGCACTTGTGTAAGAGGCTTCTGGAGCTCGGACCACGTAGTGAAAAGCAAGGACAGGGCAAAATATCTGGACAGGACTAGTCGAGTGCTCATCTGAAACTTTCCTGAGGATCTCCAGAAATAGTAAGAGACACCAAGGGGCTGAAGCTTTTAAGTCATGCACAGTGAGGCAAGGTACCAAGGACATTTCCTATTTGCCATAACAGTGACAGGATGCTACCTCTTAGCCTGATCAAGTTTTGAAAAACTCAGATTCTGCAATCAATTTTTTGGAATCCAGAACAAGCATTCTGAAACAATTCTATGACCTAATCTGCAATAACTAAGCCTCTGATAGACCATGGTGCACATCTAATTCTATGATTCTTGGTAATCGAAAGATTTAGTCAGAAAATTTCCTTTCTCCCTATTTCTCAAACCATGAGCTAAATAAACACTGCCTTTTGCAATTAATCTGTCTTTCCACACAAACTTACAGAATTGTGACAGTTTCTCTGCAGGGGCAATTATCACAGTCTGGTTGGGATCAGTCTGTGATGTTTATGGCTGACTCCCCTCAAGAGAGCCTGGCGCTCCTGAAGGCCAGTGGCCTTGCCCTTTGCACTGAGTGTCTCACAACTCCCCTTAGAGAGACTCACATGTGATATTCATTCATCCACTGAAAATACATATAGAATACCTGCTTGGGGCCCAGCGTACTATCCTCAAGAAATGGTTCCGTGAACTGAAAATACAGGGTCTCTCAATCGAGGTAATGAAGCTATCTGAAAAGCTAAGATGCTTTTCCAAAAATATTTTCTAAAGGAAAAGAAATTACAAAAAAAAAAAAATCCTGTCAGGGACTTCCCTGGTGGTCCAATGGTTAACGTTACACGCTTCCTCTCCAAGGGGCATGGGTTTGATCTCTCACTGGGGAACTAAGATCCTGCAAATTCTGCTGGATCACTTTTAAATATTTTATTTAGGACATTTGCCTCTATGTTCAAAAGAGAGGTGGACCTACAATTTTCAGTTTTTGTACTAACTTTGATATTCATATAAGGGTTATAAAAGGTTTGTATCTTATGTTGAAACAGTGCATTTTTAATGATCTTTAATAGTTTTTACAACTCTGTAACCTGTTCTTTTACATTTAGTAGTTCATCGAGAAGATCGCTAGGGTCTAACATGTGAAATGTTGGAGACCTTCACTTTTATCTTCACAACAAAACTGAACAGACTGAAAATCAATGACCCTTCTTAGATCCACCAGAGACTGAGGCCTCAGGCCCCTAAACTAGATTGACAGATAAATACAGAGAATCACTCCTCTTTGGAAACAGAAGCCACAGGGCCCAGGACCTGGTAAGAACACATATGCAGTAGTTGACCAGTTGCTGGAGACGGAGCCTGGACCAGCTTAAGAGTTTTTAAAAAGGCTCCTGGAGACCCAACATTAGGTAGATCCCACAGTTGTGAGTTTTACCCGCATGAACCTCATCAGCTTCTCATAGTGAAGATCAGAGGACCACCCCACTCACCCCTACCCTGCTGCTTCTGGCAGAAGAAGGGGAAGAATAACTATTTTGAAATAAGCCCAGGGCATTCTGTTCTCCTTAACAAAGACTTTCCTTCCAGGGAAAAGATTTCATCAGACCCTCGCTGATAGGAGGCAAGTTAAATGTCCAAAACCAGTTTCTTCAAGCTTTTCATACAGAAGAATGGAAATGCACAACTCCAGGGCTTTCCTGACTCACTGAAGGGGAAAAAAGCTAAAAACTACTTGGAAGGCTCACAAACCAGGGCACAGACCAAAAACAAGACTGAGACCTAGTGATGGGATCATAGGATACTCCCCCTTCACCCCTACTGCTCCACCAATAGGGCTCCTTCATAATAACATGGGGTTATAGCTGAAAGAATTGTCATGCTCAGGTTCTACTTAAGAAAGAGCCTCCAGGAAAAGCAAAAGTCAACACAGGACACAAAAACAAGAACACCAGCGGAAATTTTAGCCTCTGACACTTACAGATACAGCAAACAGTAAAGGCAGAACAACTCTGTGCCAGAGAAATATAAAATCCTACAGTAAAGGTTTGTTCATCTCAGTGTTTTTACTCAATACATCATGTCCAGCTTTCAGTAAAAATTACAAGATATGATAAAAGATAAAAAAGGCAAACAGTGTAAACCCCACAGTCTCAAGAGACAGAGCAAGAACCAAAACTAGATTCAGAAGTGACAGGAATTTAAAATACCTATAATTAGTATACTAAGAGCTCTGAAGAAAAAGTGAAAACGTGCAAGAACAGATGGGTGATGTCAGAGAGATATGGAAACTCTAAGAAATAATCAAAACTAAATGTTAGAAACAAACAAACAAACAAACAAAAAACTGGTAACAGAACTGAGGAATGCCTTTGATGGCTCATCAGTAGAAATAGCTGAGGAAAGGATCCGTGATATATGATATGAAGACATGTGAATAGAAACTTCCCAAGCTTAACACAAAGGGAAAACAGACCAAAGAAAGGGAACAGGTATCCAAGACAGATACGACAGATTTTATTTCACTTGGGCTTCAAGACCACATGGAACAAGGAACTGGTTCAAAATTGGGGAAGGAGCACGTCAAGGCTGTGTATTGCCACTCCGCTTGTTTAACTTCTATGCAGAGCACATCATGAGAAACGCTGGGGTGGAGGAAGCACAAGCTGGAATCAAGATTGCCAGGAGAAATATCAACAACCTCAGATATGCAGATACCCCTCTAATGGCAGAAAATGAAGAGGAATTAAAGAGCCTCTCGATGAGGGTGAAACAAGAGAGTGAAAAGCTGGTTTAAAAAACAACATTCAAAAAACTAAGATCATGGCATCTGGTCCCATCACCTCATGGTAAATAGGTGGGGAAAAAGTGGAAACCGTGACAGACTTTATTTTCTTGGGCTCCAAGATCACATGCAGATGGTGAGTGCAGCCATGAAATTAGAAGATGCTTGCTCCTTGGAAGAAAAGCTATGACAAACCTAGACAGCATATTAAAAAGCAGAGACATCACTTTGCCAACAAAATTCATATAGTCAAAGCTATGGTTTTTCCAGTAGTCATAGAGCATAAAGAAGGCTGAGTATCAAAGAACTAATGCTTTTGAACTGCAGTGCTGGAAGAGACTCTTGAGAGTCCCTTGGACAAGGAGATCCAACCAGTCAATCTTAAAGGAAATCAACTGTGAATAATTCATTGGAAAGACTGACATTGAAGGTGAAACTCCAATACTTTGGCCACCTGATGCAAAGAGCTGACTTACTGGAAAAGACCCTGATGCTTGGAAAGATTGAGGGCAAGAGAAGGGACAGCAGAGGATGAGATGGTTAGATAGCATCACTGACTCAATGGACATGAGTCTGACAAACTCCGGGAGATAGTGAAGGACAGGGAGGCCTGGCGCGCTTCGATTCATGGGGTCACAAACAGTCGGACACGACTGAGTGACTGAACAAGCAATAAACATATTTCTCTTATTCTTAGCTCCTCTAAAAGATAACTATGATTATAGCTTATAAATAAATGAAATGAAGGACAGCAGTGTTAGGAGGGATGACAGAGAGAAATTGGACCTCATTTGTTAGAAAGTCCCTGCTGTACTTGTGAAGTGGCATAGTGTATTCAAGAGTAAGCTTAGATTAATTGTAAATGTATGTAGCAGTCTTTAGAGCAACCACTAAAATAATTTACAAAGTATAATTGATATGCTAAGAGAGGAGAGATTATAGAATCATATACTGATTTGCAATTAGAAAAGGTAGAAAACAGTATAAATAGAGCTAAATAACAAAAGAAAAGAGTGATGAGTTAAAAAAAAAAAAGGTTACAAATATGGTAGAAATTAATACAGCTATATCAATAGTCACTGTAAATGTGAATGGTCTAAATACACCAAGTGAAAAAACAGAAACTGACTGTGGATAAAAAAAACACATGACTGCTCAGGAAGAAACTCACTTTAATTATTTACAAAGAAAAGAGAGGTTAGAAGGGGATGAGGGAGTCTCCGGCAGCTGCGGCGAGTTTCCTGCAACACGCGGGCAGCAGCCTGGCTTCAGACACCTCGGGCAGCTCTCTGTGGCTGCGCTGGGCTGCGGGCGCTAGTCCAGCCTGCCAGTCTCTGGCCATGACTGCTTGTGTGTCTCATCTCTGGAGGGGTCTGGGAGCAACTGTGGTCCAGGGGATGGGCCGCAGCCGTGGCTCCTTGGGGGCGTGATCCAGCGCCTTGAGAGGAGGGGCATCAGGCTGGTACGGATGAAGACGCTGCAGGCACCAGGCGGTGTCCTCTGAGCCCCGCCAGGACCCACAGAGGAAGCCCTTTTACCAGCCCTCATCAGCGACGTGAAGTCTGGCCCCTGGTGGCTGTAGTCTGGCAAGGCCCCCACATGGTCTACACTGGAGGGCCGTGGAAGGCCACACTAACTCTGCCGAAGCTGCCCCTGGCATTGGCTCCAGGGAGATCTCAGCCTCCTCATTAGAAGACAGCCAGAGGTGGTAACACACGAGGGTTGGGGCGAGGATTGGGCTGGGCTGATCCATGAGTTTGTGGGAACTTCATCCAGGCCAGTGCCTTGTGCAGGGTCCCAGCGGGAGAGTCTCCTGTGGTTCAGGAGCATGAGCTGGTGGCCAGGGCAGAGGAAAGTAACCACAGCAACGTGTGCTCGGCTGAACTCTCAGGCTGCCGTGACTCTCCAGCATCCACCCAGAACCAACCACCTCTGTGGGAAAGTGCTTGAGCTCACATCCATGCTCTGCCTGTCTGTCCCAGAACACTTCCCAGTCCACCTTCAACCTTATCCCAGTCCAGAGTGGTTTTGAGCTACCAAATTTATGTTTCAGGATCCTAAGCAAGAAGGAAATTGGGCCAAATCCTTTCTGTAACAAAGTGCCAGACAACATTTTGGGTGTTTCTGAAGGTGGGCTTCTGCTTTCCTGGTGGCTCAGACAGTAAAGCGTCTGCCCGCAATGAGGGAGACCCAGGTTCAACCCCTGGGTTTGGAAGATCCCTTGGAGAAGGCAATGGCACCCCACTCCAGTACTCTTGCCTGGAAAATCCCATGGATGGAGGACCCTGGTAGTCTACAGTCCATGGGGTCACAAAGAGTCGGACACGGCTGACTGAACGACTTCACTTTCACTTTCAAATGTGGGCTTCCCCACTTTTCCTCCCCTGAAGGTTGGAGATTAAAACTTGCTGTGCTACGAAAAATTTAAAAAGTTAAGGAATAAAAGATACGCAATCCCAAAATGAATCAAAAGAAGCAGAAGTGCCTATACTAATGGCAGATGAAGCTGACTTCAGAAGCAATGGTAACTTTCAGGGATAAAGAGAGTCATCACATAAAGGGGTCAGTTCACCAGGAAACCATAACAGTACTTAACGTGCTTATTCCTTAACAACAGAGCATCAAAATATATGAGGCAAAAACTGATAGAATTCCAAGGAGAAATCGACAAATCCAGAAAAATAGCTGGATATTTCAAAACTCCTGTATCAGTAAGAGACAGAACTAGGAGGCAAAGGAAAGCTCAGACACTAGTTAAGATATCAGTTCTTCACAACATTATCTAGAGATGCAACAGAATCTCAGACAAAAATCCCAGTAAGTTATTTTGAACATGTTGACAAACTGATTCTCCAGTTTTTAGTATATCAAAAAGAAAAAGATCTGGAATAGCCAAAACAGTATTAAAGAAGAACAAATCTGTAGAATGACACTATCTGACTTCAAGACTTACCGCAAAACGGCAGTAATTAAAACTGTGATATTGCCAAAATAATAGATCAGTGTAACAGAAACGAAAGAGCACAGAAATAGACTCACACCAACATAGCTAACAGACCTTTGACAAAAAAATAAAATAAATGTAATGGAAAAAAGAATTATCTTTTAAAAAATGCTACTGGAAAAAATGAGACATGTACATGGAAAAAATATGACACAAACCTAACACCTTTCTGAAAATGAACTCAAAATGAGTCATAGACTCAAATGTAAAATGCAAAACCATAAAGCTTGTAGAAAATAACATAGGAGAAAATCTACCTTGAGTTTAAAGATGCATTTTTAGAAACAACACCAAAATCACAATCCATGAAATAAATGAAATTGATGTCAGACTTCTTTTAAAAGAAAAAATTCTGCTCTTTGAAAGTCACTGTTAAAATAGTAAAAGTACAAGCCACAAAGTAGGAAAAAAATATTTTAGAGCCCATATCTGATTTAAAAAAAAAAAAAACAACCTTGTATATAAAATGTACAAAGAACTCTTAACACTTAGCAATGAGAAAACAAACAACCCAATTAAAACATGGGCAAAAGATATGAATAAACACTTCACCAAAAACATATACACATGTCAATGGGTCCATGAAAAGGTGTTCAACATCATATGTCACCAGGAAATTGCACATCAAAACAATAAGATACTGTTACACAGCTACCCGAATGGTTAATATCCAGCACTGACAACACCAGCTGGTGGTAAAGAGGCAGAGAAACAGAACTTCTCACATGAATGCAGAATAATACAGGACTTTCTCACAAAGACAAGAACCTGGAAGCCTATTCCAGGTGGCACCAGTGGTAGAGAACTCACCCGCCAATACGGGAGACATAAGAGACTCGGCTTCCATCCTTGGGTCGGGAAGATCCCCTGGAGGAGGGCATGGCAACCCACTCCAGTACTTTAGTCTGGAGAACTCCATGGACAGAGGAGCCTGGCGGGCTGCAGTTCAGAGGGTTGCAAAGAGTTGGAAACGACTGAAACAACTTAGCACGTACACACGCAAACACAGGCTTACCGTTCAATCCAGCAATTCCAATCTTAAAAGCTCACATGAACGAGGTGAAAACAGGTTTGCACTAGTTTGCACAAATTTTTACAACAGCTTGAGTCATAATTGCCCAAACTGGAAGCAACCACATTTTTTAAAAGGTGATTGGTTAAATAAGCTGTGTAATTCCTGTACAACGGAATAGTATGCAGCATAAAACAAATGAGCTCTCAAGCCACAAAATATATGTAGGAAACTTAAATGCATATTGCCAAGTGAAAAAAGATAGTCTTTCCAAAAAGGCTATAAACTGTGTGATTCCAATCAAACGATATTTTGGAAAAGGCAAATCTGTGGATTCAATGACTAGGTCATCATTTACCAGGGTGTGAGGTGGGGAGATATGAACAAACAGTGTGCAGAAGATTTTTAGGATAGTAAAAACACTCTATATGATAGTATAATGATAGTCAGTGCTTGCCAGCAGTTCAGGGGATGGAGAAATGCATAGGTGGAACACAGGAGATCTCTATGGTGGTGAGTCTATTCTATGTGGTATTGTAAGGATGGATGCATGAGATTATGCATTTGTCAAAATCTGTGAAATTTACGCTTACTTCTTTGATCAGGCTTATCAAATACTTTGTATTTATTAGTTTTTACCAAGAATTAGTATTTAGTTTATACTTTTTAATAGTTAATTCTTTTTCCTCTTAATTTCTTCTTTTTATATTTTTATATATTTTGTTTTTTCTACCTTCTTTAGAGTGAATCCACAATCTATTTCTTTATGGTTTCCTAATAAATATATTTACTATTAGAAAGATTCACCTGAGTACCACTTTATAAGATATGAACATGCAGACAGACAAACACATACCACTGTCATTATTTATTTATAAATATTTGTAATTTACATTCAGATTTCCTCTATGACCATAGATATTTAGAAGAGTATAATAGTATTGTTTCCAGAAAATATGGCTTGCACTGACTTCTGATTTGGTAAATTTATTGACACATTCTTTAAGATGTACTAGTGGGTCAATTTTGGTGAATGTTTCATTAAATTTTTAATGGAACAGAAATTATTTTGCATGCACAAAGTCTTACACATCTATTTCAATTACTTCTTGAATTTATTTGAGTTTTAGTTTGATATATATCAAAGTTATGCTGTTAGGTGCCTTGAGGTTTGTAACTCATATTTTCCTAATGAAATTTGCTTTTTACCAATATGACTTTATCTCACTTAATGCCTTAAGTGCTATTTTCTCTGGAAATAAAATTGGCACATATCAGTTTTTAATAGTTGTCAGGTATATTTTTTCCCTGTCCCCCTTTAAAACTGTAATAGAAATATAAGAAATAAATATGCTTTTGAGATGTAATTACAAAACAACTATATATATATACATATATATATACATATATCCCTTTAAGTCTAATTTAAGGTATCCCCTGCTCCCGGATGAAAACTCAGACATATCATATATTTAAAATACTTTCTTCAGTAATAAAATCTTTGATCCTGCACTGTATGATTTTAGTCATTCAAATGTCCATTTCCATGTAGGAAACAACTTTCAGTCTCCTTACAGTTGTTACTTCTCACTGGGTTAAGGCCCCAGATTCAGGGGAAGTCATTCATCAGAAAATGGGGCTTTCTTTACTTTTGCTCCTTCTAACCCTTCTACGTAATGCCCCTTTGTCTCAATAGTGGTAATCTCTGACTTGAAGCAGAGGGAAAGGACAGAGACCAGGGAGCAGGAAATTTCTGACTTATAAGCACCGTTGTAGTGATCTACCAGCAGAGCTCTGTTGACTTGGAAGATCTTTAAATCTGATTGATTCTTCCTCTCCTGAAGCACAGTTATGGACCCATCTTAGGAGACTCTCTCAGATACATTTTCTTTGATGTGGGTAAATCTGTCTCTATTTTATGATTGCTTCCTCTTTCTTGGACCTATAAGCATTCTGTGATACCTGGTTTCTCTGTAGATGGTCTGCCAGTCCTCCAGAGTCCTTCTGGGCAGGACCTAAAATGACTTCACGCCAGTACCCTCTTTTTCATGGCCCACAGTTGAACCCTCAGGACACAAGTAATTAATCTTATTTTTAAATTAATTTCAGAAGTATAAGCCATACTACAAAGCCTGCTCATTTACTCCATCATCAAAGCACCTAACAAATCCATCTCTTGCCATTTAAATTTCAAAAGATGGAATCAGATACAAATTCTTGAGGTTCACATAGTAAGTTCTTCAAGTGGTCTTCCTGAGGAATTTCTTTCATTTTGGGGTGGAGCTCTCCAAAAATTATCTACTTATCCCTAAATCTAACCCTTTCCTAACTTACTTGTGGGCAAAAGATGGAAGAGTTGTATAATTGGACTCTAGTCACCTCCCTTGAAAGTATCATTCTGATCCAGCATCCTGTAGTATTCGTGGTTTCAGTGATTCACCCCAAATCATTTTAGCACTCTGTTATACAATCTTCCCTTATCACTTACTTTTAGATATGTGTATCTCAGGGGTTTTAGGTGAAAAGATCAGTAGTTGCAAGATTAGTTAAGCAGAATAGAAATTTATTTAAGAATATTAAATAGCTCATGGAGTTTGTTCACAGAGAATGACCAGATACTCAGACTCAAGAGGGTTCCTCAGTGGCTCAGATGGTAAAGAATCTGCCTGCAATGTGGGAGACCCAGTTTCCATCCCTGGGTTGGAAAGATCCACGGAGAAGGGAATGGCAACTCACTCCAATATTCTTGCCTGGAGAACTCTGTGGACAGAGGAGCCTGGTGGGCCACAATCCATGGGGTTGCAAAGAGTCAGACGTGACTGAGCAACTAACACTTTTACTTCACTTTCAGACTCAAGCCCTACTTAACAGGAAAAGCTAAATACAGTGCAATGGCTATACTAGCGAAGAGTAGAAGTGCTGCTTCTTTTCAGCATGGACACCCAAGTCTCAAATCCCACTGGAGGCTAAATGCCAGACTGCAGCTAACCTCTGTGGAAAGCCAATGATGCTTACACGAAGATCGAGAGCTATTTTGCCACTTTCCAGTTCGTCACACACATCTGCCATAATCTCAGAAGATGTTGGGAATATCTACTCAGTAACTGAGAGACTTATTATGGAGTCTCAAAAAAGGAAAGCTGTCTAAAAAAGACGAGTGTTTCACAAAAAGATAAGTGTCTACATCTTTATGTCATTTTCAAATGGTAACAGTTGGATTCTTTTTAGCCAGACAGCATAATCTTAATTGAGAAAATTAGCACATTCACATTTATTGTGATATTGAGATTATTCCTGTAACCACACTTAATATTTTCAAACACTTTTTTCCCCGTTTTGTTTTTTAATTTATATATATATATGTTTTATGACTGTGCTGGTTCTCTTTTGCTGAGCATACGCTTTCTCCAGCTACGGTGGGCAGGGGATTCTGTTCACTGCTGCCCACGGGCTTCTCATGGTGGCTCCCCTTTTGCAGGGCGTGGGCTCTAGACCATGGGCGTCATTAGTTGTGTCTCATGGGCTTTGTTGCTCCTCAGCATGTGGGGTCCTCTTGGACCAGAGATCAAACCCAAATCCTCTGCATTTGCAGGTGGATCCTTAACTACTGGACCACCACAGAAATCCCTGAGAATTATAATTTATTTTTATTATTTTATCTTTTAAATTGTAAGATAGTTGCTTTACAATGGTGTGATGGTTTCTGCTGTACAACAGTGTGAATCACCACCCTCCATCTCACCCCTCTAAGTCATCTCAGAACGCTGGGCTGAGATCCCTGCTATGCAGCAGCTTCCCACTAGCTATCTGTTTTACACATATGTACACACATGCAGTGTATATATGTCACTGCCACTCTCTTGATGCATCCTCCCCTCTCCTTTCTGCACTGTGTCCACAAGTCTGTCCTCTACATCTGTATCTCTATTCTTGCCCTGAAAATAGGTTCATTAGTTCCATTTTTCTAAATTCCATACATAATGAGTTACTATATGATAATCCATTTTTGGTGAATGGTTTAGCTTTTATTCTTTTAAAATATTTTTTTATTTTTATTAAATTAATGCATATATTAGTAAAAAATCAACTACTACGGAAGGGTTTATGAGGAAAAAAAAGAAAAATACTCCTGAAACTTTATACTTCCCATTCTCCAGATGATCTAAAAATTGGTTTTAGTTTTTTTCTAACAAAAATAACACAATGCTGATAGTATATTTTTAATCTCTGTTTCTCTGTTTCTCTCTTAATTTATATAAATATAAAGTTTAGAAATTTCTCATTTAAATATTCCCTTAATTACTTTATAACACATATTAGACTTTTGGAAGAGCATTATAAGTCCTGCAGATTTCTTTGCTGTTGTTCAGTTGCTAAGTTGTTTCCAACTCTTTGTGACCCCATGGACTGCAGCACACCAGGCTTCCCTGTCCTTCCCCATCTCCCTCAGTTTGTTCAAACTCATGTCCATTGAGTCAGTGATGCCATCCAGCCTTCTCGTCCTCTGTCGTCCACTTCTCCTCCTGCCCTCAATCCTTCCCAGCATCAGGGTCTTTTCCAATGAGTCAGTTCTCAGCATCAGGTGGCCAAAGGATTGGAGTTTCAGCTTCAACATCAGTCCTTCCAATGAACATCCAGGACTGATCTCCCTTAGGATGGACTGGTTGGATCTCCTTACGGTCCAAGGGACTCTCAAGAGTCTTCTCCAACACCACAGTTCAAAAGCATCAATTCCTCAGCGCTCTGCCTTCTTTATGGTTCAACTCACACATAGCTCAATAGATATTATCATTTTTATCATCACTGGACTTTTAGACAACTCACTATCAGCTCTTCTTCAGGCTCATGTTGTCTTCTCTCTTGGTTTACCTGCAAATTTTAATGGAAAATTTCTGGAATATCTGTGAGTCTTTTTCTCGCGTCATTCTGCAGTACTGAAAAAATTCTCCTTTAGTATTTCTTTAATAATTTTTTCTTATGTCTTCTTAGCTTTCTCATCCTGAGGCTTCTATTATTTTCATGTTGAATAATATGTGTCATATATGTCCTCTCACATTTTTCACTTTGTCTTTTTCCCCCACCTTTTTGGATACATTTGTCGCTATGATAGCCTTCTAGTGTCCCAACTCCTGCCATATTACACACTGAGATCATCTGGGATTTGAGATCCAGATGGCTAGGTTATTATTTTCATAGATTGTACATAAACAATTTTTTAGAATTAGCTAAATGTTTTGTGAATTTCTTTGGACTGAAATTTTGCTTGCTTATTTGCTGGTTTATATCTCATGATTTTATTGTTCTTATGTATGTGTGTACCTATGTGTATTTATTTTTCAGTTCTTTTTCTAATGATTTTTTCAGAGTTTGTGTGCGGCAAATATTTTTAGAGATTTTAATCCTAATTCTCTCTGTAGACCTTTCAACTTTCATGCCATTTTCATTGAATATAAAATTTTAGGTTCAAAATGCCATTTTCATTGAATATAAAATTTTAGGTTCAAAATAATTTCCTTCAGAAAATGTCAACATTTTACTCCAGTGTTTTCTAATATACATGGTTTTTGATGAGAAACATGATGTGAATTTGATTGTCATTGCTTTGTAGAAAATCCATTTTTATCTTTCTGGAAATTAAATTTTCTCATTATCCTCATTGTTTTTAAAATTTCTCCTGAAAATTGAAATTATTGCATATATTCTGCTTGATATTGTTTACTTCAAAAACTAAAAAAAATCATTTATTTCATTAGCTTTGAAATTATCTTATGCCTTTTGTGTTCTTAATAATTTTCTCTGCTCCATTTCTTCTCCTCTACTACAATTTCAAAATTTAGATGAAATTTCTCTTGATATTTTTATATTTCATTTCTGGGACTAACATGATTTTTTTAGACACATTATATTAGTTTATTCTTTTGAAAAAAATTTTAAGAGTATTATCCTGTTTACTTACCCTAACTCATAGGTATTTCTCTAGTAGTGATATGAGTGGAATAAGATACACTCTTTGCTATAATTCTGATTGTAGAAGTTTTTAAGTCCTGTTGAAAGTTGCCCTGTACCTGAGTACTCATCAGCTTCTCCCAGTCCCTTGCTATTTTAACATGTCCCACTGAACCAGGTCACAAGGGAAAAGGTAATCTACCCAGGTGTGCAGGACATATTTCCTTGATTTATCAGATTCACCATTGTCCTTGTGTGCCCTCCTCTCACAGAGTCTTTGACTCTTAGATTTGAATGTCTGTAGAACAACAGCATATACCACAGCTTTCCATGTTGCTATGTGTCCAATTCTATCTGCTTTAGATTTTTTTTAAGAATTTCTTGAAATTTCTGCTTCACTGACTCTTTTATTTTAGCATAGTAATTTTTTAATTCTTTTAAAAATCAAATGTTGAGTTAGCTATGTGCTCTCATTTTACTATCTTAATCCAGTTTCCCTGGAACACATTCAAATATACTGTTTTTAAGAAGGATATTCTTAGTACCAAGTTCATGCCCAATACCGTTCATTATTTTTATAGTCCTGAAGTCTGACTGGAACAGTATAAGCATGATGGCCAAGAACAGAACAGGTCAGGATTTGAAATGGACTTTGGCTGAGTCTGGGATATTATAATTGCTATTATTTTTGCTGTTTTTATTTTTTGTCCAGAATAATTAAATAGTCGCTTTCATAAAGTGGATAGTTAATCTCTTTAAAAAATACATCGTCTTAAAAAATACATCATCTGAGTATTGAAAGGCCATTACATTTAAAGGAGAAATTGTTTAATTGCACATGCGTAGTTTCATCTGCAAGTTGCATCTACAAAAAATAAAAACATGTCCGAACTTCAAAGTGGACTGTAGAAGAATCAGAACAATTTTGAGAACTCTGAGGTGACAACTTTTCTTTTACCAATTGATAACAACTTTTTTAAATGAAGTAAGCATTTAGCAGTCAAAACAATAGTATCTAAGGCTAATTGGTTTGGTCTTTTGATGTTTGATAGCAGACTAATTTTAGAAAATGTTTTCCAAGTACAGTATAGAAACACCATTATGTGCGTACTGCCTGGGAAGATAACTTAGCGTGCTTGGGTAAAAGAATAAATATCCAAAAGTTAACATGCCAGGCTAAAGACTTGAATGAGTTGAGTTTTATTTACTTGGTAAATATGATAGAACCTCACCTTTCTCCCCTCTCTATCATTATTAGCTCAGAAAGAAGAGATACAGTTATTAAAGCCTAACAGTCTTTTGTCTTCAGGAGTGGGATTGAAACTACAGATTTATGACTCAAACAGAAAGGTAATATTGCATGTAAAAGACTGTTAACAGTGGAATCAACTTTGGATCTTTCATATCAGCAGATTCCAGGAGATAGCAAAGGACAGGGAAGCCTGGCCGCCTGCAGTCCATGGGGTTGAGAGACTGAACAACAACAAATCAGAATGCTTGCAGGTGGATGATGATCCATGTGTTTCTAAAAAAGAGAATGAGAATGTAAGTGACCAAATAATAAGTGGATAAAAATGCTTGGAGTATGTTAGAGATCATTTATTTCAGGGACCCTTAACCAGCGATCCACAGATCTTCAGTGGGTCTGTGACTCACTTGACTCTAAATCCAAGACTTTCTAGCTGCACATGCATTTCTAGCTTTCATCAGGCTCTCAAAAGCCATGTCAGACCCCAAACTATGTAATTTGTGTCCTCAGTGATTGGTGACCAAGTGTCTATAAGTTTATAGAAATCTGACCGATGACTGAGCTATGTAGGTCCCCAGGAATACCTGGGCTTGCTGACATCAAGACCTTGTTGACAAATGTCTTGTTTTCTACCTTAAGCCTTTATTTTATTCTAAAGGTTTTCTTGTCAAATCTACAAACATAAAGCAGTATAAATTATACTGGTCTTCCCACCTTGAAATGGAATACTTGATACCCAAACTTTAGATTTAGTAGGGAAATACATCCAAGAACAATAGAGGATCTCTATGATAGCATTATCGCCTGTTTTGCATTTATTTTACATTGAAGGTTTTTATATTTACATTATTTGTATAATTTTTCTAACGCTAAAATAAATGCTCTTGAAAAGTGCACCATCTGTGCTTCGTCTGATTATCTGGTCCAAATGGAATGGTTGTCAAATTCTGAGTCCCTTTTATTTTTATGAAAATAAAAAGAAGCTTCACTTCCTACTCAGCTTTATGAGTGAATCAACGACAAGTCATCTACTGCATAATCTTCCCCCTAGAAAGTGATAAATATTTACAGTATATAATGAGATTTCATGTCAAAAATTGATGGTATTTATTGTGTTTTAATAAAAGCAGATTTTGAAAACATTAGTTTTATTAAACAAAAAAGAATATTGTTTTAAAAATTGCCATTTTCATATTTGCTTTTTCTATGGAGACCTTGTATAGAAAGGCAGATTTTTAGCTAACTATATTACTATGGAAATCAGCTCCAACTGAATAGAAATAGTACAAAATAATGAAAACGCTAATACATCTTTACACATTGTATTATTCATCTATCAATTACTTTCCCTATTGTGGGGCCCACTCTTCCAGGTTTGGCTGCTTAACAGTCATATTTTTCCAATATTTATTCTCAATTTCTTTTGTCAATCTTGATCCTAAGAATTAACTAAAAAAGAATATTTAAAAGGTCATGTTGTCCTTTCCTGTGCAAATCTGGGAGATAAGGCTGTTACTAATGCATTTTCTAATTTTTTAAGTAAATGTTAAGGGGAACATTTGGTTCTCTTATGAAAAGCGTTTCACAAACAGGTCAAATATGTTACAGGTGGTGGAAACACAGACTTTCCTTTCTAACCTGCATGGGTCCCCTAACTCCTGAACAAGTGGGGTTAAAAGGGTCATCTCTAACCTTGGTTAGAGGATCACCTAACACTCTGAGTTTTAAAAGTTGATATTTTTCCTACAGTGAAAAGGTTCTAAGAGATGGATATAGAGAAGACAGTGGTTTCTACAGTCAATGATGAGGCTATCCGATCACAAGTGACTCTACATCAGAGATTATAACCAAAATTCTTTTCAGTGTTTGGTATAAATAATAGGTGGATGGTGACCACAACTACCTGGAAAATGCAGGCTCACATAGACACTAAGACTTCCACTTTAAAACAATAGTGTGCTGGTCATATGTGTGCTAAATTCAGTTAGTTGTTGTTGTTCAGTCACTCAGTTGTGTCCAACACTTTTTGACCCCATGGACTGCAGCACACCAGGCCTCTCTGTCCTTCACCATCTCCAGAGCTTGCTCAAACTCATGTCCATCGAGTCAGTGATGCCATCCAATCAGCTCATCCTCTGTTGGCCACTACTCCTCCTCCCAACAATCTTTCCCAGCATCAGGGTCTTTTCTAGTGAATCGGCTCTATGCATTAGGCGGCCAAAATATTGCAGTTTCAGCTTCAGCATCAATCCTTGCAATCAATAGCCAGGACTGATTTCCTTTAGGATTGACTGGCTTGATCTCCTTAATATCCAAGTGACTCAAGAGTCTTCTCCAACACCACAGTTCAAAAGCATCAATTCTTCGGCGCTCAGCTTTCTTTATACTCCAGCTCTCACATCCATACATGACTACTGGAAAAACCATAATTTTGACTAGAGGAACCTATGTTGGCAAAGTAAAGTCTCTGCTTTTTAATATGCTGTCTAGGTTGGTCATACTTTGGCCACCTCATGTGAAGAGTTGACTCGTTGGAAAAGACCCTAATGCTGGGAAGGATTGGGGGCAGGAGGAGAAGGGGACGACAGAGGATGAGATGGTTGGATGGCATCACTAACTCGATGGACATGGGTTTGGGTAAACTCCGAGAGCTGGTGATGGACAAGGAGGCCTGATATGCTGTGATTCATGGGGTCACAAAGAGTCAGACACGACTGAGCGACTGAACTGAACTGAACTAGGTTGGTCATAGTTTTTTTCCTAGGAGCAAGCGTCTTTTAATTTCATGGCTGCAATCACCTTCTGCAGTGATTTTGAAGCCCAAGAAAATGAAGTCTGTCACTGTTTGCATTGTTTCCCCATCTATTTGCCACGAAGTGATGGGACAGAATGCTATAATTTCTTTCCTTGAATGCTGAGTTTTAAGCTACATTTTTCATTCTCCTCTTCACCTTCATCAAGAGGCTGTTTAGTTCTTCTTCTTTTTTGCCATAGGTGTCAGCTGCATATCTGAGGTTATCGATATTTCTCCTGCAATCTTGATTCCAGCTTGTGTTTTATCCAGCCCAGCATTTGCTTCATCTAGCCTAGCATTTCACATGATATACTGTGCATATAAGTTGAATAGGCATGGTGACAATATACAGCCTTGATGTACTCCTTTCCCAATTTTGAACCAGTCTGTTGTTCCTTGTCTAGTTCTAACTGTTGCTTCTTGAAATTTCTCAGGAGGCACATAAGGTGGTCTGGTATTCCCATTTCTTTAAGAATTTCCCACCGTTTGTTGTGATCCACACAGTCAAAGGCCTTGGCATAGTCAATAAAGCAGGAATAGATGATTTTATCAAATTATTTTGCTTTTCTGTGAACCAATGGATGTTGGCATTTGATCTCTGTTTCCTCTGTCTTTTCTAAATCCAGCTTGAACATCTGGAAGTTCTCTGTTCATGTACTGTTGAAGCCTCTCTTGGAGAATTTTCAGCATTACTTTGCAAGCATGTGAAATGAGTGCAATTGTGCAGTAGTTTGAACATTCTTTGGCATTGCGCTTTGGGATTGGAATAAAAACTGACCTTTTCCAGGCCTGTGGCCGCTGCTGAGTTTTCCAAATTTGCTGGCATATAGAGTGCAGCACTTTCACAGCATCATCTTTTAGGATATAAAATTGCTCAGCTGGAATTCCATCACTTCCACTAGCTTTGTTTGTAATGATGCTTTCTCTGACAGAATGTGGTCCACTGGAGAAGGGAATGGCAAACCACTTCAGTATTCTTGCCTTGAGAAGCCCATGAACAGTATGAAAAGGCAAAAAGATAGGACACTGAAAGATGAATTCCCCAGGTCGGTTGGTGCCCAATATGCTACTGGAGATCGGTAGAGAAATAACTCCAGAAACAATGAAGGGATGGAGCCAAAGCAAAAATAACACCCAGTTATGGATGGGACTGGTGATAGAAGCAAGGTCCAATGCTGTAAAGAGCAATACTGCATAGGAACCTGGAATGTTAGGTCCATGAATCAGGGCAAATTGGAAGTGGTCAAACAGATGACAAGAGTGAACATTGACATTCTAGGAATCAGCGAACTAAGATGGACTGGAATGGATGAACTTAACTCAGATGACCATTATATCTATTACTGTGGGCAAGAATCCCTTAGAAGAAATGGAGTAGCCATCATGGTCAACAAAAGAGTCCAAAATGCAGTACTTGGATGCAATCTCAAAAACGACAGAATGATCTCTGTTCATTTCCAAGGCAAACCATTCAATACCACGGTAATTCAAGTCTATGCCCCGACCACTAAAGCCTTTGACTATGTGGATCACAACAAACTGTGGAAAATTCTTGAAGGGATAAGAATACCAGACCACTGTACCTGCCTGCCGAGAAACCTGTATGCAGGTTAAGAAGCAACAGAACCAGAGATGGAACAACAGACTGGTTCCAAATAGGAAAAGGAGTATGTCAAGGCTGTATATTGTCACCCTGCTTATTTAACTTATATGCAGAGTACATCATGAGGAACGCTGGGCTGGAAGAAACACAAGCTGGAATCAAGATTGCCAGGAGAAATATCAATAACCTCAGATATGCAGATGACACCACCCTTATGGCAGAAAGTGAAGAAGAACTAAAGAGCTTCTTGATGAAAGTGAAAGAGGAGAGAGAAAACGTTGACTTAAAGCTCAACATTCAGAAAACTAAGATCACGGCATTTGGTCCCATCACTTCATGGCAGATAGATGGGCAAACAGTGGAAACAGTGGCTGACTTTATTTTTCTGGGCTCCAAAATCACTGCAGATGCTGATTGCAGCCATGAAATTAAAGACGCTTACTCCTTGGAAGGAAAGTTATGACCAACCTAGATAGCATATTAAAAAGCAGAGACATTACTTTGCCAACAAAGGTCCGTCTTGTCAAGGCTATGTTTTTTCCAGTGGTCATGTATGGACGTGAGAGTTGGACTATAAAGAAAGCTGAACACTGAAGAATTGATGCTTTTGAACTGTCGTGTTGGAGAAGACTTTTGAGAGTCCCTTGGACTGCAAGGAAATCCAACCAGTACATCCTAAAGGAGATCAGTCCTGGGTGTTCATTGGAAGGACTGATGTTGATGCTGAAACTCCAATACTTTGGCCACCTGATGCGAAGAGCTGACTCACTGGAAAAGCCCCTGATGCTGGGAAAGATTGAGGGCGGGAGGAGAAGGGGATGACAGAGGATGAGATGGCTGGATGGCATCATCGACTCAATGGACATGTGTTTGGGTAAACTCTAGGAGTTGATGATGGACAGGGAGGCCTGTCATGTTGCGGTTCATGGGGTCGCAAAGAGTTGGACACGACTGAGCGACTGAACTGAACTGAACTGAAGGCCCACTTGACTTCACACTCCAAGATTTCTGGCTGTAGGTGAATGATCACACCATCGTCGTTATCTGGGTCACAAAGATCTTTTTTTTTGTATAGTTTTTCTGTGTGTTCTTGACACCTTCTTTTAATATGTTCCGCTTCTGTTCGGTCCATACAGTTTCTGTTCTTTATTGTGCTCACCTTTGCATGAAATATTCCCTTGGTATCTCCGATTTTCTTGAAGGGGATCTCTAGTCTTTTCCATTCTATTGCTTTCCTCTATTTCTTTGCATTGATCATTGAGGAAGGCTTTCTTATCTCTCCTTGCTATTCTTTGGAACTCTGCATTCAGATGGGTACACCTTTCCTTTTCTCCTTTGCCTTTAGCTTCTCTTCTTTTCTCATCTATTTATTCCTAAAGCCTCCTCAGACAACCATTTTACCTTTTTCCATTTTTTTTTTCTTGGATATGGTTTTGGTCACCTCCACCTGTACCATGTTGTGAACCTCCATCCGTAGCTCTTCAGGCACTCTATTAGATCTAATCCCTTGAATCTATTTGTCACTTCTTCTGTATAATTGTAAGAGATTTAATTTAGGTCATACCTGTATGGCCTAAGTGGTTTCCCCTACTTTCTTCAATTTAAGTCCAAAGTTTACAATAAGGACTTCATGATCTGAGCCACAGTCAGCTCCCGGTCTTGTTTTTGCTACTACATAAAGCTTCTACATCTTCCACTGCAAAGAATATAGCCAAACTGGTTTCATTATTGACCATCTGGTGATGTCCATGTGTCCATTGTATATCACAGTAATCCAAGTCTATGCCTCAACCATTAATGTCAAAGTAGCTGAAGTTGAACAGTTCTATGATGACCTACAAGACCTTCTAGAACTAACACCAAAAGATGTCCTTTTCATCATATGAGTTAGAATGCAAAAGTAGGAAGTCAAGAGATACCTGGAGTAACAGCCAAGTTTGGCCTTGGAGTACAAAATGAAGCAGGGCAAAGCCTAACAGAGTTTTACCAAGAGAACACGTTGGTCATAGCAAATTCTGTTAGCGAGATACCAGATTTTGATCCCCACGCTACACAATATGTCAAAGCTTATGAGACTGACTTTGACTTTCTTTCACTCATCTATCTGTCTACTTGTAATTTGATGTATTTCCCCCTCCTGATCAAAGTTTTTCTTGTTATATTTATTCTTCACTGAGGATTTTTTTTAAATAAATAATATATTCTTATGATTCAAAGAGAGGAAAATAGAAAGTGATAGACAGTGAGAGCCTTTCTTTCTTCTACTCTTTCCTTTTTGCATCCAGTCCCCATCCTGATTTCCATACCCTGATGGATAACTTTCATTACTGGTTTTGTTATATTGCAAATATTATTATATTATTATATTTGCAAGCAAGCCAATAAATATATACACACAGATTCTTTTGTTCCCCATTATAAGCAAACTATTTTATGATATGCATATATTTTTCCTTTCTAAAACCAGCTTTTAGAAAATCACTTTTAACTTAAAAATAAACATATGAATATATAAAAATATATTAATACATACAATTTTTTAGTATAAATCTACCCTAGTCACACACACACACACATATATATAATGTTTCATCATTCTTTTATACAGTTGCATTATATTCCTTTGTGAAGTTATATACTATAATTTATTTAACTAGTTCGCTACTGGTGGATAGTCAAGTGATTTGCAAACATTTTCTATTACAAACGATGCTGTATGTATCATTTGGTATGATATCAATCTGCATGCATTATTTTGCACTTGTACAGGTGTACCTATAAAGTAAATAGTGGGAAAACGACGGTCAGGTCAAACGTAAAAGTATTTATTATATAATTTTGAAAAATATTGCTAACTTACCCTTAGAAATCATCCTAGTTGGGTAAATATCTGTTCTCACTATATCTAGTCCGCTACTTTTGCAAATGAAAGATGCCATTAAACTGCTCAATTTTTCAGTTTAATAATAGTTAACAAAAGCTATTCTAATGTTCTAATGCACATTTGTTCTGTTATAAGTAACACTGAGCATCTTCTCGTGTGTCTTAAAGCAATCTATGTTCTCTCATTAATTTTGAAAATAGAAAGATAAATAAAATGGACCATTATCCTGTTTCCTAGTTAATTAATCCATGTGGTAATTATCACATAGCAAAAATCACAGGACCTCCGTGGCAGACCCTCACTCTTGAAATCAGTATTTTCCAGGGTAGTTCCTCTCCAGGCTTTGGTGGCTGAAGTGGTTCTGCTCAATCCTACATGTCAGTATGTGATGCTCTCCTCCGTGTACATCTCATCCTCCTCCTGAACCAGCAGGTCAGTTGAGACCTGTTGTTTCATGGCAATGGTAGAAGCACAGAGGGCTTGCTCTCTTGCACAAGTGAACTGCACGTCTCTACTTATCCCATCTGCTGACTTCTCATTTGCCAAAGAAAGCCACACGTCTGAGCACTCAGTCTAGAGGCAGAGGACATACACAGGGAGAGCTGAACGAGTGGCATCGACTTTCAACCTACCAAACTCCCTCTCCTTTCCTTCAGTTTACTTAATATACCTTTTCCTGACTTTGTTGAGTTCCACATCTATTCATGACTCCATTTTTAAATGACTTTAAGTATATTAAGATTTTGAACCTTCTAAACCCTATTTTAACAACATCCCATAAATTCTGTTTTTATTACATTTTTATATATGATGAAATCTAATTTTTTTATTATTATTCTTCAACCTAGACTTTAAGAAAGTATTGTTACTAATTTCAGTTAAAAGAGCCTCTTGGTTGTCTAGCTTTATTGCATGAGGATTAAAGAAGGTTGTGTCTAAGATTCCTATTTATTTTCAATTCAGAATAGTTTAAGAATTTCCTGTTGGTCTAATATGTGGCAAATTTTCCCAAATATTCCCGGGATAATTCAAAATTAATAAGGTACATGATTATCTTATCAATTAGCTCTACCTTATTGTTATGTTATTTCAATATTCTATACACTTAAGTAGAAAGGAGAAAGATGGTAGAGTAGAAGAACGTGTACTCATCTTCTCCTGTGAGAACTCCAAAATTGCAGCTAGCCACTGAACAACCATCAACAAGAGAATGTTGGACCCCACCAAAAAGGGCATGTCTAAGGGCAAAGAGCAAGCCCCAGCAAGACGATAGGAGGGGTGAAATCACGTTTAGAGTCAAACCCCATATGCACCAGAGATGCTCAAAGGGCTCAAACAAAGCCTTGTGTGCACCAGGACCCAGAGGCCTCACAGAGACTGAGCCAGGCCTGCCTTTGAGTGTTTGAGTGTCTCCTTCAGAGGCATGGGTCAGCAAGGGCCTGCTGCAGGGGATGGGTTCTGGGTGCTGCATACCTGGGTCATACAGTGGATGGCACAAGCCCTCTTGGAGGAGGGTGCCATTAACCCCACCATAGAGCTGCCAAGCAGATGACCCAGAAACTGCAGAACAATTATACCAAAGAAATTCTCACACTGTTAAGAAAGTTCTCGGACCCACACCAGATTTCCCAACCTGGGCATTTGGCAAAGGGACTGAGAACCCAAAGGGAATTTGACTTTGGAGGCCAATGAGATTTGATTACAGAACTTACACAGGAATGGGAAGACAGACTCCTGGAGGGCACAAACAAACCCTTGTGCCATCAGAAACCAGGAGAAAGAAGCAGACACACCACAAAAGACAGATCCAGGCTTGCCTGTGAGTGTTCAGGTGTCTCTGGCAAAGGCATAGGTAGACAGTGGCCTGCTGCAGGGTCAGGGTACTGATTACAACAGTGCATGCACAAGCCCTTTTAAAGGAGGTCAACGTTATCTTCATTACTCCTACCATAGTTTGGTCGCAGGTCAAACAACAGGGAGGGAACACAGCCCCACCTTTCAACAGAAAACTGGATTAAAGATTTACTGACCATGGCCTTGCCCATCAGAACAAGACCCAGTTTCCCCCACAGTCAGTCTCTCCCATCAGGAAGCTTCCATAAGCCCATTATCCTTATTCATCAGAGAACAGACACAATGAAAACCACAATCACAGAAAAGTAACCAAACTGATCACATGGATCACAGCCTTGTCTAACTCAATGAAACTATGAGCCATGCCATGTAGGACCACCCAAGACGGATGGGTCATGGTGGAGAGGTCTGACAAAATGTGGTCCACTGGAGAAGGGAATGGCAAACCACATCAGTATTCTTGCCTTGAGAACCCCATGAAGAGTATGAAAAGGCAAAAAGATAGGACACTGAAAGATGAACTCCCCAGGTCAGTAGGTGCCTAATATGCTATGGGAGATCAGTGGAGAAATAACTACAAAGAATGAAGAGATGGAGCCAAAGTGAAAACTGCATCAAGTTATCAATGTGATTGGTGATGGAAGTAAAGTTCAGTGCTGTAAAGAACAATATTGTATAGGAACCTGGAATGTTAGGTCCATGAATCAAGGTAAATTGGCAGTGATTAAACAGGAGATGGCAAGACTGAACATGAACATTTTAGAAATCAGCAAACTACAATGGATTACAAAGGGTGAATTTATTTCAGATGACCATTATAACTACTACTGAGGGCAAGAATCCCTTATAAGAAATGGAGTAACCCTCATAGTCAACAAAAGAGTCTGAAATGCAGTATTTGGGTGCAATCTCAAAAATGACAGAATGATCTCTGTTTGTTTCCCAGATAAACCATTCAATATCACAGTAATCCAAGTTTATGCCCCAACCACTAATGCCAAAGAAGCTGAAGTTGAAAGGTTCTATGATGACCTACAAGACCTTCTAGAACTAACACCAAAAAAAGTTGTCCTTTTCATCATAGGGGACTCAAACACAAAAGTAGGAAATTGAGAGATACCTGGAGTAGCAGGCAAGTTTGTTCTTGGAGTATAATATAAAGCAGGGCAAAGGCTAACAGAGCTTTTCAAATAGAATGCAATGGTCATAGCAAACACCCTCGTCCAACAAAACAAGAGACGACTCTACACATGGACATCACCAGATAATCAATACCAAAATAGATTGATTATATTCTTTGTAACCAAAGAAGGAGAAGCTCTATATAGTAGCAAAAACAAGACTGGGAGCTGAAAATGGCTCAGATCATGAATCTCTTACTGCAAAATTCAGACTTAAATTGAAGAAAGTAGGGAAAGCCACTAGACCATTCAAGTATGACCTAAATCAAATCCCTTATGATTATACAGTGGAATTGACAAACAGATTCAAGGGATTAGATATGATAAATGGAGTGCCTGAAGAACAATGGATGGAAATACATGACATTGTACAGGAGGCAGTGATCAAGACCGTGCCCAAGAAAAAGAAATGCAAAAAGGCAAAATGGTTGTCTGAGGTGGCTTTGCAAATAGCTGTGAAAATAAGCGAAGCTAAAGGTAAAGGAGAAAAGGAAAAATATCTTCATCTGAATGCAGAGTTCCAAAGAATAGCAAGGAGAGATAATAAAGCCTTCTTCAGTGATCAATTTGCCTTGATTCGTGGACCTAATATCCCAGGTTCCTATGCAATATCGCTCTTTACAACATGGGACCTTGCTTCCATCACCAGTCACATCCAAAATTAAGTGTTGTTTTTGCCGTGGCTCCGTCTCTTCATTCTTTCTGGAGATATTGCTCCACTGATCTCCAGTAGCATATTGGGCACCTACCGACCTGGGGAGTTCATCTTTCAGTGTCCTAGCTTTCCAAAAAAATAGCAAGAAGAAATAAGAAAGCCTTTCTCAGTGATCAGTGCAAGAGTAGAATGGGAAAGAATAGATATCTCTTCAAGAAAATAAGAGATACCGAGGGAATATTTCATACAAAGATGGGCACAATAAAGGACAGAAATGGTATGGACCTAACAGAAGCAAAAGATATTAAGAAGAGGGGGCAAGGATACACAGAAGAACTGTACAAAAAAGATCTTCACAACCCAGATAATCACGATGGTGTGATCACTCACCTAGAGCCAGACATCCTGGAATGTGAAGTCAAGTGGGCCTTAGAAAGCATCACTATGAACAAAGCTAGTGGAGATGATAGAATTTCAGTTGAGCTATTTCAAATCCTAAAAGATGATACTGTGAAAGTGCTATGCTCAATATGCCAGCAAATTGGAAAACTCAGCAGTGGCCACAGGACTGGAAAAGGTCAATTTTCATTCCAATCCCAAAGAAAAGCAATGCCAAAGAATGCTCAAACTACCACACAATTGCACTCATCTCACACACTATCAAAGTAATGCTCAAAATTCTCCAAGCCAGGCTTCAATAGTACATGAATCCTGAACTTCCAGATGTTCAAGCTGTATTTAGAAAAGACAGAGGAACCAGAGATCGAGTTGCCAACATCCGCTGGATCATAGAAAAAGCAAGAGATTTCCGGAAAAACATCTATTCCTCCTTTATTGACTATGCCAAAACCTTTGATTGTGTGGATCACAATAAACTGTGGCAAATTCTGAAACAGATGGGATTACCAGGCCACCTGACCTGCCTCTTGAGAAACCTGTATGCATGTCAAGAGGCAACCGTTAGAACTGGACACGGAACAACAGACTGGTTCCAATTCGGGAAAGGAGTACGTCAAGGCTGTATATTGTCAGCCTGCTTATTTAACTTATATGCAGAGTACATCATGAGAAACCCTGGGCTGGAGGAAGCACAAGCTGGAATCAAGATTGCTGGGAGAAATATCAATAACCTCAGATATGCAGATGACACCACCGTTATGGCAGAAAGTGAAGAAGAACTAAAGAGCTTCTTGATGAAAGTGAAAGAGGAGAGTGAAAAAGCTGCCTTGAAGCTCAACATTCAAGAAACAAAGACCATGGCTTCCGTTCTCATCGCTTCTTGGCAAATAGATGGGGACAAAATGGAAACAGTGACAGACTTTATTTTGAGGAGCTACAAAATCACTGCAGATGGTGACTGCAGCCATGAAATTAAAGACACTCACTCCTTGGAAGGAAAGTTATGACCAACCTAGACAGCATATTAAAAACCAGAGACATTACTTTGTTAACAAAGGTCCATCTAGTCAAGGCTATGGTTTTTCCAGTGGTCATGTATGGATGTGAGAGTTGGACTATAAAGATAGCTGAGTGCTGAAGAATTGATGCTTTTGAACTGTGGTGTTGGAGAAGACTCTTGAGAGTCCTTTGGACTGCAAGGAGATCCAACCAGTCCATCCTAAAGGAGATCAGTCCTGGGTGTTCATTGGAAGGACTGATGTTGAAGCTGAAACTCCAATACTTTGGCCACCTGATGTGAAGAGATGACTCTTTAGAAACGACCCTGATGCTGGGAAAGATTGAGGGCAGGAGGAGAAGGGGATGACAGAGGATGAGATGGTTGGATGGCATCACTGACTCGATGGACATGAGTTTGGGTAAACTCTGGGAGTTGGTGATGGACAAGGAGGCCTGGCGGGCTGCAGTCCATGGGGTCGCAAAGAGTCGGACACGAGTGAACGACTGAACTGAACTGATATACTTAATATTTCCATTCACTTGATCTGACATGGACTAAGGGAGGTAATTAATGTTTTTCACTACTGTTTTTTATCTGTTTCTACTTCTATCACCTGTAATTTATATGTTATAAGTGTTTGGTGCATAGATAGTGTAACTTTATTATGTCCACCTTAAATAACACACTTCTAAACTATTAGGCTTTCTTTTTTTGTTGTAGTTTGGCTGGCCTCTCTACTTTATTTTTGTTTGTATTTTCTGGTTTATAGATTTAATTCTTTTTTATTTTTAGCCTTTCTGGAATAATTATTTAATTGACTCTATACCACGCACCATAGAATTGGGTTGTGTGATCCTTCTGGAAATTATCTTCTTTTAAAATCTAAGCCTTTTAATAGGTGAGTTATTGATATAAAAATTGTGTTTTGTCTTTATACTCCGGTGTTATTTGTACTACTTTGTCTCTGTGATTTTGAAGTCTTTCGTTTTCACGTCTCTTTTCTCTGCTTTTTGTGTGTTGCTTTTCTGTTATTCAAATTATGTGGGGTATTTTGTTAGTTGTGATCTTTATAATAACAAAGATTTGTTTGAGACCCTTAGTCATGTACTTCTAAATTCCCTGCTATGAATAATGATTAAAAATTAAGATATTTCCTCTTCCTTTTCCTTCTACTCCCTCTTTACTCTCTGCTGACTTTAGTTACTAATTATATTTACTTTTAATAAGTAAGAGAATGAGTTTATGGGATTTCTGACTCCCTTTCTCCCTTGCCTATCCATTTTTTTATTTTATAATTTCTACATGGTCAAGGCACATAATATTTATATTTATTCTGACATCTCAGCCCCCATACTTTTCTTGCCTAGGTTCTACAAGTAAATACATTCAATATTTATTTCTAGTGCTTTGGCCACTGGTTATCCAGTTACTTTTTAGTTGGCTAAAATTCAGTGAACCCTGCAGAAAAGTTCAACAGCACAATATTCGCTGAGCTCTTGCAAGGCCAAAACAGTTCATGGATTTTACACATTAAGTAAAATTTTGGCAGTTAAACAGTCTTCATCTTGTATTCTTTCCTTGGGTATCTTGCTGCTCACTGCCTTTAGGTGCTAAATGTTCGTAAGAAGAAATACAAAACCAGTAAGAATTTTTAATTTTTTTTCCATTAAATGGTGCTGCAGTGGTGGCTCCTTTCCCCCCTCCTCCTCTTCTTCCTCCTTTTTCTTCATTTTAAAAGTTCAAGTGTAAGTCTTAGATTTGACCATACGGGATCCATTTTCCTGGTTTACTTGGTGTCCTTTGAAAATGTTGAAATTTACTTGAGCCTTGTGATCCTGGAAAATAGCAAAGATTGAGGACATGCCACCACCCTTTTGTATTCTGGGAAACTACTTATTATAAAGAGCTGCCCTTTGGTATATAACTTGGGAAAGTCTCACGGATTACCTACGACAGCAGAGACACAGACCTTCCAAATTCCCATTCTTTGCCTCATAAATGATTAACTAAACCGTATTGTCCTCACTGATCAGTCAGAGCAAAATGCTCGCAAACTAAATTTGGTCTAATTTCTCTCCTTCCCCCAGGTTTCTGAACCTTAACCCATTCTCTGCCTCAGCAGCACACAGCCCCGCTGCAAGAGCTGCAGGAAAATAGGCTGACCTTAGAGTAAAATGTTCTCTGATCATAGAGATTTCTTCTGCTCCTGAACCCTCTGGGCACAGGGAAACTTAAATCTTGCGTCTATCCTAGGTGCTAGTTATGAAAATTTACGTGGTTCTAATTTATATTCAATTCCTCAGATTCTCCGGGTATTCTATTATGCTGTCTGGGATTAAACATAGATGGGAGATGAAGCATGGAGAAAGCAGAGTGAAATACTCAAGATGCATTTGCTGGGATACATCACCATCCAGTTTTCTTTTGTACTCCCCCCATTTTCTCCATCATTCTTCCATTTTGTGAAATCTTTATCTACACTCAATGGCAAGAAAAACTGAAACAGATCTCCTATTCTAACTCTTTTTATCTTGAACCTAAAACAGGGCTTCAGAAACTCAAAACTTTTCTTTTTCTCCAGTTTCCCTGTGTTTTCCTCCCTTGACATAATCAGTGCTAAATGAGAAGTCATCAATCCTTGAACATGGAGTAAGGAAGTGAGAGACAGGAATTACAGAAGAAAGGGCAGAATAGCAGTCTGCATGGATATTAGCCGGGAAATAGAGCCTTGAGTCATAGACACTCTCATCAGTTCCCCTGTTGTCCCAGGGTCCCAGAATCTGCAAGAGATCTGGATGAGTTTGGGGAGGAGTATCTCTGTTAGGTAGCTATCAGACATGCGTGGATACCACCCCATACTGGAAGGGGTCATCTTTCCCTTCCAAACCTGGACTCTGGTAATCAGAACACACCCAGAGATTCTCTCTCTCCAAGTCAAGGCTAAGTTTGCTGCTGTTTAGTTGCTAAATTGTGTCCAGTTCTTTGTGACCCCATGGACTATAGCCCACCAGGCTTCTCTGTCCATGGGATTTCCCAGGCAAGGGTACTGGAGTGGGTTGCTATTTCCTTCTCCAGGGAATCTTCTTGACCCAGGGATCGAACTCATGTCTCCTGTTTGGCAGGCAGATTCTTTACCATTAAGACACCTGGGAAGCCCAAAGCTAAGTTTAGTTAAGGCTTAAATTAAGGCTAAGTTTCTAGCCTTATCAGGACCAAGCAAGATAAAATCTCCTTCACATGTTGGTGCAAGCGCACCAAGACCTAAAAAGTGACTCAAAGTGACCTGGAATTCATTATGCCCTAATTATAATATAGTAGCATTGCATTTTTGCCATGCCCTCTGCCCAGTGGGTTTTGCTTGGGTGCTTATGAGTAAGTGCCTGCACACTAAGTGAAAGGTTATAAAACTTAAAACTGTCAATCAGCTTATCAGTCAAATGAGGTAGCATGTGGGGAGGGTCTTCACTCTAAAAAACTGAACCCTACCCTCACTGCTGCTGTTTCCAGGTGGAGACAGCCTGCTCTTTTCCTTTCTCCAGAGTGTACTCTTGCTTTGCTTAATAAAACTCCTTCTGCCTGAAACTGCTTTATGTCACTCATCTGAATTCTTTCCCTTGAGAGGACAAGAACCAAGAAAATCACTGTTCCACCAGCAATGTCTCCATTCCCTGCACAGAGCTGAGAAACATCCTAAAACGTCTCAAGCTCAAGTCCTAGAGGTAATGGGCTTTGGAATTACCCTATTCCAGCCCGCTTTGCCACATTTGGCCAGATAATACCCATCTATACTTCGTCCCTCTATTTTATTATATTTTCTCCAAATACCCAAGAAGTGGTTTACTAGCCACTCAGTTTTCTGTTAGTTACTACTTATTTTTCAACCCACCATGACATAGTTCTCTTTCTTTTATAATAGAAATTGTTTCTATCCCTCCAAATCTCTATTTCTCATTCTATAAAAAGGAAGTTATTGCATCATCTTTATAAATGTCATACCTATGACCTTATAATGAGAATATGCTTAGATTGCAGATCTGATCACATTGAGTAAATTGGAAATGACCATATCAATATCAATTTAAACAAATTTTTATAATATACAGTAATTTTGGAGTTTATGATATACAGTAATTTTGGAGTTCTTGCAGGAGAAGATGAGCACACATCCTTCCATTCCACCATACAGAAATGGTGTGGACCTAACAGAAGCAAGAGATGTTAAGAAGAGGTGGCAAGAATACACAGAAGAACTGTACAAAAAGATCTTCATGACCCAGATCATGATGTGTGTGATCACTCACCTAAAGCCAGACATCCTGGAATGTGAAGTCAGGTGGGCCTTAGGAAGGATCACTATGAACAAAGCTAGTGGAGGTGATGGAATTCCAGTTGAGCTATTTCAAATCCTAAAAGATGATGCTGTGAAAGTGCTGTGCTCAATATGCCAGCAAATTGGAAATCTGAGCAGTGGCCACAGGACTGGAAAAGGTCAGTTTTCACTTCAATCCCAAAGAAAGCCAATGCCAAAGAATGCTCACACTACTGCACAATTGCAATCATCTGACAGGCTAGCAAAATGATGCTCAAAATTCTCCAAGTGAGGCTTCAACAGTATGTGAATCAAGAACCTCCAGATATTCAAGCTGATTTAGAAAAGGCAGAAGAATCAGAGATCAAATTGTCAACATCCACTGGACCATCGAAAAAGCAAGACAGTTCCTGAAAGACATCTAGTTCTCTTTAATGACTATGCCAAAGTCTTTGTGTGGATCACAACAACAAACTGTGGAAAATTCTTAGAGTTGGAAATACCTGACCACCTTATCTGCCTCCTGAGAAGTCTGTATGCAGGTCAAGAAGCAACAGTTAGGAATGGACATGGAACAGACTGGTTCCAAATCAGGAAAGGACTAGGTCAAGATTGTATATTGTCACTCTGCTTTTAATCTATATGCAGAGTACATCATGCAAAATGCTGAGCTGGATGAAGCACAAGCTGGAATCGATTGCTCGGAGAAATGTCAATAACCTCAGATATGCAGATGACACCAGCCTTATGGCAGAAAGCAAAGAAGAACTAAACAGCCTCTTGATGAAAGTGAAAGAGGAGAGTGAAAAAGTTGGCTTAAAACTCAACATTCAGAACACTAAGATGATAACATCTGGTCCCATCACTTCATGGGAAATGGATGGGGAAACAGTGGAAACAGTGAGAGATTTTATTTTCTTGGGCTCCAAAATCACTACAGATGGTGACTGAAGCCATGAAATTAAAAGATGTTTGCTCCCTGGAGAAAAGCTATGACCAACCTAGACAGCATATTAAAAAGCAGAGACATTTGGACCTTTGCCAACAAAGGTCTATCTAGTCAAAGCTTTGGTTTTTCCAGTAGTCATGTATGAATGAGAGAGTTGGACTATAAAGAAAGCTGGGGGCCAAAGAATTGATGCTTTTGAACTGTGGTGTTGGAGAAGACTCTTGAGAGTCCCTTAGACTGCAAGGAGATCAAACCAGTCCATCCTAAAGGAAATCAGTCCTGAATTTTCATTGGAAGGACTGATGCTGAAGCTGAAACTCCAATACTTTGGCCACCTGATGCTGAGAACTGACTCATTGGAAAAGACCCTGATGCTGTGAAAGATTGAAGGCAGGAGGTGAAGGGGATGACAGAGGATGAGATGGCTGGATGGCATCACCGACTCAATGGGCACGTGTTTGAGCAAGCTCCTGCATTTGGTGATAAACAGGGAGGCCTGGCGTGCTGCATTCCATGGGGTGGAAAAGAGTCGAACATGACTGAGTGACTGAACTGAAACTGGATACACAGTAATTTTCATGGTTATGAGATATAAGCAGGCAGGTCTGAAGATGACTCTAAAGTACAAAGAAAGACACTGGGAATGATGATTCCCCAAGGCCTCTCATGCCCTAGGGCTGTGCATACCTTCAGAAAGGGTATATTCTGGGATTTCGTCTCAAACAGGTGCTCATCTGGACTCAGTGTGCAAGTCAGCTCTCATTACAGTAATATGACCAGGCTCAACCAGCTGAGGTGTTTAGGGTTACAATGCCTGTATCCATCAAGGCAAAACTGTCAAATGACTTGTAGCTCCATGAGCCTCAAAGAGGTTACCACCTGCAACATGTTCTACCTGGTGTTTTAACTGGCCTGACCCGTAAAGTCTAACCCTCGCTGGGCAATTCCTCAAATTTCCTTAAAGAATGGTAGATTGGGAAAGCAGTTGTGTGGCTTTTGTAAGTTTATTTTCAGCAAGAGCCAAGGAAATGGGAAGGGAGTCCTAGAGTCGAGCATGAGGTTTCCTTCTGGTCCGGGGTGAGCAGACATCCTGATCCCTCCATGGCCGCTTGATACCCATCATTGTGGGCATCACTGTGACTCATCTGGCCCAACTAGTGACAGAGCCACTTGTCAGGGAATCCAGTGCAGAACTGCCCAGTCAAGGAGCAAAATAATACCCATCTTTAAATCACAAGACAAGAGAGCTGTAGTCCTCTGCTGACATTTTTCCTCTTAAATAAGAGAATAAGGTTTTATCTGCAAGCAGGTGGGAGGATGCACCTTACAGGGCCTCCATGATTGGCTCCAGGCCAATCTTACCTATTTTTCACAGCTGGCATCAAGATAAACTAATTTTTTTTACTTAATTGACCCCTATTACTTTCATTTTCATAGCTCACCACCGATTGATGGAATACAATTTAATACAATGCAATTCATGTTAGAGCATCCTTCATAGAAAAGCGTGAAAAAAATTCGTTAAAATCTAAGTACCCACCAGTGGGGGTAGGGGAGATGGAGATAGGCATATAGAAGACAACATAATTCTAAGAGAAAAGAGAGCCCTACAAAACAGGCAAAGAACTGATGATGCCTGTGCTGAGAAAGAGATAGAGAAAAAACAAGGTGGACAACAAGTCGTCAATAATTACTTCACTGAGATGCTTCTAAGAATTCAAGAAGGCTTCCCAAAGGAGGCGACCTGTAGTTGAGCCTTGGGAAGGAGTGAGGGAAGCCGACACCAAGCTGATGAGGACAAGGGAGTCTGTTCCAAGGAGGGGGTTTGGGAAAGAAAGGGGCTGAGCGTGGCAGGAGGGTTGTGGAAAAGCAGGCGGACCGCACCCCACGAGACGCCTGCCTCCCTTGCCCATCCGTGCCTCCCCGACCCCACCACCTGACAAATGTATTCATCCGTTTATCTTTATATCCATTTGTATGTACGTATTTTAATCTTTTTGGACTTGCACATTTTTATTTTCTTCCATGGAAATTGTTCCTGATTTTGGAAAGCAGACTTTTTCGTTCTTTTGGAAAGCAAGAAATACACACACACACTTATTTCTGTATCTATTTATATATTATAAACAATGAATCTACCTGATGATTCCAATTCCTGTGCAACATCTCTCTACCTATTCTAGCTGCCATCTTTTCATGTTCACAATTCCAACAGAGACAAATCTGGCATCAATATCATCAATATATTTACGTATTTGCTCAATCACAGGACACAGAGTTATTTCAGAATTGTTTGTCCATACCATTGTGAAAATCATTCCTACTAAGTATAGTTTAATATCTGGGTTTTTTAAATTTTATATTGGAACGCAGTTGATTTACAATGTTGTGTTAGTTTCAGGTGCACAGAAAAGTGAATCAGTTATACATGTACATTGCGTGTGCATTAGTTGCTCAGTAGTGTCCAACTCTGTGACCCCACGGACTGTACCCCACTAGGCCCCTCTATCCATGGGATTTTCCAGGCAATAATACTGGAGTGGGTTGCCATTTCCTTCTCTAATGCATATACATATATCCACTCTTTTTTAGATTCTTTTCCCCTTTGGCCATTACAGAGAATTGAGTCGAGTTCTCTGTGCCATACAGCAGGTCCTTATGGGAGGAGGGGGAGAGAGGGGACAAAAGTGGAAGGCTGGGATTGATATAAACACACTGCTATTCAGGAAGCTTTTGAAGATCATAAATTTGCAACACATTGGAAGGAATTACTATAACCCAAGTGACCCAACTGATATCCCAAATCATAGGTTTGTATGAAGTGGAAAGTGTCTATTTCTTAGGTTTAGTCACAAAATTTGAAAGTGATGTTCTATTGTGAAATGATAAGATTAACTATGGCTGTTAATGGTACCCATCACATTAAGTGAACATTTAACTTGGCTTGAACGATAAAGGAAACATTCCAAAATACTTCGATTTTTAAAGATCATATGCTATTTATCTGTCACAGGGGAAAAGCATAGAGTTGTCCAGCAAAAAGTTTATATTTGCTCTTAGGTAACAAAATTCGTCAGCTAATGACAGTTGCTTCAAAAATTACTGTAGTGTATCAGGATTGCAGCTTATGTGGTTTAGTTTTATTAAAATAATCATAGGTGCTTTCAATTAGATTTTTCAAGCCTTAGATCAATATAAATAATACAGTTTAATAAAGTCAGTGTATCAATTTAAAATGGAACTTAGAAAGTTATTATAATACTATTATAAAATAATATTCATTGTTGGATATATTAAAAAGATCACTCTTTATCCAGAAAAGATAAAAATAAATTTACTCAAAGACTTATACTGTTGACCTAGTTAATAAAGGTAAAAAATATAACTTGATACATATAAAATATGTTAGGATATTCATAGGGGTTACTTCATGGCATTCATTCTGTTTGACAAGTTGGTAATTTGGTCTGGCCTCACTACCTCTATTTTTCAGTATGAAAATAACATCATGCTTTGCACTGATGTCAGTCATAAAGTCCTTTAAAGTGAAATTGCTTTAGATTTCATTTTCAACTTGTATCATCAAACTGAAGAACACAAATTTCAGGAATGACTTTCTAAAGAACTGATAGGTTTAATTGTTCTTCAGTTCAGTACAGTTCAGTCACTCAGTCGTGTCTGACTCTTTGCGACCCCATGGACCACAGCACGCCAGGCCTCCCGGTCCATCACCAACTCCCGGAGTCCACCCAAACTCATGTCCATCGAGTCAGTGATGCCATCCAGCCATCTCATCCTCTGTCGTCCCCTTCTCCTCCTGCCCCTAATCTTTCCCAGCATCAGGGTCTTTTCCAATGAGTCAGCTCTTCGCATCAGGTGGCCAAAGTATTGGAGTTTCAGCTTCAACATCAGTCCTTCCAATGAATATCCAGGACTGATCTCCTTTAGGATGGACTGGTTGGATCTCCTTGCAGTCCAAAGGACTCTCAAGAGTCTTCTCCAACACCAGAGTTCAAAAGCATCAATTGTTTAGCCTTTCTTTTAAATTGACATGTCCACATATTTTAATAAAATACCAATAAATCTCAACTGGTCCATAGGTATAACAATTAAGCATATGGAGTAGATGATATTGACTGGGACCAGAATCCAAAGGGTATCTTTAAGAAAGCAGACGGCTCTGAAGCCAGTTTCTCAGAGGGCTACAGGTAGGTGAAACTTTAATGTTGATTTTTATCTTTTTAATGTGAAATGCTTAGCCCTTAGAAGAAATCTGAAATATCTTCAGTAGAATTGTTTAACAGTGTATATATGGAACAAGTTGCTCTTAAAGCTGTATATATTAATAAATGTGCTCATCAGGGCTTCGCTGGTGCCTCAGTAGTAAAGAATTTGCCAGCCAAGCAGAAGATGTTGGTTTGACCTGTGGGTTGGAAAGATCTCATGGAGAAGGAAATGGCAACCCATTCCAGTATTCTTGTCTGGAAAATCCCATGGATGGAGGAGCCTAATGGGCTACAGTCCACAGGCTCACAAGAGTGACTTAGCAACTAGACAACAACAACAAATATATAAAATATTTGGGTTTTTATGGTAAAATTTATATACAGTAAAATATGTAAATTTTAAGTGTACAATTCAATGAATTTTGATAGATACCTGCATCCATGTATTCACATTTCTATTAAGACATTGAAAAAGATTTTATGATTGTAGAAATTGCCCTCTCTCCTCTTCCTGATAAATACCCAGTTCCAGTAGATTAGTGTTTTCTTTCCTAGAAATCTACACATGCCAAATATATTTCATACATATGAAATCACACAGTGTACAGCGTTTTGTTCCTGGTTTCGTTTTCTTAGTATATTGTTTGAAAAACTCATATTGTATGAGCTCAACAGTTTTTCATTTTTGTTGTCTAATATTATTCAATTGTATAAATATATCAGAATTATGTACCTATTCTTCCCTTATAAGCAACTGAGTTGTTTCTACTTTGGAACTATTGTGAATAAATCTGTTATGAACATTTCCAATATAGTCTGTATGAAAATATATTCTAATTTTTCTTGGGTAAATTCCTAGGAGTGAAATCATTAGATCACAGGAGTGTATATTCTCAACTTGAAGAAGAAAAAAATAAATAAATAAGTTTTCCAAATTGATTGTACTGAACTACACTGCATCATCAGTGTATGAGAAGTTTGCTTGCTTCCTATCCATGACAACTTTTAGAGTGACTGGTCTTTTTAAATTTAACCATTCTACTAAGTGCAGATGGTGATTGCAGCCATGAAATTAAAAGACGCTTACTCCTTGGAAGGAAAGTTATGGCCAAACTAGATAGCATATTAAAAACCAGAGACATTACTTTGCCAACAAATGTCCGTCTAGTCAAGGCTATGGTTTTTCCAGTAGTCGTGTATGGATGTGAGAATTGGACTGTAAAGAAAGCTGAGCACCAAAGAATTGATACTTTTGAAATGTGGTGTTGGAGAAGACTCTTGAAAGTCCCTTGGACTGCAAGGAGATCCAACCAGTCCATCCTAAAGGAGATCAGTCCTGGATGTTCATTGGAAGGACTGATGTTGAAGCTGAAACTCCAATACTTTGGCCACCTCATGGGAAGAGTTGACTCACTGGAAAAGACCCTGATGCTGGGAAGGATTGGGGGCAGGAGGAGAAGGGGACGACAGAGGATGAGATGGCTGGATGGCATCACCGACTCGATGGACAGGGGTTTGGGTGGACTCTGGGAGTTGGTGATGGACAGGGAGGCCTGGCGTGCTGCGATCCATGGGGTCGCAAAGAGTCAGACACGACTGAGTGACTGAACTGAACTGAACTGAAGTATGGAGTGATAACTCTTTGTGATTTAATTGCATTTTCCTTCTGACTAATAATGTTGAACTTTTATTCATTCATTCATTGGTCACACGTATTCTTCCCTTGTGAAGTCTATGCAGGGCTTTCTTTTCTTTTCTTTTTTTTTTTTTTTTTGCTGATTTACTATTTATTTATTTATTTATTCTTTTTTTTTCTTTTTTTTTTCATTTTAGTTGGGGGCTAATTACTTTACAATATTGTAGTGTTTTTTGCCATACATTGACATGAATCAGCCATGAGTTTACATGTGTTCCCCATCCTGAACCTCCCTCCCACCTCCCTCCCCATCCCATCCGTCTAGGTCATCCCATTGCCCCAGTTCTGAGCATTTGTCTCATGCATCGAACATGGAATGGAGTTCTGTTTCACATATGATAATATACATGTTTCAATGCTATTCTCCCAGAACGTCCCACCCTCACCTTCTCCCTCAGAGTCCATAAGACTGTTCTATGCATCTGTGTCTCGTATTCTGTCTCGCATATAGGGTTATCGTTACCATCTTTCAAATTCCATATATATGCATTAGTATACTGTATTGTTGTTTTTCTTTCTGGCTTACTTCACTCTGTATAATGGGCTCCAGTTTCATCCATCTCAATTGTAGGACACAAGTTCTTTTTTGTTTGTTTGTTTTTTCCAATTATATTTTGAAAATAATTTCTCACAAAATCCTCAGTCATGAAGCTATTTTCTTAGATTTTCTTTTATAAGTTTTATAAGTTTAGAATTCAAACTAGGTCTATGAACCATCACAAATTAACATATGTCATGATGTAGAAGCCAAAGTTTATTTTTCCCATGTGTATTCTCAGTCGTTCAAGCATCATTTACGGAAATTCTCCAGTAGTGTTGTCAAAAATCAATTGACTATATGAGTGTGGATGTGTTTTTGAATTCTCCATTCTATTTTAACTATCCTTTCATAAATACCACACTGTCCTAATTAACATATCTTCATAGTAAGCCTTGGGGGAAGATCCCCGGAGCAGGCCATGGCAACCCACTCCAGTATTCTTGCCTGGAGAATCCCATGGACAGAGGACCCTGATGGGCTACAGTCCGTGGGGTTGCACAGAATTGAACGTGACTGAAGCGCCTTAGCACACACGCACACAATAAGACTTGAAGTTAGAAATGTAAGCCCTCCTGTATTATTTTCCTTTTTCAAGATTATTTTTACTATTCTAGGCTATTTTCACTTCCATGTGAATTTTAGAATAGCTTATCAACTTCTAAAATAGAAAAAAAAAATTGCGAAGACTATGATTTGGCTTGTGTTGAATCTGAGGAGAACTGATCCCTTGATGACCCTGACTCTTCCCAACCCTTCGCATGGTATACCTCACCCTTTATTAATGATTTCTTTTTTCTCATCTTCTGTGGATTCAGTGTAGAGGTTTTTAATGTATTACTATATTTATCCTTAAGCATTTATGCCTCAGTGCTATTTTAAATAGAGCTTTTAAAATTTGACTTTCTAAATCTTTGCTTCAAGTATATTATTAATAACTTTGTGTACTGTGACCTTACTAAATTCACTGTTAGGTCTAATGTTTCACGTATTCTTTATTATTTATTACACAACCACATCCATTGCAAATATTGAGTTTTAATTCTTTCTTGTAATCTTTCCTTGCCTTAGTTCACTTTCTTAAACTTCTACTACAGTGTAGAACAGAAATGACGAGAGAGAATACACTTGCCTTCATCATACTCTTAAAGAAAAAGCAGGAACCCTTAAAAATAAAAATACGAAACTCTTCATAATTTTTATGCAGTCCAAGGTTCATGCTAGTTCTCTCTGTACTGTTCTGATATTAGTATATATGTTGTCAAAACAAGCACATATTTCCTCTGCAAGTCTGTGACTTTCTTGAGGTCAGAATTTAGGATTGAGTCATTTTCAAATTCTGCAACCTAGAAGAATGCCTCAAACATGTAAGAATTCCAGACAGCCTTTTTAAAACAAATAAATAAGATTAATTTTAAAGGAGAGATTATTTTTTAAGTGATAACTCTCATAAAGAGCATAGGACCTTACTTTCCAAAGGATAGCCCATCCAATACTTGTTCTGAGAGAAAATATAATGTATTTTTTTAATATGTTTTTAGAAGAATAAATTTGGGGGACACTGGTTTAAAAGAGGAATCAGATTTATTGCTGTATACAGTAGATAGTTTAGACCTACAACTCACTTGTATAAAATTCTATGATATGTCTACGTAACTAAATTTCTTTATAACTTCCATTTCTAACAATAGGTAGATAATAAACTTTTCAGTTACAGGTAGGTCAGTCTTTTCCAGTTAAAAATCTTCTCACTCAGTTTAAAGATTAAACTCTCTTTCAAACCATTTTCCTCCTCCAGATCATCTCCCATAATTTCTTTTCCAAAATTGTATCTGTATGGAATTGCAATAGAATGATTGCTGGGTGTTCTCTTGCTGAACTCTCATCTCCTAACTGTGGGAAGTGGTCTTTTGTTCTAATTGCATCTGCGTCTCAAGGTGTTACTAATTCATTGTCTGTTCTCCCAGCAAAATCAAAGCTTTGAAAGCATTCCATTGCCACTCTGCATCCTCTCCTTCTCAGCGAAAACTTCTTTCTGTTTCCTGTGTTTCAAAAGGGATCAACTTTTTGTTTACTAAGATGAACCACAGCAGATCCACTCTCTTATTTAGCAACAATTTTCAATGGCCCCCACTGGATCATGCAAGGATTTTGAATTCCCTCCACATCAGATGTCTGTCAAGGCAGTCTCCATTGACAAAATCCTCTGCTGTTTTCTGCCTAAATATGTTCATCATCTTTTCTCTTGCACTGTGGCCATCTTATATTGCCACAAGAGGAGACTTGTAAATCAGTGTCCTTTTAAAACTGCCATCAATGAAGAGTGCTCACATCTTGGATTTCAAGCTCCCTTTCTGCCTGCCTGGATTTTTACCTCACCTCTTTGGTGCTCCTTGGATCAAGGTCCATGGAGGTGAATGTACTGAGTCCCTGAACGATCCAGGCTGCGTCCTTGTCTTCTACCTATCCCTTCCAAATATCGCCTCTTCCTGAAAAGTAGCATATTCCTTTCTCTTTCTGCTAGGCATTCTTCATACACCACTGCTTTCTGAATAACTTCTCAATATTTTTTTGATAAAAGGAACCAGAGATTATCACACTAAATGAATTGAGTCAGACGGAGAAAGACAAATATCATATGTTCATTTCAGTTCACTTTGGTCGCTCAGTCATTTCTGACAGTTTGTGACCCCATGGACCGCAGCACGCCAGGCCTCCCTGTCCATCACCAACTCCCGGAGCTTGCTCAAACTCATGTCCATCAAGTCAGTGATACCATCCAACCATCTCATCCTCTGTCGTCCCCTTCTCCTCCCACCTTCAATCTTTCCCAGCATCAGGGTCTTTTCAAATGAGGCAGTTCTTCACATCAGGTGGCCAAAGTATAGGAGTTTCAGCTTCAGCATCAGTCCTTCCAATGAATATTCAGAACTGATTTCCTTTAGGATGGACTGGTTTGATCTCCTTGCAGTCCAAGAGACTCTCAGGCATTTTATCCAACACCACAGTCCAAAAGCAGCAATTCTTTGGCGCTCAGCTTTCTTCACCGTCCAACTTTCACATCCATACATGACCACTGGAAAAACCGTAGCTTTGACAAGATGGACCTTTGTTGGCAAAGTAATGTCTCTGCTTTTTAATATGCTGTCTAGGTTGGTCATAGATTTTCTTCCAAGGAGCAAGTGTCTTTTAGTTTCATGGCTGCAGTCACCATCTGGGTGATTTTGGAGCCCAAGAAAGCAAAGTCTGTCACTGTTTCCATTGTTTCCCCCATCTATTTACCAGGAATTGATGGGGCCAGATGCCATGATCTTCGTTTCTTGAATGTTGAGCTTTAAGGCAGCTTTTTCACTCTCCTCTTTCACTTTCATCAAGAAGCTCTTTAGTTCTTCACTTTCTGCCATAATGGTGGTGTCATCTGTGTATCTGAGGTTATTGATATTTCTCCCGGCAATATTGATTCCAGCTTGTGCCTCAGCCAGCCTGGCATTTTGCATGATGTACTCTGCATATAAGTTAAGTAAGCAGGGTGACAGTATACAGCCTGATGTACTCCTTTCCCAATTTGGAACCAGTCTGTTGTTCCATGTCCAGTTCTAACTATTGCCTCTTGACCTGTATACAGATTTCTTAGGAGGCAGGTCAGCTGGTCTGGTGTTCCCATCTCTTTAAGAATTTTCCATGGTTTGCTGTGATCCACACAGTCAAAGGCTTTGGCATAGTCAATAAAGCATAAGTAGATGTGTCTCTGGAACTCTTTTGCTTTTTCGATGATCCAGCGGATGTCGGCAATTTGATCTCTGACTCCTCTGTGCTTTCTAAATCCTCGTTGAACATTTGGAAGCTCTTGGTTCATATACTGTGGAAGCCTGGCTTGGAGAATTAGGATTTGAAATAGCTCAGCTGGAATTCCATCACCTCCACTAACTTTGTTCGTAGTGATGCTTCCTAAGGCCCACTTGACTTCGGACCCCAGGATATCTGGTTCTAGGTGAGTGATAACACCATCGTGGTTATCTGGGTCATGAAGATCTTTTTTGTATAGTTCCTCTGTGTATTCTTGCCACCTTTTCTTAATATCTTCTGCTTCTGTGAGGTCCATACTATTTCTGTCCTTTATTGTGCCCAACTTTGCATGAAATGTTCCCTTGGTGTCTCTGATTTTCTTGAAGTGATCTCTAGTCTTTCCCATTCTGTTGTGTTTCTCTATTTGCATTGATCATTGAGGAAGGCTTTCTTATCTCTCCTTGCTATTCCTTTGGAACTCAGCATTCAGATGGATATATCTTTCCTTTTTTCCTTTGCCTTTAGCTTAGCTTTAGCTTTAAATATCATATGATATGACTTAAATGTGAAATCTAAATAAAAACAGTACAAATGAACTTACTTACCGAAAAAAAACGTAGAAAACAAACCTATGGTTATCAAAGGATAAAGGGAGGAAAGGATAAATTGGAAATTTGGAGTTAACATACAGACACTACTTTGTATAAAATTGATAAGCAATTAAAACATACAGTAATAGAGAACTATACTCAATATTTTGTAATAACCTACAATGGAAAAGAATATAAAAAATAATATACATGTGCATTTATATGTATATATATATAACTGAATCACTTTTCTGTATACCTGAAAACTGTAAATAAATTATACTTCAATAAAAATTAAATTTAAAAAAATTGAGCTATCTATGATTCCACTAAGCCTGGATCTTGACATGAAACATATTTTAGAATTTATAAATCTATCCTTTCTCAATAAAGCTGGGGTTTGCCTTTCTAGCCATAATCTTCATAGTCCCTCCTGGAAGCCACGTGTTGGAGGACACTCTTTCTCTCCAAATTCTCACTCTGTGCTGTGCTGCGTTTGGTTGGCCAGTCGTATCCGACTCTGTGACCCCAGGGACTGCAGCCCGCATGGCCCCTCTGCCCATGGGATTCTCCAGGCAAGAACACTGGAGGGGGCTGCCATGCCTTCCTCCAGGGAATCTTCCCAACCCAGGGCCAGAAGCCAGGTCTCCTGCATTGCAGGCAGATTCTTTAGCATCTGAGCCACCAGGGAAGCCCCAAAAGTTCCTACTCTAATTATCCTAATTTTCCCTAAGGCCCTGGGCGCTTCAGAGTAAACAAGGTAGTGATAGTGGGTAATGCAGAAGACAAAAGCACAGTACTATCCTCATGTTACTCAAGACTCCTCAAAGTTTGAATGCGCTATAGGGTTTATGACTGCAAGCATGGAAGATGTGGTATAGCATTTTCCAAATTATTGAAACACAGATCATTTTCTTTAAAGAATATTTCTAAATCAGAGCTACCATATGATCCCACTCCTGGGCATATACCCAGAGAACATCGTAATTCACAAAGATATATGCACCCTCGTGTTCACAGTAGCACTACTTACAATCCAAGACATGGAAGCCACCTAAGTATACATCAATAGATGAACTGATAAAGATGTGGTACATATGTACAATGAAATAATGAATGAAATAATGCCATTTACAGCAACATGGATGGGCCTAGAGATGATCATATGAAGCCAAGTAAATTGGAAAGAGAAAGATAAATATCACAGGACATCACTTACGTGTGGAATATAAAGAAAAAGATACACATGAGTGGCGCTAGTCACTTAGTTGTGTCCAATTCTTTGTGACCCCATCAACTTCAGTCCCCCAGGCTCCTCTGTCCATAGAATTCTCCAGGCAAGAATACTGGAGTGGGTTGCCATTCCCTTCTCCAGGGGATCTTCCCAACCCAGGGACTGAACCTGGGTCTCCTGCATTAAAAGGCAGATTCTTTACCATCTGAGCCACCAAAGAACCCCAATATACAGATGAACTGATTTTACAAAACAGAAACAGACTTACAGGCACATAAAGCAACTTATGGTTACTAAAGGGGAAAGACGGGAGGAGGGATAAATTAGAGGCTTGAGATCAGCAGATTCACACTACTATATATAAAACAGATAAACAACATGGTCCTACTGTATGGCACAGGGAACGCTGCTCAATATCTTATGATAACCTATAATGGAAAAGAATCTGAAAAAGACTAGACAGCTAGATAACTGAATCATTTTCCTGTGCACCTGAAAGTAATACAACATTGTAAATTAACTACAAGTAAAAACAAGAAGATCTGGCTAGACAACTACTCCATTGGAAATATTCCGAGGAGCAAAAGGGTACATTGCAAAACAGGGAAAAAATGAGAGCAGGGGTATCAGTCAAGAGGTTACTGTGTTTGTCCAGAAGAAAAGTGATAAAGATCTGAACTGGAGAGATGACAGTAGCCAGGGATTGGAGAAATAGATTCAATAAGTAGGTAGAAAATGAAGTTACACGATCCAGTGAGAATATTCACTCTATTGAAATGGATCCTAGATACTTCTAACAATATACTTTGTACATTTTTAAATTTCAAGAAGGCAGGTAGATGAAAACCAGAGGCATTTCTACATGAAGTAAATATTTATAAAATAGATTTGGAAGGAAAACGTGTATCTTTTTGGTTCGCAATGAAAGGAAATTTTCTTCAAATACCAAATTATGTTTTATTCTGTCTCTCTTAGTCCATGAATGTATCAGACAAGTTTGCCTTGACTTCTCAAGATCTTTAAATACTGACCTACCAATGGAATGAGAAAGATGGAAGCAAAATAATTCTCAAATGAGCGGGTCAGTGAATTCTGGATCGAAAGCAATTTCAATATTTTAAGCATCAAATTTTTTTAATGTGTTAGAATATCTCTCATAAGTCTCCACTAAATTAATACTTTTCACTTCCTAAGTCTAGTGTGATGTGTTTATTATCATGTCATTTGAATATAAGGGGGGAAAAAAAGGCAACTTTAGTCATAAACCACATTAATTAATATTATTAAATGTGGTATAAGACATTCCAAATGGTTCAAGCTTAATAGATTAGAACTGACTCATCAGAATAAAATGGATGATTTTAAAACCAGAAACAAAACAATATTGCTGTTTCTTTTGAGCACGGGCAGTGACAATTAGATAGAAATTACTAATAAGTCTAATAGACTTAGGGCTTCCCAGGTGGTGCTAGCGGTAAAGAATCCACCTGCCAGTGAAGGAGACATGAGAGATGTGGGTTAGATCTCTAGGTTGGGAAGATCCCCTGGAGGAGGGCATGGCAACCCACTCCAGTATTTTTTCCTGGTTCGAATCCCATGAACAGAGGAGCCTGGTGGGCTACAGTCCATGGGGTTGCAAAGAGTCGGACACAACTGCAGCAACTTAGGACACCCGCACTAATAAGACATGTTTCAGAAAATGGCTTTTTCCTCTATATCTTACACAAAGTGACAAAAAATTATAATGAAAAATAGCCACGAAGAAAACAAACTGGGGAATGTGGCAGATTGCTGGGGAGAAATGGCCGTATTTATTCCCCATCCTCCCTTTTATTCAAACTCCTTTGCAATGTGGCTTTGCAGCTCACGCATCAGAGGCGGACCCTGCTTTCCCTCCTTTTGTGTCCTGTCTGATCGTGCAACTTGCTTTGACTCACAGACATGGCGGAAGTGACGCCACGCCCGCTGGGAGCCGAGGCATGCCTCTCTCTGCGGGAACTCGCCCTGCTCTCAGCGTCTCCAGCCTGAGCCAGCCTGGACAGTGACGGAACACGCAGCAGTGCTGTGCCACCCCCAGTGAGCCCTGCCAGAAAAACCAGCACTGATGCTTCATCGAGACCGGAAGTACCGTCCGGATGGAACAAATCCAAACTGCCAACTGTAAAACTAAGGGATAAATAAATGGTGAGTTTTTTAAGCTGCTAAATTTGGGGATGGTTTGCAGTTCCTGGCTTCCCTGGTGGCTCAGAGGGTAAAGCATCTGCCTGCATTGCGGGAGACCCAGTTTCAATCCCTGGGTCAGGAAGATCTCCTGGAAAAGGAAATGGCCCCCCACTCCAGCATTCTTGCCTGGAGAATCCCGTGGACAGAGGAGCCTGGTGGGCTACACTCCATGGGGTCGCAAAGAGTCGGACACGACTGAGCGACTTCACTCACTTTGCAGTTCAATAGCCAGATCAGTGGATTAGATGATCTCTCTTCTGAACTATGCCAACCACCTCTCAGTTTCTGCCTCCCTACTATCTTTCTACTCTTATCCCTCTTATATACTGCTGTCAATTTAATTTCCTAAACACAATTCTCATTCTATTGTTTCTTACTCAAAAAACCCCCAGCGGCTCCTGATCGCCCTTCTAATAAAATCTCAACAACCTTAATCTGTTATGCAGGGGCCTTTCCTGATTTCTCCACAACTTAAATGTTGAGTCTCAGCTTCTGCTTCTTTTTTTTTTATTCACCCTTGATTTTGTCAAGAAGAGTTGCAAGCCCTTGACGAGCAGGCACCGTTGATTGAAGAGTCCATCATTCATTTCATGTACATCTTACTCCACAGCCTAATGGATGGTGAGTTTCTTCTGAAACTGACTCTAAAATAATGCATGGTATTCTGGACATTAAAATATGAAAAGATAATGTGACTGAGAAATAAGGAGAAAGTCCTCATTGTTTTCCACGTTACTCATAGTTCCTGCCTCTTGTCCCTGGCTGGAACAACTCCCTCTGCTTTCTACTGCTGAAAGACTACATATCCAAATCCCACCTACCTAAAAATCTATTCAGATAGAAAAGAAATCCTTGAGCATCTTTCTCTTCGCTGAGCTACTTGAACTCCCCAAGAAAATGATTAGAACCACTCATCAACACTTGTCACTGCCTGCTTGGTACTGACAACTCTTTCTTTAATATTAGATTGTCTGCAGGTTGAGGACAATTCAGGGTTTATTGACTATTTCGCATTCTCTTTTTGCCATGCCAGTGCAACATTCTAAATACAATGTCTGCAAGATACTATGCAACATATATTTGTTAAGCAAATTACTCAGTGACAAACACACATTTAATAAACCTCGGATTTCTAACACTTCATTTTCATTCTATCACTAATTAGCCATGTGACCTGAGACAATTTACTTAACCTCCTAGGGCTGAGGTCTCAAATGATATAATAGATGAGATAATGGGTGTGTGAATACTCCGTAGAAATCATAAGATCAGTTCGCAATACTAGCATTGTTTTGTTTTCTGAGAAACGAGACGATTGAATCTGATCTATTTCAAAAACAGTCTGTGAGTACCATTCCACAATGATAGGATCGCAAGGTTTTGCTTTTTCCTTAAGTGCTTTTCTGGCTCAAAGCATGAGGTGACTTAAGCAGTCAGAGAACCTGCCTCTTACAAAGCGTCTCTGGATCGCTGATGCACCTGTGAATAACCCTGCTGTGGTTATCATTCCAGACAGCTTTTCACCCTGTGGACAGGTCAAAGAAGACCAGAAGTATAATGAACCGATGCTTATCAGGCCTCTCTCATGCTCTGAGGTCAAAGGAGCCATTCCTGGGACTTCCCTGGTGGTTCAGTTGTTAAGACTCACTCTCCAGTGCAGAGAGTGTGGGTTCAGGCCCTGGTTAGGGAACTAAGATCCTACATGCTGCACAACCAAAATAAAGAAATTAAAAAAGAACAAAGGAGCCACTCTCACCAAGAAAGAGAGAGGTGTTATTACAGCAATGTAAATCACCCAAGAGTTTGGCTCCAAACTTTTTTATTAGCTGAAACTTTTATTAATAAAAGTAGATTAAAAACATATTAAGAGTTCAATATTTTAAAGAATCACCCTTAGGAAATAGGCATATGGTAACTGGTGTTAGGTGTAATGATGTACCATAATTAACACTACAGAGTCTTGAGCCTCACATTTCTGCCTTGAGATGGATTTCCCACTTTGACTCGATACCATTCAATTCCCTTTGATTCCATTTATATTCGTTTCCATTGAAGATTATATCCTGATACCATGGGTAGGAGGCAGGCTTTATCTCAGATCTTAGAATTCAGGGGCTTCAACTCCAACTATTTGTCTGATGTTTATAAACTTATCTAATCTCTCTGAACCTTAATTTCCTCAAATGCAAAATATTAGGCACCTCATAATAGAGATAATGTCCCAGCGCATAGATCATTTCACCTTCCTCTTACTACTTTAATTCATGTCGTTTCAACTTGACTTAATTCAACAAACATCAACTATTATCAACTACAAGGCTGGGACATCACAACAGCATCATTGCAAATGTGGGATTCAGAGAAGTCAAAAGTTTATGTCTAGGAAAACATGTATAACTTGCTTAAGTAAGGAATGAGGTTGTATTGGGGAGTGATACAGATGTATATGGCATGGAACGCCAGGTAAAGGGAGATTTGGGCATTCCATGCTTATGAACACATGAAAGTCTTCAGAAAACTCAGTTGAAGATATCACACTGTGGCAAGTGTTGGAATCTCAACCAAAACTTCCCAACTTCAATGAGTTCTGACTTGACAGGAGATGTTAGAAAGCTTTCTACCAGCTCTAAATGTTTGTACAGCTAGTACATTCCCTCATTTAGGAATTAAATGTTCTCGGCATTGATTACATTTACGGCATGAGAAATTTATAACCGTTCTCCTCACATTTGTTTACAATGCACAAGGAATTTGCAAATGTATAAGCGCATTTTGGGGGCTTTCCTGGTGGATCAGATGGTAAAGAGTCTGCCTGCAACGCAGGAGACCCCAGTTTTTGATCCCTGAGTTGGGAAGATCCCTGGAGAAGGGAATGGCAACCCCCTCCAGTGTTCTCACCTGGAGAATTCCATGGAAGGAGGAGCCTGGCAGGCTATAGCCCATGAGGTCACTCAAATCCCAGCAGCTAAAGGTATAAAGTTTATCATTTTCTCCTGCAAAGTCCACTGTGTGCCTGGCGATTATCCCAGGAGGCTCTCCCCCACTGATGGCTCAGCGATCCAGGCTCCTGGGTTTTTTTGTCCTCTCAACAAACAGCCTGCATGTTTTCTGCTCCGGCTGAGATGAGAAAGACTGGAGGATTGTGGGAGGACTACTCTTTGCCTTTAGTCGAGAGGAACACATCCACTTATGTTCATTGGCCATAATTAGTCACATGACCCTGCCTTACTGCAAGGGGACTGGGAAACACTGACTCTGATATGTCAGGAAAAAAAAAAAAGAATGACCATATACTAAACCCTTATTAATGTCTCATTCAATGGGAAGATCACAAAGGAAAGCCTGATGCTCCTTTGCTCTGTGAAAATTAGGGGTATGATCAGAGGGGCTGTTGTGTGGATGGGGGCATGCCTCCTCCCCGTCCCTGGAATTCCCTGGAATTCCCCTGAGTCCCTGCAGCAGAGCAGGACCTAGATTAAGGTGAGACTGGTCCAGGAAGAAGCGAGACTGGAAGATGGAAGCTGGATTTACCAGGCGAATGTTCCGGACTTTAGGGAGGTAGGAAGAGCAGGCTGCAAGGAGGCACCTTATTAAATAGCGCCTGACAAAGTGACCTGGATTCCTGGAGTGCTTCTGGCTGTCTTGGTGACTCAAGGATGGGAAACCAAAGCTACTCAGGCAAGAGCTTTGTGAGAGCTGCGATTTCTTGACTCTGGGATGTTGTGATGTTGTGCTGTGTTTATCCAGCTGAGCTGAAGCTTTGTTTCCTTGAATCCCTTTCCCTTTATGGCTGCAGGCTGAGGTCGGCCACCAAAAGAAATACATGGATAACGGATACCAAGGGGGAAGAGGCTGTGGGAGGAACTGGGAGGCTGGGATTGACACATATGCACCACTGATACCACGGATGACGTAGGCAACTCGTGAGAACCGACTGTAGCACAGGGACCCTGCTTGGCGCGCTGTGGTGACCGGAGTGGGAAGGCAGTCCAACAGGGGGAGTGTACATGGATCCGTGTGACTGATTCACTTTGCCGGACACTAGAAACTAACTGTCACCAAGAGTCAGACACGACTGAAGCCACTCAGCACGCATGCGTGCCTCGCCGTATCCTTGCTCCGGCCTCTCATCCCGGCATGACATCGGCAGGGAGGGCAGCCCTATAAAGCTCTGTAAAGCTCAATAAAAAGTAACTTAAAAAGAAATAAACAGCTTCTGCAGGAATTTTTCATTTGCTTATCATTGGCTTCTGCAAAGCACAAGTGAACGACGGCGGCGGCGTGTCCGCTGGAGGGCTGGAGCGGGGTCGGGGCGTCGTCACGGGTGCGCGGATCGCGGGGCTGCGGGGAAGCAGCGGACGGCCCGAGCTGCCCGCCGCGGCCCCCAGGCAGCTCCTGTCGCTTCTCCGGCTCCAGGGCCGTCTTCCGAGGTCATGGGCTGGGTTCTCCTGCAGAGCGCTCACGCGGGCAAAGCCGGGGGCTCGGAGGCCGTGACAGCCTCGCAGACTCTGCCTCGCCTTCGAGGATTCCCGCACGCCCGGCCTCGCCCATTCCACAGCCGCCTACTCTGGCCGCTGTCATCCCCGCTGAAGTCACGCCAGGGACGGGATGCCAAAGTGACGATACCGCGATGCATGCGTGCCTGCTAAGTCACTGCCGTCGTGTCTGCCCTTTGGGAACCTACGGACGGTAGCCCACCAGACTCCTCTGTCCATGGGGTTCACAGTGAGGAATACTGGGGTGAGTTTCCATGATCTCCTCCAGGGAATCTTCCCGACCCAGGGATCAAACCCGGGTCTCTTGTATCCCCTGCATTGGCAGGTGGGTTCTTTACCACGGGCGCCTCCTGGGAACCCCGATCCCGTGATACCATCGCCAAAGACAGATCTGTTTCCCCACGTTGGACCCGAGGTGTTCCAAACTGCCTTGGCCTGACTTCACCGGCGCCGCGTGGAATGTGCGTGAGGACAGTGGGGCGGTGGGGTCGGAGCAGCGGCTTGTGAGACAGTCATGCAGGGACGCCCCCGGCCCTGACATCCCCCGCATCCCTGCGGGGTGGGAGGGAGTTAGAGAAACGGATGGGGCGGCGGGGGCACAGGCTTCTCCCAGAGGGCGGCCAGCCCCCCTCAGCCACGGTCACCAGCTGACAATAAGGACACCCAGCATCCTAGATTCAATCCTCCTGCAAAGCCGGGATTCACATTTCTGTGCACAGTTTCCCGATTTCAAATGTATGTAACAACAACAAAACCAAAAACTAAATCTAAGTCAATGTTTAAAGTGAACAAATCCTGTCTAGAGGACAGACTGATCCCAGGTCAGGCATGAGCCTCAGAGTCAAATTAATTACCTTGCTTCAAATCCAACCTCCATCAGTTACAAGACGTGGAACCTCGGGCAAGTTACTTCCCTACCTCCGCCCTTCATCTGGAAAAGGAGAGGAGTAACACCCATCTTGTAAGACAACTGGGGATCAAATGAGTTACTAAATACCTTTGCTTGTTTCTAAGACACTACCGAATGTGAGATGCACGATTATTTTTTGTTTCCCTGAGAAAGAAAAGATGGTGGCTAATTAACCTGTAGCACAATTCTTTCTTATCACTTAGCATTATTGTCTTATAATTACTGAAAAAGCTTTCTCACAGTTATTTTGCCATAGGTTTTTTTTTTTTTTTTTTTTTTTTTATCATTTATCACTCTGAGCACACATATAAAGGAAATATAAGTGAAATAATGGGATTTGGTATTCTTAAAACCTCGCTATCCAGTCCAATATCTGAGTTAGTTTTCATCTCTGTTTTTCCACACAGTATTATTCCTGGTTCTATTAAAAGCATGGTTGATGCAGCATTTCTTTGACACTGCTCCTCCATTGTCTGCAGGAATTTCTTCCAAGCTGCTGACACCCCTAGTGAGAGTTTTCTTACCGACACTTTCTTGATTTTACCAAAAGATGTCCCATGGAAAAATTTCAGGCAGCAGAAAGGCTTGTATTCTTTTTAAGTGAGGTGAAAGTCGATCAGTCGTGTACAACTCTCTGCAACCCCATGGACTGTAGTCCTCCAGGCTGCTGCATCTGTGGGATTCTCTGGAGAATACTGGAGTGGGTTGCCATGCCCTCCTCCAGGGGATCTTCCCAACCCTGGGATGGAACCTAGGTCTCCCACACTGCATGCAGATTCTTTACCATTTGAGATACCCAAGAAGCCCGTTCTTTTTTAATATGGCCCTTTATTTAAAGATTGTTGGCTAAACATTCAAAGGATTTCAGTTCTTCAGTTATTCACCAGGAATGACAACAAAAAAAGGTCATGCCTACACAAACATTGGCAGCTGCATAGTAACTGTTGTTGGGTTGAAGGTGGCTGTCCAAATGTCATAAATTGTATAATATTTTCCTACATATTAAAACATAAAAAAATAAAACGGTGCATTCGATTTCATCCAATGGAGTCTCTGAAAAGCTCTTAGAAGATAATGCAATATCAAAGTGTTTGATAAATAAAGATATATAAAAATCTACATAAAGGGAAAGTTAGCCTGTCTACTTAAGTCTCATTCTATCACAAATTACCTTGTGTTCTTCCTTAAGACATCGATCTTTTCGTCTATGAAACAGCTACAGTCGGGGTTGTACTGATCGCACGTGACAGCACCTGGCTGAGTGGAAGGTCGTGTGTAGAACGTTATGTTCATGTCAGTTCAGCCAATCGCGGACTCTAAGTGTTGAGGGTCAAACCTGGAAACAGAAAGGGGCACAGATGGTTCAAGATGGTCTCTCAGGGAAGGGCAGCTCGGCCCAGCAGAGCTCCCCAGAAAAGTAAAAGCAAAAGACCTATAAAAACTGTTAGGCCACAGATGTAACCTGTTGAGGGTGAGAACAAATAAAAACCCTTGATCTGAAAAGAGAGAAATCAGCAAAGACAACATATCCCTGAGTTGACGGTTCAGATGGAGGGGTCTCAGGAAGCTCGAGTCAAAGGCTGACCGAGGATGGTCTGGCCACCAAAGCCCAGAACAGCCGTGGTGAGTGAGGTCTTGGGGCTCCTGTGTCCATGGACTCTGGAATCCGAAGATCCTCCTCCGAGAGAAAATCCACCAGCCTCAGATTTCCGGCTCCTCGCCATTTCGGTTCAGCCTCCCTGCACCTGAGCCCTGGGCCCGTAAGGACCTAGAGAATGACCCCGGCGCTGGGGAGAAATCAGGCCACCCCTCTCCTATCCCACCTTCCACGATTACAAGTGGTTCTGCAAGCTGAACAGGATTTTGCCCGTCTCACTTACAGTGATTGTACAACAGCTGTATAATCGATGTTGCTGAAGACCCGCGTGTGGCTCAGAGGGTAGCACAAATGTCCACAGTGAGCCGCAAATGTGAATAAGAATGGCCCAGCCTGCATAGTAATTGGTATTATTATTGGAGTGAATGGGGAAGCCACATATAGATGGATGGGTGGGGCTGTGACTCGGTGCAGCGTGCATTTTCTCTTCTCTATGTCTGTTCTCTCAAACAACCAGCCAGAGAGGGATGAAGGCAAAGAGGGACCAGGTGGGAATGTCGTGAAGAGGGTGAAGCGATTACCCACGACTCAGTAGCATAGCCGTTCCTCTCTGTCCGCGCCCACGTCCATGAATCGCAATACAGTGTGTGACATGAGTTATCTCCTCCTTGAAAAAGACTCTGTTACAAAAGGGTAGACGGATAGACTTGGGTGAAGGGGGCGGGCTGATGGGGAGACAGGGAAGAGAAACACTTCAGGTTAATTGGAGCTGAAAATATAAAATACTCGTCTTAAAGTGTGTGCTTCAGTTATGAGCAGGAAAGTGTCGCGATCATAATGTTTTCTGTGCGGGATTCAACACAGCATGGGTGTTTTAAAACAAGCGGTAATCATTTCTCATGGAGAAATTACAAGCTGCAGCTCCGGGCTCAGGACAAGCATCTGGGAGACTCCTGTCCCCTTTCTCCTGGGAGACACCAGGAGACACACATGGTAGTTAGCGGCTGAGTCCCTTGAACCAAATGGTAGAGTTAGTGATGGAGAGAATTGTACAGTTTAATTCAATCAGTGCTTTATTCATTCACAAAGAAATAACACAGAATTCTTCCAGAATTCTGACAAGTAGGAGAGAAGAAATTTTGGTTTGGAGAGGCAAACTGTCTGGCTTCTAAAGAGACTGCAAAGCAAACTGGTCAACTTTGCAATAGGGAAATTAACACAATACAGTTACAATGATTCATTTGACGAAGCTGGCTGTGTTGTGTATTTCTTTTAAAGAGGAGACATTTTGAGCCTGATGCAAAAGCACTTCTGCCCTGTGAGCGCTTTGCTGTGCCTGCTCTCATCCTGGGTGTATTCGTGTGGATTGACATTGCTCGGAGGTCTCTATTTAAAGATTCCTTTCTACCAGCAATAATTTCTCTAAAGTAACGAACAATGCACTGTACAACACTAAGTTAAAAATTCTTAGAAATAAATGCAGAGGCATTAGTCACAATTATCCACACGGTTCTTCAAAATGGTAGCACATGAGAAGAAAAAGGGTCCCTCTCATCCTTTTTCTGAAGACCATCTTTGTTTACTTCATTCTCAAGTATTAAGAGATTGCAGGAACCATTTGCATAGGATAACTAACATATACCACATCATTTGCACGTCTGCAAGTACACGTGAGTAACCGTAATTACACGTGACACCAATTACTCTATTACTTTGTATTAAATTATAATGGAAAATTCCACTAGAGAATTGAAGCCTAATTGCATCTTAATTTGCATAATTTTGCATATTAATTACATCTCAGATGAATAATAAATTTCAGCAGATTTTTAATTTATGCATAGACACAAAAACAAGTGGAGAAATAATTTAGAAAAAAAAATACCAGCAACTATTACTTAGGGCATTCAACTAATTTTGCTTAGTTTAGCAAAACAAAACTTGGTTTGTTTAATATAGCATCTTTAAGCTGATTGCTGTTTATTGCACAGTATGTCAGTCTTGAAACATAGGTGCACACATGGCTTTTCTTAATAAAATAAAGTGTTCAATTATAGCCCTTTAAGTTTGGAATTTTATATTTTGATAACACTGTCTCAAGGATAGCATCATTTAGTTGGAAATATTTTTAATTGTTATGCATTTTTACTGAGGCTTAATTTCTGTGCTATTTATTTTAAATGCAAAAGATGACAAAAAATAGACCATAAAAATATCCTGGTGAAGGAGATATCAATAAAAAGATGTCAAATGCTTTCTAATTTTGAGTCTACTACGAAGTCACGCAAGATTGTTTTAGTGATTTTGTATGAATGGTTCAGAAGAAGAAATTCCCTACATTTTTGTTTTGCAGAGTATAACAATTCATAGGACTAGCTTTTAAAGATTACTATTATTTTCTAGCTGTTTTCTCTATTTTTCTTGCCTGCGTGGTAAACAGAAACAACTCTTGTCTGCTTAGAGACCTTGGTTTTAAACTTAGTCACCCTTGCTTTGGATTTATCAAACAAACAGAAGGTTTATTTCTCTGAGATAATTAATGCATTTTGGTTACACAGCTGTATCTAGGTTGACAGTCCTAAAAACACAACACCAAGTCTTTCTCAAATGACAGCATGTAACTTAAAATTCATTTCTTCCATCTCTTGCCTAAACCCAAGCCTCATAGCTTCCTGCCTGCTGCCACTATTGGAGGAAGGGGAAAGCTAGCTCTGCCTCCATGAAGCCTAATACTGTGATCATTCACCAAATGATACAAAAGCAGAGAATGACGACGTCCTAATAAATCAGGAATCTGTCAAGATTAATAATCTCAGCCGTCATCTGTTTTCCTATGAAGGTCCTACTGGCATCAAATATTTTCCAGTTCATTCTATAGCTTCTCATTGCAGAAACTGGACTTGTGCCCGCCTGGTGCTGGGCGACCTCTGAGAGACCATTCTATAGGTCTGTTATCATATAAATCTGGAGTCCACAACTGTGCTGGTTCAGAGGGCTGGAAGCAGGGATTCTTCACATGCACCCTCCTCCAGCTACTGATCCCTGCTCTTAGTTGCTGTCTGATGGACAACACTTGGAGCTGAGGGTTTGGATTTGTCTTTGCTACCTTATATTTCAATATTCTCTGTTTACCTTCAAAAAATTTTGCCTTGTTCTTAGACAAACCGAGACCAATGAAGAAAATCGAAGGCAAGCCAAGGGCTTCCTTTATCACATGAATTTCTATCAGAAGCTCGACTCCTGCCTCGGTTTCTGTTAACCACGTTACAGTCCTACGAACGCCTTTGACGAGCTGAATGTCTAAAACCTGAACTACTTCAGCTATCAAAAACAGAACTGCATCGATGATTGCGACCGTCGCTTTACTTTTTTGTTCAACCCTTTTGACCAGGTTCTTACATTCAAGAGAGCTTTGAGCTGGACCAATTCCTCCCAAGACCCAATCTTCCCAACATTTAAGCAATGGTTCCCTCTTGTGGCCATGCCTGAGTACTGCGGTCTGAGAAAGGCGGGCTGGGGAGAGGGGCTAAAAATCTCGTAGGATGTTCAATTGTGAAACACAGTCCTCATCTACCTGCAGATCGTATTTGGAGGCCTTCTCGGGTCTCCCGGCCTTTCTTACCTGTGTCCAGCCACGTGCAAGTTTTGGAATTTACCGAGAGAAGAGCAAGCACCTTGACGCTGATCACTGGCAGCATCCGGACAAACACAAAACAAGGAACCGCTCACCGCCTCTTTGGGGTGAAGCACCCATATTTTAGGACAGTTTTCAAGATGATAATATGGATGTTGGAAAAAAGAGCTTAGGTTTTCACTGAAGGTTTTGGAAATTTATTTATGTATTATTATTATTATTTATTCCTATTCATTATCTCCTGAGGGAACCTAATTACAAGTGTAGACATAAATCTAGATTCTGCTCCTTCCTTCAGGCGTTTTATCCTCAAAGTTCATCTGAAGTGGGGGGCCGGGAATCTTACACTTAACCAGTTACTCAAAGATGGTCCTTCCAAGCACCTTTGATACATGCTCTCAAAGATGTATTTTGAGTCAAATTTCCCCAGAGGCCACCGTCTTACACTCTCCAGACGACTGTGGTGCAGCGCATTCTTCTGATCCGTTCTGCAACAGCGCACGAACGCTTTCTCTCTGTGTTAGGCTGTGCTCAGGGCGGCAACAGCCAAGAGATGTTCCTTAAGCAGATCTGTTTTTTCTTCAGATCATGTTTAATGTAAAAGTAAAGTGTTTTAGTAACAGAGATAAGCGGTTGCCCTGTGGTCACGTGAGAGTCAGTACCCGGGAGACACGGCCGCCGTCCACGCAAGGCTCATGCGATGTTTGCAGAACACTTCTGAAAAATCCTGTCCTGCAGAGGCCGTCCTTCCGTCCCACCCCGAGGATCCTGCGTAAAGAGGGAGAGCGTTCGCATCCGTCGAGCCATTTCCAACCCACAACCCTGCTTTCTCGCCACAGAGGTTATTTATTTAGAAGTTTCAACAAGGGAACTGAGGCTCAGGATGAAAATGGGTCCTGTTTGGGGTTGGAAGAGAGCTCGTTTCCTGAAAGCCAAGGCCTGGAGATCGTAGAATAGCTAACGCCGTGACGATGTCACTCTCCTGACTCGGTGAACTGAGCGCCTTCCCCTCGCCACGGCAGCCCCGGGCTCAGCCACCGGATTCCAAGTCTCTGCCCTTCCCGGATGGGAGGGGAGTTTGGGGGAGAATGGATGCTGAGGAGTGTGGTTGAGTCTCTCTGCTGTGCGCCTGAAGCTACACGGTATTTTAATTGGCTATACTCTAATATAAAAGAAAAAGTTAAACAATAAGAAGAAGAAGAAAGTTTTTTTTTAAAGTCTCTTCCCTTCATTGCCAAGGCAGCGAGGACCCCTGGCCGTCTCACAGGTCACCAGCCGGAGGGCCTCTGAGCTGCATGGGCGGTGAATTGTTAGCCATCCGTCTGCGTCTGCGGCCGGAGCCGTACAAGAACTCACCTCACAGAGGAGCCTTAGGCATTCAGGAAATAAGACCAGCATCCACTTAATGTTTAGATCCAGGTCCAAAATGGAAAAAAAAAAAATAGACTTTCTTCCAGTAGTGAACTTTCAGAAAGAAAACCGTTTCCTGTGGTGGTTCTTTGCTCCCCCTCGCTAGATTCACTGGGGTTGGGAGGTGCCCCTTTCACACGCCCTTTGTCACGGACCCCAGGTTCAGTGGTTCCCACGGAAGCTGGTGCCCAAACAGCCGCCCAAGTTCGCTTGCCCTAGAGTTTCTTTCTGCCAATGACACAAAACTAAATGAGATGTCACAACACGCTCCCTCTTACAAATGCAAAATTATTGCATCTTGTAGATATGCATTTTCTATATTGTATAATAAATTAGTAACATCATATATGGGCTTCTCTGGGGCTCAGCAGTAAAAGAATCTGCCTGCAAAGCAGGAGCCAAAGGAGACACAGTTTCGATCCCTAGATCAGGAAGATCCCTCTGCAAAAGAACATGGCGCCCACTCCAGTGTTCTTGCCTGGAGAATCCCATGGACAGAGGAGCCTGGCGGGCTGCAGTCCATGGGGTCAGAAAGAATCAGACGCAACTGAAGTAACTTAGAACATTACATGTAATGTTATGTATAGTAATGAATCACCATCAGCTGTTTTCTATCCTCGCACCCTTAATCTCTCCCGGTACTTGCTCATCCTCTGTCTCTGTCTCTCTGAGATTAGCAGGGTAATCCATTAACACAGGAAAAAGTACAAAATAAAAATCCATCTGCCTCTTCATCTCCCTCGTCTGAGCACAGAGGCCCTGGGAAGTTTGCACAACAAGTAAGTAAACGGGGAACTATAACCCAGAGGAACCCAGAGTTTATATTGAGAAGTCCAGGAAAATGTCAAACAAAATATTCAAGATTTGAAGCTAAAATATATTTTCCGGCTTTTTATTTTGTTAAAGAATTTTTAAAAGCCCGAACTAAAAATAATCATGTATTCTAACCATCGTTTATAAAAGAAAAGATACCTTAACAACAAGTGAACAAGGAGAACATAGTCTCCAGAAGTAAAAAGGGCAGCCCCTTGTGCTGGCGATATTTAGCTTTAGAAAGCAATCACTCCCCATTCTCTTTCTCTGTGCTAGAGTCAGTTAGATCAGTTAGATTTCAGCCTAGAGAAGAGCTAGTCACAGACCAGCATCTGGGACTCACTGTCTCTCCTACCTGGTCCCTAGGGGCTCTGGTCAGACGCCATCTCTTCCGAGAGATGCCCTTCATTCCCCAATTCACCATGAAAGTGCAAATGAAAGTGTTAGTCACTAAGCGGTATCTCTTTGCAACCCCATGGACTATGCCCCCAGGCTCCTCTGTCAATGGAATTTCCCAGGCAAGATTACCCCACCAGGCTCCTCTGTCCATGGGAGGAATGGGTTGCCATTTCCCTTCTCCAGGGGATATTCCTGACGACCCAGCAATTGAAGCCAGGTCTCCTGGACTGCAGGCGGATTCTTTACTCTCCAAGCCACCTGGGAACTCTGCACCTAAGTTCTCACCATTGTTTTATTTTCATCATTTTCTTCTGAAGTTGGTGTTTAACTTACCTTCATCTCCAGATGGCTAACTCCTTGAGGTCAGGAATTGCTATAACTTAAGCATTTTTTATAAAACACTCCATAAATTTCAGTTGGTCACACGAACTCAGTGTAAAATAAAATGGAATGATTCATGCAAGAGTCGATATTTTCCTCCTAAAGACTAACAACTTCTTATGTGTGCTCAATTATTTGGCCGTCTCCAACTCTTTGCAACCCCATGAAGTGTAATCCACCAGGCTCCTTGTCCATGGAATTTTCCACACAAGAAGACTGGAGTGGGTTGCTATTTTCTACTCCAGGGCATCTTCCCGACCCAGGGATCAACCCCACGTCTCTTGTGTCTCCTGCATTTGCGGGTGGATTCTTTACCACTGCCCCACCTGGAAACGGGTTAGAAATGTTAGAAGACAGCTCTCAACACGTGCTAGCAAGGAGGACAGCTACCCAGGAAGATGTACATTTCTCAGCTTGTCCTTTTCTTTTTCAACTTCCGAATCATGACATCACCAACTATACCCATATATGGTGAGATATATATAGTAGGATACATAGGTATCTATATAGATATGCATGAAGCAGGAAATGGCAACCCATTCCAATATTCTTGCCTGGAAAATCCCGTGGACAGAGGACCCTGGTGGGCTACAGTCCATGGGGTCAGAGAGTCACTAATCACTTAGTGACTAAACCACCACCACCATATAGATATGCGTGTATCTATATATTTATTATGAGCTTCCCAGATGGCACTAGTGGTGAAGAACCTGCTTGCCAATGCAGGAGATGTGAGAGATGTGGGTTTGATCCCTGGATCAGGAAGATCCCCTGGAGGAGGGCGTGGCAAACCACTCCAGTGTTCTTGCCTGGAGAATCCCCATGGACAGAGGAGCTTGGCAGGATATGTTTCTCTTGGAAATTCCTTGGGCAGAGAAGCCTGGTGGGCTTAGGGTTTGCAGTCCTTAGGGTTGCAAAGAGTCAGACACAGTTGAAGCAGCTTAGCGCACACGCACATATATATCAATTATATAGAGACAGAGATCAAAAAATGTCTGGAACTTGCTCTAGTTAAGACCACAGTCTGTGGCTCAGAAATGGGGAAAAAATGTGTACTTCTCCCTAGTCTTGCTTTTGGCCAACCACTACTATTATTTTCCAGATTGTCTTTGGTGAACTTGATCCCTGATGCTAGGGTTCAGGGGCCCATGGGTACCACGCGCCGGTAGTTCCTAGGGTTAGAAAGCCTTTTGGAAGCGCTCTGCCTCAGTCTCCAAAAGGAGAAATTGAGACTTGGAGAGCAGAGGAAGCCAGACATCTGACTCCACGGTGGGTGCTCCTTCCCTCAAACTATTGGAAAATCACGTGGTAATGTGTGCTTTTTAAAAGATAAATTTTAGAGGTAATTATTTTCATACTTGCATCAAGAAAGGAAGAAGGGAAGGCAGAACAAGCCACCCAAACCAGCCAGGTGACCTCTAGGGAATTCTGGTTTTCACCAGTCAGAGCCTTGGGAGCCAAATCTGGACCCAGGGGGGACTAGAGGATGGATCCGTCCTTGGCAGAGACCGCTTTTTGGGTGAGTAAGCCGCCCACTAGTCTTTTTTCTCCCCTCCCATCTTCTAGATAAAAATGAGTGTTTAAAAACTGTGCTAAAATTTTCAAAAACACCTTAAAAAGATTCCATTACTTAAAGTGATTTGGATAATTGTGTTCAATGGTAGTCATTATTTAAAAATATAATTAGTTGCTGAACTCAGAGAAGGAGGGAAATTTCTGCAGGTGTTTCTCATTATTTGCTATGCATACAAAATATCTGCATAAATTACCATTATTATTCCAATGTATACTAAGAGACAATAAAGCATTAGCAAGCAAAGAAGAACGCTGTTGACCCACAGACTGTGAGAGAGGCCTGGATCGGCGGTAATCGTGTGCTGGCCTTCAGAGCTATTGCCGCACATGTGCGACCGCATTCAGCATTGAAAGAAACAATTTTGCACCTGTAACAATATTACATATGGAACGTAACTCCATCAGACAGATATTGAACATGGAGGAGGGGCGGGGAGAAACAAGCTCCAAACAATGTGGAGAGGAGCAGTGCATGCGCTAATTGTTTCCAAAGGTTTACACATCTTACACACGCTGTAGGTGGGTATTTGGGATATTTCTTTGGGTCGAAAACCCCCACAGAACACACAAATGAGGTGGTGTTTTTTTAAGTATGTGGTGCATTGCACATTTTCTTTTATGATATTTTTAGAATTTGACAGCAATGTCGTCGTCCGTGCAACCCAGCAGAACATTCTGCAATGGTGGAAATGTTCCATATCCAATACCAGTAGCCACTAGCCACAGATGAGTACAGAGCACTTAAAATAAGGCTGGTGCAACTAAGGAGCTGGTCTTTTTAAATTTAAATTAATTTATATGCAAACAACCACATGAGGTTAGTGGTTGCTGAACTGCACATCACAGGGCGACTTGATTATTTGAGCAAAAATACGGGTCCTAACCACTAGACCGCCAGGGAATTCCCTAACCACGCTTTTTTGTGTAATGACTATATTCCATACACGGGGCTAAACATTATCTCATTTAATAGCCCCAACAAGTTACGAGGTCAGCACTATTATGGCTGAGGAACCTGAGTTCCACAGAAATTGTTACTTGTCTTGAAGTCATCAGACTAACATGGGAGGGAGTCAGGATATGACTTAGACTCTGACTTCAGATCTTTCCTTGTGGAACTCTGGATAAAGAGGCATCAAGAAGCACGCTGTTGAATTCACTCTGCTCATTTACAATGAATCAGCTTCTGAAGATCCAGAACATGAGGTCAGATGATGACTGGGTGGCTGATATAAGGAGGTTCATTTTGATGGCGAATCCAGGGGTCCGCCCAGTTCATGATGTCGACAAGAGGGAAGCCCAGAAGAGCTGAGTTCAAATGTATTAGTCAGTGGTTAGCGAGCCTAGAGCCAAAGCCACTGAGACACACGTTTACACTGAGTACCCTAAATAGCATGGCACATGGTAGACACGCATAAAACGGTGACTGCATCCTCTAGGAAAGTCTGACGCAGCAACCAGTGGGCAGACACAGAGGACGTGTAGGGGCCTGTTCTTTTGCCGACAAGATATTGTACAAATGGAAAACGTGAACTGGAAAACAAAAGCAAATCACTCACCCGTTTTATCCATAATCCTGCTTTTCATGTGTCATCCTTGTTACTTAGAAGTGATGTTTCACCAGTGCACCCTAGCCCCTCATAGTCTAAAAATTCACAAATGTCCTCATGATTAAGGCTCGTCCAAGAAAGGAGTAACGCTAAGAGGTTAGTCAAGGGAATGAGGAAGGCAGAAAGTTGGTTCAGCTTATTTTTGTCCCTCTCACACTGCAGGGGGTTCTGACAAACACCAAGGTGGGGCCTTGTACCGTGGCCTTTGCAATATTCTTAGACTTCATGTCATCTTCTTGAGAGTTTGACACATGTACACATCTTTTGACTAAGGGGCTCAGAGAGGTCCAGAACATAAAAGAACACTTTTTTCTTCTAACTGTGTATTAGGCATTTTGTACACTTAAAATAAGTGAAATTGCCTCCATTGAACTCCACAGAGTTTAAGTAACTTTCTCCCAAATCCCATGGCGAGTGAGAGTTCCTAAAATTGCCACTCACTTTACTTCTGTGACCTGCCCCTCATTGCCATACAGTAAGGTTTGTGACCCTGGTTTGAAATCAAGAATATAATATGGCCTCACATTTGATGGTCAGCACATCCAGAGGACTTCAAAGACACAAACCAGTTCATTGGTCTTGCCTAATGACTTGTCTCAAAATCCTTGCAAATTCTGATCCTTCCAACCAAATGAGCCTCCACACTCTCTATGCCTCCCCCATGCCTTGTGTCATCTCCCAGAAAACTCCCCAAAGCTACAATTTTTCACAATAATTTTTCAGCTCACATGCCCCAGCTTCCTCTTAAGAACCGAGTGGATGACCCGTCGGTTGACGGCCATTGTGTTGCACGTACTGCTCTGCACTATGGTTGTTTGTTTAGGCACCTCTGCCCTCTGCTGTCTTCCTTTTCTCTCACCTGTACCCTCCACTCTGCTGCTCAGGTGTGTGTTCCCGCCCTGCTCCTTTCTGGATCTCCAGTAACCGAGAAAGTGCCTGCGCAGTGTGGGTGCTTCAATATGTCTTGAACTGAACCAAGCAGCAAGTTCTACACAAAGTCTAACCAAATCCTAATTAAACCAACATATACCTTCTTTTCACATTGACAATATCATTGAGTGAGCTAGCCACAACGGTGACATCTTCATAGATGTGTATCAGTCCAGCTCAGTTCAGTCACTCAGTCGTGTCCGACTCTTTCTGACCTCATGAACCGCAGCCCGCCAGGCCTCCCTGTCCATCACCAACTCCCAGAGTCCACCCAAACTCATGTCCATTGAGTTGGTGATGCCATCCAGCCATCTCATCCTCTGTCGTCCCCTTCTACTCCCGCCCCCAATCCTTCCCAGCATTAGGGTCTTTTCCAATGAGCCAACTCTTCGCATGAGGTGGCCAAAGTATTGGAGTTTCAGCTTCAGCACCAGTCCTTCCAATGAACACCCAGGGCTGATCTCCTTTAGGATGGACTGGCTGGATCTCCATAGATGTGTATGCGTGTTCCCTTATCATTGTTGGCTTCTGACGGTTTCCCCACAGGACTGTGAGCCCTTCATGAGAAGTATCTTGTTTATGTCAATGTAGCACATATGTTAAAAGCACAGACTCTGGAGTCAACAGCCCAAACCCATCCTTCTTCAGCTTATTAGCCTTACGATTGAATGTATCTGAGTCTTAATTTATAACAATGACCGAGTGTCAACATGGAGAAGTTGGTACCGTTGCAAGAAACAAGATGCAGGACAGGCCGGTAAGGACCATGGAGGAGGCACCAGATTCAGTCAAAGGGCCAAAGAGGAGTGAGGGGGTAAACCTCAATCAGAGCCTTTGTCTGGGTTTCTGTGGGAACGGCGAAGCAATGCAACATGAATATTTTAGAACTGGCTAGCTTGGGCTTCCCCAGTGGCCCAGCGGTAAAGAATCCGCCTGCAATGTAGGAGACACAGGAGGCATGGGTTTGATCCCTGGGTCGGGAAGATCGCCTGCAGGAGGGCAAGGCAACCCACTCCAGTATTCTTGCCTGCAGAATCCCATGGACCGAGGAGCCTGGTGGGCTACAGTCCATGGGGTCACAAAGAGTTGGACACGATTGAGCGACTTTCACTTCGCTTCATGACAAACTCACTCCTAGCTGAGGCCTTTTCCGTCTCTGAAAACCGGCTACCTTGAGGAAGGGAGGCAAGATTTTTAAGATATCAAAACATCATAAGATACAGAAAATTAAAAAAACATGGTGAGTACATGTTTTACTTTCCTCATTTGTCAAATGAGGATAACATAATTATACAATTACAACATCATATAGTTAGAGTAACTACATACTGCACAGTATGTGACATATAGGAAGCACGGTGTAGAAACGAGTGATACTATTAGACACTACACAAGCTCTCACAACGCCTCCCCAAAGTAAGAAGTGCCCCAAAAGACATGAATGGGTGAACGAGTGGATAAGTTCCCATGAGGATTCTCCTTAATGTTAGGCAACCGACACTCTCCATGTCGAGACACGGAAAGTGAATCCGTGGGTAAAACTGGCAGCAGAGAAGAAAGATGAATCAAACCTACGGAAGGAATGCAGCTCCCAGCGACGAGAGGCTTTGCTGCCGTTTTCTGAGCGTGCTCCCTGCAGTCCATCTATCTCTGTCTCAATATTTAAGGCAGGCATTCGTCTTTCAGCTTTCTTTTGGCAGTTCTGCAGTCCTTCTATGAAATCTAATCTCCCCCATCCATAACCCAGTGAAGTTTACTTGGACCTGGTGCCGCTACTCTCACTCCCAATTTAAAAAAGAAAATTTGCATCTTCAGACATCAGCAGCATGATACAACCTAAGAAATAAGTGCACATTAGGCTTCTAAATAGACTTTTCCCTTATTATCTGTATATAGCATCTGTCTAATGGAAAATGAAGCAACAACATCCATCTCTTTTGACTGCCATTAAAATTCAGTGGAATCCAATGAACTCTCCTTGTTACAAGTGTAGGATCTGGTACCATTCACCACTTCTAATGAATCTGGATCTTAGAGGCTTAGGCATTTAGAGTTGGGGGTCTGGATGGTATGTAATCTACTCCCCGGATTTCCAAAGAAGAAAACAGAATCCAACGTCACATCTGCCATCTCTTGTCAACAATCCTGGGAAAAGGACTCATTTGTGTGTGTTTAGGTTACCCAATAAAGTTAAGTTTTCTTAAATCAGTACTTGGTCATTGAATACAGACATTTTACTAGCATTAATACAAGAAACTTATTCAATGAACAGTGAGGCTTGGAAATATCCATATAAGGTCCCTTTGATGCCTGGAAGAAATAATTCACATTAAAACATGGGTAAGAAACTAATTCCCTTGTTCATAGTTATAAACAGCTGCATTCAAAGCAGCATTGAATAGAGCCTTTGGAGGTCCAGATCTACCCAACTTCTAGCCATGTGACTTTGCGTGAGTTATTTAAAGACTCACAGGGTCTGTTTTCCTATCTGTAAAATGAAGACATTAAACCTGACATTTGAAATTTTAGCATTTCCATTTGATGAGAAAGTTTATTCTCAAACTTTATGGTACTAATTACCTACAGGTCACCATACCAAGTATCAGTATCATTTTAGAATACCAGACAATACCAGACTCAGAATAGAATTAAGTAGACCACATGATAACCTCATAAATGTACTTTTGATATACACTTATAATCTTGCTTAATCTTTTGAGGCTATTCCTATAATAAGAAGCCCAATTTAAAAGCAAGTTGAGTTAGAGGTCTTTATATAGCATTCATTCCTGCACACTCGAAATAGGAAATGTTAGCTATTTAATTAGTCAGGTTCATAATTTAGTTTGTAAACTCAGAGACCATATCTGGGTTTTACATAATATTGATTACATGATCAGGGTTCATTAAAGGATAATAATTTAAAAATCACTTTTAAGTGTTAGGTTTTTCTAGCTAATTTCCTTTCAATATGAATGCTTCGTATTTTAACATATCATCCTTTTCTCCTACTTATTTATTTATTTTTGCTCTAGAAAACCAGGCAGAATTCATCTAGAATGATAACAAAATTAATGGAAATTTAAATGAAACTATAATCTTATTGGAATTTCATTTTTGATGACATAATAATAGGCTTATAGAGCACCTTTCATCTATGGACCTCTAAGCACTTTACAACATTAGTTAATTCTCACAACAATCCTGTGAGGTTGGCAATTATAATCAGCCCCATTATGTAAATCAGGGAAGTGTAATGCAAGGAGGTTAAGCTCCCCAGGCGATGGGAAACCAGTGGCAGAGCCACAAGCTTTCACGTCCTTAGCATTGCACACCCAAAAAGGCTCTTGGAAAGCCTACCATTTTCGTTGATTGCAACAAAAAGTTCTCTTTTCAAAAGAAACAAAGTCACAAGGAGAGTTTAATTCTGTCACCTTTTCAGTGTTCCACATGGAATATGAAAGAATTTGAAGGATGGGACAGGACAGAAGGGAGCTTGCCTTGCAATGTGAAAAGAACCTACTGTCATGAATTTTCCCACCAGAATAAGACTATGGTACTCATTTACTCATCAGCAATATTTGAAGGAAAAAATATTGACCCAAATACTAATGTAAGCATTGTTTATAAAAGCAGGAATTCTTTATTGAATATTTATTGGTTAGTGGGCCTCGTATTAAGTATTCTGTATGCTATCTCTCTTAATCCTTGTAAAAACTTCAGTGTATTGGTTAGCCATTGCTGTGTAACAAAGTACCCTAAAACTCAGGACCTTCAAATTACACTTGCTCATTTATCGGTGGTTCAGCAGTGGGTTGGTTTCCTAGGTTGACTATAGGTTGCAAGCTGCTCCACAAGCCTCTCCTGTTTAGAGTAGCCAGAGCTTGGATTTCTCACGGCGAGCACACGCTTCACTATTACTGCACGCTGTCTACCAATATCCCGTGAGCTTATGCAAGTTCATGGCCAAGCACAGAGCCAAACTGCGGTGAGGCACGTGGTGTCCAGCCTGAGGGCAGTCCAGTTGTATAGCTAAACCCGTCATTGTGGTAGGCAATCTTATTCCTCCCACGAAGGTGGTAAAAAGTGTGACTAATTTGAGTAACTAACCAAACCTAGCTTTGTACTCGTTCTTGTTCTCATTTTACATGTAAGAAAGCAGGCTGCAGGTAGGAAAAGCTTAGGAGTTTGACTTTATGTACTCCTCTTGACCCCTGCTCTCACGGCTGTTTCTCTGTGAGCAAAAAGTATATCACAGGCTGTTTTCTTATCCCTCAGATCATCCACACAGGGTGACATAGACCCACCTTATCCTCCTCGCTGGAGACTGGTGATGATTTAAATTACAGGGCCATGGGCCTCTCCATTCCGGTTATGGCTTAAGCAGGGGTTAAGTAGCCCTTTTTGATTCTGTGCCTGGAGGTCCTCATGGGACCAAAGGCCCTGAACCCTCCCCATCCCTTCATCACTAGCGCATTTAAGCCATTAAACCATCCCGCTGCATTTCAAAGAATGAAGCAGACAGTGCACAGAAAGCACCCTTTAGCTTTAGGATGTATGAATTAATCATTCCAGCGAACTAGAAACAGAGTTCACCTAAGGTTTCAGACCTCCTCAACATAAATATTAAACATATCTGACTTATTCTGTAGAAGCAATGCAAATTACCAACAGTCCCAAGGTCAAGGAGCTGGTAAGTGACAAGAAGTTCAAATAAACTAGCTCATGAGGTCAGGCAAGAATTTTATTACTGGTGTGACTATCACACTTCGTTCACATACACTGTCTCCTGCCAGTCCCAGCAGGGACACCAGGAAGTGTGAGATGGGCTGGTTTCAAATACCATACTTTTATTGGCTCATCTTTCAGCTCAATTTGCATTCTGCAAAATCATGAACACAAGAAAAGAGAAAGATTGGCAACTTTATTAGTGTATGTCCAGCAGTTTAAAAGGAGCTAATAGTGTGTAATATCTGTGAAAGTGGGAAATGGATAGAAGCTGCAACATTCCAATATTTGCTTTTCAAATTCCATTTTGCAGAGTGCAGGGATTCCCTGGCAGGGCTACAGGAGCAGCTGCAGGAGAAAAAAAAGGGAGGCAGAGGTATAGTGCCCTTGGACTCCCCTTACTCTATTGGAGCAGCTGCATTTTTATCTGCTTTATCAATTGAATTCCATGTACAATTACATTTGAATAAAAGCATTCTGCTGCTTAAAAATGGTTAGAAACCATTGGTTTTGATCATGGCTTCCTCTGCCATAACATCCATTTTTTCTACACCCGAGAACAGCACTCGTCTTAAACATGCCCTTAACATTTATTGACTGAATGTTGGCTTGTTATGTATCAGCAAAGAATGGGATTATCTTTGCCATGCTTTAGCCTTTTTTTTTCCCCAAAAACATGCCCCATTTTATTTTGATTGCTTTAATCTTTTGTTCTCTTTCCCTTATGTTCAGCCTCAAAATTGCTATTTTGCTTCTTGCCTAGGGACAGGCATGTTTGATACTATTTCAAATAAATAATCTAACTGGAGATTGGAGAGGAAAACAATGTGATCTCTCAGGTCTAGGAATGGTTGTGTTTCACTTAATTTATGCAAAGGCTTCTGTAGCACACTCCCAGTAGAATTTCCTCTGGAAGCCTGGTGACTACCTTTCAGGACAGCAGGGTTTCCTGGAGCACACGGATGGGCATCACCCAAGGGCTTTCTCTAGTCACTTCTACTTCCCATCTCTTTTTTCTAAGTGTCATGTTCAGATGAGCAGGGAGACCACAGGCACACACAGGCTGTTCCCTGCAAGCCAGAGCAGCTTTGTATCTATTTATATGTGTACATGGTGGGATTCCTTGGACAGGCACTTCATTGAGAATGCCACAGCCTTCTCTTTTAACACAATATTCGAAGCCTCCTTTTTCTCACAGCATTGAGTACTCTCACGTGAAAGCATCCCTCATATTCTTGGCCATCACAGTTCAGAGAAGGAAGAACCACGTTTAATCTTCGAGGATGCCAAGTAACTCCTTATGGTCTCTTTGGCACCATGCCTAGTGGCAAATCTCTGATCCTAGATTTAGACACCTGTGGCTTTAGACTTCATGAAAATCTCCTTGCTGGCACTTTTTCAATGGTCTTTATAGCTACAATCATGTTGGAATAAAATTCATGATTCTTCTTGGTCACAATTTGGGGTTATTAGAGGAAACAAATTGGAATTATTAGAGAAAGCAAATCAAAACTACAAAGAGGTACCACTTCACACTGGTCAGAATGGCCCTCATTAAAAAGTCTACAATAACAAATGCTGGAGAGGGTATGGAGAAAGGGGGATCTTCCTACACTGTTGGTTGTAATGTAAGTTTGCACAGCCACTGTGGAAAACATTATGGAGGTTCCTCAGAAAACTAAAATAAGAATTACCATATGATTCAGCAATCCTATTCCTAGGAATGTATCCAGAGAAAACTATAATTCAAACATATACAGACACTTCTCTGTTTATATGTGTAATATATATGTATATATAATGTATATGTATAATACATACATATGTGTGTGTGTATGTATATATAATGGAATACTACTCAGCCATCAAAAAGAATGAAATAATGCCACTTGCAGCGACATGGATGCAACTGGAAATTATCATACTAAGTGAAGTACAGAGAAAGACAAATACCCTATGGTATCACTTATATGTGGAACCTAAAACATGACACAAATGAACGTATCTATGAAACAGAAAGAAAATCACACAGAGGACAAACTGGGGGTTTCCAAGAGGGAAGGCAGTGGCCGAGGGTGGAGTGGGAAGTGGGGGTTAGCAGATATAAGCTTTTATATACAGAATGGACAAGTAACCAAGTCCTACTGTAGAGTACAGGGAATTATATGTAATATCCTATGATAAACTATAAGGGAAAAGGATATTTACAAGAGAATATATATATATATATGTATGTATAACTGAATCACTTTGCTATACAGAAGAAATTAAAGCAACATTATAAATCAACTATATGCCCATTTAAAAATTAACTAAAGAAAGTAAAGAAAAAAAGAAAAAGAAAGCAAATTGGAATACTCATTGTGAATTTTTACTAGAGTTCAAAACCATGGGACTGTATTGACCTCTATTAAATAAAGTGGGTTAACCTTCCACGTGACACAGAAATAAGCCTTATGGAGAGTTTACCGCTGTTATAATTCTTCCTCCAGCACCACATGGGTTTATGAGAAAATCCAGACTCCGCTAGCTGCCTGGCAGCCTGTGACAGATACCGTCCGCGTCTCACTCATGTCTGCACCTACATGTGCTGTGGGCATCTTGGGCCACCTTCCAACTGCTAACTCCTGAACATCTTTGTCTAAAGGCTTTCTCTAGTGACCCGAAGAATGTCCCAAAAGTATGACGATCAACAGCCAGAGAATGAGTGCCCTTTGGGGTGCAGCCCCAACCTATGACTGCTTGAAGTTTGGGCTACAAATATTGCCCTTCTAATATGACAACTCTGAGAGGCATATGTTTTCTCTGGCTTTTAGAGTCCACCCCTACCACATGGGCTGAGCTTCAGTTGCCCATAATTGTGGTTGACTTGATAACATATCATTTTTCTGTTTTCTTCCCTTCTCTGACTGGCTTCCCAAGTTTCCTGTTGGCATCTTCAAGAATCATCTTGCAAATAAACTACTTGCACTCAGATCCTGTTTCAGGGTTTACTTATAGAGTAACCCAAACTAAAACAGTACTAAATGCCTCAAGTTAATCATTAGTAAAGGGAGGGAAATGAGCTCCCTCATAGCTTTGAAAGGATTAAATTCAAAAATAGCTACAGAATTATTGGGCTTCCCTGGCAGCTCAGCTGGTAAAGAATCTGCCTGCAATGCTGGAGACCCTGGTTTGATTTCTGGGTTGGGAAGTTCCCCTGGAGAAGGGATAAGTTACCCACTCCAGTATTCTTGGGCTTCCCTGGTGGCTCAGTCGGTGAAGAATCCACCTGCAATACAGGAGACCTGAGTTGGATCCCTGGGTTGGGAAGATCCCCTGGAGGAAGGCATGGCACCCCCTGCAGTACTCTTGCCTGTAGAATCCCATGGACAGAGGAGCCTGGTGGGCTACAGTCCATGGGGTCGCAAAGAGTCAGACACGACTGAGCGACTGAGCACAGCACACATACAATTCTCACCACTGCTTTGCTGCGGAGAAGGCACTCAACATATTTTAATTATCCATAGAATCCCCCTCCTAATCACCACACTTTGATTACCTGACTTCCTACCACTTTATCCCCTACTTATTTCAATCAGGACATGGTAGTTTTCTTGCTCTTCTTCAAACATACCAATCACACTCCCCCTTCAAGGTCTTTGCACCTGAATGTCTTCTTCTTTATAGGCATAGCTTTCTCCATCACTTCTTTCAACCTTCTTCAAAGGAGACCTGACCAATGAAAGATTTCTAAGACTATCACATATAAAATAACATTTCCCATAAGATCCCAGGTTTCCCTTTAACCCATCTTATTTATCACTCTCCACTAGAACAGAAAGTCCACAATGACAAAAGCCATGTCTGGTTTGTTTTCTGGTATATCCTCAGCATCAATATTAGGGCTGAGCAAAGAGTAAGTACAAACATCTTTGTTGAAGGATTCATGAATGAGTAAACATTCAGTTCAATTCAGTTGAGTAGCTCAGTCATGTCCAACTCTTTGCGACCCCATGGACTGGAGCACGCCAGGCTTCCCTGTCCATCACCAACTCCCAGAGTTTACTCAAACTCATGACCATCGAGTCGGTGATGCCATCCAACCATCTCATCTGTCATCCCCTTCTCCTCCCGCCTTCAATCTTTCCCAGCATCAGGGTCTTTTCAAATGAGTCAGTTCTTCACATCAGGTAGCCAAAGTTTTGGAGTTTCAGCATCAGTCCTTCCAATAAATATTCAAGACTGATTCCTTTACAATTGGCTGGTTTGATCTCCTTGCAGTCCAAGGGACTCTCAAGAGTCTTCTCTAACACCATAGTTCAAAAGCATCAATTCTTCGGCGCTCAGCTTTCTTTATAGTCCAACTCTCACATCCATACATGACTACTGGAAAAACCATAGCTTTGACTAGACGGAACTTTGTCAGCAAAGTAATGTCTCTGCTTTTTAATATGCTATCTAGGTTGGTCATAGCTTTTCTTCCAAGGAGCGTCTTTTAATTTCATGGCTGCAGTCACCATCTGCAGTGATTTTGGAGACCAAGGAAATAAAGTCTGTCTCTGTTTCCATTGTTTCTCCATCTATCTGTCATGAAGTGATGGGACCAGATGCCATGATCTTAGTTTTCTGAATGTTGAGTTTTAGGTCAGCTTTTTCACTCTCCTCTTTCACTTTCATCAAGAGGCTCTTTAGTTCCTCTTCACTTTCTGCCATAAGGGTGGTGTCATCTGCATATCTGAGGTTATTGATATTTCTCCCGGCAATCTTGATTCCAGCTTGTGCTTCTTCCAGACTGGCATTTCGCCTGATGTTCTCTGCATATAATTTAAATAAGCAGAGTGATAATATACAGCCTTCATGTTCTCCTTTCCCAATTTGGAACCAGTCCATTGCTCCATGTCTGGTTGTACCTGTTGCTTCTTGACCTGCATACAGGTTTCTCAGCAGACAGGTAAGGTGGTCTGGTATTCTGACCTCTTTCAGAATTTTCCACAGTTTGTTGTGATCCACACAGTCAAAGGCTTTGGCATTGTCAATAAAGCAGAAGTAGATGACACAATCCTATATGGAAAAAGTGTTTTTAAAGTATTCTTATATTGAGATATATTGATGAAGAGAACCTTACCTGATTATGCCAGTGGTATTCTGGAGCTGGCTTGTGTAAACTCTTAAGAGCCAATTAATAAACAGTCATTTTCCCATGATTGCAGTATAAACAAAAGTGCCTTCTGATTGACCAGAACAGAGCTTTACACTAAGGATAAAGGTTAACAGTAGTGAATATTGACATCACCCTTATCACTAAATTGGCCTTTATATATGTACTATAGACTAAATGCTTATATCCGCCGAAAATTCATATGTTGAAAACTGATGCCCAGTGTGATGGTATCCTAATGAGACTTTGGGAGGTACCTAAGTCAGGTGAGTGGAGTCCCCTTGAATGGGATCAATGGCCTTATATAAGGGACTCCTGAGAGCTCCCTTACCCCTTCACCATATGATGGTACAGCAAACAAATGGCCACTGTGAACCAGGAAATGGGCCCTCGGCAGACGCTGAACACACTGGCGCATTGACCTTGGACTTCCCAGTCCCCAGAAGTGTGAGAAATGCATTTCTGTTGTGTGCAAGCCACCCAGCCTGTGGTGATTTGGCACAGCAGCCTGGGCAGACTGTGACTGTATGATGCGTAGAGCAGAATCATCCTCGAGGCAGATTTAGTAATGCTTTCTTGCTAACTGCACCGTGCACACGCTGTTACTATAGCTCGTATGACACATAAGCAGTTATCTCTACAAGGACAAGGCCTTGTTCATCTTCATAATCCTCAAGACTAACAAAATCTGCCCATATTTTCTTAAATGTTTGAATGACGCAATGACAGCACTCGAGGGCATGAAGGCTGACATCAGAAGTAAGGGCTTGTGTGACTGACCCCATAGCGTTTCCTTTCATGGTGTCATTCAGCACGAGATTGAGTTCAACCTAATCTTGAATTTGCATTAACTTCTGGGGAAATGATGAAAATAAATCAATGGGCTCAGTCTATATTTTTGCACAAATAAACTGCTAAAGGGATGGATTTTCAAGATATGAATCGAGTCAGCTCTTAAATATAAGCTGACTTATGGAGCCATAAGCATATATCATAAAGAATGAATGGAGTTTTCAGTTTTGCTATTGCCTGACATCAGTAAAAGGGCTACCAGGAGTTTGTGTGAGATTTTCCTACTTAGAAGAGATTATGAAACAAAGCAGGAGAGATTATCCTGCAATAACAAATAAGCCTAGAACTTGTAGTGATAGAAATCAGTACAGATTGATTTTTCATTTGAATCTCAGTCTTGTAAGGAAGATATGGCTTTCTTGGTTGGTCTCTCCGTAGGTACTTTTACCCACTTTCCATTGGCCAGAACTCGGTCACATGGCCATATTTTAATTTTAAGGGAACCTAGGAATGGTAGTTTTTCTATGTATCAGGGAAGAAGATATTATTCAGATGAACATCTAGTCAGTCTCTACCACAATATGGCTTAAAAATTATCCGAGATTTTTTTTTTCTTCATCTACCTTAATTATATGGTAAATCTCATCATCAACCCAAATTAACTACAACAGCTCACTTTTCCTATGAGTGGACCTGCCTGTTTGATGCCTGACAAATAGCCTTCCCACTTCTGGTTGGGAGATTTTGCACCCTTCCCCTAGAGATTAATTCTCCTAAACTCCCTTTATTAAGCTCACGAGTCTGAAAGGGAAATCTGGTCTGAGCTGCTGTAGAATGCCCCCCCTCCAATAAAAGAGAACAGGAGTACATTCTGCCTTTTTCCTCTACTGATATGGCCATGTGGTCTACGACCACCATCTCATGAAAATGAGAGGAGGCATAGCAAAGGTCCAGACAGTGGTGGGGAAAAGGCAGAAAGAACCAAAGAGATACTGAATGAACTCCAGAAGGTACTACACTGGAGCTCTGCTTATATGAGATGATCTAGTTTTTCTTAAAAAATATTTTTCCACTTTCTACAAAGTTTTAGGGTATTTATGGCTTGATTCAACAGGTACTTATTGTGTGCCTAACTGGAGCAAGATACAGTGTTAGCCACAGAAAGGCATGTTCCACGTACCTCCAGATCTGTTCCTCTACCTCAAATGATGCCAGACACATGGACAAACACATGTTCGCCCATGTTGAAACTCGCCTGAATATTTTACCTGGCACCTTTCTGTCAGTCAGTTTGGGCTGTGCTAACAGAACACCATAAATTGAGTGGTTTATAAACAACAGAAATGTATTTTTCACAGTTCCTGAGGCTGGGAAGTCCAAGATTGAGGTGCCAGAATAGTCTGGGTCTGGTGAGAGGCCTCTTCCCAGTTGCAGATGGCTGTGTTTTCATTGCATCTTCACGTGGCAGAAAAAGGAGAAGCGCTCTCTCTGTGGTCCCTTTTCAAGGTCACTAATTTTGTTCACAAAAACCCCACTCTCATAACCTAATCATCTCCCAAAGTGCCCCCTGACACTGGCCTTAATTCACACTGGGGGTTAGGATTTCAATGTATGAATTTGGGGGAGGAGTGTAAACCTTTAGCTCATCACACTTGCCATCCCAGAAGATGTCTGGTAGTTTTAGAACTGCTAGAGTTTGCTGTGTTTTTTAGACCAAGGACGAGAGGAGAGAGGCCCAGGCCCTCAGCTACACTGATGTCTCACCTATAAGTGAATGTTGTTTTCTTTTGTGAATTATTTCATCTGTGTTGTCTGCAGTGGTCAGGCCATTTGTTGTGCATAATAGAGTCGAATACTGGTATCTTAGAGAATACGGTGAACAACTCATTTTGGTTTGTGCAAGAGCTCTCCAGTTTTAGCCCAGAAAGTCCTCCATCCAGGATGTAGGCAAATCAGGATGGCAGGCCACCCTCCTTAGAGAATGAAGGCCAGAGTGGTGGTAATTAGATGGTGAAAACTTACTGAAATGGATTCTGGAGCAGTTTTTCAACCAGAAGGTAACAGATACTGAGAGAATTAAAGTTCTTTCCTAGGCATCCTGGGTGACGCAGGGCAAGTTGACAGCTTTCCCCTGGAAGTCAAACGTTCTGTTTGAATGGCAGAGAAAGGGTGCCTGCAGACGACTGGGGAACGGAGACCCCGACGGTGTCACTTACAGTGGTTGTAAGTGTCACTAAGAAACGCAAGGCTCCCCGAGAGTATGCAACAGAGAAGTCCATCTAGATGTGTCTCCAGAGACCCCCATGCAGACATGAGTCCTAGTCATGTGGGATCTGAATCAGCAGGGACCTACTGTATAGCACAAGGAATTCTACTCAATATTCTGTGAACCTACATTTGAAATGAATCTAAAAAGAATGGAGATATACATATAACAGAATCACTTTGCTATACACCTGAAACTAACTCTATATTGTAATTCAATTTTAATCCAATATTAAAAAAAAAATGGAAAGGTAGGAAAAAGAGTGAACGTGGAAGATATACAGAAGGCAAGCAAAGGTCTAGCCCCTCACTGCAGTCTGGCTGCTTTAGCTTGAGAACGATGGCGATCTTACCATTTGCACTTACATGAGAGGATGAGTAGCAGAGAACCGGAATGCTGTCAGGGTGGTTAGGCTGTGGATTAGCTGTTGGTGTCCCCCCAATGTAACGGTGTTAGGCTGTGGGTCCTCTACCAGGTGACAAAGTCATGAGTCTGCAGCCCTCATGAGTGAGATTAGCGCCTCATAAATGGGGCCCTGAGAGCTCCCGCCTCACCTCCGCCATATGAGGACAGGACCTGTGAGGAGCACCATGGCCGTCTATGAAGCAGGGAAGGCGCCCTCACCAGACTCTGAATCTGCCAGGACCTTGATTCGTGCACTTCCAGGCTCCAGAGTGCTGAAGCCCAGGTGCTCTGGAGCCCGCGCTCGGCGACAGGATAAACCCATAGACTGAGACCGGAGAGAAGCCACCTCTCACCAGAGTGCCCTTGCACCACAACGAAGAGTCAGTGCAGCCAAAATGAAAAATTCAATCATCAAAGAAGTAAGGTGATCATTAGCAAACCAAATGTAATGAGCCTCTTTCTGATGAAACTTTTCAGAGTTTTTAATTGCCAGCAAGTGTTGTCCATCTCCTAGGGGGTGATACCATAGGCCGTTTTTTCGCCAAACGTACTCAGCCACATAACATTTATAGTGTTTTCCCCCACAGAGCATATGACAGATATGTTTTAAGAAGAAAAACATTACAACGGGCTAAGTCACACGATATTTTATTCCTATCTGTTGCCACCCAGGGAGGAGGGACAGCATCTGAAGGAACACAGTACCCTGGGTCCAGGGTCCGGGGTCAACAGAGAAGGGCTCTTCCTAAGGGGCCAGCACCTGACAGAGGCAGCACTTCTGGAGCGATTGTTAGAGAGGACGGAGCAGCCCTTGGAGGCTGACAGCAAGGGAGTGGCGTGGGCTGGAAACGGGCTGTGGAGGCCTGGCCACTGCTTAGGAGGTGATGAGCGAGGGCCGCGGGGACAAGGTTCCCTCTTGCTAGCTGGTGGCTGCACGACCTTGCTAATTTGTCACAGTCAGCTAATGTGGATGAAAGACAAGCTTCCAATTCTGGAAAGCCAAGAAGAAACTGAATGCCTCCGAGAAAAAGGAATCGTGGCCCTACCCCCTTTGCTTTCATTGCATTTGGAGTTTTAAGAGTGAAAGCCAGCCTCAATGATCATACTTTGTTCAGCCCAGCATAGCAGGGTAGGAAAAACACTTGAAATTCAGTACCAAACAACATTTTCTTTTACATTTTTATTTTATATTGGAATATAATTAATTTACAGTTTTGCGTTAGTTTCAGGTAGACAGCAAAGGGATTCAGTTATACATGTACATATGTATCTATATATCCCATTTAAGTTATTACAGAATAGTGTATAGATCTCCCTGGGCTATACAGTGGGTCTTTGTTGTTTATCTGTTTTAAATATAGTAGCATGTCTATTATAATCCCAAATACCCAGTTTATCCCCCACCCCATTTATATCTGGGTGGTGCAATTTCTTATCATCCAAGTCTCCAAAGTTGAAAGGAATGTGCAAAGTCAAGTATAAACCAGGACTTCCCAGGGAAGAGGATTCTGTTCAGCCCAAAGTCAGTTAATCTCATAATGTGTTTTCCTGTGCTAAGTGGTATTTCACCGTAGAAGTTGTTTGAGCAGTACTCACTGGATTGCCACCAGCCTCCAGAGCTGGAGGGAAAAAAATTATCGTTTATGTATCTTGGTGGCTTATCAGGGAATGGAGAAGAATTAATGTATTTATTCTTTCTTCTGAGATTAAATGTAATTGCTTTAAAAAGATAATCATGCTATTGTTTGAATTGTATGCATTTCTTATGAAGCTCTAATACATTTTCCTGTCATCTGACAAAGTGTATGGTCTCTTATCCTCATTTCCCTGTAGATAAATACTTCGTCAATTAATAAAGTATTATATGAGCACTTAGTGTCTGCATTTAACAGTGCAAGGATTTCATTCAGATTATGTTAATAGATTGTTCGCCTTATTTCTTGCATTAATTAACAACTTCTTTCTGTGGTTTCATCATAAGAGCATTGTCTCTGTGAATACAGGGGGCTTTTTGGATTACATTCTTGTTTGACTACTGAAGTGATGCTAGGAAAATATTATTATATTGAGAACTACTCTCTAGGACTTGGATCAAAAGACAGAAACAGATTCAATTATTTTCAAATCTTAGAAGCGACGCAATTAGTTCAAGTCTGCCTTCATTGAATCAAAGTCAAGCAAGTTGGGACTTTCTCGGGAACACACACTATCTTAGAAACAAATTTATAAGATTGGTATGCCACATCATGATAACTTAGGCATAATTATGAGAAAAAAATTAAAAAGGTTTCCTCCTCGTAATAGGTAAACATGGAATTCAGATGAAGCAGATATGTGGAGTGGGTATGAATCTAGGGCCACAGGTGTGCAGGAAGTTTTACTTTTTTTTCCCCTCAAATCAACTTAGTTCTGACTCACCCTGCTGTGCTGCTGGGAAATTTAATCACAGTTACGACGTGTTTGTAACGACGTGACCCCCACCCTGGTGTCACACAAAGGTTCCAGGGTCTTCAATAACTTCTAGAAATGAAGAAGGTCATGATCCATCAGTCCCAGTACATCACTCCTACCACTGAGGCACCGGGGAGAGACCCTGACTCCCAGGGTCTCTCCAGGTCTGACCTTGCTCTGTGCTCCAGCAATTTGCCCTGTTTGGGAAGGCTGGGGGTCACAGCCACCCCTCAGAAACACGTTCCCTCATCTGTCCACCCACTCGCCTAATCTCTGCCTCCATTTCCTTTTTTTTTTTTGCCTTATTCTAGGAAATATTTCCTTCCTTCATGCTGTTGCTTTAAATATTTATTTATTTGGCTGCCGGAGGTATCAGTTATGGCAATGGGAATCTAGTTCCCTGGCCAAGGATTGAACCCAGGCCCCTATACTGGGAGCGTGGAGTCTTAGCCACTGGGTCACCAGGAAAGTCCCTTCACTGTTGCTTTAATAGCCACTTTCCCCCATGACACACACATCCCCCACCCAACCTCATCTCTCCTTGCCCTCAGAAGTGATCTGAGAATGATCCTTTTAGGCTTCTCCTGGTTGGGAAGACTAGTTCCAGGGAACTGAAGATTTCTGCCAGGTTAAAGCAGCTTGAAACTTGATTTGCAAAAGCATCAGCTTTGTGCTTAGAATATAGGTGAACAGGATGGACAGGGCAAGTGTGTTGATCTTGGAACACAAACTTTACAAAACACAATTCTACTGTCATGATTTCCCGTTAAAGGAGAAAACAATTTATAAAAATTGAATTAATTAGTTTGAATTCAGAATGTACAAAGGCTCAGATTTGATGTTCTAGATGACGACATGGTAAAACATTAACATTGGTTGTTTTATCTAATTACATTTGTTTATAGAAATGATTGCTATTTTCATTTTATTCCTTAAATACACTCATGAAGCATAACTCCTGAAAAAGGGAGGAAGTAATTTTTCTCCCTTTGTACTCCTCCCCCTCCCACACACACTGCCATCGTCACCTCTCGGTCTTTCTGTTCAAGGCTTTCAGGATGGACTTAGGTTCCTGTGCGGTCTCTCTCACTCATGGTCATCCTGCCCTCTGTGTCTGGATTTCTCCTCTGTCTAGAGTGGTAGATTTAGCAGGTAAAAATATAGAACTGCAAAAAAAAGTACACAACAACAAGCAAACTCTGAATTTCTGATAATAATGTTGAATTCTTTAGCATAAGTATGCCCCATGGAACTTTTAAGAAGTACATATACTAAAAATGTCTTCCTGGTTTATCTGAATTTCAAAGCCAACCGGGTGGTCTGCATTTTGCCTGGCAACTCTGCTCCTATCCTCAGGTCACCAGCTCCTTTAAAAAAAAAATTAATTGGAGGATGATTGCTTTACAGTGTTGTGTTGGTTTCTGCCATACAACAACGTGAGTCAGCCGTGAGTATTCCCAAGTCCCCTCTCTCTTGAACCGCCCTCTCAGTTCCCACCCCGTTCCACCCCTCTAAGGCGGTCACGGACTAGCTCCTTTTTTATTTCCCGACTTCGACCTCGTCTCACAGAAAACTGCTCCACCGAAAGAGCCATTGCACTAAATGTGAAAGAATCTTCAACAAAAAGCACTTTGGTTGAATAACCCCAAAATCTCCGACAAATTTCGCAACCTGTGCTCCCAGGCTGGGAGCTGTCTGAGAAACAGGAAAATGGCTTCAACAAGTACAATCAAACAGCTTCAGAATTCCCCTTTATGGTAGAAAGAGTCAAGATAAGGAATGCAAGTCAGGTTAAGAGACTGTCTGTGCCACATAAGAAAGCAAACTTAGACAGTTTCTAATAATCAGGCATTCTGAAGTCTGGAAATAAAGTGAAAACTCTTCCACTGTGCTCTTGAAATGAGAGTTTGTTTGTTTGTTTGTTTGTTTTTTCTCCAAGTGATAGCACTTGATCGAGTTAGGAAAACGGGCTTGCTCCTTGAACAGTTCTCTTTAGGAATAACCTGTTTGGACCATGAAGACTCCTGTTATAAAGAGAGGTGTGACTGAGGGAGGCAAGGGTCATTGAACTTGGCAGTTGTGCTTTGTCAAGCAACTAATATAGTTGAAGCAAAGGCAGAAGACTGTTCCTATAGGAAAAGACGGTGAAACTTACAGGCCAGGCTTTACAAATAAGAGTGAAAGGAAAAGAAAGCCAGAGGCTTTTATTTCAGGGCAAAAATAAGAACAGCACAGGATATGGTCCTTCTGGTTCAGCAGAGCTTCCAAGATGCCTTCCACTTGAACCTTTTTCTGAGCATTGTAAGGATCCTTCATTAATGGCTGTTCTTAAGCTGTCGCTTATTAAATCAGGTCTGAATCTGGCGAAGTAACAGCAGCAACCAGAGCAAAGTCAGCAGATGACACATTAATGCAGCCTTGAAAATAATTTTCAAGTCTTACTCAACAACAAAATTTGGTTATCTCCCACTTCATAGGGATGATTTCATTCCTTTGTTTTCCTAATCAGTCCACCTTCTATAACAGCTTTTTAAGTCAGCACTAAGTTTAGCAAAAGGGCATTCCTTACTATAATTAATTCCAAGAGAAGACTACCACCTTCTTTAGCAAACACAGAGTGAAGAACTCTAATGTTCAATCATATTTGCGCAGAAAGAAATTTGTTTATATAAGAAAAGAGACTGCAGATTGAGGCAGATCTATGTTTAAAAGCCAACTCTATTGTGTACTAGCTTTGTGATTTTGAAAGTGAAAGTGAAAGTTGCTCAGTCATGTCTGACTCTTTGCAACCCCATGGCCTATACAGTCCATGGAATTCTCCTGGCCAGAATACTGGAGTGGGTAGCCTTTCCCTTCTCCAGGGGATCTTCCCAACCCAGGGATCGAACCCAGGTCTTCTGCATTGCAGGCAGATTCTCTATCAGCTGAGCCACAAGGCAAGCCTTGATGTTAGATGGACCCATCAACCTCTTTGGGTCTCTCTCCTTAATGGTGATATGCAATAATAATGTCTCACATACATGACAGTTGTAAAAATTTAAAATAATACATTTAAAGTGTCTCACACATATTAATACCTACCATTTAGTGAGGTCTACTAGGACACCCTGAGGTTCATAAAGAAGAATTGCTAAGATTTCTTGGGTAACATTTCCCAAAATGTTTTGGGAAAACATGAGTCCTTAGAGATGGGTCTTATAAAGGGATTCTGTTATCAAATAAGTGTGGAGAATTCATTCTATAGGCACCAGTTAGAAACTGGTGAAACACTCACTTTTTTTAAAAAACTCTGAGGATCTCTGCAGCTAAGGTATCTGCTTAGCTTTGTTTAACACTGAGCTTTCCAAGCTTAAGAATCTAGTAACATTCATTTTATTGTGAGGCATCAACAAGCATTCTAGTCTTGGGTAAATTTGATTCTTGCAGCAAAAAAGAAAGCAAATTTGTTGATATTTGTTCAGTGGAGGATGTATTTCCCGTTTATGTTAATTTTAACCTTGTTGCCTTACTTTCCCACTGATTTCTTTTTAACCTCTAATTTTAATTCATGGAAAGTAATTTGGAGGAGGTGTCGCCTATTAAAATGTACCAGTAACATATATGGACTACTACTCAGCCATAAAAAGAAGGAAATAATGCCATTCGCAGCAATGTGATGGACCTAGAGACAGTCATACTAAGTAAAGTAAATCAGACTAATATCATACGATGCCATTTATATGTGGCATCTAAAGTATGACACAGATGAACTTATCTACAAAACCGAAACAGACTCACAGAGATGGAGAGTAGACTTGTGGAAGCCGTGGGGGCAAGGGCTTGGGGGAGACATAGGTTGGGAGTTTGGGATCAGCAGAGGGAAGCGATTATATTAGAATGGGTAAGCAATAAGGTCCTGCTGTGCAGAACAGCTGAGCTGTTCACATTCAAACCATAATGAAAAAGATATGAACAGGAATATATGTGTATGAGTGTGTGTTAGTTGCTTGGTCATGTCTGACTCCTTGTGACTCCATGGACTATAGCCCACCAGGCTTCTCTGTCCCTGGATTCTCCAGGCAAGAACACTGGACTGGGTTGCCATGCCCTCCTCCAGGGGATCTTCCTGACCCAGGGATCATACCCGGGTCTCCTGCATGGCAGGATGATTTTTTTTTTTTTTTTTTTTTACCATCTGAGCCACCAGGGAAGCAATTTTTAAGTGTATCAATTCATCTTATGACTGAGCAACTTTTTCTTGTGCAACTTTTAAGTTTAAAAGTTTGTTGTCTGACCTGATCCTTTTCTCGAAGGAACTATTATATCTACAGCCTAGAAAATGCAGATCCTTTTCCTTTTGAGACAAACATGCAACGCTTGCAGCTTCCATGAATATTGGTCCTGGATTGTCCACGTCCACTGAAGCTTCTTTCTCAGCACATCATCTCAGATTCCATCAGCTTCTGTCCTCTCTGCGCTCTGCTCCTAGGCCGTCACTTCATCATTGCAGCATTAACATAACCCACTCTTTCATCTGTTTTGTCTTCAGAATGCATCTCCTCCCTATCTATTTGCACAGCGAAGGAAGCAACAAACAAAATGAAAAGCAACCCACAGATGGGAGAAAACATTTGCAAATGATGTGACCGGTAAGGGATTAGTCTCCAAAATTTACAAACAATTTACGATGCTTAACAACATCAAAACAAACAACCCACTCAAAAACTAGGCAGAAAACCTAAATAGACATTTCTCCAAAGAAGACATACAGATGGCCAATAGGCACATGAAAAGATGTTCAACATTGCTAATTATTAGAAAAATGCAAATCAAAACTACAATGAGATACCACCTCACACCAGCTAGAATGTTTATCATAAAAAAATCAGTGGAGAAGGAAATGGCAACCCACTCCAGTATTCTTGACTGGAAAGTCCCATGGACAAAAGAGGCTGGTAGACTACAGTCAAAGTGGTTCTGGAAAGAGTGGGATACAACTCAGCAACTAAACAACAGCAACTATCATTACATAGCTAGGTTGTTTGCAATTTTTTTTCTAATTTTAGCAAAGGTTATGAATTGTGTGGCATTGCTTCTCTCTGACTTGTGACAAACCTAACTCTAGAATGTTTACATGATTGATCTACTATTATGCAATTCATGGTGGAGAAAATCTGGATCATGTTTTGTGATATGTTATTAAGATTTTGTAATGATCCTTTTTTCTAGAACAAAAATCAACAAACAATGAATGCTGGAGAGGGTGTGGAGAGAGGGGAACCCTCTGAATTGTTGGTGGAAATGTAAATTGGTGCAGCCACTATGGAAAATAGTATGGAGGTTCCTTAAAAAATTAAAAATAGAGCTTTCATATGACCGTGCAATCCCACTCCTAGGCATGTATCCGGAGAAAAACATGATCCAGGAGGATACAGTACCCTAATGCTCATAGCAGCATTATTTACAACAGCCAAGACATGGAAGCAACCTCAATGCCCATCAACAGAGAAACGGATAAAGAAGGTGTGGCGCATATGTACAGTGGAATATTACTCAGCATTAAAATGAGTAAATCAATGCCATTTGCAGCAACATGGATGAATCTAGAGATTGTCATACTGTGTGAATCAAGTCAGACAGAAGAAGGAGAAGTATTCTACGACATCCTTTATATGTGGAATCTTAAAAGGAACGATACAAATTAACTTACTTACAAAACAGAAAGAGACTCACACACTTAGAGAACAAGCTAACGGTTGCCAAGGGGATGGGATGGTTAGGGAGTTTTGGATGGACATGTACACGCTGCTATATTTAAAATGGATAATCTGCAAGCACTTATTGTATAGCACATGTAACTCTGCTCAAGGTTATGTGGCAGCCTGGATGGGAGTGGGGTTTGGGGAGAATGAACACATGTATATGTAAGGCTGTGTTCACCTGAAACTACCAGCACATTGGTAATCGTCTACACCCCAGTACAAAGCAAAAAGTTCAAAAGGAAAAAAGAGAAAGAAAAAAATGTATCTCTTCCCCATCTAGGCTCCCCATTCCCATGAGCACTTGTCTACAAACAGCATTTCTACGAGCATCTGAACAGAACGTGAAACGAACAGGCCACGCTCCCTCCAGGCTGGACCTTTCTTAGTCCACCCAGCGTCCACCTGAGTCCCCTGCTTCCTAGGGCTCCGACGGAGAGATCTTCACTTGATCTATCCTAACTTCAAAAGTCAGATCCAGGCATTTTTAATAACCCAGAAGTAAATTATTGGTGACCGGAGCATCCAGTGTTGCTGGTACCGCATACACAGCAGCGGTGGTGACTGTCCCCTGGATGGTAAAATGCGGATGACTTGTTCTACAAGATGAGGACTGTGTGTTAGCAGACTGCTCACACAGGCTTATTCGTGTGCTGTCTATGGTCTTTGGAAGAAGTAGCCTATCGGTAATAACCCAGAATTTGCCAGCTTGCTCCCATTTGAGCCTTTGTGAGCCTCTCATACCTAACCATCATGCAATGAGCCCAGAGATCAACAGCTCCCATCCCACAGGCCTTGGAGAAAGTGCCAGTTGTGAGGTTCAGCCAGAGCATCCATCTCATAATCTCAGCTCCTAGAACACTGAGCCATCAAAGCAGCCTGCTGGGTTGGCAGGATCTGAGCCGGTGTGTCCAAGCCCAGGGCCGTGGCAAGGAAAGGGCCGAGGTGCTTTGGCAGAAGGGATGAGAGTGATTTCTCAGCACCTGCCCACAGTATGCTTGCTTCCAGGTGCTATGACAAACACCCTGGCTTCTTTACGCCTCTCTAAAATTACTCCTCAGCCCAACATGAGACTATAAACAAACAGGAATATGGATGAAGTCCCTGAACGGTGAAACGTAAGACCCCTCTTAAAGGAACACAACACATCCTCGCGTCATCGATCTTTGGTTGTGTTTGTCACGTTGCTCACTTCACGGATGTGTCAGCTTGCTATTACAGAATTTGAGTGCAGGTTTTCCATCAAGTTTCAGCTTCCTAGAGCAGAAGGCTTTGGATAAAAAGCCTAACAGAGATGTGGATGAGCCTAAAGTCTGTCATATAGTGTGAAGTCAAGAGAAAAACAAACATCGTCTATTAACACATATACGTGGAATCCAGAAAAATGGTACAGGTGAACCTGTTTGCAGGCAGGAATAGAGATGCAGACATACAGAACAGACATACGAACACAATGGAGAAGGGGAAGGTGGATCAAACTGGGAGATCAGGACTGACACATGCACACGACCATGTGTAAAATAAATAGTTAGTGGGAAGCATCTGTAGAGCACAGGGGGCTCAGCTTGGTGCTGTACGATGACGCAGAGGGGTGGGGGGGGTGGGAAAGAAGTACAAGAGGCAGGGGATATATGTATACATGCAACTGATTCACTTCGTTGTACAACAGAAATTAATGCAACATTGTAAAGTAATTACAGTCCAACTACAAGGGCAAAAAAAAAAGAACAGTCCAGTGATCAGAGGTAACTCACATAGCACTTGTCTGGCACAAGCCCTCTTCTCAATCGTGTACATGTAGTGACCATCGTCATTCTCCCAATAATCCAATGAAGTACATACTGCTATTATTTCCATTTTAGAGATGGGAGGTGAAGGTAAAGAACTCCAGCTGTGAGTAATGAAGCTTTGTGGTTGATGGTGAGCAGTTATAGAATCGATTGTCCTGCTGCAGTGAGGAGGTCGCTGGTGACCACAGAAAAGGTCTTCAGGTTGACCAGAGGAGACTGGCAGTGCGCTGCCTCCGTTATTACTACAGGAAAGGCATTCTACTCGCAGTTGGCCTCCGTTCCCCTGTCTGTAAGATGAGCATATGCTCATCTTTCTTTTGCACAGTCATATCCAACTCTTTACAACCCCATGGACTGCAGCAAGTCAGGCTTCCCTGTCCTTCACTATCTCCCTGAGTTGCTCAAACTCATGTTCTTTGAGTCAACAATGCCATCTAACCATCTCATCCTCTATCGTCCCCTTCTCCTCCCACCTTCAATCTTCCCCAGCATCAGGGTCTTTTCAAATAAGTCAGTTCTTCGCATCAGGTGGCCAAAGTATTGGAGCTTCAGCTTCAGCATCAGTCCTTCCAATAAATATTCAGGACTGATTTCCTTTAGGATGGACTGGTTTGACCTCCTTGCAGTCCAAGGGACTCTAAAGAGTCTTCTCTAACACCACAGTTCAAAAGCATCAATTCTTTGGCACTCAGCTTTCTTTATAGTCCAACCTTCACATCCATACATGACCTCTGGAAAAACCATAGCTTTGACTAGACAGACCTTTGTTGGCAAAGCAATGTCTCTGCTTTTTAATATACTATCTAGATTTGTCATAGCTTTTCATTCAAGGAGCAAGCATCTTTCAATTTCATGGCTGCAGTCATCACTCACAGTGATTTTGGAGCCCAGAAAATAAAGCCTGTCACTGTTTCCATTGTTTACCCATCTATTTGTCATGAAGTGATGAGACTGGATGCTACGATAATAGTTTTTTGAGTGCTGAGTTTTAAGTCAGCTTTTTCACTCTCCTCTTTCACCTTCATCAAGAGGCTCTTTAGTTCCTTTTTACCTTCTGCTGTTAGGGTGATATCATCTGCATATCTGAGGTTTTTAATATTTCTGCCATCAATCTTGATTCCAGCTTGCGCTTCATCCAGCCCGGCATTTCACATGATGTACTCTGCATAGAAGTTAAATAAGCAGGGTGACAATATACAGCCTTGACATACTCATTTCCCAATTTTGAAACAGTCCATCGTTCTATGTCTGGTTCTAACTGTTGCTTCTTGACCTGCACACAGGCTTCTCAACGGGCAGGTCAGGTGATCTGGTGCTCCCATCTCCTAAAGAATTTTCCAGTTTGTTGTGCTCCACACAGTATATTCAACCACTTTTGACTTAGAGAAATGACAGCTTTATATGATCAATCTAATATAAAGTTCTAATTTAATGGATTCTTAAGAAAATTTATGCTTGATTAGAAGGTAAGTTGATAACAAGTCTGAAATATCTAGCCCAAACCAACTAACCTACATCAAACCTGTAGCAACCCGGAATACATGATGGAGGTGTGAATATGCAAATTGCACTCCTTCCTGTGGAAATCCGTATCAGTCTTGAGTGATGCACCTTCCAGTGAAACACCTGGAAACCTAGGAATTTTGTCTGCATGCCCAGGGCTCCAGGAAGCTTGGTGTAACGATGCTCATCCTTTCTAGCAGGCAATTTTAAACACAAATCTGTCATACCTCTTGCAAAAAAAAAAACAAAACGAAGCAACAATAACAAATTTTCTTCCTATGATTTTTTTTGGAAAGACAGTGAGGTAATGTAATGGAACTCGGTAATGTACTTCTACGACTCCCACTGTAATCTGTGAGGTGTCCCCACGACAACAGACTTGGAGTCACTCCAGCTCATGCTGTTGGTTTGGACCAAGATGGGCAGTACAAATGGGCAGACAATTTTTGATAATGAAATCTAGAAACTCATTTGGAAGACCCTGAGCAATGTCATTGGTGCTTGTTTGATACTGCAGGGCCATCAGCATGAAGTGGAACAGCTCTGCCTTTAAAGTGCCTGGCACAAAAGGAGTATGTCTCTGCGTCTCGGGAGCATAAGCAGTAAACATCCTGTTACTGTAAATTCCATTTTTTATAGCAGAGATTAATAATGCGTGAGCATGCACTTCTTACTGCCATTCAAATGAATCTCCAGAAGACTTTTAATTCTAAATTTTAAAAGTTGTGTTTATGTTTTCCATATTGCCGTGTGTGTGGTGTATCTGTAAGATACAGAGACATAAATAGAAAATACACATTGCGAATCTCAGAAGAATCACCTTTCCATCCATAGACATTTTTGGTGTCTCTGGAGAGATCAAAAGTGTCACTGCATATTTTTCAGAAAGGAAGAAAGGAACAGAAGCATAATGATGTTATAGCTTCCTGGGAATTGCGTTACTTAAAACAAGTGAATTGTGCAGGTAAGCACAAGAGAAAGATTTCTCAGCACTCTTCCAAGAAATCCCTAAGAAATCAGAAACTGATGTGAAGGTTGACTCTGAAATGGCTAGCCTGGAAAATGCCATTTATGCAACAGTGTACGGTCACCCTGACATGCACGCGCACATGCACACACACACACACACACACACACACACACACACAGAATATATCCACAAATGGAATGCAATAGCTAAGACAATCTTCCTGCAGTCAGGTTCTTAAATTGAGAAATTCATTTTTCAGTTTATGAAATCATTCAACCTCACACTTAGACCACAGATGGAAAGTCATGTTCAAGAGGGCCTCCGAAAGCCCTTCTGTCGGCTGTGATTTGTTTAGCCAGCTATGGAGTTGGGTGAAAAGTGCTTCCTGCTTCCTGGCTTGGATTGTTGAGGAAGCACTACAGCTTCTTCTGTCTCTTGTTCTGGCTCCTCCTCCTCTTTATAAGGCTACCCTAGATTTTTAATCCATCTTATTTTTAGATGTTAGATAGGATCATCCCCAAGCTCCCACCAACCACCACCGCATAGGCGGGCCTCTAATTGTATGAGACCGGAAGAATAGTATATGCCTCTCTCTAGGGTCCATTTTTTAGAAATTGATTTCATAAAATGACCTCAGAGGGCCATAGCAACCCTGCTATGAAATAATCGGAGTTTCACTTGTGCTCACCTTATGTCATCCACGGTGATAATTGTTGGCCTAATATTGATTCTTCAATCTCCTCTTCCTTGTTCAGGGTGGCAATGTACCCAGCTAAAAATAGTCTATCATAGGTAGGGATGGCTTTGGAACACAATTCTAGCTAATAAAAATACTGAAACTTAACCGGGAAAGCTTAGATTTCTTAGGGTGGGAACCACTCCTTCCTGTTTGACCTGCTTTCTTCTTGCAACGGAAGTGTGATGAGGACATGGCAGCTATATTGCAGCCAAAGGTAGCCAGCATGGTTATAGAAGAATGCAGAAGCAGGAGGAAAGAAAATGCCTAGGTTCTTGCTTTATTGTTAATCAGTTGGAGGAGACTTGGACTTACTACCTCCACACTTTTTTAAATATTTCGCCAAATTACCTTGATGTACTCAAGTGACAAGGGTCATATTTTCCATTGCTTGTAGCTGCCCCTCCCCTCAGTTAACGCACACTATTAGTCAGGGTTCTGCAGGGACACAAAATGGTGACATATTATAAGGTACTGACTTGAATGACTGGCGAGGCTGAGAAGTCCCACAACCAACCATCGGCAGCATGGAGACCCCAAGAGCTGACGCTGAGCTTCTAGTCTGAGTCCAAGACCCAAGAACCAGAGGAGCTGCTGGAGTAGGTCCCAGTCCAAGGGCAGGAGAGGACCGATGTTCCCAGTCCAAAGCCGGACGGTAAACGCTCCCTTCCTCTGCTTCTCTTGTTCTAATCAGTCCCTCAAAGGATTAAATGATGCCCACCTATGTTTGGGACGACAATCTGCTTTACTCAGTCTATCAATTTAGATTCTAATCTTGTCCAGAAACACCCTCCCAGACATACCCAGAAACGTTTAACAAAATATCTGGGCATCCTGTGACCCATCCAAATTAACATAAAGTTAACCATCACACATACCTTACACTGCAGCAATAATTTCAGATAACCGCATGGGTTCCTCGCGGGTTGCTTTGGAGCTTTGGATAAGCGCTTGATGGGGCAAAATTGTCAGGAAAAAGTTTTCCTTTCCAATTCCTCCCTTCTTAGCGGGTTAACCCAATACCTCTTGAGAACACCCTTTGTTTCCCCCACTTATCCTTCCCTTCTTTCAACTATGCTTTCTTGATTTTCTCAGCCCTCTTTCCCTCAATGTCTCTGTTTTGCTTCACAAGGGTAAAAGAAAAGTTAGATACTGAAATGGGGCTAGACGTATCTTAGTTCGGGTTTCTCCAAAGCAGACCAGACCTTTCCACAAGGATCTGGTACAAGTAGTTTACTCGGGGAGTGATTCTAGAAAACACCTATAGAACTGTGAAGAAGTGAGACAGGAAAGGGAAGAAGGCAGAGGAAAGGTGTGCTGTTGTCCAGGTAACCAACAGTGGGCACAAGCTGCCTCCGAGTTATCCCAAGTTGCCCAGACACAAGACTCAGCAAGGCAGCTGGAGTACTTACCTGCCAATTCCTGTTAATCGTTGTTCAAGGGCGGTTGGGGAGGGGTGGTTCTTCACTGCCACCTTTTGTTCATAGGCTGAGAAGCTCCAGGTAAAGAGTCGCAGGGGGTTGTGACTGGAAGCTTTCGGGTCACCGTGCTCATGACTGGTAAAAGCTGAGAGCATATGGGCAAAGCATCATCAATATCTGTACACTTAATCCCTTGCCCCATTCAGATCCGTATTTGTGCTACAATCCAAGTTCACTCTGTTAAGTTGATGCTTCTTCAAGGTGGTGTCTAGTTTCAAGGAGAGAAAGAGACACTTACCTAGTAGGTTTGGTGGAACAGGCTACTCTCTTTGCTGCAATTCATCCAAGATCTGAATTACTGTATCAGGAGTCTATTTATCACCTGGCCTTTGCAAGCTCCTCCACGATCAAATTGCCATTTCTGAGCCCTCAGATTTCAATGTCATCTGAGAATGTGTATCTAAGAGGCGTTGAAAGATCCCAGTGTTGTTATTTCCAGAGTTACTGTGACAAATAACTATAAAGCCCTTTGGAGAAGAATTGAGGAAACTGCTGCTAACAACCCTTGCTGTGTCATTTCAAGGTTCTCTTTCAAAGGGACTTGGAATGTACTCCCATTAAAGAGAAGAACTGTATCATGCTTTTGTCTGAGAACTGGCTCGCGTTTGGAAGTTAGGTGAAGAACAGTGATTTTCCATTTTTATAGCTAGGATCAGTCTTATCGCTCACTTGCCTTTGATCTCTGTGGTTATGTTAGACAAAACTCTCCTTGGCCACCCATCTAGCTCACCACACTGCACACTGTGTTCTCTATGCCTCTGTCACATAAGGGCCGCAGTGGCCATGCTGATCACCAGGAAATTGCATCTGTCTTGCCTCTAGTGTCTTAGTGCCATCACCTGGCCCCTCTGTCCTGGTTGCTTATCATCCGCATTGTCACAAGCAAGCCTGCTTTCAAGGTGGCAGAGAACAGCCATCACTGAGTCTTCAATGATGTCAATGTTTCTCTCCTTAGTGATTCCTTATCATCTTCATGATGGGAGTATCTTCTTGTCTTTCCCTGGGAAAATATTTAGCTGGGTGCTTCTCTAGTCCAACAACTTTTTTAAACCACACCACATGGCATGCAGGACCTTAGTTCCCTGACCAGGAATCGAACCCGTGTCCCCTGAAGTGGAAGCACAGAGTCTTAACTACTGGGCCACTGAAGTTCATGAAGACTTTTAAACCCTTACTTGAGGTTGTGCCAAAACATTCTGACATCTCTGTCTTATTTATTGCTATTGGTTCCAGCCCTGAGGAACCAACTCAACTCCAGAATGGTGAAAGCAAAGGAGTACAGGGCACCAGTAACATCTGCTCCAAGAAGAAGAAAAGAAATCTTTTCCAATTTTTTGCCTGATTTATGACTCTACATGCTACACTGCCCACGAGAGCAACTACTAGCCGTATGTGATTCTTTCACAAATATTATATGATGTCATTTATCATGCAAAAAATGATACAAATGAATCTATTAGGTTGGCCAAAAAGTTCACTCCATAACATCTTACAGAAAAGAAAGTGAAAGTAAAAGTCTCTCAGTCGCGTCCAACTCTTTGCCACCCCATGGTCTATACGGTCCATGGAATTCTCTAGACCAGGATAATGGAGTGGGTGGCCTTTCCCTTCTCCAGGGGACCTTCCCAACCCAGGGATCGAACCCAGGTCTCCCATTGCAGGCAGATTCTTTACCAGCTGAGCCACAAGGGAAGCCCAAGAATACTGGAGAGGGTAGCCTACCCATTCTCTAGAGGATCTTTCCAACCCCAGGAATAAACCTGGGGTCTCCTGCATTGCAGGTGGATTCTTTACCAGCTGAGCTGTCAAGGAAGCCCCTACATCTTACAGAAAAACCAGAATAAACTTTTTGGCCCATCCAATATATACAGAACAGAAACAGACTCACAGGTGTAGAAAATGAACTTCCCAAAATGGAAAGGAGGCAGGGGAGGATCAAATGAGGAGTATGGAGTTAACTGGTACAAACTACTATATATAAAATAGGTAAGTACCAAGGATGTACCTACAACATAGAAGAAAATGTTTATATCTGGCAATAATAAGATATCATTTCACACCCACTGCAATGGCTGTAACAGGAAAGACATAATAATAAGTATTGATAAGGATATGGTGAAACCAGGACCCTCATACATTGTAGTAGAATGAATGAAAAATAGTGAAGCCACTTTGGAAACTGGTCTGGCAGTACCTCTACAGACTAAACATATAATTACCATATGATTCAACAACTCCACTTCTAAGTGTATAAAGGCATGTTACATCACACAGAAACTTGCATATACACGCTTGTAGCATATTTACAGTAGGCAAAATGTGGAAACAGCCCAAAGTCCATCACATGTAGGACCAACACAGTGTGGTTTATCCACACAATATGGGAGCAAAGGAAATGAGATACTGAGACTCGCTACAGCACAGGCGAGTCTGGAGAACACCGCGCCGAATGAAAGTAACCAGTCATATGTGTGACCCCGTGTGTATGAAATGTTTGAAACAGGCAAATCTAAACAGACAGAAAGTAGATTTCCGATCACCTATGATGGAAGGATGGGGTAGGGGAGGTTTGGGGTGATAGATGATGCCTAAAGGGGTGTGAGCTTTGGGGGCTGGTGATGAAGACGTTTGAGTGTGATGATGAACGCACAACTGTGAGTACTCTAAACGTCATTGAATTATATATTTTGTATGAGTATATTTCATGGTATGGTAACCATAAAGCAGTTTAAAATAGAGTAGTAGCTAAATGTCAGGTTCTCTGTAAAATGAGAAAAGTAGGAACACATACATGAATACATAAATCACTGTATTTTCTTTACCCAATACAGGAGCCACTAGTCACAAGTGCCTGTCTAAATTTACAACATTAATTAAAATTAAGTACAATTCAAAATTCAATCCTTTACTTGCAGTTACAACATTTCAATCTTCAGTATTCACACGTGGCTGTTGACTCCACGTTGAATAGTATACACATAGCACATATTCATCATGTCAGAAAATTCTATTGGGCAGCAGTGGTATCTGTAATTTATATACCATAAGTTTATTTTTACATTTGTCCAATGCAGTATCTACTTAAGGACAATGTCTTACTTTGAAATGTTTGTCCTTTCTGGTTTTAAGTGACTTATCCTAATAATAATAGATTTTTAGTGTTATTCTATTTTTTAAAAATGGGTAATCTCTATTAATTCCATGCTACTAGCTCCAATCTTATCAAAGATTTCAGGATCAAATGACGTAAATTATTTTCAACAGCACATTGGTTTGAAAGTTTATGCAGAAATGAAGTAGTCTGTCTGACTGAAGAAAGATGAGAGTGTTGGCATATTAAGATCTATCTTATTAGTATGTGAATATTGGGTATTAATTTAGAAACAAAGGTGCTTTTGACAGTGAAGTTCTAATACGTCAGCCTCATCTGAGAGGAAAACATGCCTCTGACTGAATCAAAGGCGTTCAAAAAGGAGGGTTATTTCAGTCTCTGTGTTGCTCAAGAGGAAGAAAAGGGCAAAAGAAAATATTCGATTGATACACGTTGTCATCTGGGTTTGCTCCCCATGTTACCTGTGTCTGCATTTGATTGCATTTTATATCACCCTGGTGAACATAACGCAATACATCAAGACCAGGAAAATCCAACTACAAAGGAGTTAAGGAAAGAGTTCTGGTTTTCATGTTGATCAGCATATCCTGCTTAGATTTGAAGGCCTCAAAATTAACTCATGCAATTAAAAAAAAATCAGACACAATGCAGAACAGACAGTCTCACAAAAGACTTCCTTTATGGCTCATCAGAGTAAATTTCTTGTCAAAATACTCCCGTGCTAAGTAAAGGTTATCTATTCATACAAACACCTGACTTATAAAATCAATCAGGGCACAACAAGAAAGATGCTTGCTTTGTATATGTATTCAAGTTGTGGCTTCCACGAACTTAACTTCCTAAAAATATATTTCATTTTTTCCGTCTGCTCTGCATAACTCATTAACATCATAATCGCCAGCAATAATTGCCTGGAGTGAGTAAAGCAAATCATGAAAGATGAAGAGTTGAATTACCACTTAATGAAAGAAGAAAAAAAGAAGACAATTTAAATCAACAGTCTACGATACTGCCACCACTCCCTTTCTTGAGAAAATGTATAGTAATTGTGTTTCTTGGAGCTTGTTGTGTTTATAAATGAGGATTCTCAGACAGTGAATTCTTGGAATGATTCTAAGGGCTTAATTGATGATATGAATCAGATGAACTCAAAATTATTTGCTCAGCAATCATAAGATGCATCTTTATAGCAAGTTGCAAAATAATACTCTTCAAAATATTTCAAAATTATCTTGATGGCAATTAGAAACTCTGACCAAAATGAAATGCTCTCTTTTGGTCTCCAAAATTAGTGAAATCCTTCCGACGTGTTCAATGTATTTGGGGACTTGATGGCTATCCTTTTAAACCAGAGCTCTTCAGCTAGTGTTGATTTTAACCTTTAGGAAACATTCGGCAATGTCCAGAGAAATTTTTGGTTATCACAACTTAGAGGATCCTAGCGACGCCAGGACAGTGCCAACAAGAAAGAATCATCTCACCCAATATATCAACAGGATTGAACTTGAAACTCCTTATCTATATCAACAAAACAACCTAAGAAACCACTAAAAAGATAACAAGTAAAATGAAGGGATGATGTGTCTTAATAACCAAAAAATTCAATGAGTTTGACCACAGGTAAAATAATTAATGCAATATTTTGCAAAACAACAATTTATTTTAGTTTACTGAACAAACTGGAGGTAGGGAGATGAGCGAGGACATAATGACACATTACATCACCCCAGCTTCCCTGAGGGGGCCAGCCCATCGAGCCCTGGTGATGAAGGTCTGGTGAGTATCAGACAGTGAGCAGGCTGTAGTTGTCCTGAAGTGCAATTATGATTTGCAACTTTATAGTTACTTCTTGAATCTGTGAACCTATGAGTTATTGTGAAAAATAGACAAAGTGGGTTTAACAAGGTCAGCCAAGTACACGTGTAAGAGGAAACTAAAGTGAAATTTTGACAGATGCCTTCACATAATGGTTTTCAAACATGAGCCTTCATCAGAATCATCTAGAGAGCTTGTTAAAATACAGACTTCTGGGCTCCACCCCTAGAATTTCTGATCCAGGGGGCATAGGGGGCTCTGAGACTTGGTGCTTTTAATAAATTCCCCAGGGATGCTGACAGTGCTGGCCTGAGACCACTCTTTGAGAAGCCCTGCTCTAATTTAATGGACACCACATCTTAAAATGAAGTCAAAGATGACCATGATGCAAATTTTTTTAGGGAGCGGAGGTTCAAGATCCTTGTCTATGACACAGAGATACATGAGAAGAGATTCACAGGTGGGGCAACTGGAGGCTTTAGAGAGAATGCTGGAATGTCTACTATGAGTCCCATCCCCTCTTGGATAAGGAAATACTTCTATCTGATCACTTGGAAAGATATGTTCCTTACAGTTTGTCCACACAGAATAGATTTAAATTTCTCTCTCACCTGAAAAATCTAAATGGCAAGAGATTGATTGGCTAGCTGCTTTGAGGGCAGGGCAGATGGGAAGTGGGTTCTGGTTGGAATTGGGCTGCACCACTGGAGTTTGTCCAGGGAGAAGATGACAGAGTGAGTCCCTACTAGCAGATCAGATATGGCTTGTATTTAAAAGACTCTGAATGCATCTTCTTAAGTCCTGTCCAAGAGGGCAGCCTGCAGGGGTAGGCGGGAAAAGCTGGAAGCATTGCTGGATTTGTAAGGACTGAGAGGAAGTACCATACCAGCCATGATAGGGACACATTTTCCTTCATCAAGATGATGGCAGGTGGAAAATTTCTCCCCAAATGAGGGGCATGTTGGAGGGGCATCTCCAACAATCCACTTTAGTACCTCCAGAAAGTTCATTTTAAAATGCACAATAAATCTTAAACACACTGGAACTAGATCAACAGAAGCCCATCTGTTAAGGGGGAACGTTTTCCTTGCAGCACTTCTCGTTCTCCTGCTCCGGTTCTGGAAGCGTCAGAAGCAAGGTTTGTCAGATGATGGAGAATGCATAGAATACAGGAGAGATGTTAGCTCTGCCCCCTTCCCTGACACTGGCCTTCCTGTCTGCAGGAGGCCTGAGCAACAGGGAGGGGAGATATTTTTAATTACATGTGAGACTGGACTTATAAATGATTAAACTGAGAGTGTGTTTGTGATTTTTATTTCACTGGAGTATTAACCATTTTATTGAAGAAAGACCAGAAAAGTCAAAGGTCTGCCTGAGATTTGATCCAGAGGAAGTGGGAAAGTTTGCCCAACAGTGGAGATTTATAAGAATTGCAAATGAAACTTATCTATAAAACAGAGACCAGACTGGCAGAAACAGAGAACAGACTTGTGGTCATCAAGGGGGAGGGTCGTCAGGGAGGTATGGATTGAGAGTTTGGAATTAGCAGACGCAAACTATATAGAATGGATCAAGGTAAATTGGAAGAGGTCAAACAGGAGATGGCAAGAGTAAACGTTGACATTTTAGGAATCATCGAACTAAAATGGACTGGAATGGGTGAATTTAACTCAGATGATCATTATATCTACTACTGTGGGCAAGAGTCCCTTAGTAGAAATGGAGTAGCCATCACAGTCAACAAAAGAGTCCAAAAGGCAGTACTTGGGTGCAATCTCAAAGACAACAGAATGATCTCTGTTCGTTTCCAAGACAAATCTTTCAATATTACAGTAATCCAAGTCTATGCCCCACTACTAATGCCAAAAAAAAGCTGAAGTTTAATGTTTCTATGAAGACCTACAAGACCTTCTAATAATAACATCAAAAAAAAAATATCCTTCCTATCAGGGGACTGGAACGGAAAAGTAGGAAGTCAAGAGATACCTGGAGTAACAGACAAGTAGGGCAAAGGCTAACAGAGTTTTGCCAAGAAAACACACTGGTCATAGCAAACACCGCTTCAAACAACATAAGGGACAACTCTACATACGGACATCACCAGATGGTCAATACCAAAATCAGATTGATTATATTCTTGGCAGCCAAAGATAGAGAAGCCCTATACAGTCTGCCGAAAGAAGACCAGGAGCTGACCGTGACTCAGATCATGAACTCCTTATTGCAAAATTCAGACTTAAAGAAAGTAGGGAAAACCATTAGGCCATTCAGGTATGACCTAAATCAAATCCCTTACAATTATACAGTGATTACATCTGATAGATAGAGTGCCTGAAGAACTATGGATGGAGATACATGTCACTGTACAAGAGACAGTGATCAAGACCATCCCCATGAAAAAGAAATGCAAAAAGGCAAAATGGCTGTCTGAGGAGGCTTTACTGAGGAAATAGCTGATAAAAGAAGAGAAACTAAAGGTAAAGGAGGAAAGGAGAGATATACACATCTGAATGCAGAGTTCCAAAGAATAGCAAGGAGAGATAAGAAAGCCTTCCTCAGTGATCAGTGCAAAGAAATAGAGGAAAACAATAGAATGGGAAAGACTAGAGATCTCTTCAAGAAAATTAGAGATACCATTGGAACATTTCATGCAAGGATGGGCTCAATAAAGGACAGAAATTATATGGACCTAACAGAAGCAGAAGATACTAAGAAGAGGTGGCAGGAATACACAGAAGAACTATACAAAAAAGACCCTCACGACCTAGATAATCACGATGGTGTGATCACTCACCTAGAGCCAGACATCCTGGAATGTGAAGTCAAGTGGGCCTTAGGAAGCATCACTATGAACAAAGCTGGTGGAGGTGATGGAATTCCAGTTGAGCTATTTCAAATCCTAAAAGATGATGCTGTGAAAGTGCTACACTCAATATGCCAGCAAATTTGGAAAACAGCAGTGGCCACAGAACTGGAAAAGGTCAGTTTCCACTCTAATCCCAAAGAAAGGCAATGCCAAAGAATGTTCAAACTACCGCACAATTGCACTCATCTCACACACTAGCAAAGTAAAGCTCAAAATTCTGCAAATAAGGCTTCAACAGTTCGTGAACTGTGAACTTCCAGATGTTCAAGCTGGATTGAGAAAAGGCAAAGGAACGAGATCAAATTGTCAACATCCATTAGATTCTTGAAAAAGCAAGAGAATTCCAGAAAAATATCTACTTCTGCTTTATTGACTACACTAAATCCTTTGACTGTGTGGAGCACAATAAACCGTGGAAAATTCTGAAAGAGATGGGAATACCAGATCACCTAATCTGCCTCCTGGGAAGTCTGTATGCAGGTCAAAAAGCAACAGTTAGAACCAGACATGGAACAACAGACTGGTTCCAAATTGGGAAAGAAGTCCATCAAGGCTGTATGTTGTCACCCTGCTTATTTAACTTACATGCAGAGTACATCATGAGAAACACTGGGCTGGATGAAGCACAAGCTGGAATCAAGATTACTGGGAGAAATATCAATAACCTCAGATATGCAGATGACACGACCACCCTTATGGCAGAAAGTGAAGAAGAACTAAAGAGCCTCTTGATGAAAGTGAAAGAGGAGAGTGGAAAAGGTGGCTTAAAGCTCAACATTCAGAAAACTAAGATCATGGCATCCAGTTCCATCACTTCATGGCAAATCGATGGGGAAACAGTGGAAACAGTGGCTGGCTTTATTTTGGGGGGGCTCCAAAATCACTGCAGATGGTGATTGCAACCATGAAATTAAAAGATGCTTACTCCTTGGAAGGAAAGTTATGACCAACCTAGACAGCATATTAAAAAGCAGAAACATTACTTTGTCAACAAAGGACTGTCTAGTCAAGGCTATGGTTTCTCCAATAGTCATGTATGGATGTGAGAGTTGACTATAAAGAAAGCTGAGCACCGACAAATTAATGCTTTTGAACTGTGGTGTTGGAGAAGACTCTTGAGAGTCCCTTGGACAGCAAGGAGATCCAACCAGTCCATCCTAAAGGAGATCAGTCCTGGGTGTTCATTGGAAGGACTGATGTTGAAGCTGAAGATCCAATACTTTGGCTGCCTCATGCAAAGAGTTGACTCATTGGAAAATACCCTGATGCTGGGAAGGATTGGGGGCAGGAGGAGAAGGGGACGACAAAGGATGAGATGGTTGGATGGCATCATGGACTCAATGGACATGAATTTGAGCAAGCTCCGGGCATCGGTGATGGACAGGGAGGACTGGTATGCTGCAGTCCATGGGGTCACAAAGAGTCAGACACAACTGAGCGACTGAACTGAACTGAACTGAACGTAGATATTTATGACACACTACAGACATTCGTGTATATGTCATATACACACACACAGACACACACACACACACACACACACACACACACACATATATATATATACATGACAAGGAATTCACTTAAGTGACTGTGGGAACCAGGTGGATGAATCTGATGTCTGTAGGGGAAGGGCAGATGGAAATTCTTGGGCAGGAGCTGAAGCTATAATCCACAGGAGGAATTTCTTCTTCAGGACACTCTCAATTCTGCTCCGAAGGCATTTCAACCAATTCAGTCAGGCTACCCAGACTATTAAGCCTAATCTCCTTACTCAGTTTTAACTAACTCTAGCTGTTAATCTTATCTATAAATACTTTCACAGCAGCACCTACATATTTTGTCAAATAAGGGAACACTCTAGCTTAGCTAAGTTGACACATAAAACTGTCCATCACAACAACATTATCAAGAGTCTTAGTGAGTTTCCTACTGAGGATCCAGGATTCTAATCCCTGAAATCTGTCCTGATGGAAATAAGTAGAGATATGCACAACTTTTTATATATTAATACAACAGCATGTGTGCATGCTAAGTTGCTTCGGTCATGTCCAACTCTTTGTGACACCGTGGACTATGGCCCGCCAGGCTCCTCTGTCCATGGGATTCTCCAGGCAAGAATACTGGAGTGGGTTGCCATGCCCTCCTTCAGCGGATCTTCCAGACCCAAGAATTGAATTCGTGCCTCTTAAGCCTCCTGCATTGACAGGTGAGTTCTTTACCACTAGCGCCACCTGGGAAGCCCCATACATCAGCAGCTCACTCCAGTTGCCATCACAAATCAGAGCTCTGTCCCACCAGCCATAGGCACATACACACTACCCCAGAAAGCATGCTAATCTGGCAAGTTTAAGCCAAGGTCATCATTGAGTCACTGGTGTTCAAGCTGAATTTTTAATAAAAAGTGGAAAGGGCTTAAAAGTGTTAAGTCTGCATATTGAACATTATACACTCTGAAAAACAAACATTTTACATATAAATATAAATAACTGCAAGAGGCATTTTTAAGCACCAATAACAGCAAAAACAACGTAATTATACTAAGTATAGCACTCAGAATATGACAACATAATTTGTATGTATCACAATGTTATGACTTTAGTTCAGTGCCTAACACAGTAGACAGTGTATAATATTAGGGAATTAAAACTGGATATTAGAGAACGGAACTCAGACCTCTGAGTTCAGTGTAGGATGAGCCAGTGATGACCATGGCAGAGAGTACAATGGAAACAACCTTCTGGCAATTAGTAGAGCTTGTACAGTTTGCTGCTCCTTTACCTGGTGTCCACCCGGCCAAGGGCAGAGAAGACCAAGTACCAGCATAAACAGTCTGTTGCCCAAGTCCGCTGCTGTTGAAAGTGCCTTGATCTATTCTTTGCCACCTGAAGGCACGTCTACTATTCTTATGCCAGCCTCCAGGAAAAAAAAAAGGCTCATTAATTTTAGCATCCTCCCTACAAATCCAGAGGGAACAAAACTGCCTTTCACCCAACTTCCTAACTTCTCCTACCACCAGCAAGGGTGTGACTGGCCATAGCTCAGGGCATTCATGAATCAGGTCCTATACCATAATGGACAAAGCTGCTTTGACCTGATTGTATGGACCCAGCCCCGTGTTCTATCTTGACCTTCCAACCACGCCCTTGAGTAGGGCTGGTCCATGGGACAAGTCAGTTAATGCACTGAACTCCCTTCCGTATTCTCTGTGGTGGGCTGCATGGGCTCAGAGCCCTTCTGGGTACAGGAGCTCTCTCTTCAGATCTGTCAGATCACAAGGGTCCCATATTTTTAAATTTGAAATTGAGAGTGGGGAAGAGACGGTCAGAAGCTAGAAGTTTCCACTCAGACCTCAGCTTTAGTCCAGTCCTCTACTTCAGCTTTTATAAGAGAGCTTTCACTATATATAGTATTGAATATTTTCTCAAATATCAATCAAGGGTGACTTTGATGCTAAGTTCACCATTTCCTTTGAACACAGTTCCCCTATGGGAATCAAGAGATATAACGTGCCTGGTAAGCAGGATTCAGACATTTCCAAATTCCCTGCTCTGATTTAAGCACACTTGAGAAGAATTAAAATCTCACCCCTAACCCCTAACAAAGCTTACATTTGGATCCTCTTTTCCCCTCCCCCTTTTTTCAGTCTTAGGTGATACTCTGGTATTAACCCCACATCCCTCTCATCTCACCTCACCTCAAGACTGGCTAGAACAACAGACCCGATTCCTATGTAAAGTTACAGCTCTTTCTCAAGACCTTGATACTTTTCATCCATCCTGAATCTCCAGGTCAAAGCCTCTCTATTCACGGTCTCCATCTTTCCGAGTTACAATTTCAGTCTCCTGTTGCGGTCAAGCCCTGGTATTCAATAATGAGTCTCTTCCTGTTCGATCTTACGGTTGACCTCCTTCATGCCTCCTCGGCATGCCGACTTCCCCTGCTGCTTCATCTTGAGCCCTGTGGTAGCAGAATTCTAAGACAGCCACAAAATTTCTGATGCTGTATAATCAATCCCCTCCCCTTAAGGGTGGGTGGGGTGTCACTCCATGATTAGTTTGCATTATACACCAAAAGTTAAGGGATTTTGCCTTAAGGTCCCAAGTTAGGTGATTCTGAGAAAGTAAAAAATGAGATTATCCTTGGTGAGCCCCCTTTAAAAGAGGGTCTAGAGGCAAGAGATAAGAAGCAGCACAGACAGGGAAGGAAAAATTAGGAGTTTGGGATGAACACAAATACGCTACTAAACACAGAACTGATAGCCGTAAAGACCTAGTGTGTAGCACAGGGAACTATGCTCAACTTTTTATAATAACATATAAGGGAAACTGGGCTTCCCTTGTGGCACAGCTGGTAAAGAATCTGCCTGCATTGTGGAGGACATGGGTTCAATCCCTGGGTTGAGAAGACCCCCTGGAGAAGAGCACAGCTACCCACTCCAGTATTCTGGCCTGGAGAATTCCATGGACTGTATAGCCCATGGGGTCACAGAGTTGGACATAGTGAGTGACTTTCACTTTCACATGTGTATAACTGAATTACTTGACCATACAGCTGAAACTAACATAAAATTCAAAGCCAACTATATTGTTATTGGTGTTTAGTTGCTAAGTCATGTTCAACTATTTTGCGACTCCATGGACTGCAGCCCGCCAGGCTCCTCTGTCCATGGGATTTCTCAGGCAAGAATACTGGAATGGGTTGCCTGCCCTCCTCCAGGTGATCTCCCTGACCCAGGGATGAAACCTGAGTCTCCTGCATTGGCAGGCAGATTCTTTCCTATTGAGCTACCCAGGGAATTGCGAGCCAACCATACTCCAATTTAAAATAAATAAATAAATAAAGAGCAAGAAGCAGCTGAGATGCTCCCTGTTGGCCTTGAAGAAGCAAAATGCCATGTGATAGAAAGTGCCATGTGGTTGACTATGTCTAGCGATCTCTGGGAAATGGGGACCTCAGCCCTTCAAATGCAAGAAACCAAATTCTGCTGATAATCATGTGACTTTGAAGAGGAAGCCAAGCTCCAGAAACACCTACAACCCAGTTAGCATCTCGATTTCAGCCAAGTGAGATTCTGAGCAAGGGACGCACTTCTGCTGTGGCTGGACTCCTGATTCACAGAAACTGTGAATTCAGGCACTGATAGTGAATGCATCTTGCTTTCAGTTGTTGAATTTGCAGTACTCTATTCTGCAGCAACAGGAAACTAATTCCACAACTAGTTCCCAGGTTGTTTTTCCTACCAGAAGCATGACTGAAGATGGCAGTACTGAAGTTTGCACATGCAAAGCCAAGGTTAGCCAGAAGTTCTCCCAGAGCACCCCCATCTCCCCCAAAAGAGAGGCAAACATATTCCTTCATCTCTAAACCGCTGGATCAAATTTCAGGTTCAGGCTCCTCCCGCTCCTGCAGGAGACTGATACCCACTGACCACCTAGCAAGACTTTTCTGAGGCACGAGATTAAAGAGACGTTGTCCTTGGGGACTCACAGGCTCAGCTGGAGGACTTGCTTCCATTGATTATGGCACAAAGCACCCTCTTGAATACGGTATTGTGAAGTCTGTTGTTGAAAATCATATTCCTTTTGAAAATTACCATTCATTCTGCTTTGTAGCCAAATCATTTTACTTAGGAGCAAAAATGTGATTTTTCACCAACTGAAGAAGGATCTCTCCATAATGAAGCTAAAGAAGCGTTTCTTGAGCAAGACCGCCTCTCCTGAAGCTAAGCTCTTCCTGCACAGCTAAGGGGGATAATGGACAAATCACACGTAGATGGAGAAATAAATCTTAGAGGGCAAGACAGACCTCCCTTTCTGTACCTTCCTATGAGTATCTTTTTCTTGTTTTGCTTGTAAAATGGGAAACAACTCCTGCATATTTTGTGAATAACTATATAATCCACCACTTCAACATCTAAATCTTTCGCTCTGATCTTTAATACCTCATAGCCTCTGTAATAAAACAATCAAATCAACTCAATGTGTCTCAAATATGCCATACTCTCTGGCATTCCTGTTCCAAGTCATTTTTTGGCTCCTTGAGACTGTTGTTTCTTGATATTAATGTATGCAATACTATATTTGTAGCTACAAATTGTATTTGCAAGGTAGACTTGCAGTGATGATCTGTATAGTGATTTGTAATGTGTGTCCCTGAATGCAACCATACGGAAATAAATTGTGTTATAAGAACCACATTTGATGTCTCAATCAAGCGCATTCATTATAATTCTGAAAATTCCACCATGCATAGGTCAGAGCTACCACTTTGCATTTATCAGTAGTTTTCCATCCTCATGGACTAGAGATTTATTTTCTAGACCCAACTGAATACCAATAATCAAAGAAAAACTGTTTAGTTTCTAATAGTTATAGTAAAATACCTTGTCTGATTGCAAATAAATGAAATGAAACTTTTGATCAGAATACTTCCATGAGTGCAAACCCCCTGAAGTGGGTAATATATGGAGGAGAATCCGATTTTTTTGTGAACACAAAAGAAACAGGTATGATTCTTTTCCTTTCTTTGCTTTCTTTTCCTACTACCACTGGATGAGAACTGTTACCAACTCAAATGAATATGTAAATAAATGAAACCAAAGAGACATCACTTTGCCAACAAAGATGTTATAGTCAAATGTATGTTTTTCCAGTAGTCAAGTATGGATGTGAGAGTTGAACCATGATGAAGGCAGAGTGATGAAGAATTGATGCTTTCAAATTGTGGTGCTGGAGAACACTCTTGAGAGTTCCTTGGACTGCAAAGAGACCACACCAGTCATTCCCAAAAGAAATCAACCCTGAATACTCATTGGAAGGACTAATACTGAAGTTCCAATACTTCGGTTGCCTGATGGGAGGAGCCAACACATCGGAAAAGACATTGATGTTGGGAAACATAGAAAGTAAAAGGAGAATGGGGCAGCAGAGGAGGAGACGGTTAGATACAGCATCATGAACTCAATGGACATGACTTTGAGCAAATCCTGGGCTATAGTGGACGACAGAGGAACCTGGTGGGCTAGAGTCCGTGGGGTCACAAAGATGCAGACATGACTTAGCAGTTGAATAACAACAACAAAGGTATCATATAAATGCCACCATTCCCTTTGCAATTCCGATCATTGCCTTGGGTATTTCAGAATCTCACTCAGCTGTATTTAGGGAAAAATAACTTTAAGATGGGCGATACAGCCAAATTAAGAAATAGAAGAAAAACTTAGATTATCCCTTTTTTCATATTAACCCCCTTCCCCAAATATGGACTACTATAGTTTTCTCCCCTTTTGCCATGCCTAGGAAATGGCAGGCTCCATGGAGATTGAAATGGTAACTTTCTTCCTCAATGTTACCTTGAGCAGAGTTAGACACATAGCTGGGAGCTTACAAATATTTGTGGGGTACATGAATATCTCTAAACATTAATAAATCTGAATCTCTCTAAAATCAGAAAGTGGACTAAATAAACCATTTTCATATTAAAATATCCCCCGCCATATGTACTATGTATCTTATAACCAATCATCAATTGTAATAGTGTTAGTCACTCAGTCGTGACTGACTCTTTGTGACCCCATAGACTGTAACCTGCTAGGCTCCTCTGTCCATGGAATTCTCCAGCAAGAATACTGGAGTAGATTTTCATTTCCTATGACTATAAGAAGCCAGGTTCAAAAATAAAAACAATAAAGACAGAAAAAGCTTAACAGACATCAGTAATCACATACTGCAGGAAATATAGACTATAGAATTAGTTTAGGAAAATCACCAAACAAATAAAAAGTGAAAGAAAGAAAAATAGCAACATCCACTGCCACAGAGACAGAAAATCAGAATTTAGAACAAACAATATATTACCTAAAATATCCGGTTTTTAAAAATCCAGTATTCAACAAAAAATACAAGGCTCACAAAGAAATAAGACTATGTGGCCAATACAGATAAAGAAACTGTCTCTGTTTCAATAGAAACTCTTTGAGTGGGACCAGATGTTGGAGTTAGCAGATAAAGAAAAGCAGCTGTTATAAATGTAAAAGGAAATCCTGTTTATGCAATCAGAGGAAAATATGATAGCAAGTAGAGGACATTGGTAAAGAGATGGGAATTATAAAATTTAATCAAATAGAATTTCAGGTATTGAAATTAAAGATCACTACAATAGCTCAATAGAAGATTTGAGGCAGCAGAAGAAAAAATAAGCAAACTTGACATGGATCAATAAAGATGATCCAACCTAAAGAATAGAAAGAAAAGGCGCTTCCCTGGCGGCTCAAGTAAAAGGATCTGCCTGCAGTGCAGTAGATGTGGGTTCCATCTCTGATCAGATCCAGAAAGATGGCACATGCCTGGGGGCGGGTAAGCCCAGTGGGCCACAGTTAGGTCCCGGAGCCCGGGACCTCGAGCCTCGGAACAGCAAATGCTGAGCCGGAGCACCTCGAGTCCATGCTCCCCAACAAGAGAAGTCACCACAGGAAGAAGCCCACGCCTGCAACTAAAGAGGAGCCCCCGCTCGCTGCAACCGGAGAAAAGTCCACACAGCAATGAGGACCCAACACAGAAAAAACAAATAAATAAAACCATTTTTGGAAGAATAGAGAAAAAGGATGAACGGAGCACGTGAGGCAACATAAAGTATACTGTGTGTGCGGAGAGCGCCAGAAAAAGAGGAGGACAAGGGGTAGGAAAAACATATAAAGACACAGTGGCTGAACACTTCAAAATTTGGTTATTCCCTCCCTCCAAAGGCATTAATATACGTATCTAGAAGGCTTAATGAACTTCAGGGAGGAGAATTCCAAGGAGACCCATATCTACACACACCATGGCAAAGTGAACGAGGAATCATGGCAGCAACTCCTTGCCACCCCCTCCACATACACACCCCAGCTTCTTAGGAACAAGTTCAGTTCAGTTGAGTTCAGTCGCTCAGCCGTGTCCAACTCTTTACAACCCCATAAACCGCAGCACGCCAGGCCTCCCTGTCCATTAACAGCCCCCAGAGTTTACCCAAACTCATGTCCATTGAGTCCGTGATGCTGTCCAACCATCTCATCCTCTGTCGTCCCCTTCTCCTCCTGCCCCCAATCCTTCCCAGCATCAGGGTCTTTTCCAATGAGTCAACTCTTCATATCAGGTGGCCAAAGTATTGGAGTTGCAGCTTCAACATCAGTCCTTCCAATGAACACCCAGGACTAATCTCCTTTAGGATGGACTGGTTGGATCTCCTTGCTGTCCAAGGGACTCTCAAGAGTCTTCTCCAACACCACAGTTCAAAAGCATTAATTTGTCGGTGCTCAGCTTTCTTTATAGTCCAACTCTCACATCCATATGCGACTACTGGAAAAACCATAGCCTTGACTAGACGGACCTTTGTTGACAAAGTAATGTTTCTGCTTTTTAATATGCTGTCTAGGTTGGTCATAACTTTCCTTCCAAGGAGTAAGCATCTTTTAATTTCATGGTTGCAATCACCATCTGCAGTGATTTTGGAGCCCCCCCAAAATAAAGCCAGCCACTGTTTCCACTGTTTCCCCATCAATTTGCCATGAAGTGATGGAACTGGATGCCATGATCTTAGTTTTCTGAATGTTGAGCTTTAAGCCACCTTTTCCACTCTCCTCTTTCACTTTCATCAAGAGGCTCTTTAGTTCTTCTTCACTTTCTGCCATAAGGGTGGTGGTGTCATCTGCATATCTGAGGTTATTGATATTTCTCCCAGCAATCTTGATTCCAGCTTGTGCTTCTTCCAGCCCAGCGTTTCTCATGATGTACTCTTGAAAGTCCCTTGGACTAACATCTCCTAACACTTTCAAAGAGATACAATTAAGAAATTTGACCAAGGATTGGAACAAAGGGACAGGCAAATGGGAGGAAGTATAAGTTAAAGAAAATTTAAATCAGGTTGAAAGGGAAGAAGTATCCGTTAACATAACTGGAAGTATTGGTACATTATTGTATATTTACTTAGATTGTTTTCTAGTCTGAGGAGTAACTAAAAGCCAGGTCTTGAGAAATGGAAGATAAAGCAGGTGAGTTTGATCAGACTAATCTCTCTACCCCACCCCATCCTTATTACTACCCTGGGAAACCACGCTGGAGTGAGTCATGAATTTCGGCAAGAAGAGGAAATGAACATAAAAGATGCCAAGCTAGAGTGATGGTAAAGAAAGTCCCTCATATTTCAGAACACTTGCGCTAAAGCTGTCAAGGAGGATGATTCTTTATCAACTCACTTAACTCATCGTTTCACTTAATCTTTTAAAAACCTCATAGTGAGATACGACGATGATCAATACAGAGACAATCACTAAGATTTCAGGTCTGAAGAGAACAGGAGGGCAGGGGAGAAGCAAAGATGGAGAAATCAGTGCGATTGGTAGGTTGAGAGGAGAATCAGGGCTTCCACCTAATTACCCACTGAACCCTCACCTTCGCCTTTGCTTCAATCTGTTCTTCTCTGCAGACTGACACCACCTCATTTCTCCCTTTTTCCTTACCAGTCTTAACTACTATGTGAATAACTTCCTGAATTTATGAGACCATTGTAAAAATTGAGGGCACATCTTTTATAATATTAAAAGATAAACTTTTTCCTATGGCTTATATTCTATTACAATGGCCCCGGAGATTTTGAAGAGACATCCTGATCTCTGGCACCCAGGTATCTATGTAGATAAGCCACTGTAACCTAGAAACTCTGGGTATTCTTTCCTTTGCAACTCCTATTATACGCACAGGTAGGACTTGTGTGAAATATGTTTTCTAGGTTAGAGAGATTCGGGGAAATAAGTGACTGTTATAGTGTCTACAGATCAGACAAATGTCAGATTAACAAAAATGACAAGCAGTAATTCAAGAAAATAACTTTTTTCTATTTCTGTGTCCTCTTATTATTATCACACTTCCTATTCCTTCATCATTCTCTGCTTATGGGGAAATATTGCCTTCTGGAAAATTGCTTTATCAGCAGGAGAGGAAGTCACTATGAAGCTGTGGTCGAGCAGCTGTGACATAAATGCCTTTCCTGGTAGAAAATGTAACCAATAATGTCAATGAAAATAACAATCTGAGATGGAGTCATAATACACGGTGTGCCGGGGCACAGTCTCAGGATCCACACCTACAGAAGGGAAGGCAGGTGTCAGCTGGAGAAATGTGTGCATCCGAAGAGCGGAGAGTTATGCTGTTCAGTAAGAACATTTAGGACTTAAGTGAAGGAGGCAGCATCTCAAGTAACCCTGAGAGAACTGCTCTGAAAGACAAGGGGAGGAGCCAAGAGGTACAGAAGCTTTGCAACAAAGGGCAGGTTATGTGAACATCAAAAATATTTTTGTGAATTAAAGAAAACCAGATATCTCACATTGAGGAATTCAGCACTTTTCTCCTGTTGGGAAAATGCAAGAGTCTGGGCTCACTGAAATCCCTCTTTTCCTGCCTCTCAGGCATCTGGTGTCAGAGCTCCTCAGGGCTCACTGAGATCACTCTTTTCCTGCCCCTCATCCATCTGGGATCAGAGCTCCTCAGGGCTCACCACGGGCAGCGGTGGGATGGCTGCCCAGTCGCAGGGATTCTCCTCCCTTTGGGAACCCATCGGGCTCGGGAACTCATTTGGAGCCTTGAGTTGCTGATGGCTGTGACGTCCTTGTTTACTGGTACAGTAGGAAATGAGTCATTTCTCAGGAGAAAGAAGGCAAGCTCTGATGTGGGTTCAACAAAGATCTCAGCCAACCCAAAGGGGGCTGTGCTCTGTGCCCTTCACAGCGGTTCTGATCTGGGCTGAGTGGCTTGTCATCTACCCACTCAAGGATACGGGTCAGCTCCCTTTAAAACAGGTGTGGCTTTGGGCAGAGGATGACCAAGAGATGTTTCCGGGGGCTCCCAGCCATAGCAAGAAAACACCCCTCATTCCCAAAGTGAACTCCAGGTGGATCGTCAGTGTCAACTCTTATATGTAACTAGCGGGCAGTTAGATTTGTCTTCAGACTCAGACCTGTCTGCCTGTAGCCCGTGTTTTGTCCCTTACGTTATCGTGCCTGTCTGAATGCACAAGGAATACTGTTTATGACCATCACCAAAGTTTTGGTAAAGACTCTGCCTGCAATTTAGGAGACTGAATTCCATCCCTGGGTCAGGAAGATCCCCTGGAAAAGGAAATGGCAACCCACTCTTACCTAGGAAATCCCATGGATGGAGGAGCCTGGCAAGCTACAGTCCATGGGGTCGCAAAGAGTCGGACACAACTGAGCAACTAAATAACAACAACGAACCAGGCTCCAGAGTACCTTAAAAAGCAAAACATGTGCTCCTGGTCGCTCAAGTAAATGCTTGGCATGGCTGCAGCAGTTGTGACCTAGATGCGTGAAGGGGCAGAGTGCAGCATGTTTCCCCACCATGTTCCAGACATAGTAACGTCATTCAGGGAACTCAGCCTGACGTGCAGGCACGCGGAAGTGTACAGCAACGCACTGTGTAGGCAGACAGTCCTGGAGACTTTCCTGATCCCTGGAGATCGCTCTGCAGTCATGAGAGCCGGGATCCTAGAAGACTCCCTCTTCCCGACCTAAAAGGCAACCTTTGCAGCTTTGCAAGGAAACATGTCAGGCTTTTGTTTTCCCCTCAAGAGGTGTCAGATGGCGGAAGATTTACGGCAGGAAAGCCAGGGTAAGTGAGAGTGAGCTGAACGGGAGAAGCCAGGCAATATCCAAACCAGAATATGGTGTCTTTAGGTTTGGGTTTCTTGGCAAGCAGGGCCTGAGACTTAAGTGCAGGCATATGTGGAGGGGGATGGGGGAGTTTATCCCAAGAGACAAGAGGGAAGAGTAAGGAGATGAGACAAGAAAGGAGCTTTAAAAGGTGTCGTTGTTTAAGCCGGTTACTGCTATAGGCGGTGGCACTCAGCCCTACTGAGAAACCTTGCGGGATGCGCCTCAGCCTTGTTCCCAGCAGGGACATCCCCAGCGCTCCAGCGGTTAAGATTTTGCTTTCCAATGCAGGGAGTGAGACTTCCATCACTGGTCAGGGAGATGAGATCCCACATGCCACGCAAACCACCAAATCATAAAGCAGAAGAAATGCTGTAACAAATTCAGTAAAGACCTTAAGAGGTATCTACATTTTTCAAAATAGTCTTAAAAAAAAAAAAAAAAGACTTGTTCCCACCAAAGAATGAGTTCCTGGGACATTTTTTATAGGGACCCAATCTCCCATTGTGCAATTGTGTCCCTAGGGTTAGAGTGAGGGACTCGCTAACTCTCCCACGCTTCTGAGCAAGTTCCTTAGTTCTAGAAAAGTGTTGAGTATGAACACTGTTGGGTCCAGATGTGCGACTGTCGGCCTGCAGAAGAGCTGTCCACCACCGCGGATGCCAAAACCAGACCGCTGAGGAAATACCGTGTGCCGCTTGTGTAGGGGCTTCCCGGGTGGCTCAGACGGTCAAGAATCCGCCTGCAGTGCGAGAGACTGGGGTTCAGTCTCTGGGTCAGGAAGATCCCCTGGAGAGGGGAATGGCAACCCACTGCAGTATCCTTGCCTGGAGAATTCCATGGACAGAGGAGCCTGGTGGGTTGCAAAGACTCAAACGTGGCTGAGCGGCTAACACTTTCACACTTTTCAGACACGGCGCTGAAGCGGATGGCCGTCTGGGTGGATGGACTCTCACGAGGAAGAGGCGCTCACCTGGACCGCCAGCTCCCCTCCTCGGTGTCTCTGCTCTCCAGCATTCACAGGAGCTCCCTCCTGTGAGCACGTTAGGAAGTATTTTCACCCTGAGGAATAATTTCTCCAAGACATTTGTGGGCTTCTTGCTCTCAGGTCTGGCTCAGTCCTCCGAGATGCAGAGTACTTGACCTAAACAGGGCCTCTCTTCTTATGCGCAGTAAATATCAGCTCCTTCTGCCAAGAGGAGCCGAGGGCAGGAGATCAACAGTGTTTGTAAAGCTGGGGAGACGTCTCCAAACCACACAGGTTTAAATGACCGGATTGATCAGTACTCGTAAGAGCCAGTTACCAATAAAGATGTCATTTTAGTGGCCTTTCATTTTGTCTGCTGATGTTTGGATATTGGAAAGGGCCTCTGGAATTAGCTTTCACCACTAATTTTGTTGCAGCTTTGGGTTTCTGCACATCTCATTCCTAAATTCTATTATTTAATTTCATATCATGCAACATGAAATATGTCACTTATTTTGGATTCGTTGACTATAATGCAATAAAGGGTGAAGAGAGAGCTAAACTCTAAGAGCAGATACCTTTTCATTGCAAACCGGTTGGCTTTTCTCCTGTTTGAAAAACTCTGATGACATTGATCCTTCCCGATTTCTCCCACACCCCGTAACTTTCTTGACTTATTTCACTGCATTGAACCTTGAAGTGCACCTTTTCAGCACAGAAAACAAGGCTGCCATCGCTGGCTGATGTCAAGAGAAGAAAAATAAGCCTGAGGGTAAGTTTTAGGCTTTCTTTCTTATTCAATGTTAAATGTGTGACTATAACTCAGATTGTTCAGACCCTAAAACTCTAATGCTGGCTATCCTTGGTTATTCAATAAAGGACGTAATGCATAATTTTTTTAAAAGTGAACTAGATTTCTGTGTGTGCCGTAAGTTTTATAGCATCCTTGTAACTACTATTTCTGGGCTCATCTATAGGTGGAGAAACTGAGGCTTGCAGACGTTAGATTCCACTCCCACAATTAATTGATAAGCAGGAGAGCCAGGATTCAATCCCAGGCAGCACGCTTTTGGATTTCCCTGGTTGTCTAGTGGTTGACTCCATGCTCCCACTGCAGGGAGCCCAGGTTCAGCCCCCGCTCAGGGCCTAGATCCCACATGCACCAGAGTGCTCACGCGCAGCAGCTAAGCTCCCTGAGGCCAGAACTAAGACCTGGTGCGGCCAAAGAAATAATGAAGATTGAAAAAACACACACATGCTTTCTGCTACCATCTCCCGCCGCTTCGCTGCCAAAGTTTGCTCTGCATAAGTCTTTGGCGTGAATTCAGTGCCGCCTTGCCAAGCTATCAGGGAGTGAAGGGTACTGATGGCACCAGTGCTAAAGAACCCGCCTGCCAATGCAGGACAGGTTGCAGACCCGGGTTCTATCCCTGGACCAGGAAGACCCCCTGGAGAAGCAAATGGCAACCTACTCCAGTGTTCTTGCCTGAAGGATCTTATGGACAGAAGGGCTTCGTGGGCTACAGACTATGGGGTCACAAAGAATCAGAAAGGACTGAGTGTCTGAGCAACGTAGCAATGTCATGTAACATTTTTTGGTAGAGTTTAAATTTGTTTAGAACTTATCAGTAAAGTAAGAAGATCTTTGATGATGCTCATCTTTGTACACTTGATCTAATTCCTGCGATCCTGATTTTCCCACAAATCAAAGCCCAAAGATGTGCCTGTGTATTTTTCTGGGTCCCCAGGTGTGAGGGCTGCCATTTGGAGATATTTCAGTCATAGTAAAATGTAATTAAAATAGTAATTTTATCAGTGAGCTTTGACCTGCTGACATCTGAAAATCACCAGAAAACCTTCCTAGCATATAGTAGCAGCCTATTGCCCTGCAGGCATACTGCAGTTTCAACGTGGTTTTTTTCTGGTTCAGAGACGTAATGAGGCACAGCGAACACTAGATGGCGCTCTTGCCACATGCGAGCCCAGCCTAAGCCCAGCCTTTGAGAACCATGGTGAGAACAGGTCTTATTTCAATAAAAGAATTTAATGAGGTGTGAATACGGGTCTAGAAACGAGTCTACTTCTTTGACTTGGGGACTAGAGGCCAAGATTTGTGGAAGGAAAGACTAACATGAAGGTGAGAGACTTATCCTCCACTCAGCACCGCAGCAGGAGTCAACAGTTACCCTAGAGGGACGCTGACCCTGGGGCTTGGGAGGGGCGCTTTCTGCCCCTGCACAGACGGACTCCTTGTAAAAGGCTTCTCTGGGGGCCCATCAAAAATATTTGTAATTATACATTGAACTAGCTGATTTCTTGTAGCTCTTAAGTTACATAATAAATGTGTAAGTACTCGTAATTATATGATTATAAGATAAAATATTGCTAAACATTCTGTGTATAATGTTTTTCAAAGCCTCCAGCTTTATCTAAAGCATAGGAGATTTTATGGAAAAATAAAAACATTCTTTATGACAGTAGAGAAGCAGAAACGCACAGGCGGTGAAAGGACAGCGTCAGCGAAACAAGCGTGGTCACGATCTGAGCGCAGAGCCATCTACTTAGTGGGGACGTTAGGGCTCCAGTCCAGGAAGCAGCATCTCGGGCGACCCCGAGAGAGCGGACGCCGAGGAGGCAGGGGAGGGGCCGGGCTGTATACAAGTTTGCAGCAAGGCGCCGGTAAGCTAAGTTTGTAAGTATTACTGTTAATTACGGTAAGCTAAGTTTGTAAGTATTACTGTTAATTAAGAGAAAACTGAATCTCTCACACGAAGACATTTAGTGATATTCTACGCACGGGAAGATGCAAGCACCCGGGCTTGCTGAAATTATTTCTTTCACATGCATCTAGCTGTCTGGGGCCAGTCCTGCTTTCTTTATTGTTTACATACTGATTCCTTGTTTACCCTAAGATATGGCGAATGTGGCGAATGGCCACCTCTCACAGAGTGATTAAATGATAAAATGTTTCAAGTACTAAAGCACAAGAAACTGTGGACAATTCTTCAGGAGATGGGAATACCAGACCACGTGACCTGCATCCTGAGAAACCTGTATGCAGGTCAAGAAGCAACAGTTAGAACTGGACATGGAGCAACAGACTGGTTCCGAATCTCGAAAGGAGTACGTCAAGGCTGTATATTGTCACCCTGCTTATTTAACTTATATGCAGAGTACATCATGAGAAACGCTGGGCTGGAGGAAGCACAAGCTGGAATCAAGATTGCTGGGAGAAATATCAATAACCTCAGATATGCGGATGACACCACCCTTATGGCAGAAAGTGAAGAAGAACTAAAGAACCTCTTGATGAAAGTGAAAGAGAGTGAAAATATTGGCTTAAAGCTCAAAGTTCAGAAAACTAAGATCATGGCATCCTGTCCAATCATTTCATGACAATAGATGGGGAAACAATGGAAACAGTGACAGACTTTATTTTTCTGAGCTCCAAAATCACTTCTGATGGTGATTGCAGCCATGAAATTAAAAGATGCTTACTCCTTGGAAGGAAAGTTATGACCAACCTAGCAGAGACATTACTTTGTCAACAAAGGTCCGTCTAGTCAAGGCTATGGTTTTTCATGTATGGATGTGAGAGTTGGACTGTGAAGAAAGCTGAGCGCCAAAGATTGATACTTTTAAACTGTGGTGTTGGAGAAGACTCTTAAGAGTCCCTTGGACTGCAAGGAGATCCAACCAGTCCATCCTAAAGGAAATCAGTCCTAAATATTCATTGGAAGGACTGATGCTGAAGCTGAAACTCCAATACTTCTGTTCACTTGATGCAAAGAATTGACTCACTGGAAAAGACCCTAATGCTGGGTAGGATTGAGGGCAGGAGGAGAAGGGGACGACAGAGGATGAGATGGGTGGATGGCATCACCGACTCGATGGACATGGGTTTGGGTAAACTCCAGGAGTTGGTGATGGACAGGGAGGCCTGGCACGCTGTGGTCCGTGGGGTCGCAAAGAGTCGGACATGACTGTGAGACTGAACTGAACTGAGTTTCAAGTATTAAAAAGGCATCAAAAAGAATGAAGTGACCCTCTCCACATTTTTCTACTGTAGAAAGATCTTCAGGTCACTACTAAATGAATATCAAAGGGCAAGGTGTAAATCCAATTTACATGGCAAAAAAAAAAAATCTTAATATTATTATGTATGATCCCTTAGTTACTTTGCATGTATCTTTTTGCTCATCCCAAAAATGCCTCCTCTCATCTTTATCCCTGTTACACCCAATCTAACGACAACGTCCAATACCAACCAACCCCTGGTACCCCAAGCTAGCGTATCCATCTCGCTGTTAGATACAAGTTTAAGGGATCAAAAGGAGAAAAAGAACTTCCTGTCTCACAGAGTCCAGAGAGACAGGCACATTCCCACCTTCCCGTGGGGCGACCTTGACCACATCGCCCCGTAGACACAAAGACTACTTCAAGCAAATTAGTCATTAAATAGGCTTTTGTGGGTTGGCTTGGGAACCAGCTACCAGATACGTGCTTGTGAGAAATAGATTTGTTGAACAGTGCAAGCTGTTCAAACAACTGGGCTACAAACAACTCCTAGATTGGAGCCTAAAATTAACGTCTATCTCTTTCATTTTTGTTGGCTTCCTGCAGTTTTTATCAGATCTCCCAAGTCAGATGGCTGCTGATATTCCAATTTTTTTGTTGTTTATTAACAAAGTGATAATCCTGACATAAATTCAGTGGGCAGTACAGCTTCAAGATTATCTTCTTAGAGATAAAAACGAAAAGCTTTCTGTGGAACCTTGCATTGTGTGGGAGGGGGGAGTACAAATCTAAGTGAGTGTCTCATACAATGTGCAGTTAAGACTCTGCCTCCAATGCTGGAGACCTGGGTGTGATCCCTGGGTTGGGAAGATCTCCTGGAAAAGGTGGAAAAGGGAATGGCTACCGAATCCAGTATTCTTGCCTGAAGAATTCCGTGGACAGAGGAACCTGGTGGGTTACAGTCCATGGGGTCGCAAAGAGTCAGACGGGACTGAGCAACTAACACTTTCACTTCACTAAAGATGAGTGATTCTGAAAAATCACCACCAAACTTTAAAGATATTCAAAAAAGTTTTTACATACAACATATTTGCAACTGAAATAACTATAGACTTTTAAATCTTTTTGTGTTCATATTTGTCTGCCTGCCTGCCTTCTTTTCCTTCTTCCTTCCATCCTTCCTTTAGCAAAAATGCTACTATCTATGTGTCAGTTACAGTACAAGGGCCACAGTCAGTTTGCATGAAACATGTTACAAAGCAAGGAACTCCTCCCATATTATCTAGCAGATAACTTGAAACCGAAGAAAGCATTATATGTAGATTGAAGTAGCATTTAAAGATTTGAAACAATATTTCAAGCTCTTCCCTCTATGCTGTCATGTAAATCGTAGCATTCAACTCAGAACAACTTTTGAGTTAAGGAAACAAATGCAAAGGAAATAGGACTAAAGGAAGTCAGTCCTGAATAGTCATTGGAAGGACAGATGCTGAGGCTGAAGCTCCAATATTCTGGCCACCTGATGGGAAGAACTGACTCACTGGAAAAGACCCTGATGCTGGGAAAGATTGAAGGTGGGAGAAGAAGGTGACGACAGAGGATGAGATGGTTGGATGGCATCACTGACTTGATGGCCATGAGTTTGGGTAAACTCTGGGAGTTGGTGATGGACAGGGAGGCCTGGCGTGCTGCAGTCCATGGGGTTGCAAAGAGTCAGACACAACTGAGTGACTGAACTGAACTGAACTCAAACAGACGCAGAGAAGTTGACGGTCTTATTCAAGAGTATATGATGAATTCCCCAGCCAGGATTCAAATTTGGTTCTGTTGCATTAGTAACCAGTGTGCTTTTACTGATATCAGTCACAAATGAACACTTAGATGTTTTCTCAGTTTTAAAACTAAATCTTTAAATGAGTGCCTCAGAGTATTCTCTGAGTGCCTAAGCCTGATGATGGTAAATTGTGATAAAAAACTGCTCTGTCAAGGGAAACAGACTACTTATAACTGTGGCTCCATCAACTATATGTTTAGTTTATACAAAGCTTCTCTGATATTGAAAAGATGCATTCACAACTAAAATAGGTTTTCTGGCTATATGGTTACATATAAAGGAATAAACAAGTCTATAGAATCATTTATATTTCCTCTTGATTGTACCAAGAAGTCAGCAGAACAAAGCTGTAACCAACAGTAGCCCTATTACCATTTATGGTCTAACTCCATGACCCCCAAAGCTGGATGGGTCAAGTTTTGTTCCCAAGACAGAGTTAGTCCGGGTCAGCATAAGCCCCCTGTTACGTGGGGGGAGTTGGGAGAAAACCTACTTTCCAAGATGTAAATCAAAACCCCTAATAACCAACCTAGTGAGGATGGATTCCAGGTCGGTGGCAATTTTAACATGAATGAGCTTGAAGCCAAACTTTACCCATGCTTCTGAAAGATAAGGAATATGACAGAGAAGAACTTCCGTTCTAGGGGTGAACTGAGACAGAGGACTCCAGGTCCCACAGACAAGTCAGAGGCCCGTTCCGATGCAGGCTCAGTCAAGTGGAGGTCATTCTGAGGCAGGAGGTAGATGCCCCCCTGGGCTGGACAGCTGGTGTTTGTCAAGCAGAGTAAAATTGAGGTTTCTTTTTCCCCAGTCACTCCAAGGACAAAGCTAGTGGCAGAAGCTAAGCTCTGCTGAAGAAAGGAGATGAGATAGCCACTCCTGAGGTCAAGGGAAGCTTCCCAGACTGCACACGTGCAGGAAGTCTCCTTGGTGGTCCAAAAGGGAGGAGGCGCCACCCCAGAGTAAGTGTGGACACGGGCCCACAGGCCTTTGTGCTGGGATCCATCTTAGCAAAACGTTGTGCACGTATGTTGGGGAGAATCCTAGGCAGGTCAGATGTGGGAAAAGAAATAAGATAATTACCAAAGGTAAGTAAAGACCCAGAAGAACTGCCCTGTACAAGGAATTTAAATCACCGCTTCACTGCAGGCACCCTCATTAATGAGGGACGCCCACACCCTTTCTGTCCGGGTGTGTATTTTCCCCCTTGCTTCAGGCTTAAACTGTTTCTCTTATCATCTAGCCTCTGGTGGTCTAGTGGCTAGGATTCCTGGTTTTCTTCCTGGTCACCCAGGTGCAATTCTCTGGCAGTGAACTAAGATCTCTCCTCAAGACCACTTACTGCTGTCTCCCTGAGATCAATTTTGATAAATTTCACCCACGAGATGCTTTCTGTCTTTACAATATTTGGCTGAGAGATGAAGGGGGGGCCACCCTCCCCCTTAGAGGACACTTGGAGGGATATATGATGTCAGCGCAGTGGGGACTTCATGAGAATGCCCAGCACTGGGCCTGTGTTAGTGTCCCCCAAGCCTCCCTGTGGTCTCTAAGCCCCTGGTCCAAAAGTAGCTGTAAACTGTGCCTGACCTCATTGTCAGTCTCCTCCCCGCCCTCTGGAGCATCACTTGGACAGGCTTTGACGGTGACTTGATGTCTGGGGCCTAGAGTCATCTGCCCACTTAGCCACATGTGAGGTTGTTGATTTTGGCTATTGACCAAGATCTTACCTGGTGCGGTCAGTGAGAACATCTGTGACTGTAGCATTTTCATGTAGCCTGGGCTTTTGTGCAGCTTGGTGGCTGAATTCCAAGAGCAAATGTCCCAGAAGAGAATCAGGTGGATGCTGTTTCAACTTTCATAAATTAGCCTCAAATTCCACATGGCATCACTTATACTAGAGTCATAAGTTTGTGCCAAAATAAAGGGGAAAGAACATAAATCCTACCTTCACAGAAGATGTAGGAAGAGAGAGAATGTGTTCATCCTTAGAAAATTCAATCTGCCACACTAAGTCAACAGAATTCCCTGTCTTTCTTTTAATATCATTTAAACACCTTGCATGTTTTTTAAAATAAACATTGTATTGATATACACCATTTGATTGATTGCATTCTTTAGACATTATTTGGTCATACCTTATACAGATAAGTAATATATGGTCAGGAGGAGCAAAGTTATTTCTTGAATATGGATGTGATTCTGTATTTATATATATATATATATATATAATTTTACATTTACAATATTATCTATTATAATTTTATAATTTTAAATGATTAGTGTAGTGTTATTATAAGTCCTGACCCTCCAACCATAATTTCAATATATTGGGCACCTCTAGAAAAGTATCATTTATCTATTCAGATATTGAAAATATTGGGTTACAATCATTAGTTTTATAATATAGGGATATATATGTGAGAAATTTTATTTTTATTTGTTGACTCAAATCAACAAAATTAGAAATGAAAAATAACAGGTTACAATGAAAAATGCAGAAACACAAAAGATCGTAAGAGACTACTGTGAGCAACTTTATACCAATAAAATGGACAGCCGGGAAGAAATGGACAAATTAGCCTTCCAAGACTAAACCAGGAAGAATTAGAAATTATGAACAGACCAATCGCAAGCAGTGAAATCAGAATTGTGATCAAAACTCTCACAAAAAAACAAAATCCCAGGGCCAGATGGCTTCACAGGTGAATTCTATCAAATGTTTAGAGAAAAGCTAATGCCTACCCTTCTCAAACTCTGCCAAAAAATTGCAGAGGAAGGAATACTTCCAAACTCATTCTAAAAGGCCACTGTCACCCTGATGCCAAAACCAGACAAAGACATCACACACCCAGAGAAAAGTTACAGGCCAATATCACTGATGAACATAGACACAAAAATCTTCAACAAAATTCTAGCAAATAGAATCCCACATCAAAAGGATTGTACATCATGATAAAGGGGATTTCTCCCAGGGATGCAAGGACAGTTCAATAGACTTGAATCAATCAATGTGATACATAACATTAACAAATTGAAAGATAAAAATCATATGATAATGTCAATAGATGAAGAAAAAGCTTTTGACAAAATTCAGCACTCATTTATGACACTATCAAAAAGAGTTACTAGAGCTTATCAGTGAATTTTCTAAAGTCACAGGATACAAAATCAGTACACAGAAATCCCTTGCATTCCTATATACTAACAATGAAAAATCAGAAAGAGAAATTAAGGAAACAATCACGTTCACTACTGCAACAAAAATTAATAAAGAACATAAGAATAAATCTACTCAAGGAGACAAAAGTCTTATACACAAAGCACTGTAAGACACGGATGAAAGCAATCAAAGATGACACAAACAGACAGGGCAATATATCATGTGCTCGGATTGGAAGAATCAATATTGTGAAAATGACTATACTACCCAAAGCAGTCTACAGTTTTAACACAATCTCTATCAAATTACCAATGACATTTTTTTACAGAGCTAGAACAAAAAAATTCACAACTGTATGGAATCACAAAAGATCTCAAATAGCCAAAGCGATCTTGAGAAAGAAAAATGGAACTGGAGGAATCAACCTTCCTGACTTCAGACTATGCTACAAAGCTACAGTCATCAATACAGTATGGTCCTGGCAGAAAAACAGAAATATAGACCAATGGAACAAGATGAAAGCCTAGAGATACACCCATACACCTATGGGCATCTTATCTTTGACAAAGGAGGCAAGAATATATAATGGAGAAAGACAGTCTCTTCAATAAGTGGTGCTGGGAAAACTGTACAGCTACATATAAAAGAACAAAATTAGAATGATTTTAACACCATACACAAAAATAAATTAAGACCTAAATTTAAGAACAGAAACTATAAAACTCTTAGAGAAAAACATAGGCAGAACACTCCGACATAAACAGCAGCAAGATCTTCTATGGCCCACCTCTTAGCATAATGGAAATAAAGACAAAAAATACCAAGTAGGACCTAATCAAATTTAAAAGGTTTTGCACAGCAAAGTAAACTATAAACAAAATGAAAAGACAGCCCTCAGAATGGGAGAAAAAAATTTCAAATGAAGCAACTGACAAGGATTAATCTCCAAAATATTCAAGCAGCTCATGCAGCTCAGTATCAGAAAAACAAACAGCCCGATCAAAAGATGGGCAGAAGACCCAGACAGACACTTCCCCAAAGGAGATATACAGATGGCCAACAAACACATGAAAAAGATGTTCAACATGATTCATTATTAGAGAAATGCAAATCAAAACTACAATGAGGTATTGCACCATACTAGTCAGAATAGCCATCATTTAAAAGATCTACAAACAATAAATGCTGGAGAGGATGTGGAGAAAAGGGAATGGTCTTGCACTGTTGGTAGGAATGTAGCTTGATACAGCCACTATGGAGAACAGTGTGAAGATTTCTTTAAAAAAACTAGGAAGAAAACTACTGTAGGACCCAGCAATCCAATTCCTGGGCATATACCCCAAGAAAACCGTAATTCAGAAAGGCACATGTCCCCCGGTGTTCATTGCAGCACTATCATAGTAGCTAAGACATGGAAGCAATCTAGATGTCCATGGAGAGATGAATGGGTAAAGAAGATGTGGTACATATATACAAAGGAATATCACCCAGCCAGAAAACTTACTGAACTTGAGTCAGTTCTAGTGAAGTGGATGAACCTGTTATACAGAGTGAAGTAACTCAGAAAGAGAAAAATATCATATATTAATGTGCGTATATGGAATATAGAAAACTGGCACCGATGAACCTATTTGCAGGGCAGGCCTAGAGACACAGACATAGAGAACAGCCTTGTGGCCCCAGCATGGGGAGAAGAGGGTGGGACCGACTGAGAGAGTGGCACTGAAAAGCACGCGTTACCATGTGCAAAATAGGGAGCTGGCGCGAAGCTACCCTGTAACACAAGGAGTTCATCCTGCAGGCTGACAACTTAGAGGGCTGGGACTGGGGAAGGGCGGGAGGGAGGTTCAAGGGGACATACGTACACTTACGACCGATTCCAGCTGTTGTGTTGCAGAAAGTAACACAGTATTGTAATTATCTTCCAATTAAAAAAAAAGAAAAGAAAAAACTGCCAATGCAGGGGACACAGTTTCTATCCTTGGTGTGTGAAGATCCCATATGCCAAGGATCAAGGAAGGCAATAGGCCACAACGGCTGAGCCTGCACTCCAGAGCCCGTGCCCCAGGACGAGAGAAGCCCCCACAGTGAGATGCCCACGTGCTGCCAGGAAGAGTAGCCCCACGACTGCAAGCAGAGAGAGCCCTCGCCCAGCGATGATGTCTCATAGGCACAGCAACGAACCGCAGAATGTGACATCAAAACCATGACGCCATTTACATTAGCAGCCGCTACCAACTGAAAGATAACACTTAGATATGGATCTAACAAAAGACATACAATAATTTTATGAGGAAAGCTACAAAACTCTGATGAAAGAGATCAGAGGACAACAGGTGAAGAGACATTTTGCGTTCATGCACAGGAAGACTCGGTGTTGTCCAGACATTTGTTCTTCCCAATGGTCTATAGAGTCCCTGCAATCTCAATCAAAACATAAGGACGTAATTCTGTGGGTACTGACTGATTATAAAGCTTGTACAGAGAAGCAAAAGATCTAGACTAGCCAACATGCGAAAGAAGAAAGAAGAACAGAGTCGGAAGACTGCAACTAACTTCAAGACTCACTATAAAGATATGATAATCAAGACAGTGTGGTATCAGCAAAATAATAGACAAATAGATCAATCCAGAAATAAATCTACATAAATACAGTCAAGTAGTCTTTGACAAAGGAGCAAAGGCAATTCAGTGGAGAAAAAAATAGTCTTTCAACGAGATGTGCTGTAACAATAGGACATCCACATGCAAAATCAAAAGCAAAAAGGAATCTAGATACAAACCTTACACAGTGCTTCACAAAATGTAACTCAAAGTGGATCACAGACCTAAAAATCAAATGCAAAATTACGAAACTACTGGAAGATAGCATAGGAGAAAATCTAGGTAGTCTTGTTTATGATGATGACTTTTCAGATACAACCTCAAAGGCATGACCCATAAAACAAATAATTGACAAGCTAAACTTCATTAAAATTAAAAATGCCTGTCTTGGAAAAGAAACCATCAAGAGAATGAAAAGACAAGTCACTGACAGGGGAAAATTATTTGAAAAAAAAATCTGATAAAGAAATATTATGCAAAACATATGAAGATTATTAAAACTCAGCACTAACAAAATGAACAACCCAGTTAAAAAATGAGCAAGATGCCTGAAGAGATGCCTTAGCAAAGCAGATACACGTGTCACAAACGAGCACACGATGTGGACGCGGTGGGAGGACAGGGCAGACGAAGTGAGAGCAGCACCGACCACACTGTGCAGCGATCATATTTCAACTTCTAAACCAGCAACAGCACATGCGAAGATGCTCAGCGTCACGTGTCATTAAGGAATCTTCAAGTTAAAGTAACCATGAGATGCTACGACACTACACATCTATTAGAATGGCGGAAATTCAAAACACAAAACCTGACAAACATGTGGAACGATAGACATTTTCATTCACTGCTGGTGGGGATACAAAATGGTACACATACATTGTAAGACAGTTTTGCAGCTTCTTATTAAAAAAGAAAAACACTTTTACAGCCCAGCAATGGCGCTCCTTGTTATTTACCCAAATGAGTTGAAAACTTATGTCTATACAAACTGCACAAGAATGTTTGTAACTTCATCCGTAATTGTGAAAACTTGGGAGCAACCAAGATGTTCTTCAGAAGGTGAATGAATAAATAAACCGTGATCCGTCCAAGCAATGGAATATGATTCAGTTCTAAAAAGAAATGAGCTATCAAACCAGGAAAAGAGATAGAGGAACCCTAAATACATACTCGTTAGTGACAAAAAGTGCTACATGCTTTGCAATTCCAACTATATGACGACCTTGAAAAGCAAAACCTTGGAGATGGTAGAGAGACCAGTGGTTTCCGGGGTTGGGGGAGAGGATGGGATAAATGCGTGGAGCACAGAGGGGTTTTCAGGTGGTGAAACTGTTCTGTCGGCGCCTACAGCAGGGGACACATGTCATACGGTTGCCAGATCCTATAGAATGTCCAACACCAAGAGTGAACCCTAATGTAAGCGATGGGCTTTGGGGATACTGCTGTGTCAACATACGTTCATCAGTCACAGCAAACGTACCCCTCTGGGGCAGGGTATTGCTGGTTGAGCAGGCGATGTACATGCAGGGACAGGGCTCTGTGGAGATTCGTGGTACTTTCTGCTCAGTTTGAACCTAAACCTCCTCTAAACATAAGGTCTATTTTAAAAATCAAGAAGAGGTTAATATGATATTGCTAAAATATTTATCTTGTTTGAGTTACAGGGAAACTGTGGTACCCCAGTGAATGGCTACACCACTGCCACCATGCTGGAAATTAGAGTCATCCGACTTCAGGTTTCGGTGGCAGCAGGGTATGCTAAACCCAATGGCTAAAGTTATGGAAGTTTCTGTGATTATTTCTGACTCAGAGTTGGAGGAAGAACTGATTTGCTGTTTAAGCCAAGCCAGCTTCTCTGCCACTTTTTTTTCCAAGTGACAGTTTCCAGGTATGCCAGGGAGACCTCATCCACTGGGTTCTTCTCTGTCAGCGCTGGCTTGGTAGATGACACATGACCAGATGTCCCATTATTTGAAAGGAGTTTTGCTACAAAATTGAAAAAACACAACAAAACAACACCTACATGGTCGGATTATATCTCCCTTCGAACCCAAAAGGGGCATGGATAATTTTATCAGTAAATGTAGCATGATATTGGGCATTTGAAACTCCATTTCCCATTGCCTTGAAAAAGTGTCTTCTATAGACAAATGATACCTTAAAGGAAGGAAGAATCCGGAAAGGAAGAGAATGCCACTAGCAGTTCTTACAGATAGTGTTTTTAGTGTATGAAAACCAGCTTCAGATGCGTGTGTTCATAGTCACCTTGAAAATATAATTTTGGAGCAAAGACTTTTCATATGCAGCCATTATATTTTAAATATTTCAATAAAATCCAATGATACACATAAGCAATTTATAAGAAACATATAGAGACAGACACCATAACCAATCTGATGGGTAGTAAGAAAGAATCCTGATCTGGAAATTGGCTCGGTAAGATGCATATTATTCTCATTTTCAACTGGTACATTTAATAGCCCTATTGTTACTGGAAAATTGCTTCCCCATTTGAATGACTAGAGAATGAGTCTTTTCAATCTGGATTCAGGAAGGTGCTAATGTATTTTCTTAAACTCAGAAAGAATGTGTTTTCCTGGGGTCTAGATGATCAGGCTTCCCTTTTGCCAGCTGTGATTCTATGAAGGTATTTTCCTCCGGCTAACTTTTCTTGACTGTGACTCTACACCCTCAGGCATAGCTTAAGCCATCTCTCAGCCTCAGTCCATCACAGAGGCAAACCTGGTGGGGATTAAAGGTGTATGATGAAATGCCAAGGAAGGGGGATCACCATTGTTCACTCCCCCCCCAGTTAGAATCCCCACCTTGACACAATTCTAGGAGCGCCCCTCACCTTCCTGGGCTGTTTTGACTGGTCTAGTCTTGCCAGCCCATGAAAGGCAGTCCCAAAGTCTGAGAATAACTCTCTAGTTATTTTATCTTTTTTTTTTTAATTTTAAAAAGCCATTCTACCTCAGCAAATGATCTGATTAGTCCCTTTCTGACATACTGCTCCTATGTCCATACTGATATACTCAAATGAAGGAGACAGCTCTGCATCAATCATAGTTTATGAAGTACTTTCACATACCATCTTCTGGACAGTGTCCCATTATCTCCATTTATCTTTTGAAAAAGGAAGACTTGGGGTCCAGGAAGGTTATGAGGTTTGCTTCAAGGCCACTCAGGAAACAAACTGCAGTGTCTTGTCCCTGGCTCCTAAATCGAACAGGGATCACTATCACCTGGAAGACTTGTTAGAACACGGATCACTAAGGGCCACAAGTGGCGTTCCTGAGCCAGCAGGACTCGGGTGTATTGAAGCCTTTGTCTTTCAAACAGATTCCCAGGTGGTGCTGATGCTGCTGGTCTGGGGACCATGGGTGGAGAACCAGTAGAACGCTCCACAAGCCCAGGCCTGCATTATTCGCGTACCCCTCACTGCAGACCCGGATAGACTTCATAAAGTGAAGCAGTGTGTGATAAAAACCAGAGAAGCAGGCTTGTCACCTCAGTTCAAACTTGAAGCCCAGCCTACAGATTAGTACTAAAGAGCTAGGAAAATAAATACTAAAAGGTCATTGAAAAGAAAGTGAAAGTAAAGTCTCTCAGTCGTGTCCGACTCTTTGCGGCCCCATGGACTATAGCCTACCAGGCTCCTCAGTCGATGGAATTTTCCAGGCAAGATAACTGGAGTGGGTTGCCATTTCCTCCTCCAGGGGATCTTCCTGACCCAGGGGCCGAACCCAGGTCTCCCACACTGCAGGCAGACAGACACTTTACTGTCTGAGCCACCAGGGAAGCTTAAAAGGTCATTAAGGAATTAAAAAGTAAGAAAACAATATTGATAATAATATTAACATACAGATAGCAGTGACTGCCATACACCTTTCTAAATAAAACCCGCACACTGAATCCTTAAAATGACACAATCCTTAAAATGACACTCAACCTCACAGCATAAACAAACATTAATTTGACACAGATCAGAGACAAAAGTATGAAAGGTAAAACAACAGAGCTTCCAGAGGGAAATATAGCAGAGCGTTTTCCTAAGCTCAGAATGGGAAAAGATTTCTACACCAAAAGCCTTAACTAGAAAATACTGATGTTAGACTTTATGAAAGTTAAGTGTTTCTGTTCATCATACAGGGAGTCAAAAAGCAACACACAAACTGGAAGACATTCGCAAGACTCATATGCAAGGAATGAGTTATGCCCAAATATATAAAGAAATGCTAGAAATCAATGATAGGCAAACCTGTCACTATAAATGGATGAAGACTAGAAGATGCGCTTGATAAAAGCAGATAACTGAATGACCAATGCGTGTATGGAAAGATGCTCAGTATCACCAGCCATCAGGGACCTGCAAAGTTAAACTTCAGGTCCCCCTCTCCACCCATTAAGAGTCTAAAATGGAAAAGGCTGACTTACTAGTCATGTAACACATGTTGCATAACTGGAACATTCCTGCGTGGCTGCCAGGGGTGTGAACTGGGTCAGCCTCACCAAAGGGTTTCTCCCAGAACAGAACAGAAAATGGAGGAGATGAGAAACCTCCCTGAAGGTTTCTGAAGACAGATGTAAAGGTTCCACTGCAGAATATGTAACTGGCTTCAAGTCAAAATTGTCTATAGGTAACCTGTTCACCACTAGGAATCTCATTACATATGCTCTCTTGAAAACCTGCGTCATTTTTCGTTTTTAATTGATTTATGTTTCAAATACACTAAAGACATTTGCATTGCAAGTGAACTCGGAGGTGGATGTATATTCGTTTTGTAATATGAATAAGCCACATTGTATCTGTTTTCTAATTAAATGTAATGATTGTATCTAACTGAGGACATTTCTTGGAAGTCCAGTGCTTAGGGCTTCATGCTTCCACTGCAGGGGGCATGGGTTTGATCCCTAATTGGGGAACTAAGATTCCCCAATGCCTAGCAGTGTGGCCAAAAATGACAAAATAATTAAAGAGACAAAAATAGCATTAAAAATGTATCTAATTGACATGTTCATTTAATCATGAAAACTGCACAAGATATATAATGAAAATAGCTGACAACAACTCAACTAAAAAAAAATACAACTTGATTTAAAAATTGGCAGATGAGCTGAATAAGCATTCTTCCAAAAACATACAGATGGCCAAGACACATGAAAAGATGCTCAATGTCATTCATCATTAAGTAAATGTAAGTTAAAATCACAATGAAATACCATCTCATATCTGTCAAAATGCTTATCATCAACAAAGCAACAAATAGCAAGTATTGGTGAGGAAGTGGAGGAAGGGAGCCCTCCTGTAACGTTGGTGGATTACAAATTGGTGCAGGCACTATGAGAAAGTATGGAGGCTCCTCAAAAATTCAAAAAAAAAGAGCTACCATATGATCCAGCAAATTTGATTCTTAGTATTTGCTCAAAGAAAACAAAGAGAATAATTCAAAAACATATATGCACTATAATTTTCATTGAAGCATTATTTACAATAGTCAATATCTGGAAGCAACCTAAGCATCCATCAATAGATGAATGGATAAAGAATATGTGATATATATATGCAATGGAATATTGTTGTTTAGTTGCTCAGTTGTATCTGACTCTTTTGTGGACCATGAACTGCATCCTGCCAGATTCTTCTGTTCATGGAATCTCCCAGGCAAGAACCTGGAGAGGGTTGCCATTTCCTTCTCCAGAGTGGAATATTGCTCAGTCATTAAAAATATTTTTGTCACTTGTGACAATACGAGTTGACAAAATTCAGGGTGTTATACTAAGTGAAATAAATCAGACAGAGACAAACAAATACCATTTGATCTCACTTATATATGGAGTGTAAAAAGCGAAAACAGAACAAAACAATGGGAACAGACTCAGTGATACAGAGAACAAACAGCTGGTTGCCGGAGAGGAGAGAAGGAAACAGACGAAGGAGGTTGAATGGTACAAGCCTCCGTTTATAAAGTAAATAAGCCACAGGGATACACTATCCAGCACAAGAAATATGGTCAATAATACTGCAATACTTTGCATTACTTTGTAATACTTTGGACTGAGACAAATGGTTACTACACTTTTCATGGTGATCATTTCTTACTATTTGAAAATATCAAATCACTATGCAGCACTCTCCAAAATAACAATATTCTATGTCAACTATATTTCATGAAAAAAATAAAAATAAAGACATATATAACTAAAAAAAGGTTAATAGTCTCATTGAATCCCCTTCCCTTTCGTATTTCCATATTCATGAAGAAATTTGTGTAAAGAGCTCAGTTTCTTTTCTAAATTTAAGCACACAAGAAATTTACAACAATAACAAAGAGGTTTGTTTTCTGAAAATGGAATGATACTGCATACGTTTCTGAAACTTGTTTTTCTCACTGAACAATACATCATAAATAATCCTAGAGATCAATATATACATACCTGATTTTTTTCAATCAAAAGCTTCCCTTCTTCAGCTGTGAGGAATTTCAGCCTCTGACAGCAGTTCCCCCTGGGCACTACCCTAGTATCAGAAACTGCCTCACCGAGGGCAACGTCCCCTTCCAGGGACTGCTGGCAGCCAACAATCAACTGGTGTGGAAACACAAAGGCCAACTTTCGTCTCAACTGGGGATGACCCTTGTGGCTGCCCTTGGGGCTCAGCCGGTAAAGAATCCGCCTGCAATGCGGGAGACCTGGGTTCGACCCCTGGGTTGGGGAGATCCTCTGGAGAAGGGAAAGGCTACCCACTCCAGTGTTCTGGCCTGGAGCGTCCCATGGACTGTGCAGTCCATGGGGTTGCACACAACTGAGTGGCTTTTCCTTCGACTTTTTTAGGGGCGACCCTGAAGGGCTGCCTTAGCTCTGGAACCTCCTCACAGCGTTGCCTGAGGCCCCAGTGGAAACTGATTGTGGGTCAGCCTGGCTCTTTGCCCAACCTTGCCTTCCCCCACTTCCTAACTGGGGTATCTCCTAAGATCTCTGTAGACATAAAAAATATTCACCACCTACAAGTTGAGAGTTCTGCTTTATTCAGTGGGAATTTTTAGGGCTTCAAGCCTGGGAGGCAGCATCTCAAGTAACCCTGAGAGACATGTTCTGAGGAGGTGGGGAGGGGGAACCAGGTTATATAGAAGTTTTGTAACTAAGTGCAGGAAACATGAATGTGAAAAGGTTATTGTTAATTAAGAGAAAACCAGCTATCTCAAATTAAGGAATTTAGTGCTTTTCTATATATGGGGAAATGCAAGAGTCTGGGCTCACTGAAATCATTCTTTTGACATGCACCTCAGCTATCTGGGCACCTGTGTCCTGTATTTTCACATCCTGAGTTCCCTCAGGGCTCACCACAGGGAGTGGCTGCAGCCTGATGGAAGCTAGATGGCAGGAATTCTTTTCCTTCCTAAATTCCCTCAGGGCTCCCCAGCTCACACTGGAGGGCTGCAATCTCTGAAGACTATGACATCTCTTGTTCACTGATAAGGCTGGAAATATTTCATTTGCCATCTCTAACCAAAAAAAAAGAAAAAAAGAAAAAAAATCATGCAACTCCCAGACTCAGAGTCAGTTTCCACCACCTTACCTATACTACTGCCTATGTGAGGGAAATGGGTAGAAAGTGGAGACAAAAGGAGATAAATAAAGGCAGCCAAGAGACCTTATCTGGACTGGCGATTTTTGTGCATCATGAACTTGGGCAGCGATGTGGTGCTTGGACAAGCAGCAGCAGCATCACCTAGAACCCTGTCTGCAGAGGAAGTGTCAACTTAAGAAATATTCACAATCCAAAACTTGAGAGTTACGTTTTATTCGGTGGGAATTTTTAGGACTTCAAGACCAGGAAACAGCATCTCAAGTAACCTTGAGAGAACTACTCCAAGGAAGGAGCTCCAAGAGGAGGAGCCAGCTTATGTAGAAGTTTAGGGACAAAAAGCAGATAGTCTGAACGTCAGAAGATTATTATTAATTAAGGGAAACCAGATATCCCAAGTTAAGGAATTTAGCACTTTCTTATGTATGGGAAGATGTAAGTCTGGGCTTACTGAAATCATTCCCTTCATATGTGTCTCAGCTATGCGGGCCAGTATCTTGTACTTTTCACATCCTGAGCTTCCTTGCTGCAGTCCATGGGGTCGCAAAGAGTTGAACTTTGAACTGAACTGAACTGAGCTTCCTTGAGGGTCACCATAGGGACTGACTGGAGGCTGATGGCTGCCAAACCTCAGATGTTCTTTCCCCCAAAATGCTCTTAGGGCTCAGAAGCTCAGTTTGGAGGGCTGCTGTTGCTGATGACTGTGACATCTTTGCTTACTGATATGGCAGTAAATACTCCATTTCTCAGAAAAACTGCAAAATTGCAAAATTCCCTAGTGGCTCAGACGGTAAAGAGTCTGCCTGTAATGCGGGATACCCGGGTTTGATCCGAGTCAGGAAGATCCGCTGGAGAAGGAAATGGCAACCCGATCTAGTATTTTTGCCTGGGAAATGTCATGGACAGAGGAACCTGGCGGGCTGTATAGCCCATGAGGTTGCAGAAGAGTCGGACACAACTCAGAGACTGAAGAACAGCAACAAAAATTCTCAAACCCCGCTTCCAAGTGACTTAGTCAGAAACCCTAGGGGCAAGGTTCAGTGATCTGTGGTAATGTCTGGGGACCACTGCTTTAGACCATCACCCCACTAGCTTTCCACTCTTGCTGAGGAGAATGGGCCCCGGTATCACACCTCTTTGCGAAGCCTTCCCCAATCCCATAACCCTGTTCAAAAAGCGGAACAGAATCACTGCGCGCTGCTGCGTCCTCTGCGCTCTCCGAGCACTTTGTCCCGTGTACAAGCTGCCATCACAGGACACGTCACCTTTTCCAAAAGACCAGTTTTCCACCCACATCAGTTTCCAGTTACCTTGGATCCTATGAAGCTCACCGCAGTGAAAAGGTGTCAAAGGCAAGCCTTCTGTTGACAGTGTTGGCCCAGGAGGTCATGAATGTGGAAGTGAGTCACCAGAGAAAGTCTGAATGACCCAGTCCTGAAATTTTCATAGAAGTTTCTTTCTCTTTTCTTGAGCCTCAGGAGAAACACAAACCAATAAAGCAGTTATTAAGAAGAGAAAGAAGTTGATGAGCTGGAGAAGATTAAAAATCACATCAGTGATCGGTAGGAATGCTGAACTGTTTCCCTCTTGCTGACTTTAGATACTCTTCCTCTTCTTTATTAAGCTGTCTTCTTGCCATTGCTGTTAGGAAAGTTTCAGACATCAGGGCTTCTTATCCATTGGGTTGTGTATCTTCACCCTTTAAATGAATCATGGGCTTACAAGCTTATGAACCAGAGATGGGAACAAACCGATTCACACAGTTTCAGTGGAACAGCTTCTTGATTATAAATTAGGCACTTTTGGAAACTGCAGAATGCCCTTTTTGCTAGTGAGTATAATTAGAAAATTACTGCTCTAGCAAACTAAAAACAATTTTTAAAAGTAAATATCAAGGATGCAAATTCTGGGAGAATTCAATTCACTTTCCATTCAGTGTTGACAAAACATAGCTGAATATTTGCAGCCATATCAGAGAGTTCTGCAAATGAATTATTTCTTATTTTTATTTTTTTTGTATTGGGATCAGCTCCATGAAATGCTTTTTGTACACTTGGGCTTTGGTGTGCTGGTCAATTATACAGACTTTTCTTGCAGACTGTTTTTGAAAAACTGAGCGTGGTTCTTCCCTCGGTATTCAGTGAAATGTAATGCCTTCTTTTCTTTAGCATCCACTACTTTGAAGTTTATTGATAATGAAAGCAAATAAAAGGCTTAATTGATAACAGCCAATGAAGGAGAAATGTTATAAAGTATTCCTACATATTTACCATCATTCACATAGCTACTTGTGCTATTGTGTACTGCTCCAGACAACAAAAACAAGCACTTCTCATTACTTCTGTTCACTTTTTCACATTAATTTTTATTAAATATCTTGTAAATAGATAACAAAAGAATATTTTCCCATTATGCTGTTTTAAAAAGTAATAGTAAAAGGTATGTATGTCTGTTTTGAATAATTAGGAAATAAAAAGATAAAAACCATAAAGCCACAGTCACACATGATCCCATTACTAACAAAAAATTAATTATTAATATTTTTGTGACACTTTTTTCAGCTATTTATCTGAATCTGGGCTTAATTTTTTTCAGGTTTTGGATTATACATGCACTATTCTGTTTAATAATGCTTACTGTGTCTTGAGCATTATTTAATATCTTTCACATTTAAACCATTAAATGTGAAAAACTATTTTCTGTGATTATGAAACCATAATCACAGAAAACTAGCCAATGTGATCACATGGACCACAGCCTTGTCTAACTCAAGGAAACTAAGCCATGCCATGTGGGGCCAAGATGGACGGGTCATGGAGGAGAGGTCTGACAGAATGGCGTCCACTGGAGAAGAGCATGGCAAACCACTTCAGTATTCTTGCCTTGAGAACACCACGAAGAGTATGAAAAGGCAAAATGATAGGACATTGAAAGAGGAACTCCTCAGCTCGGTAGATGCCCAATATGCTACTGGAGATCAGTGGAGAAATAACTCCAGAGAGAATGAAGGGATGGAGCCAAAGCAAAAACGATACCCAACTGTGGATGTGACTGGTGCTAGAAGCAACGTCCGAAGCTGTAAAGAGCAATATTGCAAAGGAACCTGGAATGTTAGGTCCATGAATCAAGGCAAATTGGAAGTGGTCAAACAGGAGATGGCAAGAGTGAACGTTGACATTCTAGGAATCAGTGAACTAAGATGGACTGGAATGGGTGAATTTAACTCAGTTGACCATTATATCTACTACTGTGGGCAGGAATCCCTTAGAAGAAATGGTGTAGCCATCATGGTCAACAAAAGAGTCTGAAATGCAGTACTTGGATGCAATCTCAAAAATGACAGAATGATCTCTGTTGTTTCCAAGGCAAACCATTCAATATCATGGTAATCCAAGCCTATGCCCCAACCAGTAACACTGAAGAAGCTGAAGTTGAATAGCTCTATGAAGACCTGCAGACCTTTTAGAACTATCACTCAAAAAAGATGTCCTTTTCATTATAGGGGACTGGAATGCAAAAGTAGGAAGTCAAGAAACACCTGGAGTAACAGGAAAATTTGGCCTTGGAGTACAGAATGAAGCAGGGCAAAGGCTAATAGAATTTTGCCAAGAGAACGCACTGGTCATAGCAAACACCCTCTTCCAACAACACAAGAGAAGACTCTACACATGGACGTCACCAGATGGTCAACACTGAAATCAGACTGATTATATTCAATGCAGTGAAAGATGGAGAAGCTCTATACAGTCAGCAAAAAACAAGACCGGGAGCTGACTGTGGCTCGGTTCATGAAAACCTTATTGACAAATTCAGACTGAAATTGAAGAAAGTGGGGAAAACCACTAAACCATTCAGGTATGACCTAAATCAAATCCCTTATGATTATACAATGGAAGTGAGAAATAGATTTAAGGGGCTAGATCTGATAGACAGAGTGCCTGATGAACTATGGACGGAGGTTCGTGACATTGTACAGGAGACAGGGATCAAGACCAACCCCATGGAAAAGAAATGCAAAAAAGCAAAATGGCTGTCGGAGGAGGCCTTACAAATAGCTGGGAAAAGAAGAGAAGTGAAAAGCAAAGGAGAAAAGGAAAGATATTCCCATTTGAATGCAGAGTTCCAAAGAATAGCAAGGAGAGATAAGAAAGCCTTCCTCAGCAATCAATGCAAAGAAAAAGAGGAAAACAACAGAATAGGAAAGACTAAAGATCTCTTCAAGAAAATTAGAGATACCAGGGAACATTTCATGCAAAGATGGGCTCAACAAAGGACAGAAATGGTATGGACCTAACAGAAGCAGAAGATATTAAGAAGAGATGGCAAGAATACACAGAAGAGCTGTACAAAAAAATCTTCATGACCCAGATAATCAGAATGGTGTGATCACTCACCTAGAGCCAAACATCCTGGGATGTGAAGTCAAGTGGACCTTAGGAAGCATCACTACTAACAAAGCTAGTGGAGGTGATGGAATTCCAGTTGAGCTATTTCAAATCCTCAAAGATGATGCTGTGAAAGTGCTGCACTCAATATGCCAGCAAATTTGGAAAACTCAGCAGTGGCCACAGGACTGGAAAAGATCACTTTTCATCCCAATCCCAAAGAAAGGCAATGCCAAAGAATGCTCAAACTATCGCACAATTATACTCATCTCACACGCTAGTAAAGTAATGCTCAAAATTCTCCAAGCCAGGCTTCAGCAATACGTGAACCGTGAACTTCCAGATGTTCAAGCTGGTTTTAGAAAAGGCAGAGGAACCAGAGATCAAATTGCCAACATCCACTGGATTATGAAAAAAGCAAGAGAGTTCCAGAGAAACATCTACTTCTGCTTTATTGACTATGTCAAAACCATTGACTGTGTGGATCACAATAAACTATGGAAAATTCTTAAAGAGATGGGAATACCAGACCACCTGACCTGCTTCTTAAGAAACCTGTATGCAGGTCAGGAAGCAACAGTTAGAACTGGACATGGAACAACAGTCTGGTTCCAAATAGGAAAAGGAGTATGTCAAGTCTGTATATATTGTCACTCTGCTTATTTAACTTATATGCAGAGTACATCATGAGAAACGCTGGGCTGGAAGAAGCACAAGCTGGAAACAAGATTGCCAGGAGAAATATCAATGACCTCAGATATGCAGATGACACCACCCTTATGGCAGAAAGCGAAGAAGAACTAAAAAGCCTCTTGATGAAATTGAGAGAGGAGAGTGAAAAAGTTGGCTTAAAGCTCAACATTCAGAAAACTAAGATCATGGCATCTGATCCCATCACTTCATGGGAAATAGATGGAGAAACAGTGGAAACAGTGTCAGACTTTATTTTGGGGGGCTCCAAAATCACTGCTGATGGTGATTGCAGCCATGAAATTAAAAGACGCTTACTCCTTGGAAGAAAAGTTGTGGCCAAGCTAGATAGCATATTAAAAAGCAGAGACATTACCTTGCCAACAAAGTTCTGTCTAGTCAAGGCTATGGTTTTTCTAGTAGTCATGTCTGGATGTGAGAGTTGGATGGTGAAGAAAGCTGAGCACCGCAGAATTGATGCTTTTGAACTGTGGTGTTGGAGAATACTCTTGAGAGTCCCTTGGACTGCAAGGAGATCCAGCCAGTCCATCCAAAAGGAGGTCAGCCCTGGGTGTTCATTGGAAGGACTGATGTTGAAGCTGAAACTCCAATACTTTGGCCACCTTATGCAAAGAGTTGACTCATTGGAAAAGATCCTGATGCTGGGAAGGATTGGGGGCAGGAGGAGAAGGGGACGACAGAGGATGAGATGGCTGGATGGCATCACCGACTCAATGGACATGTGTTTGGGTAAACTCCGGGAGTTGGTGTTGGATAGGGAGGCCTGGAGGTCCATGGGGTCTCAAAGAGTCAGAGATGACTTAGCCACTGAACTGAACTAAAGCTGGTCATAGCTTTTCTTCTAAGGAACAAGCATCTTTTAATTTCATGGCTGAAGTCACCATCTGCAGTGCTTTTGGAGCCCCCCAAAATAAAGTCAGTCACTGTTTCCACTGTTTCCCCATCTATTTGCCATGAAGTTATGGGACTAGATGCCATGATCTTCATTTTTTTGAACTTTGATTGTTAAGCCAGCTTTTTCACTCTCCTCTTTCACTTTCATCAATAGGCTCTTTAGTTGTTCTTCACTTTCTGCCATAAGGGTGGTGTCATCTGCATATCTGAGGTTATTGATATTTCTCCCAGAAATCTTAATTCCAGCATGTGCTTCATCCAGCCTGACATTTTCCATGATGTGCTCTGCATAGTTGTTAAATAAGCAAGGTGACAATAAACATATTTGAAGTACTCTTTTCCCAATTTGGAACCAGTCCATTTTTCCATGTCTGGTTCTAACTGTTGCTTCTTGACCTGCACAGAGATTTCTCAAGGAGGCAGGTTAGGTGGTCTGGTTTTCCCATCTCTTGCAGACTTTACATCTCTTCCACAGTTTGTTGTGATCCACACAGTCAAAAGCTTTGGCATAGTCAATAAAGCAGAAATAGATATTTTTCGGAAACTCTCTTGCTTTATTGATGATCCAGTGGATGTTGGCAATTTGATCTCTGGTTCCTTTGACTTTTTAAAATCCAGCTTGAATATCTGGAAGTTCTCAGTTCATGTACAGTTGAAGCCTGGCTTGGAGAATTTTGAGCATTACTTTGCTAGTGTGTGAGTTGAGTACAATTGTGCAGTAGTTTGAACACTCTTTAGCATTGCCTTTCTTTGGGATTGGAATGAAAACTGACCTTTTTCAGTCCTGCGGCACTGCTGAGTTTTCCATATTTGATCGCATATTGAGTGCAACACTGTAACAGCATCATCTTTTAGGATTTGAAATAGCTTAACAGGAATTCCATCACCTCCACTTGCTTTGTTTGTAGTGATGCCTCCTAAGGCCCACTTGACTTCACATTCCAGGATGTCTGGCTCTAGGTGATTGATTACACCACCGTGGTTATCTGGGTCATAAAGATCTTTTTTGTATAGTTCTTCTGTGTATTCTTGCCATCTTTCCTTAATATCTTCTGCTTCTATTAGGTCTATCCCATTTCTGTCCTTTATTGTGCCCATCTTTGGATGAAATTTTCCCAAGGGAACTCTAATTTTCTTGAAGAGATGTCTTTCCCAGTCTGTTGTTTTCCTCTATTTCTTTGTGTTGATCACTGAGGAAGCCTTTCTTTTTTCTCCTTGCTATTCTTTGGAACTCTGCATTCAGATGGGAATATCTTTCCTTTTCTCCTTTGCCTTCAGTTTCTCTTCTTTTCTCAGCTATTGCTATGGTCTCTTCAGAAAACCATTTTGCTTTTTTGCATTTTTTTTTTCTTGGGGATGGTCTTGATCACTGCCTCCTATACAATGTCATGAACCTCCGTCCATAATTCTTCAGGCACTCTGTCTACCAGAACTAATCCCCTGAATCTATTTGTTGCTTCCACTGTGTAATCATAAGGGATTGATTTAGGTCATACATACCTGAATTGCCTGGTGGTTTTCCCTATTTTCTTCAATTTAAGTCTGATTTTGCAATAAGGATTCATGACTGGAGCCACAATCAGCTCCCAGTCTTGTTTTTTGCTGACTGTATAGAGCTTCTCCATCTCTGGCTGCAAAGAATATAATCAATCTGATTTTGGTATTTACCATGTGGTGATGTAGAATCATCTCTTGCGTTTTTGGAAGAGAGTGTTTGCTATGACTAGCAAGTTTTCTTGGCAAAACTCCGTTAGCCTTTGCCCTGCTTCATTTTGTATTCCAAGGCCAAACTTGCCTGTTACTCCAGGTATCTCTTGACTTCCTACTTTTGCATTCCAGTCCCCTGTGATGAAAAAGACATCTATTTTGGGTTTTAGTTCTAGAAGTTCTTGTAGGTCTTCATAGAACCATTCAACTTCAGCTTCTTCAGCATTACTGGTTGGGGCATAGACTTGGATTACTGTGATATTGAATGGTTTGCCTTGGAAACAAACAGAGATCATCCTGTCGTTTTTGAGTTTGCACCCAAGTACTGCATTTTTGACTCTTTTGTTGACTATGATGGCTACTCCATTTCTTCTAAAGGATTCTTGCCCACAGTAGTAGATATAATGGTCATCCTAGTTAAATTCACCCATTTCAGTCCATTTTAGTTCACTGATTCCTCAAATGCTGATTTTCACTCTTGTCATCTCCTGTTTGACCACTTCCAATTTACCTTGATTCATGGACCTAACATTCTCGGTTCCTATGCAATATTGTTCTTTACAGCATTGGACTCACTTCCATCACCAGTCACGTCAACAACAGGTCATTGTTTTCTCTTTGGCTCTGTCTCTTCATTCTTTCTGGAGTGGGTTGTCATTCCCTTCCCCAGGGGATCTTCCCAACCCATGGATCAAATGCAGGTCTCCAGCATTGCAGGCGGATTCTTTACCGACTGAGTCACCAAGGAAGCCAGTGACCAACCTAGACAGCATATTAAAAACCAGAAACAGTACTTTGCTGACAAATATCTGTCTAGCCAAAGCTACGCTTTTTCCAGTAGTCATGTTTGGATGTGAGAATTGGACTATCAAGAAAGCTGAGTGCTGAAGAATTGATGCTTTTGAAATGTGGTGTTGGAGAAGACTCTTGAGAGTCCCTTGGACTGCAAAAAGATCAAATCAGTCAATCCTAAGGAAATTAGTCTTGACTATTCATTGCAAGGACTGATGCTAAAGCCGAAACTCCAATAGTTTGGCCATCTGATGGGAAGAACTGACTAATTGGAAAAGACCCTGATGCTGGGAAAGATTGAAGGCAGAAGGGGACAACAGAGGATGAGATGGTTGGATGGCATCACTGATTAAATGGATTTGAATCTGAGCAAGCTCCAGGAGGTGGCGATGGACAGGGAAGCCTGGCGTGCTGCAGTCCATGGGGATGCACAGTGTCAGACATACTGAGTGACTGAACTGAACTGAAACAAATGAACAAAACACGCTAATTTGTTGGAAGTGATAAGTGTTAGGAAGGCAATAACATCAGGTATTTCAACTGTTGCTGAGTTTCCATTCACAGTTTTGAAAAAAAAAATCACTTTCAAGAGACAGAACACCTCTTTCTCAATGTTTTAGAATAGCTGAGGCTGCCCTGGCAGCCAACAGTGTCTCTTTCTTGGCTCCATGTCACCCCACGTGTCCCAGCCACCGTGACCTCCCTGCCGAGCTCCGCGCAGTGCAGTGGTGCTCTGACCTTTCAGTGTCTGTACTGGCCGTGTCCTTCCTCTGGGAGTGCATGGATGCTGCACCCATAGTCTTTGTTTTCCCATTGGACAGTACATTCTAACAAACTATACTGTTTACTTATTTATCATTTCTGTCTGCTCCTTCTAGGTTGTAAGCTCTACAAAGTTATCGGTCTCTGGAATTCTGACTCATTGTTGCCATCCAATCACTAACAAGAGTTGAATTTAACTGTAATTCTCCCCCATATGGTGATCCTTGTTTTAGTATGATTGCTGTCTAATTTAATTCCAACAGACATCACAGGAGATAGATTCTTTTTCTATTTCAGGTACCCATTGCTGCCTAACACACACCTCCAGAATGGCAAGGATTGATGCACAATATCAGTCATTTCTCACTTTCCAGAGGATCAGAAATTTAGGCCGTCTCAGATAGATGCTTCTCCTACTGCCTGGGGTTCACGTATTCCTCTGACTTCAGCTCATGGTGGGGCTGATCCATGCAGACTCCACTCAGCTCTCTGGGGCGTCTGCGTTCTCCCTGTGACCTCTCTGCCAACCCTGATTTCTCCTCCATCTAATAGTCTCATCTGAATGTCTTTGTAGCATGGCAGCTGGCTTTCCTGAGCAAAAGCTACCAGACTTCCTAAGGTTTGTTACTGAAAATGGCACAGAGTCATTTTCTCTACAGTCAATTGGTAAAAGGAATTCACAAGGCTTGCCTACTTTCAAGGGGGTGGGAAATAGAATCTACCTCTTAATGGACGAAGCAGCATGGATTCAGAGAAAAAGAAATGATGGCAGTCCACTCTTGGTGACTCTCACCTGCGATTGTTCTCATTTTTCAGATGAAGAAATTGAGACTGAGAGAGATTAGGCTGGTGAATTAACAAGAGGCAGAGATGTGAGCCCAATCTCGTTTCACTGACTCCAGAGCCTTCATCCTTCAGCACTCTGCTTTACAGGCTCTAGAAGAAGTCTGGGTCTTACAAGGCATGCCACTGGGGAGACAAATAGTAACTGCTTCAGGGCTCTCTCCTTGCTTCAGTCAGAAGAATTCAACCTCAAACTAATTTACCCACTGAGTCTGCACAAAATTCAATTTAAAGAAGGGATTCCATTTATTTAGAACACTGTTGAAGAATACAAAACATATCTCGAAATAAAAGTGAGTTTAGAGTTCTATGAGTTAAAGTCTCTAACATATTCCAAAAAAATGTAACTTTGTCTTTATGATTGTTATTATCATTATTTTGTTTATAAAGATGTATCTTAAAGAGATAACAGTTCACCATTTCAAAATAGGCATTTTATACCTAAGATGAAGTTGGTTTTTATACAGTGATTTTAAAATACTGTTTTTTTTGGAAGGTCTCTTTGAGCTTTTAAAAAATATTGTAATATGTGATATATCCAATTTCAAGCTGATAGGGAAACTGTACATTTCTGCTGTGCTCTTTCTAGGAATATAATTTGGGGAGCAATTTTTCATACAGGTGATGGACATGTTACAACTCTGTGCAAGTTCGACATGACACTTTTGTAAATTTTAATAGTTCTGTTTCTTTGTAATGCTGCAAATATGGGAGGAGAGGAAAATGGTCAGCAGTCATGCTCCCATGCTTCATTCAGAGGAACACTCTTTTTTTCTTCTACACACTGCATTTCTAGGCAAGATTTTGTTTGAAAAGATGTATTTCCTTCAAAAGGAAAATACAAGTTCAAAGCAGTCTCACTAAATGATCTCTAAGCCAAGGAGTTCAACTACAAAGTCTATGGATTTTTAGTTACCAAGTAATTCCTTTGGCAAAAATTCATACCAAATATATTCCTGGAGTGCTCATAGGATTTGATAATTTTAAGAACATTTTTGGCAGTGATGACGTTAATTGGCAATAAGATAGAATGAAAAACTTCCCTCCACATGCTGCTTATGAGGTGGTATTGTAAAGATATTTTGCCCTGGTAAAATAACTTTTGGGATTCCCAGGTGGTGTAGTGGTACAGAATTTGCCTGCCAATGCAGGAGACACAAGAAATGTGGGTTTGACCCCTGGGTTAGGAAGATCTCCTGGAGAAGGAAATGGCAACCCACTCCGGTATTCTTGCCTGGGAAATCCCATGGACAGAGGAGCCTAGTGCTATGATCCATGGGGTTGCAAAAGAGTTGGACATGACTGAGCACACACACTTGTAACTTCATTAAGGACCTCTCAAAGGTAGTTCAGATGCCCACGATTTCTCTAGAAAAATCCTGGGCTTTCTAGAAAACTGCTCTAGTTGAGAAATGCCTTGGTTTTCCACCCAAGAAATCAGTGGAGGACAAGAATAACTGGCTTATTGATAATCAAGAACCACTGGGGAACAGAAACTGTCCTAATTCCCAAGTGCCACAAGCTCAAACTTAATTCAAAATCCATTCCACCTTCTTGACTAGTTTTACTTTGTTTGCAACCAAATCATATTTTCAATATCTGATTTTAATGAGCACACTTTTCTAGGAACAATTCCTTTTTGCTCCTGAGGTAGCAACCTGAGAAGACAGGGGTCACTTGAATTTCTTCTGGACTGGAAAGGAGTGAACTGAGACTCCCCCACAGAGAGAGCGCTGGGAACTGTCAGGCGCTGTCAAATCATCAAAGACAATAAAGTCGCTCTAGACCTGGTTTGACACTGGCAATTGATGCACAATGGAGCTAGAAAATAGAAAGTATTTTATATAATCAAAATCGATCAGTTCCCACAGCCTGGGGGTAGTCTCTTCAAACGTTAGAACAAACAAAGGGATACGGAATTTGTAGCAGAGAAGCTTCGGTCTCAAGGCAAAACATACACAGAACCAGCTTCAGAAAGCTAGATTTAGGAGCCGTACACGCATGAAGCTATGCATGTTCTGGGTTCATCAACTTGAAAAGGAGTGCTAAAATCAACAATGTATGAGGCCAATGATAAAAGCAAGAAATTCAGTTAGCAGGCCACTGCAACAATCCAGATTAAAATTGTGAAGGAAATGAACTAAGTTATTAATAGTAACAAAGAGGATAGAAAGAAGGGGATGGATAAAGAGAAAAGTTGATGTAGGGTGACCAGCCATCCGGGTTTGTGTGGAACTGAGGAGTTGCCCAAGGTTTAAGACTTTCCATTCTAAAACTGGGATATTTCTGAGCAAATTGCCCAGATTTGATGAAATTGAGGGGTTTCCAGGTATGCAGGGCTAGAACTGGGAAAATCCTAGGCAAAGGGGACAAGCTGGTCGTCTAATTCTACCTTCCTCCACCTTCCTGTAAAGACACAGCTGCTTCCTGCCTCGGCCTCCTTGCAGAAGCTTTTCCCACCGCCAGTGATTTGAGCTTATCCTTTTAAAACACTCAGTTACATCTGGAAAGCTTCAGACAATTCTATTCTAAATATCATGAGAACATCTCGAGATGAGCCAGAGACGGAAAAGCACATTATGTGAATAAACAATGATAAGCATTATAACTGCTTTCTACCTAAATCAGTGAAAACCAGAAGACAAGGGTCTGGCATCTTTGAAATGCTGAATAAAAATAAAAGAAAATCTAGAATTCTATCCCCACCAAAGTATCCTTCAAAACTGAAGATAAAATACATTTTCAGGTAAATAAAAACTGAAGGAATGGGCCACCAGATGAGCTACACGACAAAGTATGATAAAGAAAATTCTTCGGCCTGAAAGAGAGTGATATAAGATAAAAATTCAGAGGAATCAAAGGAAAGAAGAGCACAAAATATTAGAAACATGTATATAAATAAAAATAGCTATTTTCCATGCTTCTTAACTTCTCTTAAAGGGGACATATTAATAGGAATAGTAATAATAATGTACTATGATTGACATCTAATTTCTCCTCAGAATTGAAAAAGCTGGAAAAAGTTTCATTTTCACTTTTACAATAAACACTTTAAAAACAGATAATCTGCAAATTCACAATTTTTTCTCAAGCCCAACAAGATAACTGAGTTTACAAAGCAAACAAGAAACCTGAAATCTAAGGAAAAAATGGGCTCTTGGGATAGAGGGGACAGGAACAGCTGTCTACCGGGATCCCACACAACCCAAGAAAAGAACTCAAGCAAAACTTAAATTGCTGAAGAACATATTTGAGCTAACAGGATATCATGGGTCTTTGGGAGAAACGGACGCAGTAGTTTGACCACCTATTTGAAGTCTCTTATCAGTAGATCTCCTGAGAGTCAGGCGATTAGGGGCCAGGAGAGGACCATGAGAAACCCCTCCCTGCCGAGGGCGCAGGTCTGGAAAAGGGGGACGCAGTCATTATAGAAAACCAGAAAGTCCTGCCCGATGCTTCCCCCCTGACTCCCATCCTGAACAAAGACTTTCAGCCCCTGGGAGAGAGGCATCAAATTCTGTCGCCCTTAGACCACAGGTGAGAACTCACTGCAGCCAGAGCAATAGAACAATAACCTCTTGATGGCGGAAAGGCGGGAAACATGCTGAGCTCAGACTGTCAGAGGTTCTTGACCGCTAGGGGAGAGGCAGGCTCACAGAGGAGACCTCACGCCTGATGCCTGGAATCGTGGCACCTGCCTCAGATTTAGATCAAACCCAAATAACACAGGACACACACCCTGCCCAGCACAGTCAAACCAGCAGAAGCTGAGTAGTCAGTAAGAGCTCTAATTCGGGGAGAGAGGCAGGAAGACAGAGAGAGACTCTCTTTGAGGAGCAGATTCAAAGAGACGACCTGAGGCCAAAGGTAAAGAGGACACAGAGAAAACCTCTAATACACCAGCTCTCAGCTAAGCCAGGAGGTAGAGCTAAAAGCATCTGAAGGAATTCAGAGACAAAACTCAAATCCAGATCAAAACCTCCATTCAAAACCCAGTCAAAACACAAGGCATGCCTATTTCCATCCATACTACTATTTGCGTCATCTCTAGTATTCTGTACAATATGTCAGCTTTTAGTCAAAAATTATGCACCAAAGAAGCAACAGAGAAAACTCTGTTTAAACACACACACACACACACACACACACACACACACACACACACACACACACACACACACACACACATACACACACACACACAGAAGACCCCCTTGTGGCACAATGGATAAGAATCCACCTGCCTGTGCAGAGGATGCAGACTCGATGTCTAGTCTGGAAGATTCCACATACCTGATGTCCTCACCTGATCGCCACCACTTTGGGGATCCCAGAGCTTTTAATATCAAAGTAGGTAAAATGGACAGGGAACAGGAAAAAGAAAAAGTCTTCTAAAAACCCTCCTCTAAGACCAAAGTTTGTTCCCTGGATCCTGATGAAAAGTAAAGTTAAAGGTATAGAAGTTGGCAAAATTTGATAAAAGTACATAAAATAGGCATATTTAAATGGGCTTCAAATAAGATGGCTACACCTCTCGTTAAATTATATTGTGGGATAGACAAGGCATGTAGATTGCCAACTGGAGAAGGAAATGGCAAGCCATTCCCATAATCTTGCCTGGATAATCCCATGGACGGAGGAGCCTGGCGGGCTACAGTCCATGGGGTCACAAGAGTCAGACATGCCTGAGGGACTAAACCTACCTACTTAACCTAAAGAAATAATAACTGAATGTACTAACCAATCGAGTTACCTGATTTATAAAAAATAAATAAAAACTGGGAACCAGCGTGGAAGGACTGAAAAAAAATAGAATAGTGATACTGCTTTGGTTTAATTTGTAAACTCAGAACGGTCTTTGTTGAATGCCTTATACAAACCTTTGAAGACATGATAAATTAAACTGTAACGTTATAGAACATAGAACTTTGTAAAATAAATTTCAGTTTAATTAAAAATCTTGTCACTGGGTTTAATATCTTCAAGTGACCAAACTGTCCTTTCGGAAACTAAAAACGACTGTCTTTGTCTTGCAAATGTCTAAAACCCAGAAATATAAACACAGGCCACAAAAACCTGAATTAGATCAAGAAAGCAAGACTTCAAAAGAAAGGGAATAAAAGTGGCAGTTTTAAATTCAAACCGCTGAAAACGCTCCCTCAGCCAAACCTAAAAGATAGTAAGCTTTCATCATCTGAGCAAGCAACTTTAGTGTATTCCAATCTGTTGTAAACTAGTCAGTTTATACTGTAACACCCGATTCTCAGCTAAGCTTTTAAAGTGAAGCCACGATATCTCTAGTTTGCCTGTTTATGTCCGTGTACACATTTCACATGAGCTATCTCTACTTCTAAAAAGTACTGGTCAACTTCAGCTTCTTCAGCATCAGAGTTTGGGGCATAGACTTGCATAATTGTGATATTGAATGGTTTCTGTTGGAAAGGAACTGAGCTCATTTTCGTTCGTTTTTGAGATGGCACCCAAGCACTGCATTTCGGACTCTTTTGTTGACTATGATGGCTACTCCATTTCTTCTGAGGCATTCTTGCCCATGGTGGTAGATATAATGCTCATCTGAATTGAATTCGCCCATTCCAGTCCATTTTAGTTCACTGATTCCTAAGATGTTGATGTTTAGTCTCCCCATCTCCTCTTTGACCACGTCCAATTTGACCTAACGTTCCAGGCTCCTACGCAACGCTGTTCTTTACAGCGTCCGACTTCCCTTTCCCCGCCAGTCGTATCCGCAGCGAGCGCCACCTCTGCCGAGGCCCCGCCGCCTCCTTCTTCCCGGAGCTGTTGGGGATTGCCCTCCGCTCTTCGCAGTAGCACAGTGGGCACCTTCCACCCCCGGGCTTTGTCTTCCGGTGCCGTGTCTGTTTGCTGTTTAATCTCTTCCTGGAGTTCTTGTGTTCTCACGGCGAGAATCCTGGAGTGGTTTGCCGTTCCTCCCCCGGTGGACCGCGTTGTTTCAGAACTCTCCACTATGACCTTTCATCTTAGGCGGCCCTGCACAGCGCGGCTCACAGCTTCACTGAGTTATGCAAGCCCCTTCGCCACGACAAGGTATTGGCAATATTAAAGAGAGTGTTTGGTATCACCCGAGATGTTCTTTATTACAAAAAAAAAGCTTTTAAAAATTATCACTGGTGTTTATGCTCACCAATCTATAAAATGCTAATGTGAAGACAGTTCAGATTGCATACTTTTGGCTTTTACTAAGAGTTAAGGTCTTCAGAGTTGTGGATTCTTATTTTAAACATGTAGTTAAATGTTAGGAATAATACAGCAACATTCCAATGTACAATAAGAAATAAAATGTATATTTTCAGTAAAGAAAATATAAAAAATGTAATTACTTTTTATTAAAAAAAAGGAAAAAGTGAGCTGGTTGATTTTATTGGATGAGAACTGAGAGACAGGGCATATAGAGGAAGTAACTAAAGATTGTGGAAAGAAACCCTGAGGAAAAGGTTGTATGCATAGTCAGGATTAACTAAATTTAGATTAAAGTTAACTAAATAGAGTTTGTTAAAAGAGCTAGAGCAGGACTGGAATTTGATTGATCTCTGTTAGCAGTGCTCCTTTTGATAACAGATTTTGTGAGGTTCTGTGCCCTTAAAAGATCTATATTTATTTTCTTTTAATCATTTTTGTGACTTGGCTAAATGAACAGGTATTGTTTCAGTGACTTATGATCCTATTGTGTTTTAAAACCTTTCTGATATTTCTAACAAACTTCTCAAATATAAAAATCAAACTAAAGTTCCTTTTGCCTCCAGCTGACACTGGGATGGATGCTTCAAAGAAACATCTCTGAGACATCTCAGAGAGAAAAGTTAAACTAAGATTATTTGGTATTTTTAATTCCAAGAACATTGTCAAGTGATTGAAGGTGAACTTTAGGTTGCAATATATGAATAAATATCCTTAATACAGATATTCCAAAATTTATATGAAATCCCTAACATCTGATATGTCCTGATATAATGTTACCAGTCACAATTCTAGTGAATATACCAAATGTTTTATGTCACAGAAATATCCAAGTTTCCTACTTGTATTGTACTCAAATCTTTAACCAGGATATTTTACATTTTGTCCTTTATAGACTATCATAATTTTACACTGCTTTTACAACGTGAAGATTTTAAAGAAGACTCATAAAATGAACTTTAAACAAATGTGTTTCTGATAGCCTTAACGCCACTGAATTGGGCAACAAATTATAAACTCTAATGGAAACCTGATTACTTCATGCAGATCAATAGGAATCCATTACATGGGACTGAATGAACTGATAAATATGATTTATACTACTTTATAAAACATACTAACTTGAATCTGTTTTCCAGTAAACTTTTTTCTCTTATTCTGTGACTTACAATGTTGATAAAGTATGCCTTTGTAAATAAAGGTATAACATTTCTCTTTTTCTCTCTGCTTGATCCTGCCAAGATTTGCCTTCTCCAGCTGGCTCTTCTGTGGACCTGACAGTTATTGCAACTGGATTACAACTAATTTTACTAAAAATTGCTTTAATTTACTCTTTGCTTCCAAATGGTTTATGTCTCTGTCTCTCTGCTACACTATGACTTTGTAGATGTTACTAGCTACATTACTTATATCTATTTTATAAGGTCATTGTCTGTAACACTGTGTAAACAGGCCTCCAAATGTAATGGTGACTAGGTGACTTGAAGAAGTTGATCAAAAAAATATAGTTTTGTATGCCATCAATAATTATAATAGTGTAATTCTAGGTATTGGAAGAAGCAACAAGGGAAATATCTCCTGGATCCTAATAGGTTAGAAGATAGAAGATGCAGAGAATCTATTATTACGTGTCAATGGATCTAATTCGAAAACTAACAGCTGGAGTGACATATCACTGAGAATTTTTGCCTGACCTGGGATGACCTTCAGTGCCACGGGACAAGAAACATGGAATGAAATGGCTCCCAAATATGGTCAAATTTCTTACCATGGAGAGGGACTGTGAAATGAAATATCTCCTTTCATACCAATAAACAAAAATGTAACAGCTATCAGAAAATTTCAGCCTCCAAATGTTAATTTCTGAGCCTGGAGGGCCACCAAGACAGAGAACAATAGTTTACGTCTTCCTGGGCATAGAGGAGCACTGAATTCCTTATCGTGATATATCGTTAACGTTCAGACAGGCTGCCCCTCTGTTACAAACTTCTTATAACCTGACTCCCCCCCAGCTCCTCGGAGCACTTTCTCAGGGCTGTGTGAGAGGCCGCACCCCGTGCCCGGAGCCCTAAAAATGCCCACCAAATACAACAACTCCCTACTGTCAGTCAGTGACTATTTTTTTAGTCAACAGGTACAGCAATTTTGGAAGACTGTCATTTTTCATGAAATTAAACATATTCCCACTCTCCATGACCCAACAATTCCTAGGAATATACCCAAGAGAAATGAGTACAAATATCTTTACAAAAGCCTTTTACAAGAATGTATCTTACAGATTTGGTAACAAAACCCCAGGGCAGAGAACAACCCAAACATTTATCAAGAGTTAAGTTCAGTTCAATCGCACAGTTGTGTCCGACTCTCTGCGACCCCATGAACCGCAGCACGCCAGGCCTCCCTGTCCATCACCAACTCCTGGAGTTTACCCAAACCCATGTCCATCGAGTCGGTGATGCCATCCAACCATCTCGTCCTCTGTCGTCCCCTTCTCCTCCTGCCCCCAATCCTTCCCAGCATCAGGGTCTTTTCCAATGAGTCAACTCTTCGTATGAGGTGGCCAAAGTATTGGAGTTTCAGCTTCAACATCAGTCCTTCCAATGAACACCCAGGACAGATCTCCTTTAGGATGGACTCTTTGGATCTCCTTGCAGTCCAAAGGACTCTCAAGAGTCTTCTCCAACACCACAGTTCAAAAGCATCAATTCTTCTATGCTCAGCTTTCTTTATAGTCCAATGCTCACATCCATACACGACCACTGGAAAAACCATAGCCTTGACTAGACGGGCCTTTGTTGACAAAGTAATGTTTCTGCTTATCACTATGCTGTCTATCAAGAGTAGAACAGGTCAATATCTCATGAAAATCATACAATGCAGTGACTAGCAAGACACAAAATCAGTGAAATGTGGCTACAGGCAACCACTGGAGTCTCACAATTAAAATTTGGGTGAAAGAAATCAGACAGGAAAGAAAACCTACCACCTGATTTCACATACATATAAGTAAAAGTTCAACATCCAGCAAAGTTAATCTCTGGTGGTAAAATCCAGATAGAGGTAAGCTTTGTGGATTGAGGGTAGGCTGAGGACTAGGAAGAGGCTTGGGGGCTGCGGATAAGGAAATCAGGCAGGACACTGCGGGGTTTCTGGGCATGGAAGCCTTTCAAACAGTTGCTGATCAGAGCACGGGGGTGATGCTGAGACAAGTGAGGAGCAGCTACGAAACCATAGTGTGGCCTTGGGGCAGAGTGCTAGTTCCTCCTCAGGGGAGACACTTAGCAACATCTTTGAGCTCTTCTGCAGAACCAAAAACCCCAACAACGGAAGATGCTAGCTACATGATGAGTCATTCTTAATTCCAGAGGAGGTCACAGTTTGGTAGCCTTGAGAACCAGAGATGCTTCTCAGGAGACCAGCCAGACTAAAGGCGTGCAGGCTCTGCACACACCCGGATCCTTATCATCAAGCCCACCTTTGAACCCTTGCTATGAGACTTCTCACCAAATCCTCCTGGGTGGGGCATACAGGTTTGAGAGGCAGAAGCCCACTGTGTCCCTCTTTGCCTGGCAAAGCAATAAAGCTGTTCTATTTTCAGTTCAGTCACTCAGTCGTGTCTGACTCTTTGCGACCTCATGGACTGCAGCACACCAGGCCTCCCTGTCCATCACCAACTCCTGGAGCTTACACAAACTCATCTCCATAGAGTCGGTGATGCCATCCAACCATCTCATCCTCTGTCGTCCCCTTCTCCTGCCTTCAATATTTCCCAGCATCAGGGTCTTTTCCAATGAGTCAGTTCTTCACATCAGGTGGCCAAAGTATTGGAGTTTCAGCTTCAGCATCAGTCCTTCTAATGAATATTCAGGACTGATTTCCTTTAGGATGGACTGGTTAGATCCCCTTGCAGTCCAAGGGACTCTCCATAGTCTTCTCCAACACCACAGTTCAAAAGTTAGTTAGTTCTATTTTACTTCACTCAAAATCCTGTCTCTGAGATCTGATTCTGCAGAGAGGCTAAGTTTTTGGTATCAATAATTTCTTGATCTATGTAATAATTACCACATCGTGACAACTTAGAGAGTTCACTTAAGATTTGTGAACTTCCCTGCATGTATGATAGAATTCAATAGCATGTATATATTTAAAATAATAAAAATTAAATAGAGCAAAGGAAAGCATATTGAATTCCAAACTTGGCTAAAATTAATGACTGTAAGATTGGCAACTCTACTGTCAGTTCAATCTGAATTTTTCCTGGAAACCAACATTCTGCACTGGGTACATGAGTGTGGTGGGGGTTATGTCTCCATTAGCAGCCCTGTGGAGCTTGAAGTGTGAGTCAGTTCAGGTGACATGAGCCTCTGAGTGAGCGGTGCCCAGCAGGAGGCTTCCCTTTGCCCTTTTCTAGCATTCTCTGGCTGTTAATTTTATGCTCCCTTCCCGCTGAGAGGTCTCTGGTATTAACAACAAATAAATGGGCAGCTGTAGGTGACACAAAGGGATGCCTTAGGTAATCCCTTTGTGGGGAACCATCTGATTTCTTATTCATTCTTGTCCTTTTTATTTCAGGAGAAGGCAGAGGGTACTGCCTAGAATCCCACCACTAATGAATACTGTTTGCTGTTTATTTGCCAATAATGGAGGGGATTAGTTTCCCTAGCCGGAGAAGGCAATGGCACCCCACTCCAGTACTCTTGCCTGGAGAATCCCAGGGACGGCAGAGCGTGATAGGCTGCCGTCTATGGGGTCGCACAGAGTCGGACACGACTGAAGTGACTTAGCAGCAGCAGCAGCAGCAGCAGCAGTTTCCCTAGCATGTATGGTAATTATAACTGTACCTGTGCACCTTTGTATGCAACATTTCCGTGTGCATTACCTCATTTGATCTTCACAATAATTATGACAAAAGAGGGGGAAACTTTATTATCTCCCTTTCAACCAAGAGGATACCAAAGTTCAGATAAATTTTGCAAAATAAACACTTTATTTGAATTGAGTAAGGAAAGGTGAAGCTTTCTTTTTTAAAAAATGTGTATTGTGGTAAAAGTCACATAATATAACACATACTATTTTAACCATATTTGACTGTACAGTTTGGTGGCACTAAGGACATTGACATTGTTCTGCATTTCTCACCATCATCCATCTCCTGAATTTTTCACTTTCCTAAACTGAAACTCTGTTCCCATTAAACACTGACTCCCCAGCCTCCCAAACCAACACACTCCTTGGCCTTGGTGTCTACAGATACATTTTCTGACACTATGAATTTGACTATTCTAGGTATCTCATGTAAATCAAATCAAACAGTATTTGTTTGCACCTAATATATATTGGAATGTATTTTTAAGGTTAACTTAATACATGTCCTACAAACAGATGGTATGATTTCTTAAGTCAGAAAAAGAAAACAAATATCATAAATCAATGTATCTGTGTGGAATCGAGAAAAATACTGCAGATGAACCTGTTTGCAGGGAAGTAGAGACAGGCACAGAGAACAGTCGTGTGCACGCCCAGGAGGTAAGGGCTGCGGGTGGGGTGGGTCGGAGGACTGGGACAGACACATGCACACTCCTGTGTGTGGGATGGAGAGCTGCTGAGAGCCTGCTGCAGGGCACGGGTGGAAAGGGGAAGCCTTCATGCCAAGTCTGGGACATTCATTAGAAAGGGCATGCAAATGAAATAGAGTGATTAAGATAATCCTAAAATGCATTCCCATTTAGAGCCCAACTCTTCTCAAATCATCATCATAATCCATAGGTTCCTACCAGATATTTTCCTTGGGAACACAGATTTTCTTGTATGACCAGAAGTTGTCTCTCTAACTTCCTCTATGCCCTGCACATCTATTCTGCAAGTTTTAATGCTTACTCTTTCTTGTGTATGATAGGCAATACTATTAATAAAAAAAAGTCACACATCATCAACCATAGATTTCTTCAAGATTCTCATAAAACGTTTGGTTGCAGCTCTGCAAGAAAATGTAGAATGGGTTTACTCTTCCAACAGAAATATTTGCTTTGCAAGTAGCAAATTCATGCCCCACTGCTTTCTTCTGTTGCTTTTCCAGGTAGACAATAACTTTTCACCTTTAAATCATAGTGAACATTTAAAAAGACAGCAACATAGGGTTTTTTAGTAATGTCCATAGCTCAGTTGATGTCATAACAAATAACCAAGTGTGATCAAGTTTTGGTCATGTACACAGGCAAGGATAACTATGCCATGATTGTAGTCTGATTGCCAACCATTTGAAGATGCCTTAGGTGATATGTCACATGACAATTTCAGAGGTATTCAGAGAGAATGAATGAAAAGATTAACATCTTATAGTAGATGAAATATGATGTCACGTATCTAGTAGTGCAGAATCAACTCAGCCCTACTATTCTAGTCTCCTTTCAATACACTGTATGCCTTATTCCAGTAAAGATGTTTATCTCCTTCCATTTCATCACTATAGTTAGAATTCTTTTAAAATTCTTATTGTTTATATATTAATATTTCTTTATATTATATATATATATATTTAACTCTTTGGACAAGAGAATTTGATGTTTCTTAAAATATATTATAAAATCTAAGAATTTTGGTTATTTTAAGTCTTTGTGAAACCACACAAGTCAGCTTTGGGACTTGAACCCATGGTCTTTTCACTAAGATCACACACCCGGTCTCAGGACTTAATGAAGCTCGGGTTCTTTATGGCTCATTCCAGAAAGAAATCAGTGAGAGACAAAGTGATAGTTAAGTGGATTTATTTAGAGAGATATATATTCCATAGACAGAATGTGATCCCTCTCAAAAGGTAAGAATGGCCTTGGGAGAAACACATTCCATATAAAGGAACATCGGCCATCTCAGAAGGTAAGAGGCTCCAAAATACAATATGGTCAGTTTTCTTTTCTTTTTTTTAATTGGAGGATAATTGCTTTATAACATTGTATTAGTTTCTGCCATACAAAAACACGAATCAGTCATAATTATATATAAAACTCCTCCCTCTTGAGCCTCCCTCCCTTCTCCAATCCCACCCTTCTAGGTCATCAGAAAAAGAAAAACAAACATCATATATTAACTAATAAATATGAAATACAGAAAAGTAGTACTAATGAACCTATTTACAGGGAAGAAATGGAGATGTAGATATTGTGTGGTTAGTCTTTTTCAGCTGGGTAATTTCATAGGCTAACGAGTGGGGTTTATTCCAACTATTTTGGAAAAGGGGTGAAGATTTCCAAGAATTAGGCCACTTCCTACTTTTCAGCCTGTTATGGTCAGCCTTGGAACTGTCACAGTGCCGGTGGGTATGTCATTTAGCGGTTAATGTATACAATGAGCATATAATGAGACTCAAGGTCCACTGAAATTCAAACCTTCTGCTTTCTTGGACCCAGTTGGGTCTAGCCAGTTTTTTGTCATGTCCTTGGGTTATGTTATTCTTTTCAAGGTTGTGTCCTGCCCCCTCCCCTCCAGTTTCAGTTGGACGTGATTATTTGGTGTTCCCTAAAATATATTCTAACATCTAAGAATTTTAATATTTTTGAATAAAATAAGATTTGAATAAATTGAGATGAACGTCCAATACAATACATGCTGCACTTTCCCTCACCATAACCTGGTGTCACCGGCCGACTCAGAAGATGGCAGACTAATGCCTCAAGATAACCATCTTATCTGGGTCTGGATGCCAGGTTCTTTTATAGAACAGAGATTGAGGGGAGGGAAGGAAATAAAGCAAAAAGACCATTAATGTTGCAAATATCTCCTAGAATGGCAAGTCTCAGGGAAGGGATGTGTAATTTCTTCCTTCCTGCCATCTACAGATGGTCAGGGTTCTGAACAAAGGCACGTTAACACTTAGGTAGAGGGGCAGGATTCTCTAAGACAAGCCATTATGCATGATTATAATAACAAAAGCAACAGAAAGCAAGTCAAAGAAACAGTTCCAAGGAGGAGTCAGAATTGACTTTTCCCTTCAATACGCAGAGATGGAGCAGGGGCAGGATAACGTCAGGAAACTCGGCCATTAGGAAGGGCAAAAATGGGGGACACAGAGCCTGCGCTGGCTGATGGCAGCTCTGAAATTCTGCCCCACTTCCTACCCTGGATGCACATTTATTGGGCCCTAACTCAGCGATCAGGGAGGAAGTCTCTTCACCAGTGTTTCTCAGGGCGTTCCTTTTCATTCTGTTTTCTGTCCCTTGAAGTTTGGGAGCCTAAGGATTATTATGCTTTGAATAATCACAAATATTTTTGTATGACACTCTAGATTTTTATAAAAGTAAAACTCTAAAACATTCAACACTTTTACTCTTTGTTTGCTGACAGTCACATCGTGCCATAAACCATCGCTCTCAGATTCCTTACATTTTATTGTTTTCTTACCCTTATCTTACCTCCATAACTGCTCACTTATGAGTAAAATGAGGGCTTCCCTGGTGTCTCAGGTGGTAAAGAAACTTCCTGCAATGAGGGAGACCTGGGTTTGATCCTTGGGTTGGGAAGATCCCCTAGCGAAGGGAACGACTACCCACTCGAGTATTCTGACCTGGAGAATCCCATGGATTCAGAAGGATTGATGCTTAAGCTGAAATTCCAGTACTTTGGCCACCTAATGTGAAGAACTGACTCATTGGAAAACACCCTGATGCTAGGAAAAATTGAAGGCAGAAGGAGAAGAGGGCATCAAAGAATGAGATGGTTGGATGGCATCACCGACTGGATGGCCATGAGTTGGTGATGGACAGGAAAGCGTGGAGTGCTGCAGGCCATGGGGTCGCAAAGAGTTGGACAAGACTGAGTGACTTTTGTACCTTATCTAGCTCCTTTGCCTTGACTTAAAGGTGAGTACCTTTCTGATCATTGGGCTGACTCATTTTAACTGGCTGCTCATGTTACATTTTTTGTAAACAACCTTCTTAAATGATGTATCTTATGCACTGGTGTCTAGAATCAGTCACCATTTCAATCCTAACAAGGACTTGAATTTCTGGACTTTATTTCTTTTCATTTCCACTTACATTCCTGCCTTTTCTTTTTTAAAAGAATACCTCAATTTTTCTTGAAATAAGCTGCCAAAGGTAATCAACAGCACCATCTGTATCACTAAGTTTTACCAAGTGTTTTGTCATGGGATAATGTGGATCCTCATCTTTCTAGGTTCAGTATACTTTTTTATTTTTCACTTTCTACTGCCCATCTATTAACCTGCTGCTGCTGCTGCTGCTAAGTCACTTAGTAGTGTCTGACTCTGTGCGACCCCATGGACTGGGGACCCCATGAATTCTCCAGGCAAGAACACTGGAGTGGGTTGCATTTCCTTCTTCAATGCATGAAAGTGAAGAGTGAACTCTTAGTGACCTCATGGACTGCAGCCTACCAGGCTCCTCCATCCATGGGATTTTCATGGCAAAAATACTGGAGTGGGGTGCCATTGCTTTCTCCATCTATTAACCTAATGGCACATATTTTAGAGTTTTATATTTCTTTGTTTTTATGGCAGAACTCACTTCTAGTTATTAATATTTGTATGGGTAAGTATATAGTTAGTTGAAGCTGAAGTAAGAAACAAATCCTGAAACCTTAGTGGCTTAATATAACAGATTCATTTTTCACAGGTTTATGTTCTGTTGCTCATTGGTGACTCTCCTGGTCAACAGGTTTCTAAAGAATGTCTTTCTCTTTCAATTTTTTGATGAGGTTTCCAGTTTACTGCCGAAGGGAAGAAAGACCTGCAGAGTAACACCATTAACCAAAATTCATCACAAGATCATGCAAACAGAAAGAGAGCTGGTGATTGCAAGGAAGCATGTGGATATTTGTGAGTAATAAATGTCTCTGTCACTACGTATGATGTGCATTAGTTATGAGTACTGAGTACCATATTGAAAAACCTAAATCCATTTTATACAAGTTATTACTGCCCCTCCCAAAAAGAAAAAAATATATAATTTATTATTTAGAAGTCTATCAAGGAAGGAGAAAAAGCTAAAAGAATTCATTTCAAACTGATAAAAATGATGAAATACCTTATGTTCAGAGAAATACATTCTGATTTTATTTGCTTGTCAAATACATAACACAACATTGACAACTATTTTAGGATATGTATTTAGAAAACTTTGCCTTATAAAATTTTAGCTTCCTTGATAGTATAAACGTGTATATTTGCAAATAATAATAAGATTAATGTTTTAAATTATGATATAATTTTAAACTTAGTTTTCTCATGAAAATACTTGCAAATTGTGAAAACAGAAAACTGAAGAAAAGGACCACTGTGCCCCCAGCAGCCACCATGAGCGCTTACGTGTTTTTCTTTAAGTTGTCACTTTCATAGCTTAGACTGTGACCACGCCCCCAGCAGCCACCGTGAGTGCTTACGTGTTTGCCTTTACGTTTTCGCTTTCAGAGCTTACACTGTAGCTACAACATTCTAATTTTATCTGCTATCTTTTCATTTGGGTATATATTTAATATAGTATTTTCTTTTACTATTCAAAGTAAATTGTGAACCTCGTTTAATAGCTATTCAATCAACTACAGACATGTACCATAGTTTATATAATTATAGCCTATTTATTGGACATTCAGTTTTCCTTCTAAGTTTTTAAATTGCAAGTTAAAAGAAATGAGCTGCTTTACACATAAATGTTTGGACTTCTGAATATTTCATTAGTATAGATTCTAAGGAGTACGACTATCTACTTGATGAATGGGTATATATGTTCAGAAACTAATGAATACCGGTAAATTTATTTCCAGAAATAGACTAATTTGTACCTCCCACTATTGGTGTACAAATAATCTTACCAAACCTTTATTAGCACTGATGAATACACACACACACATTCACACACAATATATATATGTATCTTTGCTAATGTGAGAGAAGTAAAATATTACATCTTCTTACTTTAACTCTGTTATTTTTTGAAGTAACTTTTTATTTAATTGAAGAATATTTTCATAAAATAAAATAAGCACCTTCAGGTTACAGTTAGATTGACAGATGTGTATAGCAGAGTAACTGCTGTAGCAACTGAAGTAAAGCATATTTTGATCATTCCAGAAAGTTCCCTTGTGCCCATTTCAGGTCAATCCTCCCTAATAAACAGGCATTATTCAGATTTTATAGTTTTTAACACCAACTATATCAAAGCTGATATCAAACTGCAGACGTTTTAAGTGTATTTGCTCAGAGAGCTTTCTGTGTGCAACCAACACCCATTGAAGAGAAGGAGCAGTTACCCCGAAATGCCGTCCCATTCCCATCAGTTCCTTTCCTTCTGGCCTTGGGCAATCACTGATCTGCTTTCAGTCAGTGCAGATTAATTCTGCCTATTTTAGAATTTCTTCTATATTGGATAAATATTTAGGGATGTAATTGATGTGTCATAGAGTCAGAGCATGCTTAACTTGAGCTCCTGCAAAGTGGATTCTGAAGGGTATATTGATTCCGACTAGCATGTAGAGATTTTCCTTTATCCCACCTCCTTGCCAACATGTGAAATTGTCAATTTTTTAAAAAAAAAATTAGTTATTCTGGTGTGTGCATGGTGGTATCATACCTGCTTTCAATTTGTCTAAGACAACTGATGATACTCCGTGTCTTTCCATCTGCTTGTAAACCATTTTACAAGGTAGCTGATTTTCTGAAGTGTCTGTTCAGATATTTTGCCCATCTTTTTTTTTTTAATTAAGTTGGAGCAAACTGCTTTACAATGTTGTGTTACTTTCTACTGTAAAACAGCATGAATGGTCTGTAAGTATATATATATATATATACATCCCCTCCCTCCGGAGCCTCCTTCCCACTCACCCCCAGCCCAGCCCTCCAGGGCCTCACGGAGCTCCCTGTGTTACACAGAAGCTTCCGCTTTGTTGTTCTTCACTCACTCAGCCGTGTCCGACTCTGCGACCCCATGGACTGCAGCACCCAGGCCTCCCTGTCCATCACCAATTCCCGGAGTCCACCCAAACCCATGTCCATCGAGTCGGTGATGCCATCCAGCCACCTCATCCTCTGTTGTCCCCTTCTCCTCCTGCCCCCAATCCTTCCCAGCATCAGGGTCTTTTCCAATGAGTCAGCTCTTCCCATCAGGTGGCCAAAGTACTGGAGCTTCAGCTTCAGCATCAGTCCTTCCAATGTATATTCAGGACTGATCTCCTTTAGGATGGACTGGTTGGATCTCTATGCTGTCCAAGGGACTCTCAAGAATCTTCTCCAACACCACAGCTTGAAAGCATCAATTCTTCGGCACAGCCTTCTTTATGGTCCAACTCTCATATCCATTCCTGACTACTGGAAAAACCATACCTTTGACCAGATGGACCTTTGTCAGCAAAGTAATGTCTCTGCTCTTTAATATGCTGTCTAGGTCGGTCATAGCTTTCCTTCCAAGGAGCAAGCATCTTTTAATTTCAAGGCTGCAGTCACCATCCACAGTGAGTTTGGAGCCCAAGAAAATAAAGTCTGTCACTGTTTCCACTGTTCCCCACCTATTTGTCATGAAGTGATGGGACCGGACGCCGTGATCGTACTCTTCTGAATGCCGAGCTCCCCAGTTACCGTGTACACACAGTAACATACGTGTGTGTCACTCTCCCAGCGCGCCCACTCCCTCCTTCCACTGTTGTGTCCAGAAGTCCTTTCTCTCCACTTGTGTCTCTGTTTCCGCCCTTCAAATAGGTTCATATGTGCATTACTATACTGTACTGGTGTTGCTTTTTCTGACGTACTTCACTCGGTATGACAGACTCTAGGTTCATCTACCTCACTACAGCTGATTCCGCTTCGTTCCATTTTGTGGCTGAGCAAAATTTCATTATATATACATATACATACATATACATATATATATATATATATATATATATACACACACACCATAACTTCTTTATTCATTCATCTGTCAATGGACATTTAAGTTTGATCCATTTCCTGGCTGTTGTAAATACTGCTGCAATGAACATTGGGGTATATGTGTCTTTTTGAATTATGGTTTTCTCAAGGTATATGCCCAGTAGTGGAATTTCTGTGTCATATGTTAGTTTTATTCCTAGCTTCTTGAAGGATATCCACACTGTTCTCCATAGAGGCTGCATCAAATTACATTCCCATAAACAATGCAAGAGATTTCCCTTTTTCTTCACATTCTCTTCAGCACTTATTGCTTGTAGATTTTTTTGATGATGCCCATTCGATGATGCTGTGAAAGTGCTGCACTCGATATGCCAGCAAATTTTGAAAAGTCAGCAGTGGCCACAGGACTGGAAAAGGTCACTTTTCATCCCAATCCCAAACAAACACAATGTCAAAGAATGCTCAAACTACTGCACAATTGCATTCATCTCACATGCTAGTAATGCTCAAAATTCTCCAAGCCAGGCTTCAGCAATATGTGCACCGTGAACGTCCAGATGTTCAAGCTGGTTTTAGAAAAGGCAGAGGAACCAGAGATCAAACTGCCAACATCCGCTGGATCATCGAAAAAGCAAGAGAGTTCCAGAAAAACATCTATTTCTGCTTTATTGACTATGCCAAAGCCTTTGACTGTGTGGATCACAGTAAACTGTGGGAAATTCTGAAAGAGATGGGAATACCAGACCACCTGACCTGTCTCTTGAGAAACCTGTATGCAGGTCAGAAAGCAACAGTTAGGACTGGACATGGAACAACAGACTGGTTCCAAATAGGAAAAGGAGTATGTCAAGGCTGTATATTGCCACCCTGCTTATTTAACTTATATGCAGAGTACATCATGAGAAATGCTGGGCTGCAAGAAGCACAAGCTGGAATCAAGATTGCCGGGAGAAATATCAATAACCTCAGATATGCAGATGACACCACCCTTATGGCAGAAAGCGAAGAAGAACTAAAAATCCTCTTGATGAAAGTGAGAGAGGAGAGTGAAAAAGTTGACTTAAAGCTCAACATTCAGAAAACTATGATCATGGCATCTGATCCCATCACTTCATGGGAAATAGATGGGGAAACAGTGGAAACAGTGTCAGACTTTATTTTTTTGGTCTCCAAAATCACTGCAGATGGTGATTACAGCCATGAAATTAAAAGATGCTTACTTCTTGGAAGGAAAGTTATGACCAATCTAGATAGCATATTAAAAAGCAGAGACATTACTTTGCTGACAAAGGTCCGTCTAGTCAAGCCTATGGTTTTTCCAGTGGTCATGTATGGATGTGAGAGTTGGACGGTGAAGAAACCTGAGCGCCAAAGAATTGATGCTTTTGAACTGTGGTGTTGAAGAAGACTCTTGAGAGCCCCTTGGACTTCAAGGAGATCAGCCCTGGGTGTTCATTGGAAGGACTGATGCTGAAGGTGAAACTCCAATATTTTGGCCACCTCATGTGAAGAATTGACTCATTGGAAAAGACCCTGATGTTGGGAAGGATTGGGGGCAGGAGGAGAAGGGGACGACAGAGGATGAGATGGCTGGATGGCATCACCGACTCGATGGACATGTGTTTGGGTAGACTCTGGGAGTTGGTGATGGACAGGGAGGCCTGGCGTGCTGCAATGCATGGGGTGGCAAAGAGTCAGACACGACTGAGTGACTGAACTGAACTGAACTGATTCCTACCAGTGTGAGGTGTGCCCAGCTTTTTTATTTTTATTTTAATGTTTTTAAATTAAAATTTTCTATTGGAGTATAGTGGATTCATAATGTTATTTCAGGTGTACAGCACAGTGATTAAATTACGCATATACAGATATTCATTCTGTTTCAGATTCTTTCCTCATATATGTTATCCCAGAATATTGAATAGAGTTGCCTATGCTATACAATAGGTCCTTGCTGGTTCCCTATCTTTTATAGAGTGGTATTATTATAGAGTGCCTGTTATTTCCAAGCTCCTGGTTTATGCCCCATCCACATTTCCACTTTGCTAAACATAAGTTTGTTTTTGATATATGTGAGTCTGTTTTTATTTTATGAATAAATTCATTTCCATAATTAAAAAAATAAGATTTCATACATGCACCCATCTTTTTTAAGATTGTTTGCCTTATTATTAAGTCACAACAGTTTTTGTTTGCTGGATACTTCTCTCTATTAGATATATGTATTGTGAACTATTTCCCTAATTGGTGGCTTTTTAAAATTTTCGTAACAATGTCTTTCAAAATGCAGTTTCTTTTTTACAATTGTTTTAAAACTATTTTTCTTACAGTGGTGCTTTTTGTAACCTAAGAAGTCTTCTTTAACCCCATGCTAACAAAGATTTTCTCCTTATTACCCTCTAGTTACTTTGCAGATTCAGTTTTTATGCTTATGTGTATGTTGCATTTTGCATGAATTTTAGTGTATGGTCTGAGTTAAGGATCAGTTCAGTTCAGTTCAGCTGCTCAGTCGTGTCCGACTCTCTGCGACCCCATGAACGGCAGCACGCCAGGCCTCCCTGTCCATCACCAACTCCTGGAGCCCACCCAAACCCATGTCCATCGAGTCGGTGATGCCATCCAGCCATCTCATCCTCTGTCGTCCCCTTCTCCTGCTGCCCTCAGTCCTTCCCAGCATCAGGGTCTTTTCCAGTGAGTCAGCTCTTCCATCACTTCTCCCCTCCTTCAGGAAGGTGAGTGAGCAGAGCGAAGAAGGCCCACCAGTCTGAAGCATCTGGGACTTCTGCACAGGCTGCCTCTGGGGCTGGTCAGACTCTGCCTCAAGAGCAGATCAGTACATGCTGGCACGGTCTCCCAAGTGAGAGAGCAGGGCCGTGTTTAGCTTTGCACTCCTAGGGCACAGAGAAGCAGTGCAAACTGGACACTCGGCTAAAACTCACTCAATGAAAAATTCAGGCAATTGGCGCGAGAGAGAGAAAACCATTTGACTCGCTGACTTGATTTTATGGAATAATGGCCTTGAATAATCAAAGAAGTGGGCAGGGATGTAAAACCACTTTACTTTCCATGATCGGTTATTACAAGATATTGAGTATGATTCCCTGCTGCTGCTGCTGCTAAGTCGCTTCAGTCATGTCCGACTCTGTGCGACCCCATAGACCGCAGCCCACCGGGCTCCGCCATCCCTGGGATTCTCCAGGCAGGAAGACTGGAGCGCGTTGCCATTTCCTTCTCTATGATTCCCTGTACTCTACAGTAAATCCTAATAGGTAGGTAGATAACTGAATCACTTTGCTGTACACCTGAAATAACACCATATTGTACATTAGGTATACTTCAATAGAAAATAGTTTATTGTATCTTTTAACTTTAAAAAATAAAAAGGCATATCTAGTTGTCTCTGTATTATTAGTTTAAAAGATTTTACTTCCCCATTGAAATGCTTTGGTATCTTTATTCAAATTCAGTTAACTCTATATAAAGGGATTTATTTCTGTACTATTTTGTTGCCTTGGTTTATATGTCTGTCTTTGCATTAATAACGTGTAGGATTGCCTCAGTGATCTCTTTGGAGGTGGCACGGATGACGGTCTACAGCCGTGTGATGGGTTCCATTTAAAAACCTCTGAATAACTAAGATCTGAAAGCCCTTGAACAGCTAATGTGAAAGAACTCCCCCAAACATAAAGAAATACATTTTGGAAAAAAACTTAGCTTAGGGTTCCTCAAATTTATATTTAGGATATTTCCTGTGTTGTCTGTTTTTTTTGCCATCTAGTAAGAAACTAGTGTGGGGCTCCCCTGGTGGCTCAGTGGTAAAAGAATCCACCTGCTAATGCAAAAGGCATCTGGTCCCTGGGTCAGCAAGTCCCCTGGAGGAGGAAGTGGTGACCCATTCCAGTATTCTTGCCTAGGAAATCCCACGAACAGAGGAGTTTGGAGGGCTACAGTCCATGGGGCCTCAAAGAGTCGGACACAATTTAGCAACAAAAACAACAAAAAAATAAACTACTGTGGCTCACTTTTATTAAAGACCTGTGTTTAATCCTGGAAGAAATCTCAACCACATGCGCTGCAGCATTTCTCAAGCTGGGGTTTACATAGCCTAGGCAACATTTATTTCCCAATAATCAGGCTTTAGTATTACATATTTAATATTTAATATAATCTTTTTCAAAACGTAAATTATTTGAAGAAAATAAACAATTTTAGTCACTTACTGAAATGAGAAATTTTCTATGATGTGTATTTTTACAGATAATTATTGAAATAATTTTGGTACAGTCTGAAATTATCACAAGCAACTCATCGTATCATAATCTGAGAAGCACTAGGGCCTATGAAACAACTAAAGATCCTCTAGGGAGATTTCCACAGAAAAAATGAGCAATATCTCATCCAGTCAATATGCTTCATTTTCAGGAACAAATGAAAATTTCAAGTATTTATAACATGGCTTTGGGGTCTTAAGCAGTCAAGTAAGGATAGTGTTCAAGTCTCCTTATGCTATGTATATTGTTTGGTCAACTATATCGCTGTGTTAAAAGTACCTTTTCCCATTTGTTTACTTTTTGAAACATGTATTCAAATTGTTATTATCACAGTTTTATGAGAGTGGAACCATTATCCACATTAATATAATTATGCAGAAAGGATAATTAATAAGTCAAATTGTACTTCTGAATTTTTTAAAGTCATAATGCACAAAGCACTCACAATTTTGGGTTGTTTAAATTGTGTCTCAGGAAGCAATCAAATAAAGCTTGAAATTTTGTAAATTTCATTTTCATGATTAACCTTGACTGTCTAGTTTTTAATAGAATTTCTGGTTTTTCCTGAATGCAATCAATACGATTGTATACAATTTATCCTTTGAATATAATAACACACTATACATTATTTTTTAAAAGACAGTAAACCTTTAGACTATAAAGAAAGCTGAGCGCAGAAGAATTGATGCTTTTGAACTGTGGTGTTGGAGAAGACTCTTGAGAATCCCTTGGACTGCAAGGAGATCCAACCAGTCCATCCTAAAGGAAATCAGTCCTGAATCTTCATTGGAAGGACTGATGCTGAAGCTGAAACTCCAATACTTTGGCCACCTGATGCGAAGAGCTGACTCATTGGAAAAGACCCTGATGCTGGGAAAGATTGAGGGCAGGAGGAGAAGGGGACGACAGAGGATGAGATGGTTGGATGGCATCACTGACTCAATGGACATGGGTTTGGGTGGACTCAGGGTGTTGGTGAAGGACAGGGAGGCCTGGTGTGCTGTGGTTCATGGGGTCGCAAAGAGTCAGACACGACTGAGCGACTGAACTAAAACTAAACTAAAACCTTTAGAATAGAAAAATAGAGAAAAATAGGAGAAACAGAGAATAGAGGTGATTTTAGCTCCTCCCCCAGATTCTTCCACACATGCTTAAATAAGCATTTGAAAGCAATTAAAACTGTTAGATGCTCCTGTTTTGTTGCCTTTGGCAGAAAGAATGAGTAAGCTTACCAAGTGCTATCTAGGGATGTGTTTGTTGAAACTTGAACTTGATGTAAAGAAGCCGCAGCGTGGGCTTGTTGGTCGATAAAAATACTCCTCATTTCCAAAATTCAAATAAGGCTGCACTTCTGGATAACACTTCAGAAACAGCACATGGAGTGAAGCCTGATCAGGGCGTGCTTGACTTCATTCACTCCCCTCCTCACTCACTCATCGCGGGGTAACCAGTCTCTGTGGCTCCTGAACCACTTTATGAATCACTTCTATTTTGAATCATTTCATGCACTAAGCACAGCTGTGATATGATACAGATGATTTTTTTTCTTTTAAAATAAGTTAAAACATATTAAATTTTGCAAAGGCAGGTTTTGTTTGAATGAGGTGTCCTGGTTACATAACTGTACGCCACTGAAGGAGAGCGGTACTCCTGAGGAGCTGCTGTGTTTAGGGGCAGAGTTGAGACTGGTATGAGTCCTGTGGGGGAAGCCAGATCTCAGGCAGAAGAAAATCAGCTGAAATGACCACGACACCGATTCTTCACACAGTTAAGAGGAGACATCCTCACAACTGTTGGAATTAAGTACCATAGTTTTTAGATACCATTGAGAAAAACACAGTTGTACCTTACTATCTGTTGAGAAGACACAAATAAATATGCTTACTGGCAAACAACTGACAGATAACTCGGTAGTCACCCGAGCAGTCGTGCCCCGCGTAACCTGACACAGGAATTTGTTGCCTCCAGCACATGCCCTCCATTGTTGAAAAAAAAAAAACCCAGTCTAGTGTCTCCATCAGGCGCAGGGTCTCTGAGTCTCCTGAACTGTCCTTAAGCTAAGTAATACCTCCTGAGCGTCCCTGGTGCTCAGATGGTAAAGAATCTGCCGGTAATGCGGGAGATTCAGGTTTAGTTGGAGAAGGGAATGGCAGCCTCTCCAGCGTTCATGCCTGGAGAATTCCATGGTCCCAGCTGCCTGGTGCGCTGCCGTCCGTGGGGTTGCACAGAGTTGGACACCACTGAGCAACTGACACACACACAGTATCTCCCCCCAGATGGCCCAGTGACACCTGTCCTGTGAGTCAGAGGGCGGGGAGAGCCCTTGCCCACATCAGTGCGACCTGACTAGCAGGACAGAGCTGTCGCCGACGCCTCCTCTGCCTCTGGACCAGCGACGGACTCTCAGGAGGAGCGGCACTCCCGTCTGTGAGTGGAGACCTCTGCCCTTACAGAGAGGCCGACCCAGCGGCTCCCCGCTCCGCAAAACCGACAGGAGGAATACACCAGTGCAGCTTTACCCACTCCAAATGTGTCTTAGCATTCCCAGTGATTTTTATGCTTTGTTTTCCCAAATCTAACCTCCCACCTGTCCTCAAAATGTTGTGGCTGCCGCAAGAAACGATCGGCTAAAAGACCACGGAAAGTTAATTAGTACAAATTGTATTCTTCAAAGCAGTGATGATTTTTGTTTTCAGAAAGCACTCCCTCCATAATCTTTGCCTTACAATGTGGAAGGGTTGGCATTCCTATTTAGTAAAATAAAAATAAAACCCACAGTGTAAAGAATTCAAATCCTAGTCATTTCATTATTTCAGATACTTATTTTTTGTTTGTTTGTTTTACTTTTTCCTTTTAATTACAATTTAAAAGATTGCTTCTCTTTGATCTTATAAAAAGGGATTTTTCTGTGTGTGCATTATCTTAGAATAATGATGACAGGATATAGGATCAGTTACTTGTGTAATATCAGTCAGTTCAGTCGCTCTGTCGTGTCCGACTCTTTGCGACCCCGTGAACCGCAGCACGCCAGGCCTCCCTGTCCATCACCAACTCCTGGAGTCCACCCAAACCCATGTCCATTGAGTTGGCGATGCCATCCAACCATCTCATCCTCTGTCATCCCCTTCTCATCCTGCCCTCAATCTCTCCCAGCATCAGGGTCTTTTCCAATGAGTCAGCTCTTCACATCAGGTGGCCAAAGTATTGGAGTTTCAGCTTCAAACTCAGTCCTACCAATGAACACCCAGGACTGATCTCCTTTTGGATGGACTGGTTGGATCTCCTTGAAGTCCAAGGGACTCTCAAGAGTCTTCTCCAACACCACAGTTCAAAAGCATCAATTCTTCAGCACTCAGCTCATTGTGTAATATAATGATCAATTAATGTGCCACTCCAGTATTCTTGCCTGGAAAATCCCATGGACGGAGGATCCTGGTAGGCTACAGTCTATGGGATTGCAAAGAGTCAGACACGACTGAGCGACTTCACTTTCACTTTTCAATGTGCATTTAAAAGTTATTGAGCTTTTTGTTCTTACTAAAGCTCATGTGATGTGCATTATAGATTTTACTGAACTTTCCATCTTATTCCTCAAAGTAGCCCGGAATTTCTTTTCTAATATTTGTAAGAATTTAAAATATTCTCAAAGTGCTGTACCTGCTCAATTCCCATGATACCTGCTACGGCATATCTGGATCTTCACATTCCCTGAGGACTGTATGTCCTCTGCGTCTACAAGCAGTCCCCATAGCTATCGGTCATCCTTCATTTATTCTACAGTCATTAGGCAACAGATATGCACTGTGTTCAGTTCTTTGCTGACCAGTAAGGAACCCAAAGAGTAAGAGTGACAGATAAAAAGTCAAGGCTGAATCACAAGTTTTACAATAATTACAGACAGTTTTATAAACTGCTACTGTGGGTGTTTTTTGAACTCACTTGTTTTGTTACAGTCTTTGCTTCAACTATTCTTCTTGAGTTCTGCTAACTTCAAGGCAGCCTGGCTGCATATTCCCAGGAGAAAAGCCAGACGCAGCAGCCACAACTTTGAAAATTTAAAAAATCTCTTAATTAAAAAAAAAATAGTTGCACTTTAACATGAAAATAGTTTCTGAAAGATGTGCCTTGTTTACCCTATGGCTTTAGAAATAACTTTACCACATACCATGAATCACAGAGGCACATATACTCCAGCTTGAGAAGCTTTAAAGGTGAGCTACAAAAGAAGAACTGCTATGAATATTTTATCAGAAGAGTTAGAACTCAAAAGAGAAGGAGGAAGTTAATCTTCCACAGCTACATTAGGAATGGCGCATCAAGGGTACCACCTTAATAGTTTGGGGGAAAAAAAATATTGATCCAAGAAAGAGCAGAGGTACAAAGGAAAAGTCACAAGGACACTCTGCTGGGACCATTTAGATTTAAGTGTCCTCTTTCGAGTTGATCATCTGACCTTGGGAAAGTCTCAGCGTTTCTTAGTGTGCGGTTCTCCCTCTGCTGGAGTAATTGTACCATCTCTACCATCTTCTCTAGTTTTTCTGCCCTATGATTTAAAAATGCCCTGAATTTCTTGTCACTTTTTACAGCACTCCACTTTGAGTTAATGAACACGCTAGAGTGGCAAAGATCCCTAAGTGCCAAGCTCGCCACCAGAAATGGCTTCAGTCATGTAATTTTAGAACGGTTAGACTGCCTGCAACCTTGAGGCCGCCACAAAAGGAGAAACGAGCCTTTATTGAGGCACTACAGTGTGCCCGTCAGCGCATGCTCCACAACGGGAGAGACATGGCTGGACTGCGCTCCTTACAATCTATTTAGAACCAAAGTTTATAAAGTGGAGTTACAGAAGAAACATTCCCGAACTGGGTAACAGCAACGGAAAAACCAAATCCTGAAATTCAAAGTGATAGCAAACATGAGAAAGAGTTAATGTTAGAAGTCTTTTGGAGAAGGTGAATTTTTCACCTGAATTTTGGGGAAAATGATAACTAAGTAATAAAAAGAAGGAAGGCAAAGTAAATGTTGGAAAAGTAACAAAAATGCACTTGTATTTGCAGCATAAGAATTTTTAATTAAGTAGTAGAATGAGGAAATTGGCAACATGGAGGCCATAGTTTCGTTCCTTAAGTGAGTCCACGTGGAGCAAGTAACACTCTCTAGTCAGAGGACATAAATCTATATTGAAAATCTACAAAAAACACACATAAGTTCAAGCCAAGGACCACAAAAGATACAAAGCGTCCAAAGTACAACACTGGCTCCTAAAATGTCTCTGATTTAGCAAGACTCAAAGCGCCCAGACTTTGAAAGGTAATAAAACTAAACTTTATAAAAAATCAAGACATCAAAAGAAGCCCTGTCTTGATGTTTTAGAAGACATTTCCAAATAAAGAATTTGAGTAATGAGACTTCAACTTAGAAAAGAGAGCAATCAATCGCTAAACAAGCACCATGAGATTAAAAAGAAGTGAACAGCGTGACGTCCGACCACCAGGAACTCACAATGTTTAAGCATCTACTTCACCAGCACTTACAACTGCTCCACCCCTCCCTTCCCCCTCTGCTGCTGCTAAGTCGCTTCAGTCGTGTCCAACTCTGTGCGACCCCATAGACGGCAGCCCACCAGGCTCCCCCGTCCCTGGGATTCTCCAGGCAAGAATACTGGAGTGGGTTGCCATTTCCTTCTCCAATGCATGAAAGTGAAAAGTGAAAGTGAAGTCGCTCAGTTGTCTCCGACTCCTAGCCACCCCATGGACTGCAGCCTACCAGGCTCCTCCATCCATGGGATTTTCCAGGCAAGAGTATTGGAGTGGGATGCCATTGCCTTCTCCCTTCCCCCTCAGTACCCTTTTATTCCTATTTTCTGTTACCTGAGTGATGACGGCATTGCCATTTACATCAGCACTGGGCGGCTATTCTCATCTTCTGCTAAAACACTGGGTTTAAAAACACACAAGGGAGCAGCAGGAGACCTGAAAAAGACCAGCTTTATTTATATATGTAATTTTTCTTTCTTTTTTCTTCTGTGAAAGTCTAAAAACGGAAATCAGGATAGAATCTAGGGACGAGAAGGAGGGCGTAAGAGTCACTCTTACATCTTTAATGCACTAGGCAAGACTGCATCGTCTGTACCTGTATGTGAGGAAAGGGATACAGTTTTTCTTTCAAGTTTTCAGGGGCAGCAAGGATCGTTGCCAGGGTTGAATTTTCAAGTGGATAAAGATGATTCCTAATCTCATTTTGAGCTGTCTACCTGAACACGGATTGTATTGTTTAAGCAGGAAGGAAACTTGGAGATCCAAAGCTATTCTTCCCTTTTTTTCTCTCTATGTGAATCCCAAAGGTAGGAAATATTGTGTTCAAAATCACAAACTAGATGAAGATAAGCTTCGGGTGACACTTGAATTTTCAATGCTTAATACTTTGCTATTTCAATAAAATCAAGTGACAGATTTTTTTCCTTGAAATTTAATTCTAGGCAAGATTTTGATCTCACCCAAATGACTGATGTTCACAATCAATGGGCCTTGGTTTGACCTCGACTTAAGACAGGGTATAATGCTCAGATGAATATACCGTATTTCTTGCCCCCCAAGTTGTCCCTTCCTTTACATGCCTTCTGATTTTTAGTGTTTATTTTTCAGTGTAATTTGTACTTTATCATAAAACAGTGGATATAGAAAATCTGGAAAATATGTCAGACTAGAAAGAAAAAGGTTTGTCTCATCACTCCTGTTAACTTTATTTGAACAACATTTCCGTATATGTTTTAACTATTAGTATAAATGGCCTTGAAATAGGTTAAGAAGTAGGAACAGCTTCCTTTATGAATACATTCAGTTCAATTCAGTTGCCCAGTTGTGTCAGACTCTCTGTGACCCCATGGACTCAGCAGGCCAGGCTTCCCTGTCCATCACCAATGCCTGGAGCTTGCTCAAACTCACTTCTATGGAGTCAGTGATGCCATCCAACCATCTCATTCTCTGTTGTCTCCTTCTCCTCCCGCCTTCAATCTTTCCCAGCATCAGGGTCTTTTCCAATGAGTCAGCTCTTCCCATCAGGTGGCCAAAGTATTGGAGCTTCAGCTTCAGCATCAGTCCTTCCAATGAATATTCAGGACTGATTTCCTTCAGAATGAACCTGTTGGATCTCCTTGCAGTCCAAGGGACTCTCAAGAGACTTCTCCAACACCCCAGTTCAAAAGCATCAATTTGAGAGAGAGAATAAGATGGCAGAGGAGTAAGTGGACGTGGAATACGTCTCTCTCCATGGATACATCAGGAACACACCTTCAGACACAGAAGGGCAGGCAGCACCAGCTGAGAGCAGACAGGTACCTGACCGGTGGAAAAGAAAATAAAGAGCCACACAGAACTCTGTAGGACGAAGGAACTAGGGGGAAAACAGGAGTGTTGGTAGACTGCACCTGCCCTCAGCAGGGGTCTGATCCCCACATAGGGGCAATTGTCTGAGTCAGAGGAGAAACATTTAAGGCTGAGAGTGAAACAGCTGAGCTGTGGCAGCCTAAATGGAAGGAGAATCAGACAGTACTTGCCGGAGCCATATGTACCCTGGACAGGAATGCAGGTCCCCTAGAAGGTGCAGCGGCTGGGAGCTGGAGTTTAGGGATTGTGGAGCTGTCCCAGGGCGAGGGCTATGGAGAAAGACTGGCCAAAGAGGCCTTCTGATCACCAGCTACAAGAGGCTCGAAAAGACTCTGATAGGGCCATAACTCCTGCGGCGGAGGCAGTCCGTGTCCCTGCAAGCCAAGCAGCTGCGCCACCTTCACGCTCAACCCTCACAGGCGCAGAGCTGCCACAGGCAAAAGAAGTTTTGCGCCTGGGCGGGCAGGGTCCCTTTGGGCGTGTCCAACTCTTTGTGACCCTGTAGGCTGTGCCCTGCCAGGCTTCTCTGTCAGGGAGGGGGGTTCTCCAGGCAAGAACACTGGAGCATATTGGCTAATACTGGTTGCATTACCCTTCTAGAACACTATATTTCCTGCTGCCCTAGCCGCCAACTCCCCCGAGTACCTGGTGCTGCCAGAACCCCTGGGACCCAAGCAGCTGCACCACCTTCACACCTGGCCCTCACTGGGGCAGACCCAAGTCCTCCAGAGCAGCCTCAGGAGCAAACCTCAGTGGACGACCCACATGCAGAGGTGGAAATAAAACCAGAATTGAAACCCAGGGGCAGTGTGACTAAGGAAGAAGACCCAAAACCTTCCCACCAGCTGTACAAGCTGCAGATTAAATCCACACGATCAACTAGGCAGACTCTGTGTCTATGGAATATATAAAAGGACAATGAGAGCTCCCACAAAAGAAAACGCACCAGTTCTGATGGCTGTGGACATTGGAGGCAAGAACACACAGGAGCAGGACCAGATTAGACTCTGAGCTGCCCCCACAGCAGGTCCAGAGATCAGCAGTGTTGGAGGGCATCCTAGGGAGGTGAGGTGGACTGTGACTCCCAGTGAGGGAAAGGAGTCTGACAGCCGTGACTCAAGAAAAACCTTTATTATTCTTATTATATTAATATTCTTATTATTCTTAATAATAAGAATTCTTATTATTTTTGTTCTGTAGATTCTTTTGGATTTTTTTCTTTTTCTCTTTTTCCCCCATCTGTTGCAGTTGTCAATTTTATTGACACTAAGAAATCCAACTAAGCTTTTGAGCTTTTTTTTCCCCCAGTCACATTTTTTATTGTTGTTATAAACCTCTGCCTCTACGTTGGGCTTTTTGCAGTTCTGTGTTTTCCTTTTTTTTTTTTTCTCTCTGTCTTTTTTGTTTTTAATTTTAATCTTTGATTTTTTAAACCTATTATTTCTACAGTTATTCCTTTGTTTGCTTTTCCTACGGTTATTTTCCCCTTGCAGTTAATCTTTAACATATATAAATCTTGTTTACCTACCTCTATTTAACTTTGCATATCTATTCTTTCTTTCCTTTTTTCTCTCCTTTCCTCTCAACATATTTGTTAGTTTTATTTTCATTGCTTTATTTCCCAATTGGCACCTTGCTTTAGTTTTGTTTTCCAGTTTGTGCTTTAGTTTATTTTGTTCTGGTAGATATAATTTTGGGGTTCCTTTGTTCGCCAGATTAATCTATCGTACTTTCTTTTTGTTGGACTGTTTTGATTTTGCTTATGGGTGTATATGTATATTCAGTCACACTTTTTACTGTTGCTATAAACCTCTGCCTGCACATTGGGCTTTTGCATTTCTGTGGTGTTTTCCTTTTTTTTTTTCTTTTTCTTCCTTTTTTTAATTTTCTTTTTTTATAATTTGAATTTTTAATTTTTTTAAACCTGTTCTATTTTTTCTACATTTATTCCTTTGCCTTTCCTGCTCTTCTTTTTCCCATGCAGTTAATCTTTAATGTATATGAATCTTCCTCATCTACCTCTATTCAACTTTGCATACCTATTCTTTCTTTCTTTTCTTTTTTTCCTTTCCCCTCAACATATTTGTTAGTTTTGCTTCCATTGCTTTATTCCCTACTTGGCACCTTGATTTAGTTTTCTTTTCTAGTTTGTGCTTTAGTTACTTTTATTCTTAACTGATAAACATAATTTTTGATTTCCTTTGTTCACTGGGGCAATCAACTGTATTTTATTTTTGTTGGACTGTTTCGACTTTGCTCATGGGGTATATGTATTTGTATATATTCCATTATTTTAATTATTATTTGCCTGATCTTGTAGCTGCCATTTGTCTGGGGTTCATCTTTGGTTTCTTGATTTTGGATATTTGTTTTAATCTCATTAATGCCATAACAAACCACTTGTGGAGTCTTTGTTCCTGACCAGAGATCAAGCCCTGAGCCTTTGGTGTGGGAGCACTGACTCTAAGACCCTAGACCACCAGGAACTAACCCCATGGAGTATCAAACAGTGAGAACTCACAAAGGAAACCACTGGAATACAAGACCTGGCATCACACCACCAGTAGCACCCTGTGCAGGACCCTCATCTAAACAACAAACAAAGCAAAAATACAAACCCAATCATCAGCAGACAGGATCACCACCTCACTCAGCCCTGCCCATCAGAGGAAAAACAAACAAAAACTCAGCACAAACCTCACCCTATAGGAAGCTCACACAAACCACTGGACCAACCTTAGGGGGGCAGAAAACAAAAGGAAGAAAGAATTCAACCTTCTTCAAGGAAAAAATTCAATTTTCCTTAAAGCTTGTGAAAAAGAGACCTCAAACACAATAAGTTAAAAAATAAAAGAGAAAAGAAAAGGCAGAGAAATACTACACAAATGTAGGCACAAACTAGAAACACAGAAGTCCAAATAAATGAAGGGGAAATAAGTAAGCTACCTGAAAAAGAATTCAGAATAATGATAGCAAAAATGATCAAAAACCTTGAAAACAAAATGGAGAAAATGTAAAAATCAACTAACAAAGACCTAGAAGAATTAAAGAATAAACAAATAGAGACAAACAACACAATTACTGAAATTAAAAATACTCTAGAAGGGATCAATAACAGAATATCTGAAGCAGAAGAACTAATCAGTGAGCTGGAAGATAAACTGGTGGAAATAACTTTTGAAGAGCAGAATAAAGTAAAAAGAATGAAAAGAACTGAGGACAGTCTCAGAGGCCTCAGGGATAATATCAAACGCACCAACATTCGAATTATAGGGCTCCCAGAAGAAAAAGAGAAAAAGAAAGGGTATGACAAAATTTTTGAAGAGATTATAGTTGAAAATTTCCCTAACATGGAAAAGGAAATGGTCAATAAAGTTCAAGAGGCACAAAGAGTCCCATACAGGATAAACCCAAGGAGACACATACTAATCAAACAAAGACTTAACAAAAAGAAAGAATATTAAAAGCAGCAAGGGAGAAGCAACAAGTAACATATAAGGGAAACCCCACATGCTTAACAGCTGATCTTTCAACAGAAACTCTACAGGTCAGAAGGAAACGGCAGGGTATATTTAAAGTACTGAAAGGGAAAAATCTACAGCCAAGATTACTGTACCTGGCAAGGATCTCATTCAAATTCATGGAGAAATGAAAAGCTTTTCAGACAAGCTAAAATTAAGAGAATTCAGTACCACCAAACCAGCTCTATAACAAATGTTAAAGGGACTTATATAGTCATGAAATACAAGAGAAGAAAAAATACCTACAAAATCAACCCTAAATAATTTTAAAAAATGGCAATGGGAACATATATATCAATAATTACTTTCAATGTAAATGGATTAAATGCTCCAACCAAAAGACACAGACTGGCTGAATGAATACAACACCAAGACCCATATATATACTGTCTATAAGAAACCCAACGAAGACCTAAAGACGTATATAGACTGAAAGTGAGAGGATGGAAAAACATATTCCATGCGAATGGGAAGTAAAAGAAAGCTGGAGTAGCAATCCTCATATCAGACAAAATAGACCTTTAAATAAAGAAGATTACAAGAGAAAAGGAAGGACACTACATAATGATCAAGGGATCAATCCAAGAGGAAGACATAACAATTGTAAATATCTATGCACCCAACATAGAAGTATCTCAATACATAAGACAAACACTCGCAGACATAAAGAGAAATCGACAGAAACACAATAATAGTGGGAGACTTTAACACCCCACTCACATCAATGGACAGGTCATCAAAACAGAAAATTAATAAGGAAGCACAAGTCTTAAATGATACATTAGATGAGATGGATCTCACTGATATCTTCAGGACATTACATCCAAATGCAGAAGAATACACCTTCTCCTCAAGTGCACATGGAACATTCTCCAAGATAGACCACATCTTGGGTCGCAAATCAAACCTCAGTAAATTTAAGAAAATTGAAATCATATCAAGCATCTTCTCCAACCACAATGCTATGAGACTAGATATCAATTACAAGGAAAAAAAAAACTGTAAGAAACACAAATGCATGGAGATTAAACATGTTTTAAATAACCAACAGATTATTGAGGAAATCAAAAGGGAAATCAAAAAAATTCTAGAAACAAATGATAATGAAAACATGACAACTCAAGACCCATGGGATGCAGCAAAAGCAGTGCTAAGAGGGCAGTTCATAGCCACACAGCCCACCTCAAGCAACAAGAGAAACATCAAACAGGCAACCTAACCCTACACCTAAAACGGCTGTGAAAAGAAGAAGAACAACAAAAAGCTAGAATTAGTAGAAGGAAAGATGTCATAAAGACCCAAGCAAAAATAAATGAAAAAGAAAGAAATAATAGTAAGGATTAATAAAACTAAAAGCCAGTTCTTTGAGAAGATAAACAAAATTGATAAACATTTAGCATCAAGAAAAAAAGAGAGAAGAATCAAATCAACAAAATTAGAAATGAAAAAGGAGAGGTTACAACAGGCAATGCAGAAATACAAAGGATTATAAGAGACTATTATGAACAACTATATGGCAATAAAATAGATAACTTGGAAGAAAGGACAGATTCTTGGAAAAATTCAATCTTCCAAGACTGAACCAGGGAGAAATAGAAATTATGAACAACCCAGTTACAAGCACTGAAATTGAAGCTGTGATAAAAAATCTCCCAAAAAACAAAAGCCCAGGACTAGATGGCTTCACGGGAGAATTCTATCAAACATTTATAGAAGAGCTAATGCTTATCCTTCTAAAACTCTTTCAAAAAATTGCAGAGGAAGGAACACTTTCAAACTCATTCTATGAGGCCATCATCACCCTGATACCAAAACCAGACAAAGACAACACAAAATAAGATAACTACAGGCCAGTATCACTGATGAACATAGATGCAAAAATCATCAACAAAATTTTAGCAAATAGAATTCAGCAACATATCAAAAAGCTCATACACGATGATCAAGTTGGGTTTATTCCAGGGATGCAAGGATTCTTCAATATATGCAAATCAATCAGTTTGATACACCATATTAACAAACTGAAAGATAAAAAAACCATTTGATAATCTAAATATATGCAGAAAAAGCTTTTGACAAAATTCAGTACCCATTTATGATTAAAACTCTTCAAAAAAATGGGCATTGAAGGAACCTGCCTCAACATAGTAAAGGCCATCTATGATAAGCCTACAGCAAGCATTATTCTCAATGGTGAAAAACTGAAAGCACTCCCCCTAAGACCAGGAACAAGACAAGGGTGTCCACTTTCACTCCTATTATTCAACATAGTTCTGGAAGTCCTAGCTACAGCAGTCAGAGAAGAAAAAGAAATAAAAGGAATCCAGATTGGAAAAGAAGTAAAGCACTCCTTGTTTCCAGATGACATGATACTGTACGTAGAAAACCCTAACGATAGTATCAGAAAATTAATAGAGCTAATCAGTGAATTTAGGAAAGTTGCAGGATTCAACAGCAATACACAGAAATCACTTACATTTTTATATACTAACTGAAAAATCAGAAAGAGCAATTAAGGAATCAATCCCATTCACCACTGCAGCAAAAAGAATTAAATATCTAGGAATAAACTTACCTAAGGAAACAAAATAACTATACACAGAAAATAATAAGACACTAGTGAAAGAAATCAAAGATGACATAAACAGATGGAGAGATATTCCATGTTCCAGGTTAGGAAGAATCAATATTGTGAAAATGACTATACTACCAAATGCAGTCTAGAGACTCAGTACAATCCCTATCAAATTACCAATAGCATTTTTCACAGAACCAAAACAAAAAAATTCACAATTCATGTGGAAACACTAAAGACCCCAAATAGCCAAAGCAGTCTTGAGAAAGAAGAATGGAGCTGGAGGAATCACCCTTCCTGATGTCAGATTATACTACAAAGCTTCAGTCATCAAGAGAGTATGGTACTGGCACAAAGAACTATAGACCAATGGAACTAGATAGAAAGCCCAGAAATAAACCCACGCACCTATGGGCACCTTATTTTTGACAAAGGAGGCAAAAATATACAAAGGGGCAAAGACAGCCTCTTCAATAAACAGTGCTGGGAAAACTGGGCATCTACATGTAAAAGAATGAAATTAGAACAGTTCCTAACACCATACACAAAGATAAAATTAAAATGGATTAAAGACCTAAATGTAAGACCAGAAACTATAAAACTCTTCGAAGAAAACATAGGCAGAACACTTGATGACATAAATCAAAGCAAGATCCTCTATGACCCACCTCCTAGAGTAATGGAAATAAAAACAAAAGTAAACAAGTGGGACCTGATTAAACTTAAAAGCTTTTGCACAGCAAAGGAAACTGTAAGCAAAGTGAAATGACAACCCTCTGAATGGTGGGAAATAATAGCAAATGAAACAATTGGCAAAAGATTAATTTCCAAAATATACAAGCAACTCATATAACTCAATACTAGAAAAACAAACAACCCAATCAAAAAGTGGGAAAAAGACCTAAACAGACATTTCTTCAAAGAAGACATACAGATGGCTAACAGAGACGTGAAAATATTCTCAACATCACTCATTATTAGAGAAATGAAAATCAAAACTACAATGAGGTATCACCTCACACTGGTCAGAATGGCCATTATCAAAAAGTCTACAAACAATAAATCCTGGAGAGGGTGTGGAGAAAAGGGAACATTGTTGCACTGTTGGTGGGAATGTAAATTGATACAGCCACCATGGAAGATGGGATGGAGAGTCCTTAAAAAACTAGGAATAAAACCACCATATGACCCAGCAATCCCTCTCTTAGACATATGCCCTGAGGAAACCAAAATTGAAAGAGACACAGGTATCCCATTCTTCATTGCAGCATTATTTATAACAGCTAGAACGTGGAAGCAACCTCAGTGTCCAACAGATGAATGAATAAAGAAGCTGTGGTATATATATACACAATGGAATATTACTCAGTCATAAAAAGGAATGCATTTGAGTCAGTTCTAATGAGGTGGATGAACCTAAAACTTATTATACAGAGTGAAGTAAATCAGAAAGAGAAAGATAAATATCACAGTCTAACACATATATATGGAATCTAGAAAAAATGGTACTGAAACATTTATTTACAGGGCAGCCATGGAGAAACAGACATAGAGAATAGACTTCTGGACATGGGGAGAGGGGAGGAGAGGGTGAGATGTATGGAGAGAGTAACATGGAAACTCACATTACCATATATAAAATAGATAGTCAACAGGAATTTGCTGTCTGGCTCAGGAAACTCAAACAGGGGCTCTGTATCAACCTGGAGGGGTGGGATGGGGAGGGAAATGGGAGGGAGGTTCAAAAGGGAGGGGATGTAAGTTTACCTGTGGCTGATTCATGTTGAGGTTTGACAGAAAACAGCAAAATTCGGTAAAGCAGTTATCCTTCAATAAAAAATAAATAATTTTTTTTAAATGCACCAATACTTTGGCACTCAGTTTTCTTTATAGTCCAATTCTCATCCATACATGACTACTGGAGAAAACACCCACCGACCTGGGGAGTTCCTCTTTCGGTGTCCTATCTTTTTGCCTTTTCGTACTGTTAATGGGGTTCTCAAGGCAGGAATACTGAAGTGGTTTGCCATTCCCTTTTCCAGTGGACCACATTTTGTCAGAACACTCCACCACGACCCGTCTGTCTTGGGTGGATCTACATGGGCATGGCTCATAGTTTCATTGAGTTAGACGAGGCTGTGGTCTGTGTGATCAGTTTGATTAGTTTTCTGTGATTGTCATTTTCATTCTGTCTGCCCTCTGATGGATAAGAATAGGAGGCTTATGGAAGATTCCTGATGGGAGGGACTGACTGTAGGGGAAACTGGGTCTTGTTCTGATGGGCAAGGCCATGCTCGGTAAATCTTTAATCCAATTTTTCTCTTGATGAATGGGGCTCTTTTCCCTCCTGTTGTTTGACCTGAGACCAAACTACGGTGGAGGTAATGAAGATAATGGTGACCTCCTTCAAAAGGAGGAGTGCTCCCGACCCTGCAGCAGGACAGGGTTTATTTTATTAAATAAATAAGTTTATTAAATGAATAAGCTTATTTCATTAAATAAGAGTAGTACCACCTTATACTTCATGAATATCCACCCATCTGTCAATATGGATAATTCCTTTAATTTAACAGGCATCCAACAAATGGAACCCTCCTTTCTAAAAATCCACATGTCATAGGGAGATCCTAGTGCAGGACAGCGCCACCTTGAATTCTTATTGAATGGTTGTAGATTTAAGAAATATTCTCTAAGTTTACATTTGTGTGACTTAAGGAATATACATTAAGTGCCTGTTCAATAATTTGAACAGAGAAGTTTGGATCACCTACCAAGACCTCCCTTCATTTCTTGAATGTAAATGAGCAATCCAGCAAAATTATGGAAAGCACTCAGAATATTCTTTGAAGTTCAAATTTCTGTGATTTGTAGATCAATAAATCAAAAGTGAACACCCACATCCAGATTCTGCTTTCAGGATATCAAGCAACAGGGAAAGTACAAGAGAAAGTACAGAAGAAATTGTAATGAACGTCCTACGGTTAAGGTTGATTCTTGCTTCAGGGGAGGGACTGCTTTAGAAAAATTTCACTCATCCATTCATTTATTCCTCACTCATTAAACATTTAGAAATACATCACCTGTGCCAAATAGCTTTAAATAAAAGATTGTATAAGCTAATCTCCTTAAGATAAACTTTAAAGAGCTTAGTGTGAGGCATAAGAGACAGAGGGATAAACTGACAGACATCAAACCATGTAATAGTGAAACGATTGACGTAATAATTAGGATCACTAACTTGTATCCTTTCAATGGATATTCTGTGCCTATGATGTGCTGGAGCCCATGTTAGCCACTGGAAATACAATGGTGAACAGACAGTGGATACTGTCCTAATCACATTTTTAGGGTGTCTCACTTACCCCTCACAATTGCCCTGTGAAATGCACATTATTATCATTCCCGTGATACTCAGAAAAGATAAATAAGTCACCCAGAAATACACAGGTAATACTAGGTCAGGTCATATTCAACAACTGATGTATAGCTGTTATGACATCTAATAGCTCCCTTTTAAGGGGCATCCAAATTCAGCTGGAGTAGAAAGTAGGTTTGTATATGGTGGTCATGCCCAGGAAGTTTGGGAAGCACCTTCTAGGAACTGAGGATAATATGATCAAAGTCACAGCCTCTAGAAGGCCACTCTACATTTTGGAAACTTCTAACAATTTGGGACTCTTTGAACATAACATGTGAAGATGATAATAAATGTGTTTTGAGAGCTGAGCTGAGCTCAAACAAAGACCTTTGACTTTATCCTATAGGGAGCAACAGAAGTGACATGATCACATTCACCTTTTGGTAGGTCATGTCAGCCTGGAGTGCAGAGAAAGGATTCAGGAAGAAAAAACTTCAGGTCAGGAGAGCATTGCAGAGGATCCCACAAGGGGTGCTGAGCTGTGCTTAGTCCCTCAGGCACGTCTGACACTTGTGACCCCGTGGACTGTAGCCCTCCAGGCTCCTCTGTCCATGGGATTCTCCAGGCAAGAACACTGAAGTGGGTTGCCATGCCCTCCTCCAGGGGATGGTCACAACCCAGTGATCAAACTCCAGTCTCTTGCATTGCAGGTGGATTTTTCACCATTTGAGCCACTAGGGAAGCCCCTACTTAAGCATCACACAGTGTTTCCTCAGCTTTGTCTGCCTTCACCTTTGTTTTGGTTCTCCACGTTTGTGGCAGGCTCATGCCTGTACCTACAGGGCAAGTGTGAAGGTTTCAGTGGAAGGGACGTTGAAGGTGACCTTTGGACTGAGTTCGGCTGGTGAGGGAAGTTATCAGGTGGTCATCTGAGATACAGTAACACACTGTTAAAAGGGATGGAGGCTTAAAAGAGAACAGTTCATTCTGGGAACTGAACGCAATTCAGCATGGATCAAGGGCAGGATGATGCAGGCACTAGACCACCGTGTGTGTCGGCAGATGAGGCTGCAGGGCTATGCAGAGGTCAGCTGCAGAGAATCGCCCCCCACATGACAGGGGATGAAATTTTGCTTGTCTTCTAAAACATAGGGGTTTTAAGGAGGGGACCATGTGATTAATTCATATTATAGAAAAACATTATGTTGGCTGCAGAAAAAAGGATCAAATAAAGAAGAATCGTTTTGATGCAGGATGCCCAGCTGGGGAAATCATGCTAGTGAAAACCACTGAGTATATCAACTAGGAGGGTGACAGGAGAAAATGCAGAAACGGTTCCACAGATGCGATGGAGCTCGAAGGCACAGAGGTGAGTGATCGATTACTGGGGTGTAAGGAGAGGATAATTTAGATTGGTTTTCAGATTGCAGTTGGGCTAATGGTGAATCAGAGCTGAAAAGGGGAGAGACAAAGGAAAAGTAGATGCTGGAGGAAGGCAATGGGAAATAAATGAAGTTATTTTCTTTTTCTACTTAAGATTCATTGTCAGCAGTAGAATCTAGCAATGCGCTCATGGGTCTCTCTTCTCAGGAAACCTCCCACCCTGATGTGTGTAGGTCAGTTCGGATCCTTTCAGAAGCAGATACTAAGACAGGGTTAGATGTGCAAGGAAAGAGCCTGTTGCGGATGAAACAAGCTGGGGTCAGTTGTAGGCGAGGAGTGTCTTCAGGCTGTGATGCAAGATTGATGCCCCTGAGAGAACAGGAAGGCAGGACGATGGGTAGGAAATAGGAAACATAACTGACTGTCCACCAAGATATGAGGGATCCCGGAGCAAAGATTACCTGTTAGAAGAGTCCCCATTGGGCACCTTTGGTCAAGCTATAATTCCTGCATAGAGTTGGTCATTGGCAGGTAGTGGCCCTGAGTGAGTGTGGCTCAGCATAGAGAGAGTGGCAGATCCTAGTGTGAGAGCTAGACCCTATCACAAGTGACGTTCCTCCCAGCAGACGCTCTAAAGAGGGGACCCGACTGGCACACTTCTTGACACCTAATGTCTGTCCAGAGCTCCTTTTCTTCCAACAAAGCTTGGATTGCTTTCTGTGTTTTCTTACATTCTGTATTTGTCTATTTGGCATCCATTCATCACAGGGCCAATGATATTGACCATATTCTCTTACTTTCTGTATTCCTGATGCTCTGATACTTGGGGGCTTTACAAACTCTGGGGAGACTGCCCTTCCCAGGGCTCAGTTCAGTTCAGTTCAGTTTCAGTCACTCAGTCATGTCCGACTCTTTGCAACCCCATGGACTGCAGCACGCCAGGCCTCCCTGTCCATCACCAACTCCTGGAGTTTACTCAAACTCATGTCCATTGAGTCGGTGATGCCATCCAACCACCTCATCCTCTGTCGTCCCCTTCTCCTCCAGCCTTTGATCTTTCCTAGCATCAGGGTCTTTTCCAATGAGTCAGCTCTTCACATCAGGTGGCCAAAGTATTGGAGTTTCAGCTTCAGCATCAGTCCTTCCAATGAATATTCAGGACTGATCTCCTTTAGGATGGACTGGTTGGATCTCCTTGCAGTCCAAGGGATTCTCAAGAGTCTTCTCCAACACCACAGTCCAAAAGCTTCAATTCTTTGGCGCTCAGCTTTCTTTATGGTCCAATTCTCACATCCATACATGACTACTGGAAAAACCATAGCTTAGACTAGACGGACCTTTGTTGGCAAAGTAATACCTCTGCTTTTTAATATGTTGTCTAGGTTGGTCATAACTGTTCTTCCAAGGAGCAAGCGTCTTTTAAATTCATGGCTGCAATCACCATCAGCAGTGATTTTGGAGCCCAGAAAAATAGTCTCTCACGGCTTCCACTTTTTCTCCATCTATTTGCCATGAATTGATGGGACCAGATGCCATGATCTTAGTTTTCTGAACAATGAGTTTTGAGCCAACTTTTTCACTCTCCACTTTAACTTTCATCAAGAGGCTCTTTAGTTCCTCTTCACTTTCTGCCATAAGGGTGGTGTCATCTGCTTATCTGAGGTTATTGATATTTCTCCCGGCAATCTTGATTCCAGCTTGTGCTTCCTCCAGCCCAGCGTTTCTCATGATGTACTCTGCATATAAGTTAAATAAGCAGGGTGACAATATACAGCCTTGACGTACTCCTTTTCCTATTTGGAACCAGTCTGTTGCTTCATGTCCAGTTCTAACTGTTTCTTCCTGACCTGCATACAGGTTTCTCAAGAGGCAGGTCAGGTGGTCTGGTGTTCACATCTCTTTCAGAATTTTCCACAGTTTGTTGTGATCCACACAGTCAAAGGCTTTGGCATAGTCAGTAAAGCAGAAATAGGTGTTTTCCTGGAACTCTCTTGCTTTTTGGATGATCCAACGAATGTTGGCAATTTGATCTCTGGATCCTCTGCCTTCTTTAAATCCAGCTTGAGCATCTGGAAGTTCATGGTTCATATATTGTTGAAGCCTGGCTTGGAGAATTTTAAGCATTACTTTACTAGCATGTGAGATGAGTGCAATTGTGTGGTAGTTTGAGCATTCTTTGTCATTGCCTTTCTTGGGTACTGGAATGAAAACTGACCTTTTCCAGGCCTGTGACCACTGCTGAGTTTTCCAAATTTTCCAGCATATTGTGTGCAGCACTTTCACAGCAACATCTTTTAGGATTTGAAATCGCTCAACTGCAATTCCATCACCTTCACTAGCTTTGTTCGTAGTGATGCTTCCTAAGGCCCACTGGACTTCACATTCCAGGATGTCTGGCTCTAGGTGAGTGATCACACCACTGTGATTATCTGGGTTGTGCAGATCTTTTTTGTACAGTTCTTCTGTATATTCTTGCCACATCTTCTTAATAGCTTTTGCTTTTGCTTCCCAGGGCTGACTAATTCCTAAAGATAATGATAACGTAACTATGAGTGTGCTTTTTATAGGAAAGCCAACCAGTCTCAGGTTTATATCACCAACTACCTACTTATCTAAGTCTCACACTCGAACCTAATATTTCCCCTGCTCTAAATCATCTGAGCTATTTCAAATCCTCAAAGATGATCCTGTGAAAGTGCTGCACACAATATGCCAGCAAATTTGGAAAACTCAGCAGTGGCCACAGGACTGGAAAAGGTCAGTTTTCATTCCAATACCCAAGAAAGGCAATGTCGAAGAATGCTCAAACTACCACACAATTGCACTCATCTCACATGCTAGTAAAGTAATGCTCAAAATTCTCCAAGCCAGGCTTCAGCACTACGTGAACTGTGAACTTCCAGATGTTCAAGCTGGTTTTAGAAAAGGTGCAGGAACCAGAGATCAAATTACCAACATCCGCTGGATCATCGAAAAAGCAAAAGAGTTCCAGAAAAACATCTATTTCTGCTTTATTGACTATGCCAAAGCCTTTGACTGTGTGGCTCACAATAAACTGTGGAAAATTCTGAAAGAGATGGGAATACCAGACCACCTGACCTGCCTCTTGAGAAACCTGTATGCAGGTCAGGAAGAAACAGTTAGAACTGGACATGGAACAACAGACTGGTTCCAAATAGGAAAAGGAGTACGTCAAGGCTGCATATTGTCACCCTGCTTGTTTAACTTTTATGCAGAATACATTATGAGAAATGCTGGGCTGCAAGAAGCACAAGCTGGAATCAAGATTGCTGGGAGAAATATCAATAACCTCAGATATGCAGATGACATCACCCTTATGGCAGAAAATGAAGAGGAACTAAAGAGCCTCTTGATGAAAGTGAAGGAGGAGAGTGAGAAAGTTGGCTTAAAGCTCAACGTTCAGAAAACTAAGATCATGGCATCTGGTCCCATCACTTCATGGGAAATAGATGGGGAAACAGTGGAAACAGTGTCAGACTTTATTTTGGGGGGCTCCAAAATCACTGCTGATGGTGATTGCAGCCATGAAATTAAGACGCTTACTCCTTGGAAGGAAGGTTATGGCCAACCTAGATAGCATATTTAAAAGCAGAGCTATTACTTTGCCAACAAAGGTCCATCTAGTCAAGGTATGGTTTTTCCAGTGGTCATGTATGGGTGTGAGAGTTGGACGGTGAAGAAAGCTGAGTGCTGAAGAATTGATATTTTTAACTGTGGTGTTGGAGAAGACTCTTGAGAGTCCCTTGGACTGCAAGGAGATCCAACCAGTCCATCCTAAAGGAGTTCAGTCCTGGGTGTTCATTGGAAGGACTTATGTTGAAGCTGAAACTCCAATACTTTGGCCACCTCATGCGAAGAGTTGACTGATTGGAAAAGACCCTAATGCTGGGAAGGATTGAGGGCAGGAGGAGAAGGGGACGACAGAGGATGAGATGGCTGGATGGCATCATCGACTCAATGGACATGGGTTTAGGTAAACTCCGGGAGTTGGTGATGGACAGGGAGGCCTGGCATGCTGAGATTCATGGGGTCACAAAGAGTCAGACACGACTGAGCGACTGAACTGAACTTAACTTAACTGAAATCATCTGGGGACCAGGTACCATGTAAGTTAAAGGCAAAGCAAAAGGCCCCCCAGAATTATCTAAACTAGCCAGTCCTAAATTGTTCACTCTGTCCCGCCTTGCCTTCCTCAGGGAAACTCCAGTAAAGACGGTGGCCCAAGCGTGCTCTGCACGTCTGACTGCAAGCTGGTGCTCCTCCTATGAACTGTCAGTAAGCTCACAGGTTCTTTGCGGTGGCGCTGACCTCTGCCTGCTGTCTCTCAGTCTAGTGCCCCATAACTAGACAGCAGCCTCTGCTCACCGCAGCTAAAGAAAGCCCTCACAGCAACGAAGACCCAGCACAGCCAAAAATAAGTAAAAGTTTTTTAAAAAAAACACTGACTTTCCTTCTGAGCTCTAGAACCATTCATATTTAGAAGGAAAAGCTCAGAAGCCATGGGTTGTGACAGATTATTACATAGGAATGTGTTCTTATTTATTCCCTCCTCAGGGGATTTTCCCAACCTAGGGATCGAACCCAGGTCTCCCACATTGCAGGCGGATTCTTTCCTGGCTGAGCCACAAAGGAAGTCCATTCTTGGTTAATAAGACCACACATTACAAGAGTCAGTCAACAATATTTATTGTCTACGAAGGACTGAATTAGGTGTGTTAGAATACCAAAAACGGGGCTTCCCATGTGGTTCAGTGGTAAAGCAGCCTCCTGCAAGGCAGGAGACACAGGAGATTTGGGTTCAATCCCTGGGTCGGGAAGATTTCTGGAGGAGGAAATGGCAACCCGCTGCAGTTTTCTCGCCTGGGAGATCCCATGGACAGCGGAGTCTGGCGGGCTGCAGTTCACGGGGTCACAAAGGGTCGGACACAACTGAGCAACAGCACACACACACACACACACGGACACAGACACCAACAAAGGAGAGAGATTTAACAGCTGATCACAATCATCCTGTAGAGCATATGCCACTTGTTATAGGTTTCTACGATTTTGCAGAAATATTTTCTTCTACCCAGTGAAGTAGGTAGGGAAAGTATTATCCCCACTTTACAGGTGAGGAAATGGAAACTCATAAAGATTAAATGAGTTGCCCAAGGTCACATCAAAATTACAAAGGGGATAGCAGTAGAGTCAAATCTAGAACAGACACTTCCGAGTAGATGCTCTTTTATACCAGTCTCTTAATTAAAATAGTTACTTCTCTTGAGGGCTAAAATTCTTGTTGCCAGGAAAAGTTTTAAGAATATTTTCAAAGCCTATAGTCAAACACACGAACATATGTAAGAAGCGTTTGTTTGTATCATGGCGCTGGATGAGTGCTATAGGCTAGAAAGCTGACCTGAAGACCTAAAATCATCAAACAGGCACGGGGGTTTCCAAAGCCCCTAGCAGTCTCATCCAGACTGAAAAGACAGAATGAACCACAGGGAGAGGCTGGTTCAAAACCTCAGGGGCTCCCAGAATGAAACCTGAAACTGGCCCCAGACACACGGGTAGGCAGAGAGCAAAGAAAGAGGCAGATCCCTCCGGGGGGTGTAATAAGCAAGAGAATTTACATACAAGGCTCGTTTAGAGTGGCTGCAAGGCAGTAGAACCTCACACTCGCCCACCAGAAACTTGAACATTTATACAGAGGCCCTAATGGGGTTCCATCCCAGCAGTTCCAATATCAGGTTCCTCTATCAAGCCTCTGTCTTTGAAAACAGCTCCAGCCGTGTGCTGATGGGGAGGGTGGACTGGGATTGCCTGGGTCTGGCTTGCAGCTCAGGCAGAGCTCAAGCCTTCTCCTTGACTTCTCCCCAACAGGAAAGAATTAACGTTAAAGGGAACAGTGGCACTTACAATTTGGCTTTCATTCTCAAGTGATTTTCCTGTGTGTTTTTCACTTGTGTCTTACATTTTCCCTATAAAGTTTAACAACTTGAGCCCAGATCGTGCATCTGTAGATCCTAAACTCATGAAAACACATAGAACAAGTGAAAACAGATTCTTAAATTTTGGAATACTACTATAAGGCAACCTCCTTTGAAAGTGGAAATATTAACAAGTTGATGTGGAGATTCTAACAGGTAGACTTGTGTTCCTCCCACTGAATCTGGGCTCTGTGCCGGCTTTGTTCTCAGTCTCTAGACCAGGCCTTAAGAAACGGGTTGCTCCTAATTCCTGTCTCTTGGAATTATGCACTCCTAAAGCCCAATCATCATGCTCTAGGGACGCCTGGAGAGATTCAGGCCCCCAAGCCCCAGCCCTGGTTCAGTCCCCAGCTGACAGACGGCACCGAATTCCATCCAAGTCAGGGAGCCATATCGGAAGAGACTCAGAAATGAGCTGTCCCAATGAGCCCTGCCCAAATGGCAGATCTAGGAGCAAAACAAAATACCATTATTGTGGGTTTTACAGTGATTTGTTACATGGAGAATCAGTGAAATTTGTCTGTGTTGGTTTGACCTAGAGAGGCCTTCTACAGAACATAAGGCAGAGTACCCTGGTCTGAGTCGCGGGATTTTGTGTCGTCTCTTACATTTGAGTCAAAGAAACGATCTCCTCCTCTGTGAACATGAGTTCCTGCAGGGGGGCCTTGGGTTTAGTGGATTATGTGGTCAGCCTGTGTTCTCACAGTGTGGTCTTACTCAGGTCAGAGAAAGGTCATGGTTTTTACAGGATGGAAACGTATTCAATGAGATGAGCTGGGTTTCTTTTTGTCAACCAGTCCTGAAGATCCCTTGGAGGAGGGCATGGCAACCCACTCCAGGATTGCCTGGAGAATCCCATAGACAGAAGAGTCTGGGATGCTAAGGTCCACAGGGTGGCAAAGAGTGGGACACGACTGAAGTGACCTGGCACACACAGGACAGTGGGAACACTTCCTTTAAGGAAAGGAAATGAGATTTGTGACAGATGATGCTGGAATTCCAAGTTTCCATTGCGCCTCCGTCTTTCTTGAGCCTCTTTAATTTCGAGGTGCCGAAGTATGTTTAAGGGGACTGGGTATGCTTCAACTCGCAACAAGGTCATGTTTTAATGTCACAGTTTGGCTTCATCCCCCTCACAAACTCTTAGGACTAGGTCCTTGACTGGGCCAAAGCTTAGAGATGGCCTGGACCCAGTGACCTGAGTGTCGATGGCTTCCTTAAAAAAGATTTCTTCTTGGTAGGGAAAAACGTGGGGTTTTCCAGGTGGCAAAGAACCCGCCCGTCAATGCAGGTGACATAAGAGACGCAGGTTCCATCCCTGGGTCGGGAAGATCCCCTGGAGGAGGGCCTGGCAACCCACTCCAGTGTCCTTGCCTGGAGAATCCCATGGACAGAGGAGCCTGGAGGGCTACGGTCCATAGGTTCGCAGAGTCAGACAGGACTGAAGGAACTTAGCAGGCACGCAGGGAAAACATCTAAGAGGCGGTGGGATTCACTTACTACAGACCAATAGGAGGACTCCGATCTTGCATATGCATTTCGGGCATTTTGGACAGGAGTCTTGTCAGGTCTCAGAGTCGGTGCTGCAGGAAGGACTAAAGCAGCCAGTGACATGCCGGGTTCCTTTCGTCATAAAACCGAGGTTTTCTTGGGGGTTGCCCTTCTGAAGTCTCTCTTGTGGCTTGTTTCTTGCAAGTGATTTCATGTATTCGGCAATACATATCAAGCCCACGACCCAACAGCTTTTACACACACACATATGGCCCTAAAGTACAAATTTTCTGAAGCCGAGTCGTGCTTTACACTTCATGTATTTCATATTTCATTTCAGCCTCAGGCCGCCTCAGAGGAGGAGTTTCTCTGGCTCGCGCCCTGACGGCAGCAGTCTGGCTTTTCTCGAACGCCCTGCACCGCCCAGGCAGCAGGGCGCCCCTCGTCTGTCCGTCTCCAGCTTTGCCCAAGAGGGGACCCCAGAGCCACTGGCAGGTGGCGGGCGCGCCGCTGGGGGACTCCGCCCGCGCAGCTCGGTGTCCGCCGAGCTCAGCCGGCTCGGACTGGGAGGGCCGGGCACCGGGGCGCAGACCCTGCGCCCCCCGCCCGCCCGTGTCGCCCTGGCCGCCCACTCACCGACCCCCCCACCCCACCCGGTGCCAGGCGCGCCGCCGCCCTCCGGCCGCCCGCGGAGGCCGGATCTCCTCGAGTTTCCACACAAAGGGAATCCTCGGCCGCAGGAAGTGCATCACCGGGAGGGGGGGCCGGGGCGGGGAGGGGGTGCGCGCCTCCGCCCCGACAGCCCTCCCCCCGGGGGCCTGGACGCGCCGTGACGACAGGCTCGGGGTCCCCGCGACGCCCCCGCAGCCGGAGACCCCGGAGGCCCGGTGCCCGCTCTCCCCCGGCCGCCCCCGCCTCTGCCCCTGGGCCCCCGACTCGCCTCCCGCACCCCCGTCCCTTGCGGACTTTCCGCGGATGCCCAGCTCCGGGGTGCCCCGCTCCCGGCGGCGCTGCGCCCCCGGCCGGGGCCAGGCTCCCCGGGGCAGGACGCAGGGCGGGAGGGCGTCCCCGGGCCGGCGGGGCCGCTTTCGTTTCCCGGACGCCGGCCGGGGGCGCGGCCGGGCTTGCTACCGGGGGCCGCGAGCCTGCGGCGGGGACGGGCGGCGAGGCCCCGGCGCGGCGGCCCTGAGCGTTCTCACGGGCAGCCTCACGGGTGTTTACTTACGTGGCGATTTTCAAATCAATAGCAAAACAGCAAACTTTTCTAGCAAGGTTTTGTTCCCCTTCCCCCGCAGAGTGGGACCCCGCTCACCGTCCACATAAAAAGCTATTATATCATTTCGTTCTCCTAGCTTAGCAGGGCCTGGGGGGACCAGTGGTCATCCGGGGGCGAGGAGCTGAAGGCTCCGTTTCGGGGCCGGGGGTGGGAAGGTGCGGAGACCCCGGCGGCGCCCGGCGTCCAGTTGAGAGACCCGCGGGCCTGGGGAGGGGGCCGCGCGACCCCCTGGGCCGCCCTCCGGGGGCGCCGGCGCGGGGCGCGGCGGGGGCGCCGGGAGGGGCCGGCCCCGGGGCGCGGGCGGCCAGGTACCTGCCCGACCTGTCTCCACCCCCTCGCCGACACCACACCCACGGGACTCCGGTCTCCCCGGGAGAGGGCCGGCGCGGAACAAAGGGGTCTTTGTTCCCCGGCTCCCGGGGCCGGGAGCGGCGCGCGCTCGCGTCTCCCCGCGCCCCGAGCCTCGCGCAGCCCCGAGCGCCGCCCTCGCGACCCCCGCGCCGGCGGTCAGGGAGCGGCGCCCGGCGGGGAGGGGGGCGCCCGCGGCCGCGGGGGTGGAGGGCGGGCCGGGCGGCCTCGCCGGGCGGGCCGGGCCGGGCCGGGCGGGCGCCCCGGGGCTGCCCCTGCCGGAGCCGCGCCCCCGCCCTCGCGCCGTCCCGCCGCTCTGAGCGGCCCCTCGCCGGCGCCGGCCCCCTCCCGGCCGGCCCTGCGCTCCCCATTCCGCTTCTTGGCACTTTCCTCCCGAGCCATCCTCCTGCACAAACTTTGATGGAGAATTTCACACCGCGCTGGAAAGATGCCGGTTATGAAAGGATTGCTGGCGCCCCAGAACACCTTCCTGGACACCATCGCCACCCGTTTTGACGGAACACGTAAGTCTTGCACTTGGATGAGTTGCTTATATATATATATATATATATTTTAACGATTTTTCCTCATGTAAATTACTTTCATTCCCACTGTCCATTTTGCACCAGGGGAGTGTATTTCCTTCGCTTCCTGCCGAGGTGTCTTTTGTGGGGAGAATTTTTTTTTTTTTTTCAGTGTAGTGTTAACACTTCGGTGTATTTGGCCCCCTTGATTCTTGGGTTTGTAAAGGCTGGAAAAGAATCTGAAGAAAGACCGACATCTGTGTTCACTGTGGGATCTGTAAGGCCTCTTTAAAGAATCGGTTTTTATGGTTTTTATTAATTTTATGAGGTGAAAATGAAAATTGTCCATATTGGTGAATTGCCAATCTATCTAGAGTTTCAAGGCTCCATGGACAGAGGAGCCTGGCGGGCTACAGCCCATGGGGTCGCAAAGAGTCGGATACGACTGAGCGCGACTAACACAACCACACATTGTAGGGAGAGTTTGGAGCGCTCTTTCCCCGCGGAGCTTCACTCCGAGCAGCCTTTTGGATAGGCGTGATCCCATCTGAGTTTAAGAAATGCAGCTGGAATCAAGATCGCCAAGTGTAAATTTCCTGTAGAATTCTAAGCGTTGTGAGTTGGTCAGAATATCGATTCCTGCTTCTCAGGAAGAATAAAATACCTTTCGGTCTGAAATTACCCTAGCACTCCAGGAGAAACTGTTGTGGAAAGAGATGCTGGGCATTCTAAAGGCTGATCTATCATAAGAGAAAGTTTCAACATATACATATATGTTTTGAGGGCGAAAATCACTGGACGTTTAGCTTGTTTAAGCTTCAGTTTAAAAGCAAAGATATGCCCTTTGGATTCTTGGAGACTTGATCACATCTGCGAGTGGTTCTCTTTCAGGACCACGGTCAGGTCCCCGTTACTTCCGGGCTTCTTAAGCCCTCCTCCTCCAGGGGCGGTTGGTTTTCCTTGCAATGAGGAGTCTGTGTTTCCACCCGCAGCAGAAGCTACCACTTGGCTTCACTATGAATACCCACGTCGTCCTCCTAGCTTGTGTTTCTTCTGCGTGTTCTCTTTCCTTTTCTGCCTGTACACAAGACTCGCAGAAACTCATTTCTTCCAAAGGCTTGTAGTGATTCCGATATCACTTTTTAGGATGATGGCATATTTCTCGGAGTTGATGTGAGAGCACGCATGTAACTATTTTCACTCCAGTAGTCTGGATACACGGTCTTACTACGGTGGGAAGCAAATCCCGGACTTACGCGCTTCAGGAATAGTTAGGAAAGTTTATGTGAGGGAGAAATGAAATATTTACTGGATTTTGTTCAGTTTTTATTTTTGACATTGTTGTGAGCATTCTTTCCGGTGGTTTTATCTTTATCTTTAGCCTTTCCCTCCCCTGTTATGTTCTAGATGTGTCAGGCGGTATGAGTGAAGAGCAATGCTGTTGTCTTAGTTAGATGATGATAAGAGAAAATACCATCGTAGACTTTCAAATCCTTGCCAGCGCCGTCAGACCCACTACCCGCCTCTACACAGTGTCACCCCTGTTGTCTCCATGGATGATTGTGGCTGCTACTGTTTATTACATTAGGAACTGATTAGTTTCCAGTGGATGTTACTCTTGAAGTTGAAAATGTAAACCCCAAAGACTTTTGATATTGATTACAAATGCATCCATTGAAACTGATCTAGTTGGTAAATGGTGGTTGCTTATTTCATTGTCATTTAAAGTTGAATGGAATGCGGTGTGTTCCCAGCATAGCCCTGGGAATTTCAGCAGGGCTATATTTAGGTATCAGTTTGCTAATGAGAGGAGGCTTTGGATCATCTGTAAGAACACCTCTGCCTCTTTCACTATAGCATTTGATAAACAGAGGACATGTAAGAGAAAGAACGGTGTGTGATAGTGAATAGCTCTTTTTCTATTTTGACTACATATTCATGTGAATAAAATAGAAGGTTAGAAGTTTTAAATCCTTGTTTGGGAAGACACATAAGCAGCATTTAGAATAATAGCAGAACTAAAACTGTAGAGGGAGAGCATGCTTGGTCTGTGCTCCAAGGGTCTGTGGGATCCCTGGAGGGGCCACTTTGTATGAAATCAATCTGAAAATCAGTGAAGTGCAGCATATAATAATACCCCTCATCCCAACAAACCCCCCTCAAGGAATGAGGATTCTATCCTCTCATTTGCACTGCCTTTGAATTGCAAAAAGACCTGAATAATCTGAAACTTAAAAAAATACTTCAAGCAAAATTTAGCCACAAATTTTGCTGCATCTAGCTAGCATCATGGCAAACCATTTTGCCTGCTAAATATTTAGTTTATCTTTTTCTATTTTTTATGTATTGACACAATTTTATTAAGTGTGATTACTATCCCTGAAAACTCTTTTCCTATGATCATCCTTCTCTCTCTTGATTTTTTTAGAGCAGTCATTTATTTCCTTGGGAAAGATAAAACTACTTGCAAGTTTTAAATTTGCAAAATTACCACTTGACCAAATTAAACCTATACTGGAGAAAAAGTAAAACTACTGAACTCAAAATGTAGTGTGTTTACTTGGTACATTTTCTGCCTTATTTGTTAGGTATATTTTATAGTCATGTTAATTTCTTACTCTGTTTTATTTGGGGCAATATCATTGAAAAAAATAAGAGACCAAACAATAACCTTAGCAAGCCCCCTTAGTTAACCACCATGCAGTATTATTATTATCTTTATTGACTTAATACTGTAGTGGAAAATAATAAATCTTGAAACATCATCTAAAATTTCTCCCAGGAAAAATTAAATATATGACAATAAAAGCCTATAACGTAATGTATAATTTATCAGCTGATGTATTATCACAAAGCAACATAAAAGAAGTTAATAATGCTTTTTATCACCTAGTGATACTTTCCCTGTGTTTCCCTGGTGGCTTTAGTCAATAAAGAATCCACCTGCAATGCAAGAGACCAACTGCAATGCAGGAAACCTGAGTTTGATCCCTGCATTGGGCAGATCCCCTGGAGACAGAAATGACAACCCACTCCAGCATTCTTGCCTGGAAAATTCCATGGACAGAGGAGCCTGGTGGGCTACAGCCCATCGGTTTGCAAGAGTCAGACAAGACTGAGTGACTAAACCACCACCAGAGACACTTTATTGTAGGCATAATAGGGTGTTTTCTCTTTTCAATATGTAAGAAGTGACCTCTTCGTCAGGATTGAAAGACAGTAGTGGACCGTTAATTGAAAGTTTTCCTCATATACAATATAATTCTTAACAACTATTGGAAAATATAAATCTTTTCATATAAAACTACCCTAGCATGTATTTACTCTTGAAATATGTTCTCCTGGTAAATTGAATGTAAATGAGACTTAGAAAAACTAAGGACTTTGCAAATATTGAATATGTGTACCCCATTTAGGGGGAAAAAGTAACTCCAATGAATTTCTTCGACTCAGCATATAGCCAAAGTTCTCACTTGAAACAGTTAAGCATACACACACACACACACACACACACACACACACATACACACACAATCTTAACATTATGACTGCATATAGTTTATTTTTATTTTTACACTTTTAAGGTACTTAAAAATTATTTTCAGAGTAGACAATTACTTGAAGTACATGAATATTAATCTGGACAAGGGGAAAGTACAATAACAGAATACATAAGTACATATTTAAAAAAAGTTTTTCAGTGTGACGGATATTTGCCACAGAGTACCATTTGAGAAAGACACATTTTTTTTTTTTTTAGTATATAAAACTTTCAAAGAAAAGTGTCCATTTCCAAACAAAATGGTGCATTAGCCTACATTTTCCAATCACATCAACATTTGGCCAAAACACTTTTTTCCCTTTGGGGTTAGTGAAACAAGGTCGAAGCTCTCAAGGAAGTCTGTAGCCCTGTGGACTCCGTCAAGGAGATTCCAGGCCGAGTCTTCAGAAATAAGGCGGTTTAGACACTCATCGGTGTTTGCATGTGTTCTAGGTATTTCCGCTCGGAGTGCTCCAAAGACATTCGCTGCATTGGAATGCTTCCTGTTCAAAGGCAGTTCTTAACGGCTTTGCTTTTGTCTTTATAGTTTCTTCAAAGTATGCAGCTCTCATAATATTAGAAGCAGAGAGAGAAGGTAAGGTGCCCAGGGCTGCAGGAAGGGAACACAGTGAAAAACGGGGCATTGGGAACTTCCTGAGTCTTTTCTGGGCTGTAGTGTGGAAAATATCATCAAAGGCATTTAGCAATGAAAAGAACAAGCTCCATCGTGCGTGGGTCTGTCTGTAAAAGGCTGTTCCGTGGAAACACCGACAGAAACACGCAGCACGCCACAGATGTCTCTCCGCAAACGGCCGCTAAAAGATGCGTTTGTGTGTTTCACAGGCCGCGGGCAGCCGCTGTTTCTCCCATTCTTTATGTTCGGAGTGATAGCTCCCACGCTAGTTTTCTATTTCTGTGCAGTGAATTACCACACACTCAGTGACTTACCTTCTCACATTTCTTTTCAGTCAGACATCCCGGCAGGGGCTGGGCCTGATGCTCAGGGTTTCCAAAGACCACAAGGCTGCAACCAAGTCATCAGCTGAGGCTTGATGCCCTCCTTCAAGCACACATGGTTGTTGGAGGAATTTAATTCCTTGGGGTTTTAGGACTAAGGCCTCTGTTTTCGTGCCAGTCTCCAGCTGGGGGCTTTTTCAGCAGCTGGTTTCCTTTGGGCTCCTGATACAAAATCCCTCTCCAGGCCCTCTCACAGCAGAGCGGCTTACTTCTTCACAATGGAATATAACAAAGCCATAAAAAAGAACTAAATAATGCCATTAGCAGCAACATGGGTGGACCTAGAAACTGTCATACTGAGTGAAGTAAGTCAGAAAAGCACAAATATCATATGATATTTGCCTTACTTGTGGGATCTAAATATATATATATATATGAACTTATTTACAAAACAGAAATAGACTCACAGATATAGAAAATAAAATTATGAGTACCAAGGGGGAAGGGTGAAAAGTGAAAATGAAAGTCACTCAGTCATGTCCGACTCTTTGTGACCCCGTGGACTGTAGCCCACCAAGCTCCTCTGTTCATGGGATTCTCCAGGCAGAATACTGGAGTGGGTTGCCATTCCCTTCTCCAGCGGATCTTCCCAGCCTGGGGATCTTCCCAGGCCAGGGATCGAGCCCAGGTCTCTCACATTGCAGACGGATTCTTTACCGTCTGAGCCACCAGGGAAGCACAAGGGGGGAGAGGGAGAAGGATAAACTGGAGATGGGGGCTGACAATACGCACCACTATATATGAAATAGAGCACCAATAAGGGTTTACTGTGTAGCCAGGGATTCTACTCGGCACTCAGTGATGGCCAATATGGGGAAAGAATCTGAAAGAGAGTGGATATATGTGTATGTATATAACTGAGTCACTTTGCTGCAAAAGCTAACACATTGTAAATCAACTATAATTTTTTTTAAAAAAAAGCAAGAATGCCTTTCTTTTAGGAGCTCACCTCCATCAGATCCACACAGGATAATCTCCCTTTTGACGTACTCAAAGTCGACTGATTAGGGATCTTAATTACATCTGTAAAATCCCTTCTAAAATCATACAACCTGTCCAAATGCAAGAGAAAGGGATTAGATGAGGTGTTACACAAGGGGTTGGAAATCTTGTGAGCTGGCTTAGAATTCAGGCTTCTAACAGTGCTGTCCCATTGCTGTACCATCATACGAAGCCTAACATTTTCACGTCTGTCTTTCTGTAAAGCAGGTTTACTGAGCACAGTCTCTGTAATTCTGTATGCACACAAACTCGCATCTGCATCCTTGGTGAGTGTATGGCCCAACTCACTGGGTGGAGAGTGTTTCTTTATATTTGGTGATGATGTGAGTCAGCCCAGCCTAGGACGTGTTTAGTCAGCTGTGTTATCAGGTTCTTCATTCTCTGATCTAGGAAAAATGTGGGAGACATAAGGATATTTTCAGAATATCAATCCCAGTCTTTTGACAGTGTGCGCACTGTTTCCAGATAAGGAAGATTCCATGGGGTCTGTTGGTCCGTGAACTGGAGGGTGAGCCAGTCCACAGATGTGGCATCCATCTAGGATTCAAGACGAGTCCTTGTACTCTAAGTTGACCAAGCTGTTTCCACTTTATTTACCTTCAGAACCACTTCTGCAGCTGGGCCAGTATGTGGATTGTTTTGAAACAGTATGTTTTCCATCCCTTTCTTATGCCTGTAACCATGTTTCAAATTTTAAGAAACTCCACATTATGCACTCTTGTATTGAGGTTGACCGTGTTAAATTAAATAATTTTCTTTATGTAAACTTTATCCCAAGTTTATTGAAAAGAAGAAAGAGGGAGAGGGAAGAACAAATTGAGAAGAGGGATGAGGAAGGAGGGAATTATTTATTTTCACTCTTTTGACTTGAGAGAAGAATTCTTTATCCTGCGAAAGACTTATCACGTAGGTTCTCAAAACTTTCCTGCAATGAACAAAGTATTTGATTTATAAGAATTTGGATTTAGGTATTTTCCAGAAACCGACTTCCTTGGTGGCTCAGTGATAAAGAATCAGCCTGCAAATACAGGAGATGTAGGTTCGAACCCTGGGTCAGCAAGATCCCCTGGAAGAGGGCATGGCAACCCACTCTAGTGTTCTTGCTTGGGAAATCCCATGGACAGTGAAGCCTGGTGGGCTACATCCATAGAGTTGCAAATGAGTCAGACATGACTTAGCTAACCAGAAATGCATTTCTTTGAATGAGTGAGATATACTAATAATAAGAAAAATTTTGTTACATGACCTTTAAAAGTACCAGATAATTTTGTTTTGACATCATCGTATAGAAGAACATGGATAGGTAAACATGTGAAGAATGGAAGTTATACCCCCAGGGTATTTTTCCTAGGCTCTGGTATTTGGTGTTGCCTGTAGACCAGATGCGATGCTCTTCTGGGAGGGCGCATTCTCTCTTAGGATGTCTTTACTTTATTCAGCGTGTCAAGCATTTCTTCAAAGACATTTAATCCATGCTGACTCTATACAAAGCCATTATGCTAAGATCTTTGGGGTAAATCAGGCTTGTCTTTCTCTAAAAGAGGACAATAAGTGTATGCACAGATTACCATCGTCTGGTTGGAAAGGGATACGAGTGTTCAGGAAGTGTAAGCAAAGGACTGTGTACATTTGGGTGAGGGAGGAATAGCTTCTCCAGGGGGCATCACACAATAAATGACTTCTGGGTCAGCATGATTGGCTCATATACGATAAGGGCAAAAAATAATCTTCCATTTACTTTGCCAACTTGTGTAGCACTTGTCACTGAGCCTAGGAAACTGAAGATACTCCTTTTTTTCTCTTTTTTAAATTGAAGTATAGGTGATATACAATATTATATGTTACAGGTGTACAATATAGTGATTCACAAATTGTAAAGGTCATATTCCACTTACAGTTATTATAAAGCATTGACTGTATTTTCCATGTTGTACGACATATCCTTGTAGCTTATTTTATACCTGAAGATCTGTACCGTCTTAATCCCTACCGCTATACTGCCCTCCCTCTCTTCCCTCCGAAAGTGTTCATTCTTTCCAGCTAGAGATTACTCAACAGCTTCCACGAGAGTTTTGCAATTCTTTTCAGCTTCTACCCATTAAGGTTTACAATACTTGGTGTCTGAATTTTAGCCTGGGCTCTCTGAATGAAGCTAAGAGTCTCAAGCTCATGGGCTTCAGTGGGAAAGAGCTACATTGGCTTGGTCTTGCCTTTGAAAAAGCAAGATACTATTTTAGTGTGTGTGTGTGTGTGTGTGTGTGTGTGTGTGTGTGTGTGTGTATCTGGCTCTTATGTCTAGATGCTTTTAATTAATTCTTATAGGCTGTCCAAGTGTCTAAACCAAAACACTAAGATCCTTCTTCTTACTCTGTCCTAATAAAGCCTTTACACTTGAGCAAGGTCCCCTATTATGTAGGGAAATTGTGTGTTCTTCATTTGTTTGTGAATATCTGCTTTGCCCATGAAGCCAGCTTTCCTTAGGAAAATGAAAGATTGATTTCTGACCACATAGCTGAGCACCCTCTCTGCCCCAGGGCTGCTCACCCTGTGTTGTGCTGTAGGACTATGCCTGTGAAGAAGAAAAATAATTGAGGGTGTGTGAGAAAAGTAAGTGAGGGTGTGCTGGTCCCCGTGAAGCGACTGGAGAAATGCCAACCCTCAAAGGTACAGAACTGCCACTTCTTCAGAGACAGTAGGTGCACCCAGGCAATGCCTATTTGCTGATTCAGTCTAAACACTAAGTTTTTTAATCCATTTTGGTTTAGCAGCGCCTACAAACAAAAACGATGAGGTTTCAACTTCATCTGTGGCGTAGTTCATTCTTAACAACTGCAGCAACTGAAGAGTTTTCTCAGTAATTTAAGCAGTCAGATGTGATTCTTGGCTTATAAATTCCCTGGAAAATTAATTTTGCTTTCCTTTTTAGCTGTTAATACAGCTAACTATCTCCCTTAAGCCCTTCAAAATTCACATGACCCCAAGTGAACTGGTAATCTTTTCTAGCCCATGAAACCTGTTCTCTGGCACAGTAATTGGCATCCCCACCCCCCCATTTCTTCGGGCTGGAGATCTGAGCCAGCCTGAAGGGCCCGTCCACCTCGTGGGTTATCAGTCTGTGAGGTTTCACGTAGAAGGGCTCCTCGTCGCCCTCTCGGCGCTTCCGCTTTAGTTTGCATCCTGTTCCTTCTGGGCACGATGGCAACCTTACTCTGTCTAGACTCTCGTGGGCATACGCTTTTATCTGACCCACGTGCACCCCCTTCAGCCTGCATTGTCCCCAGAGTGGTTTTCTGTAGAAGCAGTATCATCATTTAACCCTGTAACTGACAGTTCCCTGCTACCTCTTGGAGGGGGTCCAAAGCCCTCAGGGTCATCCAACCCCGAGGTCACTCTGCAGGGTCTTGTCCAGCCACTGCCTCCTAAGGCTCAGACACCCTCACCCGGAGCCCTCCAGGCCTCTGCCTGGCACCCGCCCTGAGGCTCCAGAGAGTCAGGCGACCTTTTTCCCCAGCTGCCACCTTCCCTTCTCAGGCCGTCCCTCTAGCGTCTGTGTGCTCTGACCACCTGCTTTCAGATTTCAACGCCCAGCCATCAGCTTCTTCCGGCTCTGACTGGGTCATCGTTTATTGTTTGCTTCCTTGCTTGGGCTTATGCTGGGAAGAAAGTCTGGGCTCAGTAAGTGTTTCTTTGGGTAAAAACATTCATGTTTCTGAAAGGCCAGGTCTGTATACTGACTGCCTTTGTTACCTTTCAGTGGTAACTGGTGCTCTCTTTGAACAGTACTGTGTGCTTAAATGTAGTTTTGAAACATAGTCCTAGACTGGCTTCTAGCCTTTCGTGGTCACATGGGTGGAGTACTAATTTCTTTTATGAAACTCTGATGCTGACAGTGACTACTGTTTGCGGCCTGTCTGCATTCACGCTGTGTGCTAGGCTGCTGCTTTATCTGGTCCTACAGGCCGGCTCAGCAAGGAGGCAGGCACTTTGGCTCCCTGTCTGTACCAGATGACAGGATTCAAGCTCAGAATTTTCCCAACCTTATCACAGTAGCTTGTGATTTTTCTACTCTACCACACTGCCTCTAAAATGTGGCTTTTTAATAGTAACTATAAACAGACTGGGGCAATCTGTGATAGCATTTCTAGTTTCTGACTCTTGCAAAAAGGGGTTTCTGCTTTAAAGATTTTAGCCTTTTCTAGTTCATGTACTGTTTTCCCTTTAAGTACTTGTCTAAGGAATGTGTTGCGATTGGTGCTTAAGACTTGTATCTGGGGCTAAGTGCACTCACTTGCAAAGCAGTTTTGCTCATCAAAGAAAGTCTACCGTCCATTTTTTCTAAAAGAAAAAGTAAACTCATCTTCTTTGAGATTTTGGTACTTAGCATTTACTGACTTTAGAACTTTCTGTGATGTTTTTGTTGTCAGGCTAATCTTTCTATAGAAGATATTCTAATTCTTATGGCTGTTACAGTGACATCTTTTTGTATTTTTACACTGTTAATGTCTTACACAGGAAATTCTTCTACTTATTCTGAGTCTACTTTTATTGGAAGAAATAAATCCTCCAGTGTTAGGCACTTTTAGCAGCAATCATTTACCTTTTCTTTATAATGAACTTACAGGAAGAGGGCTTCCCTAGTAGCTCAGTTGGTAAAGAATCTGCCTGCAATGCAGGAGACCCGGGTTTGATCCCTGGGTCAGGAAGATGCCCTGGAGAAGGGAATGGCGACCCATTCCAGTATTCTTGCCTGGAGAACCCCACGGACAGAGGACCTGGCAGGCTACCGTCCATGGAATCTCAAACAGCTGGACACGACTGTGCAGCTCACTTTCCTTTACAGGAAGAAGTAAGGGCACCCAGCTCTCTGACTCGCAGATCTAATCTAAAGCACTTTTTTTCCCTTTTTTGTTCTAATAAGTCTTTTGGACAAATTTCCTTTTTGTACTGCTCAGTCCAACAGAGTTTCTTAGTAGTCTTACTTTCTTAGTTATTAAACGAGAGGGAACTGAGACCAGAACACTTATCCAACTTTCGACATTTTATCTGATAGTCTAGAAGAAACGATCTTTGTAAGAAGTTCAGATGTTGTCAAAATGTCAGATACTCACTCTGACAGGAAGTAGCTTGTCCTTAAGTGTGGTGTTCTGGCCACTGTTTGAGCAGAAAGAATGATGTAGAAGATTAAATGGAACCTGTTTTAACCTCAACCCAGAAAACTGTTTCTACTGTGATTCCATGAATTGTGGAGACCAGTGAATGTCTTGGGGCTGCAGCTTTTGTATTGTATTGTAACCTTTGGTTTGAATAAAAGTTATACGGTTAATTAAGAGATAATAATAATAGCTATTTGCCTAGCATTTCAGTAAATTCATTCTTTCATTCCATCGCTTGAATTGCTTTTGAACTAATGGATAAAAAGTGGCTTCCTATTGTCATTTTTTTTCTTTCTTTCTTTATTTTTATTTGTTTTGCCATACATTGACATGAATCCACCATGGGTGTACATGTTTTCCCCTTCCAGAACCCCCCTCCCACCTCCCTCTCTATTTTCATTTTTAATGTACGTGTATTTACTGTAAGGGAAGCTGAGCATTATTTAATATATTTAAGTTCTATTTAAGTTTCCTTTCCTGATCATATTTGTTTGCTCATATTCATTACCCTTTATTAATTAAACTGTTTCATTCCCTTGTGATGTTTGCGAGCTCTTCACGTAGTAACACACTGAACACGTTACTGGTGATGTGAATCGTGTATGTGTCCTCCAAGTTTGGTGGATTTTAACATTTTTATGTAGATGAATTAATCGATTTTCCTTTGACGATTTCTGTGTTCTGTGCCATACTTAGATGGATGTTTTCTATTCTGAAATTATTAAAAAGATATATCCTGTATATATGTGTTCTATGTGTTCTACCATAGTTTCATATTGTATATTCATTTTTTCTACTCAGTACATTGTATAATTTGATCTGTTGAGTACAATGTAGGGATCAAGTCTTCCTTTCTAGATCCGTATCCATTTTTCTAACAATATTCTTCCATAATTCATCTTTTCCATGCTGATTTGAAATGCCTAAGTTATCATATTCTACATCTGTCTATGTAATTCTATTTTTGACTTATTACATTCATCTGTCTCCTTCTTAATGTGTGGTTTCACAGTTTTAATTATGAAGTTTTATGATGTGTGTTGAAAGTCTCCTTCTAGTCTATTTCCCCACCAGAATGTTAACTTGCTAATCGTGCTTATTTGGAAGTCCACAGGAATGTACGAGTCAGATTATCTAGTGGGAAAAAACCCTCATGGTATTTTTAATGGAATCTCCTGTAGGAAAATGACATTTTTATAATGTTGAAAATTCATATCCAAAAATTTGCTGTATATTTTTATCTTTCACATCTTTTTTGGGGATTCTCAGTAAAGGTTTTGCATATTTCTGGTTTATTTGATTCCTAGTAATTTTATCTTCGTAACTGCTATATAAAACTGATTCTTTTCTTCCACTGTTTAGTGTTTCTAATTCAGTTATGTTTATTTATTTGAAGGCTATTGACTCTTATATTTTTTTATTTTTCTAACCAGTCAGCTTGCTGAGTTTCCATTATTCTTTGCAATAATTTTTCACTTGGGTTTTTGAGGTTTTCAGGTAAGAAATAATATTGCTGTCAAATAATAAAAAGTTTACCATCTTATTTCCAATTTTCACTGCTCTTACTTTTGTCCCTTTAATTTTTCTGTTGTCTAGTTGCTTTGGCTAGTATTATAAATACTAAAAAAACGGTGTTGATAAAGAACATCTTTCTTGTTCCTGACTTTAATGGGAATTATTTCAGTGTTTTTCTAATAAGAATTTTTCTAGTTTTTAGTTTGAGAAATATTTTATTATTAAGAGATTTTGTCATGTGTTCTTATTTTATTAAGCAATTTAATCAATTCTTTTCTTCATCTATTCAATTAATTCTATGGTTCTTGTTGAATCAATTAATAGATTCTTTTGACAGATTTTATAATTTCAACTATCCTGGCATTCTTTCAATAAAAACTTCTTGGATGTGTTACTGGTTTTTACTTGTTAATATTTTATTTAGCACTTAATTTAGAATTTCACCTGTTACTGTTTTATTTAGAATTTCAGAATGTGCGTGTATAATATTCACTTTTTGTATGTGTGCGTTATTGGCTTTTTGGTGGGGGAACCACACATCCATATTTGTGCCAGTTATAATGTAGTCTTATTGGGTTTAATATTGGTGCCAGATTTTTCTTAATTTAATATATTATCATTAATTGCTACATTAAAACAAGCCAAGATGGGCTGGTAGATCTCCAGTTAATTCTGACAGCTTTGGCTAATGGCAGTTTTCTAATGGTGTCTCAGATGTCTGTGTACTGAATACAGTTCATACTTCAATGTGTCCTTAAATCTGAAAGATGCCCAGCAACAATACATATCTTTTATCCTGGCATTTTCCAGGTGAAAAATATGTATGCATGCCCTTTCCCAGAACAACACACACATTGCACAACACCCGCCTGTAACACCATGTCTTGCAACATGCATGACGCTCCAGGGCCACGAGTTAGCGCACTCAGTAGGAGACGTGGAGTAAGTGTACACGGACATGCTGGCGTTTATATCTATCACGGGCGCCCGTGTTGGAGCAGTGTCACTGACCCCCTTAAAATCAAAAGCCGCAAATCTGCTGAATAAGCATCAGCATGTTTTTATTTTTTAAATTAGTATCTGATGTCAGAAAATTATGCCTGCAAATGACAGTTCATCCCACAGAAAGTACCCTGGTCATAGTTGCTGTGTAGCATTGTTACTGAGTTCAGATTCATACTGCTTGCTGCACAACAGGTCAGTAAGTCGAGAAAGGAGTTGTTGCAGCAGGGAGTATTGATTTTATTTGAAAAGCCAGCAGACCAAGAAGATGGTGGACTAGTGCCCCAAAGAACCTCTTACCTGAGTTAGAATTCAGGCTTCTCTTATCTTTAAAGGGTGAGAGGCTGTTGCAAACTTCTTGGTGCCAAAGTCCTTTGTTCTTGCAGCTTTCCTTGTAAGTCTGGTACAATGTTTCTAAAAAACTCCAAGACAATTGTTGTTTTCGGTTCTGCAATGTGTAAATCTCTATGTGAATGGAAAAGTGTTATTCCTTTAAACTTCAGAGCCTCAACAATGGGTTATTCTGTGTATTTCAGGCTCTAGGCAATGTTTTTTTATAAACATCCAGAGTCAGCTTGACTAAGCTGGGGAAACAGAGCACAGAGGTTTAGAGGTAAAGGAATAGATCCAATATGGAGTCAGGTTTGTTCTTCTCTACTGGAGCATGATTTTTCATTTAGATCAAAGAATTGATCTTCTAAATGAATTTCATTCATTCATTCATTTTTTTTTGGTGAAGTTTATAACGGTATAATTTGCATGCCATATATATGGAATTTAGAAAGATGGTAACAATGATCCTATATGCTGCTGCTAAGTCGCGTCAGTCGTGTCCGACTCTGTGCGACCCCATAGATGGCAGCCCACCAGGCTCCCCCGTCCCTGGGATTCTCCAGGCAAAAGTACTGGAGTGGGGTGCCATTGCCTTCTCCATGATATGCGAGACAGCAAAAGAGACACAGATGTAAAGAACAGTCTTTTGGACTCTGCAGGAGAAGGCGAGGGTGGGATGATTTGAGAGGGTAGTGCTGAAACATGTATATTATCATATGTCAAGCGGATTGCCGGTCCAGGTTTGATGCATGAGACAGGGTGCTCAGGGCTGGTGCACTAGGATGACCCTGAGGGATGGGGTGGGGAGGGAGGTGGGAGGGGGGTTCAGGACGGGGAACACATGTAGACCCATGGCTGATTCATGTCAATGTATGGCAACACCAATACAATATTGTAAAGTAATTAGCCTCCAATTGAAATAAATAATTTAAAAAATTACATGCCATAAAATCATCCCTTATAAGTATAATTCAATGAAGTTTACAAAAAAACCTGTAGTCATAAAACTACCACCCCAATCAAGATATGCAACAGTATCTTCCCCTTCCCACCAAGGTTATTACCCTCCTCCCACTTCCAGTCTCTAGGGACAACTAATTTTTTTTTCCCCCTCTTTATGGTTTTACCTTTTCTAGGATATAAGGTTAATGTCTAATCATATAGTGTGTAGCATTTTGGTGTGGGTGGGGTGCTCCTGGCTTCTTTTACTTAGCATAATGCTTTTGCAGTTAATTTTTTTGCATGTGTCAGTAGTTCTATTTTATTGCTGAAAACTTTATTCAGTTTTAAATTTGAGTTTTCTGGTACACAGAAAAAAATGAAGCAACAGTGGGTTAATGTACTGATTCAATAGTAGAAGAACTTAGTAAGTATTCATACCATCAAGGTTTTCTATGAAAAATCAGTTAATTTTAATAATACTTGAGTTTTTGCATCAAATTCATGGATGTAAGTAAAGCTTTCCCAAGTTTATTTTATAAAAGATAAATCATATTTTATTTTAAATGTTACCGTAAATGCAGTTAAATGAATCCTTAAAAATAAAATTACTTGTTTTATGATGACAAGAAAATGTAAATTCTGGTAGAGTATAGTGTCATAATAAAGATAATACATATCTAATTAAAAAATATATGCAGGAGGAAGAAATGTGCTTGAACTTGGTTGTACATTTTTGTGTCCAAAAAGTGGTATATTCTAGCAATCATTATAGAGGCTATAATGTTCAGAATTCCCAATTATGTTTATATGTGAAGAAGTTGTTACAGCAGTCACACTGCGTGATAGTTGTTACATACAGGAAAGCATGTGGCATGGCAGAGCTTGGGTTTTCTTTTCACGGCCATCATCAGCCAGAATTTTAAACTGTCTGAGCCTTTGAATGAATGCTTTGTAAACAGCCTAAGTGCTTGACAATTATTATTCTTTTCTGAATGAGCCTTTTATATTTTCTTTTCATTTTGTTTGAAATCACTTGAAAATATTTAGTCAAAGTATTTAATCTGCAGAGTATAAAAACTTCATTTTAGTGGATAGCAAGTATTGTAAACCAAGCTTAAAGACAGGAATACATTGAAATGTATCACTAGATAAGAAAGGGGGAAAGTGAAACAGTAAGAGCTCAAACTATGTGCTACATTTAAGAAATTTACTTTGGAATATTAGGAATATTTTAGCTTGGAAGACTACTTCTGTCTTTAACTGGACACATTTATCTGCACTGAAACGGAACACGGTTTAATAGGTCTGTCATTTTGCAGCACCTACATCTGACAAAACACTAAAAAGAATAATAGAGATCCTTTTTATGACAATTTTTTGTATTGTAAAATTTGTATTATATTGTACCTTTTTTGAAAATAATTTCTCTGAGTAAAGAAAAATGAAAGGACCAATGAAGGATTTGGACTGAAATACTTAGATGCTCAACGTAAAAAGTAGAATTGAAATTTTCTCAATGTAGCAAAATGTTGGGGACAAATAGAATTGAAAATATTCTTTGTGTAGCAGAATTTGTCATGTGTCTTTAAGGTAGCTCAGCAAGTACAGAGTATTTTTTCAGTCAAAACTTTTTGTGGTCCATAGTAAAGAGTTAATTGAAGATGCCCACAATTTCAAATTTATTAAGCATAAAATATACCATTGAGGAAAATTACAGGAAATTTTATGAAGAAAGGTTAAAATAATAATAAAATATAGATACAAGAGAGATATTATTTAGATTAATACCAGCAACTTAGTGTAATAGACAAATATGGCTAAGTATATAACAAATGTGTGAAAATATAATGAAAAATCATTGTGCTTAGGTTATTTTATTTTCTGGTAATATATAGATGCTATCTCATAGAAATAATTTTATGTTTCAAAATAACTTTGGAAAAATGGAAGGTTATAGGTTCACTGATACAGTAAAACCAGTCAATAATTAAAAAATAGATACTTTAATAATTATATAATTTTGTTCTTTGATACCTATTTTCACGTTCCAAGGTATTCCCAAGTCATCATATGTTATGCCCACTTCATAACAAGATCTTCAGAGCTCTTTGAAATAATGACTTTTTGACCTGCCTTAGGTCTCCAAGTACAAATTTCTTTAAATTGGACCTTTAATTTTACCTTTGACATCTTCTGTGATAGATTGATGAAGTTGAGGAAAAATTTATCTCCCAATTTTAATTGTTAGTATAAATATTAAAATAAAAATTCAAGGGTTTATATAACCCTGTTTGCTGTCTCTAATTTTGATACACCAGATACCTTGAACAGAAGTGACTTGGGTTTCTCTTGGCCTGTGATTGTTCCTAAAGATATTTATTGTCTCGATTTTAGAGAAGAGGCAGAGGACCTCAGAGAGCCTCAGGATTTTGTCTCAAACTATCACAGAGGAGGGCTGGGCTCTCCCAGCCTTTAACTGAAAAACCCATATTCTTCTTTCAACTATACTCTGATTTTACATTGAAAGACGATAAAGAGAGGAGAATTGACAAATTGACAATTAATGAGTAACCATGAATCTAATGCTATTTTTGACATTTTCATTTATATTAGTTTATTTAATCGCTGCAATTCTGCAAGGTAGATATTTTTATTCCTACTTTGTGGATAAGGAAGTTAAAACCCAGAAAGGTGAATAAATTGTCAAAATCATACACTTTACAAGTAGTGAAGTTGGAATGGATACATATTATTTTGACTATAGCAGTTTGTGTTTAATAAGACAACAAAAACTTGGAGCTAAATTGTAAGGCGCTCAGTTTATTAGGATTAAGATCTGAATGGTTATGGTTGACTTCACTCTGAGACATGAACCTTTTTTGTGCTTTTCAAGAACATATCCTTTGGGAAACTCAATTAAGAAAGTTATAAAGTAGCATGTTCTCCAAATAGCTTTTAGTGGATTACTTCAAAAATGGTTCTTTTTATGTGAGGGCTCATGACCACTGGTGTTGATCAGTTGGGTGACACAGTATAGAACAAAGTCACATTTCAGAAATGCTTCTGGCCAGTTAGCGGCTGCTTAGGCCTGGGGGGAGGGGTGGAGAAGGGCGGAATTCAATAAGGAAGCTTTGGGGGGCTTCCCTGGTGGCTCAGAAAGTAAAGAATCTGCCTATAAAGCAGGAGACACGGGTTCGACTCCTGGGTCAGGAAGATTCCCTGGAGAAGGAAATGGCACCCACTCTAGTATTCCTGCCTGGAAAATCCCACAGACAGAGGAGTCTGGTGGGCTGCAGTCCCTGGGGTCGCAGAGAGTCAGACGCCTCTAACACTTTCACTTTCACGAGGAGCTTTTAAGGATAATGGATATCATCCTTGTCTTGACTGTAGTGATAGTGTTTTGGGGACATACATCTGTGAAAGTTACCAGATTGTACATTCTAAATATGTGCGGTTTATTGTATGTGAATTGTACTCTAATAAAGCTGTTAAAATGCTTTCCTGGGCGGTAGGGGGAAGGGTAGAATTATAGCTATAGTGCTAGGAATGACACTTATTCAATATTCTGTGTCTCCCAACTCCTTGATGAGCAGCCTTTCTGGCATATTATTAGTTGTACTGATCCAAATTACTGAGCAGAGGAGACTTGAGAAACAAGTGAAACTGACAATGAAGCTATTGAAATTAACAATACAGAGTAAATGTCTAGCAGTAAGTCGTCTCAGTGTTCTTTTTATCAGTAGTACGGACTTGCCTGCCCGATTAGTTGTCTGTTGGCTAACATAGCTGACAAGTTATGGGCTGGCTGGGAGGGCAGCTAATCCACGATCCAGCCTGGGCTTAGCTGGGTTGCGCTGGGACCTTGACCGGCTCTCTGGCTTCTGCATCTTCAGGCTCTGCCCGGTCTGGCCGGTTCACGGAAGCTGACCCGGAGGCGTTTCTGCTCCACAGGTCTCTCGGCATATGCTGATCTGAGTCTGTGATCGCGGCAAAGGCACCACAAAGCCAGCCCCAAAACAGGCTTTTTAAAGACTTTTCTTATCATGTTTGCTAGCATCTCAATGGGCTTCCCTGGTAGCTCAGCTGGTAAATAATCCGCTTGCAGTGCGGGAGACCCGGGTTGGATCCCTGGGTCTGGAAGACCCCCTGGAGGAGGGAGAGGCAAACTGAGCCATTTGGGCAAACATCGCTGCGGGAGTAATGCTCTCCGCACAAGGAGCAGGAGCAGCAAACCTTATGCCAAAAGAGAGCTGGGGTCAGCAACAGTACTTGCTTTGTTATTATTATTTCTGTGGTGGGGGGGTGCGTCTTTCAAAAATGAAAAGTTCTTAAAAAAAGATTAGCCGTGTTTATTTTCTTTGTAAAATGACAGTCTGCTATCTTTAAATGGCTTTATCTCCTCACATGCTGTCAAAATTTAAACAGAATGCCATAGAATAGAAAATGTGTGATGCTACGTGTTCGATTTATGAAAACGTTACAAAAAGAGAGGGTCTGAATATTGGGTTGGCGAAAAAGTTTGCTCGGATTTCTCTGTCGGATGGGGTGGATAAACCTGAACGAACTTTTTGGCCAGCCCAAAATTTCTCTGTAATGAGAACCTACACATGCGAAAAATACACTTTTGTGTGATGCTTTGCACAGGTCACCTACTCCAACAAGAACGGAAGTCACAAGACGGTGGCAGTCTTCCCTGTTTTGTTGACGGTGTACTCCTTGCTCCTAAGCACAGTTCCTTGGACATAGTTAGAACATCAAATACATGTTGAATGAATGAACCTGCAAAATACAAAGAATTCCCTTCTCATATATTTAACATTTTTTAAAAATTATTTATTTATTTGACCGCACTGAGTCTTGGTTGCAGCATACAGGATCTGTATCCCTTACCAGGGATTGAACCTGGGCCCCTGCATTGGGAGCTCAGAGTCTTAGCCTCTGGACCACTGGGGAAGTCCCTTGCCCTCTCATTTAAAGGTTTCATGAACTCAAGGACTTTCCTAGTTACATGGAACCAAATTTGGTTAAATTACCCATGCTGGAATGCTATCTGGAGAAGGAAATGGCATCCCACTCCAGTGTTCTTGCCTAGAAAATTCCATGGACAGAGGAGCCTGGCAGGCTAATCAAATAGCAGACACAGTGGTACCAGCCTACAATAATTGGGTGGGGACAACAAGAAAACCAATAGTTTTAAATTCTACACTGAACTGGAAAGCAACAAGAGATACCTAGAATCCTTAAGGAAACTTTAGGCCTTTAAGAGTTCTCCCACAGAGTTTCTGTAACAAAGTCATTGGTGTGTGCTGTTTGACACAGGTGACCAGACCACTCATGGTTAGTATGATAAGGATGAAACTCCTCAAGTGGTTCAGCTGTGGTGCTGGACGTCAGCGGTAAATGACCAGAAAGATGATGGCCAAATGCTTCTGTTTACTAGATACCTTGATATATCTGTATGCTGCTGCTGCTGCTGCTAAGTCGCTTCAGTCGTGTCCGACTCTGTGCGACCCCATAGACGGCAGCCCATCAGGCTCCGCCGTCCCTGGCATTCTCCAGGCAAGAATACTGGAGTGGGTTGCCATTTCCTTCTCCAGTGCACAAAAGGGAAAGGTGAAAGTGAAGTTGCTCAGTCATGTCCGACTCTTAGCGACCCCATGGACTGCAGCCTACCAGGCTCCTCCGTCCATGGGATTTTCCAGGCAAGAGTACTGGAGTGGGGTGCCATTGCCTTCTCCGGATATACCTGTATAATACTTCCTAATTTTCCTTGTTACGAGTGCATCTTATTTATTCTTCACATACAATGAAGTAGGCATGGCAGAAATTTTATCCCCATGCTACAAATGAAGAAATTGAATATTAATTGTGATATCACTGCAATTCATTTACCTTATTCAGATTTCACCAGTGTTACATGTATCATTTGCGTGTGAGTGTTTAGTTCTATGCAATTTTATCACACGTGTAGATTTGTGAGACAGCCACACAGTCAACCAGTCAAGATACTGAAACATTTTATCACGAGACTGCCTCGTACAATCTTTTTATCATCACAGCTCCCTCCCTCCCTACCCCCATCAACCTTTAATCTACTCCATATTTCTATAATTTTGTCATTTCAAGAACATGGTATCAGTATCAGAATTCATAAATATTCTTTTGAGATTGACTTTTTTTCACTTAGCGTATTTCCTTGAGGATCCATCCATGCTGATAAAATTGATACACACGTGTATCAGTAGCTGATTACTTTTTATTACTGAGCAGGGTTCCGTCTCTTTGTTTTCTAGCTCCAGCTTTTTCTTCTGTAGCTGGTATGGAATGGGTTCTTAAGTTGCAACTCTAAACATGATTTGTCTGAACAAATGCTTTGAGAAAAGGCTGAAACACTCCCAAGGAGTCAACAGATGTGTGAGGTATAAACCTTTGAACACTGGTGTGCGCTGCCTCGGGTGTTTCAGTGTGACCCCAGGCATCTAAAAGGTATTTTAAAATATGACAGATTGAAGCGTAACAGCTTTCATTGACGTGTTTAAAGAAGGTGCCTCATTAACAAGTTTCCTCAGGAAAACGTGTGGAGAGGCTGAATTCTCATCTCTCACATAAAAATAAAAAAGAATTAAGAATATAAGTATGAGATCAAAGCCCAACCTGTTTTTCAGCCTGGCCCTCAGCATCGTTGGGGGCTGGTGCACACCCGTCCCGCCTTGTCCCCTCCCCACCCCTCTCCCAACTAGAGCAACTCTGTGATCATCTATTTTGCACATTGCACTTTGCATCAACTTTCTTTTGAAGAATGAGTTTTGTGGCTGAAATTTTGAAAACATCAGAACTGTTACCTGAACATCTTATAACTGCAATTGTTTCACTGAATTACCTCCCTGACCCATCTTCCCCCCCCTGTTCCAACCCATTGTTATGGGGTCAGTCCTTTCCTTCTGCTTGGGGAAAATCTAGGTCAAGTTCTGTGACACTTTCGGTCAACGCTGGGTAATGGAAAGGTGTTTCCATGACCGTAGCTTAGGTTAACAAAGACGCAGTGCAATGTAACAGCCGCAATTTCCATCTTCCTCTGAAGTGACACCTGCTTCCCTCCCACAGCAGTGGTCCAGTTTGGCCTCTGTCGTGGGACAGTCTCCTACCCGGAGATTTTTCTCCTTTTTGCCGTCCATGAGACTGTCCCAGGCTCTTCCAGGGCTGAACCTGGAGGAGAAAGGAGAGAGACGGGATGGAGAAGTTCTTGGCTGACAAGTATCACCGTAAGCGGTCGGCATTCGGGAGCAAAGCTGAAGTTAGTTTGCTTACGTGCTGTTCCAGCCGAGTGGTAGAAGCCGTTCTGGTTGGTCACTGCCCTTTTCTGATTGGCTGATGGCTGGGCCCTCTGAGTATTAAATCTTCAGAATATGACACGTGCTTTGGGGTCATAGTGAAGCTTTTTCTCTGTTGGGGCGATTTTTAGGTGCTTGAAGACCTCTTCCTGTGCACACACAGCACACAGCCCAAGGAGATTCATCGCCTGCTGTTTTCTTGATCTGGGGACCATGCTCGTCTTTAGCTTATGGCTCTTTCTTCATCCCTGAGACATCCAGGGTACGCCTTCTGCTTCTTCTGAGGGGGCCACTTCAGCCCTGCCGGGGTCCCCCCTGTACAGGAAGTTGGACAGCCCCACGCTGCTTCTCTTGTGGGCCTGGATTTTGTGGAATCCACAGGGAACGCGTCCAGACTCTTTGCCGGCCGTGGCCAATACAACCGTCCCTCTTAACTGCACCGCAGAGCTACTGGTCAGCCACCGGTGCTCACTGTTTAGACTGGGTTCCCCAAGTTTCCAGAGGACACTCTGACTCTGTTAGTAAAGGCTGGTTTCCTGGGCTTGATGAGAAAGCCAAGCCTTTTTCTCTTGAAACCATACCCTTAAGCTCCCAACCCCACCCTTTTATAACCTCAGTGTTGATGAAGCATTCAGAGTGTGCGAAACTAGTTTTGTTGACCTCATTTAAAAATATTGTGTATAGCCTCTCACTTCTTTTGGTAATGTGGGGAGACTACCACCTAATATTTTAGGATGTCAACATAATTGGAAAATAAAATAGATATATCTCATTATCTTGTTATATAACAAAGATTCCGAGCACGTGCTTGTCCTCCAATAAATGGGTAGCTCCAGCTAACACTGATCTTATGGAGCCTATCAGGGATCAATAGATTTTCTCCTGATGACTGAAAGATTATATAAACATATCTTTTGTTTTTTTGTCATAGAATTTTAACATTCATTTTTTGTTTTATATTATGTTGTTGAAAAGCATACATAAATGCTTTATTACAAAAACACGCATATTATTTCATTTATCTTTCACGAGTTCCTGGCTAGTTTGGGAAGTAGTTAGCTATTTTTCCATTTAAGATCCACGGAGGAGATTCATATTCATGTGTGACAACATCACAGTTGATGTCCTTTCTTTACATCACTTTATGTTAGTATTTTGTTCAGTTTTTTGTGAGATCCTTGAAATGGCACCACTCCCGTCTCACAGACACACCTTTTGAAGGAAAGGCGTCCTGGTTCTGGGTGAAGTGCCGCTGCTGTGCTCCTGACCGCCTATTTCTTTGTTTTCTTTCTTTAACAGGTTCCCAAACTCTGTCCAAACAATGTACACTCACTCACACACACAACTACTTATAATTTAGTATTGTTTCAGTTAATTGTTAATTGCTGCCAAAGTATAATATCTTATACAGTGTAATAGTTTCTCAAAGCTTAAAGAATTTACAACAGCTTTCAATACCAGAGAATTAGATGGGGAAGAAATTTTGGAAATATTATGAAATGGATTGTGTTTTTTCCATAAACTGGCTTCAGAATTCTCAAAGTTAAATGTTCAGCCTCTTTTGGCAAATATATGAGTCCTTGTGGCATTTATTTTAAGGAAAGATACTATTCCTAACCACATAGCCTCTTACTTGTTGTAATCGGATTTATTTGTTTTTATAAATTGTATATGTTTTTGTGAATCATATGAATGATCTCTTTTTCAGTTCATCAATAAACGTGAGTTTTAAGAAAACTTGGGTTGTTTTGCTTGCTGAGACACTTTTTCACTGGCTTAGAATTTTCTAGGTTAAATTAAGTCCTTTAGAGGATGCAGCTCATGTATTTTGCTCTTACTCATTCATTTCTATATGGATGCTTATGACTAGAAGGGTAAAAACTAAGATTCAGAGAAAAATTAATGATCCCTCCTTGCTGTGTATTTTTCAAGTTGTCATTTGTTGAGGGTTGATGCAAATAGTAAAGATACATAGCTTTCCTTCATTTCTGCTTCAGTTTTCACATAGATATTTGGTAACTTGAATCTATAAATAAATAAACCAACCAGGATTAACTTTTGGTGAATGACAGATCTCCTCTGATCACTCAATTCACTTGAATGATTGCATGTATATTTTTAAATTAGTGTCTGTGATGCTTTTTGAAGTGAGCAGGGAAGTGTGATGATTGCTTCCATTGCCAAGTTTACAGAAAAAAGTGAGAAATATCTCATTAACCCAGAGTGAGACATGCTTTAGGTAGCCTCTATAAAGTGAGGAGCTGAGATGGGTTTTGAAATCTAGAGTAGCTCACAGGTAATTTTGCCGCGATGGTGTGTGATTAGCCTTGAAGTTTCCTCTGCTCACTCAGTTGCGAAGGATCTGCGTTTTCAATGCGCTCAGGAACTTGACAGCATTTCCACTGAAAGTGTTGCACTGGGGTCATCTCATCTGAGCACAGCACTCACCTGTCTCGGTCACGCAGGAGCCAGCAGGAAAGGCTTCGGACTTCACAGATAATTGCTACCTTTCAGTGGGGTCTCTCTCTGAAGCAGTCTTTCCTTTTGTCCTGATGTGTGTTACTTTGCAGTAGTGGGAATACTTTGACTTCCTTCCTGGATTGGGAAGGAAAAGCAGTACTACTGTAAATCCTTCCTTCTCCTAGTACCTAGATCATTTTAACAAAAATTTTATTTGGAACTATAGCTTAGAGAAAGAGGTAGCCCTTAAGCTGGTATTATTTTATTATTATTCCATTTTACTTATATACTTATCTCCCATGCAATAATGCATACTCCTTGGAGATGGTCTTGTCTTTTTTGGTTTTCTTTTATCTTTGCAGAATGCCAAAAACATGATAGATATACAAAAAATATTTACTAAACTTTTAAGCTGATCAGAATGAGATTAGAATTTGTGTTTTTTTATTCAACTACCAAAGTATTTTTTTTAAAAAGTGAAAGTGTTAGTCGTTCAGTCGTGTCCAACTCTTTGCGAACCCATAGACTGTCCACGGAATTCGCAGGCTCCTCCGTCCCTGGATTCTCCAGGCAAGAATCCTGGAGTGGGTTGCGATTTCCTTCTCCAGGGGGTCTTCCTGACCCAGGAAATGAAACTGTGTTTCGTGCGTTACAGCAGATGCTTTACTGTCTGAGTCACCAGGGAAACCTACTTTTGTTTTTAAAGATCTTATTTTACTTTATTTATTTATAAAACTTTTTGGCTAAATGGCACGTGGGATCTTAGTTCCTCAACCAGGGATTGAACCTGTGCCCCTTGAATTGGAAGTGCAGAGTCTTAACCCCTAGACTGCTACGAAAGTCCCTCCGAGGGACTTTTTAAAATTCCCGAGTCGCTTGTATTCAGGAATCATCACCATCAGCCTTGGCCTTGGCATCATTACACCCCCTACTTCTTGGTCTGTGATTAAGTCCCAGTCAGTTTACTAAGCAAGCTTTATACATAAGCTCATTAATTTCACAGCAACCTTGTGTGATGTTAGCCCCATTTCCATTTTACAAATGAAGTTCACAGACATCGAGCAATCTGCCCAAGTGTCACAGCTCATAAAGTAGCCGAGTCCAGACTGAAACTCAGGCCTGTCTTATTTTAAGCCCGAGCCACCAGATGGTCATGGAAGGAAGTATCCCCACCCCACCGGCACAAATCTTCCTGATTTAAGTGTGTATTGATTATCTACTGTGTGCCAGACAATGTGTGAAAGCTTGCACTTGCCCAAGTGCAAGAAGCAAGATATCATTCAATCAATCGAACTGCTTTATTTTTCATTAACACCGTGAGGTAGATCTGTTGTGTCGATGGCACACTTAGACTTCTCATTTTTTCGGTTCTTTGCTCAATTTGTGAACGTCGCATAGAGAAGAGGGGGCGGGGAGGAAGGCGCGAGCTGTGTGTGGACACATGCATCGCAGCAGAGCACACTGAGTCATCGAGGTGGGCTTTTCACGATGCAGATTCAGGAGAAAATGACACAACATTCAGTTCAGTTCAGTCGCGCAGTCGTGTCTGACTCTCTGCGACCCCGTGAACCGCAGCACGCCAGGCCTCCCTGTCCATCACCAGCTCCCGGAGTTTACCCAGACTCATGTCCATCGAGTCAGTGATGCCATCCAGCCGTCTCATCCTCTGTCGTCCCCTTCTCCTGCCCTCAATCTTTCCCAGCATCAGGGTCTTTTCCAATGAGTCAGCTCTTCACATCAGGTGGCCAAAGTATTGGAGTTTCAGCTTCAACATCAGTCCTTCCAGTGAACACCCAGGACTGATCTCCTTTAGGATGGACTGGTTGGATCTCCTTGCAGTCCAAGGGGCTCTCAGGAGTCTTCTCCAACACCACAGTTCAAAAGCATCAATTCTTCAGCGCTCAGCTTTCTTTATGGTCCAACTCTCACATCCATACATGACCACTGGAAAAACCACAGCCTTGACTAGACAGACATTTAAACCAATACCTAAATAAAATCACCTAAGAACGAGGAAATTACATATGTGACTATGATTCTCTTGGTCACTGTATATTCCGTATATTGCAATTCATTCTCAAAGAAAATAGTTCTCTTTGCCTCCCCAAGACTGACTTGTGCACCTTGGAAGGTTTGGCACCCCAGGGTTCCCACAGGCAACACTGTTGATCTTTGGTCTGCGCTGGCACCTGGCACCTGTGTGTCAGATTCACATCCCTTCTCTTCCCCATCACCACTCACATCATCACATTTCCCTCCTTCTCTCTCCTGTGCCTGAAAAAATAGAGAAAGGAAATGATGAGGAACAGACACCCCGAGACGGACTGTGTCCTCGCCCCTGTTCCTGGCTCCCCCAGACGCTGCCGCCTACATGGTTTCTTCCCTCAGCTCAGCGTGTCTGACAGCTTGACCTCTGACCTTGGTATGAGGCCTTAGACAGCAACTATAATTTAAGGATTTTTTTCTGTAGATTTTCAAATATATTTGAATAGAATAAATTTTTAGACAATAAATATGGTGATTTCTTCTAAAATTGTATTAAAAATGCCTCCAAAGTGTTTTATAAGCATTAAGAATTAAGTGTTGACATTTCTCCTGGCAAGTTCATAAATCTCAGTGTCCCCTCTACTTTTAGGGAAATGAAAAAAATATCTTGGGTGAAGTCAAGCAAGCCAACCAATAGTTAAGGTTTACTTTAAAAGCTCTAATCTGTAGTTTTTGATTTGCATTTCTCTAATAATGAATGTTACTGAGCATCTTTCCATGCGCCTCTTAGCCATCTGCACGTCTTTTTGGAAAAATGTCTATTTAGGGCTTCCATCCATTTTTTTGATTCGGTTGGATTTTTTAATATTGAGATGAATGAGATGTTTGCATATTTTGGAGATTAAATCTTTGTTGCTTTGTTTATAAATCTCTTCCATTCTGAGGGTTGTCTTGTCTTGTTTACAGATACTTAAATTGAAAAAAAAACTAATTTGGACCTTCTTCATGTTTTTAAGGAATATTGATTTTTTTTATGTTCTAAATCTTCAGAACTAAATCAACACTGAATTTTCATATTTTCATAAGTTTATTTTCCCATTGTGTCTTAAACTATGTTCCTTATTCTGTTTGCCTGTTATCTGCTTTCATTCTAATTTCATTAGAATGAAATTTATAAAACTACTCACTATCCTCAAGGAGATACTGTGCAGCCTATGCAGTGGATATGAGTTTTATTTCCAATAATAAAGTCTGGAAACTATTATAGTGGAGAAATGTAGAACATTTGAATCATTTTGACTTCTATCTAGTAAAAAATTTTATGCTTGTTTTCTTTAACAGAAGGAATTTTTGACTCTATCTAGAACTGTTTTTGTTTCTGTCAGTGAAAAGTATTGCAAAAGAAAGAAATGTGCCAACTTACCGTGTGGAGTTAGACACCAGTCCTCTTCTGTTTTATTTTGTAAAGCAGCCTTTGACCAGCTCATGAGAATGTGGTTCCCTCTTGTGTTCTGCTGTGGTCTTCCTTCTCTCCTCCTCTCCTTCTCTCCTCCTCTCCTTCTCTCCTCCTCTCCTTCTCCCCTTCTCTCCTTCTCTCCTCCTCTCCTTCTCTCCTCCTCTCCTTCTCTCCTCCTCTCCTTCTCTCCTCCTCTCCTTCTCTCCTTCTCCTCCCCCACCCCCACCTCCTTTTCCTTCTGTTTTTAAAATGGTGACTCTGGCCTCCTGACCGCAGAGGAAGTACCCTAAGTTTTAAAGGACATCATCATATTGGGATAAGTCCTTTGAGTCCACACTTTTGATAATGAATTAGCTCGTTCTAAATATAGTAATTTAGAAATACTCTCCTCACTTTTAGCTAAAAATATAAAAACTCTAGTAATTTCATGATTGGAAGCACATGCAGAATAACTACTTTGTTATTTTATCAGTCACACTTTATTCTGTATTTTTTCTTTATTTTTTATCGGTCCATAAAGTGGTGATAAATATTTCATGCGACTCTAAATAGCTGATATACTACTTTATGTAATATTTTCTATAAAATCCATGAGAACATAAAGACTAATTTTGCTATACTTTCTAGCATGTTTCTTCTGGAAATACTGTATTATCACCTTTAATCACTTCTAATATTAAATTTGGGGCTTCCCTGGTGGCTTGGCAAATAATTTGCCTGCAATGCAGGAGACAGCCTGCAATGTGGGAGACTTGGGTTCAATCCCTGGGTTAGGAAGGTCTCCTGAAGAAGGAAATGGAAACTCATTCCAGTATTCTTGCTTGGGAAATCCTATGGACGGAGGAGCCTTGTGGGCTATAGTCCATGGGGTCACAAAGAGTCAGACACAACTTAGTGACTAAATCACCAAACTTTGGTTTACTGTCTTGATTTTTCTGTGCATTATATATTTATCCAATTAAATGTAAAGGCTGGTTATAAATTGGTTTCCTAATAATCTCTCTGACATTTTATCAGAGGGAGAAAAAAATCCCTGTGAGCTATTTATATTTACATTTGAATTCAAGCACAAGTTCCCATACAGTACAGACTTCACCTTAGACAATTTCCTCAACTAATACATTTTTAGCAGCTGTGTGGGAGTTTAGGATCAATTTAGCTACATTAGCTTGTTTAGAAATAATGCTACCTAAAATGATAGAAATTCAAATCATAATGTCAGTACTTCCTCTGGGCTCGTTTCCTGTTATTAGGATTTTCTCAGAAAATGTGTGCTGCTTAGTTAGAGGTAAAATATTTGTCCACCTCCTGTCCTTTAATATTTCAGTCTGATTTTCCTCTCTAATAATTAGATTCAGAGGTCCTCCTCTGGTAAAGCACTAAAAGTAACCAGAAGAATTGTCTTCTTTCAGCTTCTTACCTGCTGATAAGGAAAATGGGGCTTATAAATACAACCTGACTTGTCCAGGGTCGTAGAGCTGGTTGGGACCCATGATTTTTATCTGGTGTCACATTCATTCTAAAGCTGAGCGAGTGAAATTGAGAGAATATTTAACTTGGAGACTCTAAAGTTTCTTTTCTACATAGAGTTTTATTCCATGAGAACTCTTAAATGTCTTTTCTACATGGACTCCTATTCCATGGAAATTGATGTTTACATTTAAAATAATAAATATCTGAGAAGTTATGAGATTTTTCTTGGACAACAGTGATTAAAATTATAAATTTTAGGTATTTTCTTTCTAATGACCTTTTTGTAGACATTGTAAAATTGAGGTTAGGCAAGGGTAGGAAAATGAAAACATAATAAAGACAATAAAAAACAGAAGACCTATTAAGTTTTAAAATATGATTCTGAGTCTTTCAGGTTTCTCATAATAGGCAATGTTTACCTTGGTAGAAATTGTTCTTTAAGAATATTCTATGAATTCTTTTTCAGTTAGATGCCTGTATCTTTGATTATCGGTTGAGTTCTAAGCCTTATATTGAATGTTATGCATGTTCCATTGAACACCACTCTTCTCTTGGGTTAGAATCTTCTTTTTTGCTCTCTGAAGCAGAAGTGACCTTTAGTAGCCATCCTTGAAGTTGACACAAGTCAGGAAAGGAAGAATCCTTTTTTAATTTTCATTTTGGCAAGTTAAAAGTACCTTACTGAATCAGTGTTTTGGGATTTGGGTTAAGGTTCTAATATCCAAAACTAATAACTAATTGACACTAAATTAAATACTTGTGTTCCATATGGCATGAATATGTTGTTGTCTTTGTGGGTAATCATATCCTGGCCATAGAGTGGCTTTTCTTCCTAGATTACAGAACTTCATCTAGCAACATTCCAGTGCCTTCCTTTTGGGGTGGGCATGTGAACGTGGACAGAGGACTATTATTGAATCCTACCTTCCCTGACTACTTTAGCTTAGAGGAATTGCTCCTCTTTTCTCCAATACAAACAGCACCTCATTCTGGCACCCCACTCCAGAACTCTTGCCTGGAAAATCCCATGGATGGAGGAGCCTGGTAGGCTACAGTCCAGGGGGTCGCTAGGAGTCGGACACGACTGAGCAACTTCACTTTCACTTTTCACTTTCATGTGTTGGAGAAGGAAATGGCAACCCACTCCAGTGTTCTTGCCTCGAGAATCCCGGGGACGGCGGAGCCTGGTGGGCTGCCGTCTGTGGGGTCGCACAGAGTCGGATGTGACTGAAGCGACTTAGCAGCAGCAGCAGCTATCATTCTGTGTTACTTTAATGTGTATAACTTGTCTTTTCATGGTAAGATACTAGTAGCTTTTTTTTTAGAGCAGTGTTTTTATTTTTGTTATGTTCAGGTGTTTGTTAACTTGTTGTCAAGTCAGAGCAATGATTCATTCAATAAATATTTATTGAGTGCTTACTATATGTCAGGCGCAATTCTAGGTACTAGGGATGAAGATGTGAATTGTTGAGAAAATGCCCCTTCCTTCGTGACACTTCTATTCTGATAGTGAGTGTGGGAGGAAATCCTAAACACACAAAATGAGTTAAGAGAGAGATACGTGATGTTAAGAAAGTGGAGGAGAAACGGAAGAGTAGATACGGGGAGGAGAAGTTCTTTCTTTAGATAAGGCGATCGTAAAAGCCTCCTTTACAGTGACCTAATGCTTAAATAATGAAAACAATGGAATGAAACCAGCAATGGAAACATTAGAGGCAATGAGGGAACATCTAAGGCAGATCATTCCTGGAGGGGAAAGTGATACGAAGCAAGTTCCGAGTAATAAGAGGCTGAATCATGTAAGGCCACATCAGGGCCATGGCAGAAAGGAGCTGGATTGGGTTCAGATGGAAACAGGAAGCCAGGGGAAGCTTTCAGGGAACAGAGTGGTGGTATCACTTTGGCTGTATTGGGAGAAGACATTGCAGATAGATATGAACGGAAGTCAGCTCTTCATATGTTGAATTATCCTCTACAGACAGATGGAAAGGAATCTTCTGGGTGCGGCCTTTTGGATCATGTTGGTTTTGTGAGTGTGTGTGTATGAGTGTGTCTTAGGGCAGAATAGGATTTGGCTTATTCTTCTAGATGTTAGATGCTGCTGCTGCTGCTGCTAAGTCGCTTCAGTCGTGTCCGACTCTGTGCGACCCCACAGACGGCAGCCCACCAGGCTCCCCCGTCCCTGGGATTCTCCAGGCAAGAGTACTGGAGTGAGGTGCCATTGCTTTTTCCTAGATGTTAGATAGGTAATTATATATTCCCTGGTGGCTCAGAGGGTAAAGTGTCTGCTTGCAATGCAGGAGACCTGGGTTCGATCCCTGGGTCGGGAAGATCCCCTGGAGAAGGAAATGGCAGCCCACTCCAGTACTCTTGCCTGGCAAATCCCATGGACAGAGAAACCTGGTAGACTACAGTCCATGGGGTTGCAAAGAGTCGGACACGACTGAGCGACTTCACTTCACTTCACTATATTAGATGTTAGGTAGTAGCAGCTGTTAGGTAGTTAGAGATATGGGAGGCACTGATTGAATTAAACAGGATCTCGATGCCTGAGGGGACACTGGGACTTGAAGGGAAAGACAGATGTATTTGAAAAAGAGAGTCAAACAGTGATGCGGCAGGAAGTCAGGAAAAGGAAGAGAAGCAGACCTGGGCCTGGACGGGCAGGGGACTCACTCCAGTATGGATGGGTGGAAGGCCAACTCGAGATACTTTAACAAACACAGTGAATTTCCGTGTTTTCTTTTCTCCTCTTTTTGTTGGGTTACAGGCAGTATAGACTAGAGTGATATGATCTGATATGTCATCATGTATACACAAAGTGCAGATGCGTACTGCTCATATATCGTCATGTATTCTTCCCAGCAATTTCAAGCTGAGTACTCCTCCTCTACACCCCCTTATCCAAAACCCTGGAGGAGAGGTACATTTTGGAATCAAGGATTTTTCAGATGTTAGTTAAGATAATATGGTGCATGAACTAGATGTTGCCTAGCACCCTGTTGGAGCCTGGGGTGGCACTCTGTAATGAAGCATATTAATATTTTTCTAACATGAGAAAAAAATTGGCAATGTTGTTTTAGTTTCAAGAATGCAGCAAAGTGATTCAGGTATATAATTCTTTTCAGATTCTTTTCCATTCTTGATGGTTACAACATACTGAGTAGAGCTCCCTCTGTTATACACTTCAGTTCAGTTCAGTTCAGTTCAGTTCAGTCACTCAGTCGTGTCTGACTCTTAGCCACCCCATGAACCACAGCACGCCAGGCCTGCCTGTCCATCACCAACTGATAGAGTTTACCCAAACCCATGTCCATTGTGTCGGTGATGCCATCCAACCATCTCATCCTCTGTCCTCCCCTTCTCCTCCTGCCCCCAATCCTACCCAGCATCAGGGTCTTTTCCAATGAGTCAGATCTTCACATGAGGTGGCCAAAGTATTGGAGTTTCAGCTTCAACATCAGTCCTTCCAATGAACACCCAGAGCTGATCTCCTTTAGGATGGATTGATTGGATCTCCTTGCAGTCCAAGGGACTCTCAGGAGTCTTCTCCAACACCACAGTTCAAAAGCATCAATTCTGCGGCGCTCAGCTTTCACATCCAACTCTCACATCCATACATGACCACTGGAAAAACCATAGCCTTGACTAGACGGACCTTTGTTGGCAAAGTAATGTCTCTGTTTTTTAATATGCTGTCTAGGTTGGTCATAACTTTCCTTCCAAGGAGTAAGCGTCTTTTAATTTCATGGCTGCAATCACCATCTGCAGTGATTTTGGAGCCCAGAAAAATAAAGTCAGCCACTGTTTCCACTGTTTCCCCATCTGTCTGCCATGAAGTGATGGGCCCGGATGCCATGATCTTAGTTTCCTGAATGTTGAGCTTTAAGCCAACTTTTTCACTCTCCTCTTTCACTTTCATCAAGAGGCTCTTTAGTTCTTCTTCACTTTCTGCCTTAAGGGTGGTGTCATCTGCATATCTGAGGTTATTGATATTTCTCCCGGCAGTATTGATTCCAGCTTGTGCTTCTTCCAGCCCAGCGTTTCTCACGATGTACTCTGCATATAAGTTAAATAAGCAGGGTGACAATATACAGCCTTGACGTACTCCTTTTTCTATTTGGAACCAGTCTGTTGTTCCATGTCCAGTTCTAACTGTTGCTTCCTGACCTGCATACAGGTTTCTCAAGAGGCAGGTCAGGTGGTCTGGTATTCCCATCTCTTTCAGAATTTTCCACAGTTTATTGTGATCCTCACAGTCAAAGGCTTTGGCATAGTACAGTAGGTCCTTGTTTATTTTATATAGTAGTGTGTATATATTAATCCTAATTCCTAATTTATCTCTACTGAATGTATCAATATTTCTGCAGTAATAGCAAACACATTGTTATTCTCACAAATGGGAAACATTGAGAATATAAATAGCCTCACATCAGTTTAGATAAAGTTTGTATACAATAGAATTTATGCTGAGCTTTCAAAAAGTTTCCCATTTTCAGAGCTTTTAAAAAATTTTGAAATCGAGATTTTTACTAAGGAAATAAAAATTTAGAGAATTTAAATGACTTGTTAAATAGTTGGGCTGTAATTTAAACACTGCATTGGCTAACCACAAACTCTGTGATCTTAACCACACTATAGTACTTGTACAGAAATGATGAACCTTGCCTATAAATACCTGTCCTGTATATAAAAGCACATACATGTATATTGAGAAATAGATAGCTATGAAGGAAGTATTTAAAATCTAACCATTTTCTGCAGATGAGTACATGCCTGTAAATTGTTTTAAGTATACTCTTTCTTGCATGGTACCAGCCATAATGTTAATAATGACAATTATCTTGTAGTACTTTGAAGATTTAATTATGATAAATCTAATTAATGGCAATTAAATGACTTTATTTTTGATAAATTATCTAAATTATCATAAATTTTAAGGGCCACATTTTTTCCATTATCCTGCTGATTAGCAGAAAAAATTTTGCATAAACTATAAAAGAAAGCAATATTGTTTATTTTAACAGAACTTTGGAACATAAATTCAAGGAGTTGTTTATGCTTGAGGCCATTGTTTTTATTAAGTATCTACTGGAAATCTCCAACTAAACAGTATGAGGGGATGAGGATATTCTAGATTAAGTAAGAACATTTGTTGTTCAGTAGCTCAGTCGTGTCCAACTCTTTGCAACCTCATGGACAGCAGCATGCCAGGCTTCTCGGTCTTTCACTATGTCACAGAGCTTGCTCAAACCCGTGTCCATTGAATCAGTGATGCCATCCAACCATCTGTCGTCCCCTTCTCCTTCTGCCCTCAATCTTTCCCAGCATCAGGGTCTTTTCCAATGAGTCAGCTCTTCCCATCAGGTGCCCGAAGTACTGGAGCTTCAGCTTCAGCATAAGTCCTTCCAATGAATATTCAGGACTGATTTCTTCTAGGATGGACTGGTTTGATCTCCTTGTTGTCCAAGGGACTCTCAAGAGTCTTCCCCAAGACCACAGTTTGAAAATGGCAGTTCTTTGGCACTCAAGCTTTCTCTATGGTCCAACTCTCACATCTGTATGTGGCTACTGGAAAAACCATAGCTTTGACTATAGGGACCTTTGTCAGCAAAGAGATTTCTCTGCTTTTTGATATGCTGTCTAGGTTTGTCATAGCTTTTCTTCCAGGGAGCAAGTGTCTTATTTCATGGCTGCAGTCACCATCTACAGTGATTTTGGAACCCAAGGGAAAAAAAAATCTGTCATTGTTTCCATTTTTTCCCCATCTATTTGCCATGAAGTGATGGGACCAGATGCCATGATCTTAGACATCAGTTCTGGAAAGATCTGAAAATGCTAAGATTGTAGTTAGTAGAGCATTTTACCTGTATTTCATGTGGTGACCAAATGACTGTTTTCTTTCCTAAGAGTCTTTTAAGACTGTTCTCTATCTTAAAAGTTACCAGAGAAATTAATAGAAAAATGTTCTTCCTTTTACTGAAATTTAATATATATTTTTCAGACTATTTATGGGGTTCTGAAGGCAAGAATACTGAAGTGGTTTGCCATTCCCTTCTCCAGTGGACCACATTTTGTCAGAACTCTCCACCATGACCCGTTGTCTTGGGTGGCCCTACATGGCATGGCTCATAGTTTCATTGAGTTAGAGAAGGCTGTTTTAACTTATTTAACTTATATGCCGAGTACATCATGCAAGATGTCGGGCTGGATGAAGCACAAGCTGGAATCAAGATTGCCGGGAGAAATATCAATAACCTCAGATACACAGATGACAGTACCCTTTTGGCAGAAAACAAAGAAGAACTAAAAAGCCTCTTGATGAAAGTGAAAGAGGAGAGTGAAAAAGTTGGCTTAAAACTCAACATTCAAAAAACTAAGATCATGGCATCCGGTCCCATCACTTCATGGCAAATAGATGGGAAACAGTGGAAACAGTGAGAGACTTTATTTTGGGGGGCTCCAAAATCACTGCAGATGGTAACTGCAGCCCTGAAATTAAAAGAAATGCTTGCCGAAGAACTGCTTGTTCTATGGAAGTAAAGCTATGACCAACCTAGACAACATATTAAAAAGCAGAGACTTTACTTTGCTGACAAAGGTCCATCTAGTCAAAGCTATGGTTTTTCCAGTAGTCATGTATGAATATGAGAGTTAGACTATAAAGAAAGCTGAGTGCTGAAGAACTGATGCTTTTGAACTGTGGTGTTGGAGAAGACTCTTGAGAGTTGCTTGGACTACAAGGAGATCCAACCAGTCCATCCTAAAGGAAATCAGTCCTGAATATTCATTGGAAGGACTGATGCTGAAGCCTAAACTCTAATACTATGGCCACCTGATGGGAAGAACTGTCTCAATGGAAAAGACCCCGATGCTGGGAAAGATTGAAGGCAGGAGCAGAAGGGGACAACAAAGGATGAGGTAGTTGGATGGCATCACCAACTCGACGGACATTTGTTTGAGTACGCTCCAGGAGTTGGTGAGGGACAGGGAAGCCTGGAGTGCTGCAGTCCATGGGGTCTAAAGACTCAGACATGACTGAGCGACTGAACTGAATATATACTTAGTTTGAGTAAAATATAATGATTTTGAGCAGGCAGAGTTACCAAACTAAAAAAAGCAATTTAAAAACATTACCTATTTTTCAGCTATTTAATTTCATAACTTTGAGACTATTCCTTTCCATTGATACATGTGTGAGTCTGTGATTGGTTGCGTGTGCATGATATATCCCCATTCTCTGTGGTCGTCGTGCTCTCCAAAGTTGCCATGAACACTGAATTAGCAGACACTGAGAAGTGCTCCTAAGGAAATTCAGGATTAGGTTTTACTGAGCCTCCGGTCATCACATTTCTGTCAACTGATCGGTACATAATTTTGTTTTTCAAAACCTTATTTAATGTTTATTGTTGATTCATTTGCATTGAACTCATGACTGACTGCCCTTTAACTCACAGCTGAACAAATGTGTGTAATGCATGCATTTTCTCCATAAGGCACCTCACAGCCCTCTTGGGCTTCGCGCACTGGGCAGGCCTTCAGCACTGCACTGCGTGGGGTGTCACATTGAACAGCAAAGTCACCAGTAGAAAGTGCACACGAGAGAAACGTGGCATTAGGCCGTGAAAAGGACGCTTGTTTCATCAGACATTAAACAAGACGGCGGAGAATTGCCCTGTTTCCCTTCAGGTGGGGACATGGCAGGTGACTCTGTGCAGGTCTGTGAATGACTATGAAAGCACAGGTATTGGTTTTGTGGATTCAGATGCATTTTGGCGAATAAGAAATTAACAAATCAGAGATCCACAAGTGGGGCGTCCTTGGTGGTCCAGAGGTTAAGAATCCACCCGCCAATACGAGGTACACAGCTTCAACCCTTGCTCTGGGAAGATCCCAAATGCCACAGAGCAGCTGAGCTCACACACCACAGCTACTGCGCCTGCACGCCGGGAACCCGTCCTCTGTTAGCTGTGGCCAACTTCTCGGTGCTGGAATCCTTTCTTCCTGCAGCTGTCCACCTAGGTCAGGTCATGCTGTTCCTGTAAACCTCTAACGAGGCAAATGTTAATATTCTCTGTTCTGCAACTGTTTGCCTTTGGACTCTTTACGCTCAGAGCCTTGAGCTTAAAGGCTCAAGGCTTGACATCCTCTACATTTCAAGCTATAAGCAGCATTCTTTTACAAAAGGTACGGAGCCAACGTGACTAAGCACCGGAAAAGGAAAAGACCTAATGGAGTCAGATTTCTCCTTCCCTGTTACAGCGCTTGGTGGGCAGCCAAGCTCATTGTCTGCCTCCCTTTGTTGTTAGTCATAGGCAGGTATCTCCAAGGGCAATATTTATCATCTGGGTGCCTGTGTATTATATACTTGAGTATGTAAGAGCACATACATTACTGTGTACATATTCAGAGCCAGAGCCAGTGAGAGAGTGAAAGAGAGAGTCCTGGCAAGCGGATTACGGGAGAAAGTAATTTTTTATAAAGTAATGAATGTCCTAATTATTCATGTGTTAGTGTAACAGCCTACTTAAAAATTCTTCGAAGTACATAAAATTGACTTACCCTCTCCTGTTTATAGACAATTAAAATGAAAAGCTTTCATAATTAATATGATCTTAACATTATTTTAAAAGGCAGTTAATGGGAAGCCATCCATCTTCTGACATAGTTAATTCAGTTTTTGCCACACTTGTAGTTACTGAATTTCAACAGGTCATTATACATTAGAAGGTGGTGCTTTGTTTTGCTTTTTTTTCTCCTTCTTAATATGAAAGTCAGTGGAACATTTGCTCAGTACAATTCTTTGTTCATTTATCAGGATTACTTTCTGCCTTCTGCAACACTGAATAGCACGGGGAAGTCAACACAGTGATCGGGTGGCCTTTTCCAGGAAGTTCTGCGTTCGATTGTCAGTAAGACGTAGAATTGAAGCGTCTTGGAAATAAATAAATTTCCTGCTTTGAATTACAGTTTGTACTTAGGTATTTTTCGCTGCCATATTTTGGGGTCACAGAAATACTTATTCATTTCATTTTAAACTTTTAATTTTTATTTTTTTTAAATTCTTTTTCTGATTCTTTCCTCAGTTAGGTTATCACATAATATTGAGCGGCGTTCCCTGTACTATACAGTAGGTCTTTGCTGGTCACCCATGTTAAACGGAGAACCACGTCAGTCCCCAGCTCCCTGACCATCCCTTCCCCCGCTCTCCCCCACTGGTGACCATAAGATCATTCTCTAATGCATTTGCTCACTTTAATGTTTGTCCATTTAAAAAGCTAATTGGGAATAAAAAATGAGTGCTGTGTCCTTCCCCTAATCTGCAGGCTCTAACTCAGTGCCTCAGACATGAGTTCAGTAAATACTACTGCAGATCACTGTGTTGCATATCGTTGAGAGAGTGGCTGAAGGCCAGGGATGAATCTTCCCTGTCTCCAGACACACTGTATGGACGGAGGTTAGACTGGCGAGACTACCACACAGTTTAGAATGGACAGGGTATCTGAGAACCGGGACTGCAAATCAATAAAAGAGGCTGATGCTGAAGAACAGAGAAGGGAGCTTGTATCCTGAGCGGCATATGTTAGGTAGGAAGAGAGAGTGTGGTTCGTCAGCAGATTTTGCTGGAGAAGGACATTCTTGAAGGTAAATTGTAGGGTGGCAAATTCTTGCAAGGCTTCAGTGGTGTTTGGGATATAATAGTTCAAGTCTTGGAAGCTAGGTAATATGGCCAGGCTTTGATAAATAGACCAAAAAGAGATATTGCAAAATATTGAGCTGGTAAAGTTTGTATGCAGATCAAGAAGCAACTGTTAGAAACGGACATGGAACAATGGACTGGTTCTAAATTGCAAAAGGAGTACGTCAAGGCTGTATATTGTCCCCCTGCTTATTTAACTTATATGCAGAGTACATCATGCGAAATGCCAGACTGGATGAAGCACAAGCTGGCATCAAGATTGCTGGGAGAAATATCAATAACCTCAGATATGCAGATGACACCACCCCATGGCAGAAAACAAAGAGGAACTAAAGAGACTCTTGATGAAAGTGGAAGAGGAGAGTGAAAAAGCTGTGTGACTGCAGTGATGAAATTAAAAGATGCTTGCTCCTTGGAAGAAAAGCTATGACCAACCTAGGCAGCATATTAAAAAGCAGAGCCATTACTTTGCCGACAAAGGTCCATATAGTCAAAGCTATGGTTTTTCCAGTGGTCATGTATGGATGTGAGATTTGGACTATAAAGAAAACTGAAGGCCAAAGAACTGATGCTTTTAAACTGTGGTGTTGGAGAAGACTCTTGATAGTCCCTTGGACTGCAAGGAGATCCAACCAGTCCATCCTGAAGGAAATCAGTCCTGAATACTCATTGGAAGGACTGATGCTGGAACTGAAACTCCAATACTTTGGCCACCTGATGCAAAGAACTGACTCATTGGAAAAGACCCTGATGCTGGGAAAGATTGAAGACGGGAGGAGAAGGGGACGACAGAGGATGACATGGTTGGATGGCATCACTGACTCAGTGGACATGAGTTTGAGTAAACTCCAGGAGTTGGTGATGGACAGGGAGGCCTGGCGTGCTGCAGTCCCTGGGGTCACAAAGAGTTAGACATGGCTGAGTGACTGAACTGAACTGAAAGTCAGAGGCTTACATCCCTCTAGCAATGGTATTTAAAAAGATTAGAAGAAGTGAGATATTCAGTTTAGTGAATGAGATATTAAAGACAAACAAGTCAGGATATGTGTGAGTGCTATCAAGAGATCCGAACCAGAGAAGGGAATTTGAACTAGGAAAATGGAGATGATAGTGAGTGATATTGCTGTGAAAGAATATGTTTTTAATGTAATAAGTACTGTTCATTTGGCTGAGGAATTCTTTGCCCCAAACACTGAGTTTTTCTGGAGAACTTACTGCTAGATGTTGTTGTTTAGATTTTATATTAGAGTGGGGGAAAAAAAAAACTATGGAAGAAAAGCTTGGACTGCAGAGAAACAATTTCTATTTATATAAACAATTTATATTTATATTATTTCTCTGCAGTTTTCCAAGATGTATTTATCCATGATGTTAGCCAGATATTGTATATTGATGATCTCTTTTTGAGTAACAGGGATGAAATAAACTTGTGTTTAATATATTTAGTAGAAATAGCCCTATTAAGGGCTTTCTGGTCAGCTCAAATGGTAAATCTGCCTGCAAGGTGGCAGACCTGGGTTTGACCCCTGGGTTGGGAAGATCCCCTGGAGAAGGGAATGGCAACCCACCCCAGGATTCTTGCCTGGAGGATCCCATGGACAGAGGAACCTGGTGGGCTACAGTCTATGGGGTCTCAAAGAATTGGACACAACTGAGTGACTAACACTTTCACTTCACAACCCTATTAAAATTTGGGTCTAGTCAAGAATCTTCTTGTTGCCAGTGTTCCAGCCAATGCAATACAATAATAAAAAGAAAAAATGGAGGTACAGAAATTAGAAGAGATCAGAGATGCTTGTCTGTGTAGGAAGCCCTGGAGAAAGTAAATGCTGTTCGAAAAAAATCGCACCCAAGATTAGGCTGAGGAATAACAACAGAGTTTGGAGGCCTGTTCTTCCAGCGGGCGGGAGTTAGATTATAGCAAGCAGGTAAGACGGTGTGCAGACACAGAAAAGGGGTCCGTGGGGCAGAGTGCTGGAGAAGGAAATGGCAACCCACTTCACTGTTCTTGCTTGGACAATTCCACGGACAGAGGAGCCTGGGGGGCTACAGTCCACGGGATCACAAAGAGTCAGACATGACTGAGCGTGCATACATATACATACAGTGTACAGAGCCATGAAACAGATCTAGACATGTTTAAAACCTAACACAGGGAACTATACTCAATATTTTGCAATTACCTAAAAGGGAAAAGAATCTAAAAAAGAATAGACATATTTATATACATATATACTTTCTGATTATAGGAAGGGAAGCATTTAAAAATGCACAAAGAACGAGAACTATTATAAAGTTTGACAGATGCAACTAAAGCAAAATTTAAAATTATTTAACAACAACAATCACACACACACACGTGTGTGTGTGTGTGTGTATATACACATATACATATAGCTTTTCTATGCACCTTAAACTAAAATAACATTGTAAATCAACTATACATCAATAAAAATTAACAAATCCTAAAAAGTAAACGAAGAAGGTCTAAAGAGCCTCTTGTTGAAAGTGAAAGAGGAGAGTGAAAAAGCTGGTTTAAAACTCAACATTAAAAAAACTAAGATCATGGCATCTGGTCCCATCACTTCATGGCAAATAGATGGGGAAACAATGGAAAAAGTGACAGACTTTATTTCCTTGGGCTCCAAAATCACTGTAGATGGTGACTGCAGCCACGAAATTAAAAGATGCTTGCTTCTTGGAAGAAAGCTATGACAAAGTTAGACAGCATATTAAAAAGCAGAGACATCACTTTGTTGACAATAGTCCCTATAGTCAAAGCTATGGTTTTTCCAGTAGTCGTGTATGGATGTGAGTGTTGGATCATAAAGAAGGCTGAGTGCCGAAGAATTGATGCTTTCCAACTCTGGTGCTGGAGAAGAGTCTTGAGACTCCCTTGGACAGCAAGGAGATCAAACCAGTCAATTCTAAAGGACATCAATCCTAAATTATCATTGGAAGGACTGATGCTGAAGCTGAAGCTCCAATACTTTTGCCACCTGATGTGTAGAGCCAGTTCACTGGAAAGGACCCTGATGCTGGGAAAGAGGAGGACAGGAGGAGAAAGGGGCAACAGAGGATGAGATGGTTGGATGGCATCACTGACTCAATGGACATGAGTTTGAGCAAACTCCGGGAGATAGTGAAGGACAGGCAAGCCTGGTGGGCTGCAGCCCACGGGGTCGCAAAGAGTCAGACATGATTCAAGGACTGAACTGTAACAACAAAAAGCAAAGAACCCTCCCACAGGGCCGAGTCAACACCACAGATGGTCTGGCGAAGGGTGAGCTGACTATTCAACTCTCAGTGGACTAAAGACTTAGATAGATAAATAAGTCACATTCTACTGTTTACAAAATAGATAGCTACTGCTGCTGCTAAGTCGCTTCAGTCGTGGCCGACTCTGTGCGACCCCATAGACGGGAGCCCACCAGGCTCCCCTGTCCCTGGGATTCTCCAGGCAAGAACACTGGAGTGGGTTGCCATTTCCTTCTCCAATGCATGAGAGTGAAAAGTGAAAGTGAAGTTGCTCAGTTGTGTCCGACTCTTAGTGATCCCGTGGACTGCAGCCCACTAGGCCCCTCTGTCCATGGGATTTTCCAGGCAAGAGTACTGGAGTGGGGTGCCATTGCCTTCTCCAAGAACTCCTTATATTCATCTGAAAAAGGAATGTGTCAAGGCAAATTAGAGAGGAGGAAACTCTAATGGTAAGTCAACAGAAGAAAGAAAAAGGGAAAGATGCCCAACCTCACTAGTAACCAAGAAAATGCAAAATAAGACACTTTGCATCTATTTGGTTAGTATAAATTTTGAAAATCTGAGTTTAACATGTATTGGCAAGAATTTGGGAAAACAGGTTTTAAATATGTTTATGTTACTATGACTTGAAATCGCCTCTCTGAAAGAGCAATTTGATAAGCTGTAATAAACTTGAACATAAGCATACTTATTAGCAGAGCTTTGCCAATTTTCAAAATAAGCTCTAGAAAATAATCTGCTACCAGTAAAGAGGTATATCTAGAATGCTTGTTGGCATCATTTTCTATAATAATAAAATATACTATAAATTTGATAAGGAAATTGTGAATGTAATCATATAAAGAACTACTAAACACCTGTGAAGATGAACAGTCTGTAACATGCAAACATCTAAAAAACACAGTCTTGAGAGAGAAAAAGGTTAGTGTGTCATTGTTCATATAAAGTTTAAAAATATATAAAAATACCTTATACAGGCATATATCTATATAGTAATAGTATATAATAGGCATGGGAATGATAAACACCAGCTTAGTGTAAGGAATACAACTGGATAAGGAGAGGTGGAATTTGGATACAGAAGTGCTTCAACTGTATATCTAATATTGGTATTTTTATCCAATATCATCAAAAGCAAAAATGGAAAATTTTGAGGTTTAATAAAACTGGTTCAGAGATACAAAGACATGTCATACTCTATAACATTATAGACAGTAATGTTATTTCATTGAAAATGGTGTTAAAATTCACCTGTGTTTTTGCTGATGCAGAACTTCTCAGAACCTTTATTAAACTGGATGCCCTATGACTATCTAAGGGCATATGACTCTTATGAGACTCTCAAATGACTCTCTCAAATGTAGTGTCCAGTTCTCCTCAGACACATTTGACCAGGGGATGAATAATATTGTGACACTAGATTATTGCAGGAGGAATGGGCAAAATGGAAATCTAGAGATGGACAATGTTGTGGAATTCTTTTTCAGTCAGAAAAAGAAAGTCTCTAGGGTCTGGATGAGCATCTGCCTTGTGATCAGAATATTTAACCAAAATGGGTGAAGCTTTGTTAAATATGGTTTAGTTTGGGGGGGTTAATAGAAAAGCTATTCCAACTTGTGCCATAAAATATCTGTAGAATTTAAAAGATTTCAACAGATAGTTTATAGTTTTATTGAGTCTAATTTATATTCCATGAATTATTTTATGAGTGTATGATTACGTGACTTTCATGTACAGAGCTGTGCCGCCATAACCATGATCTAGTTTTATAGCATTTCTACTACCTGCAAAATTCCCAACATCCACTTTATAGTTTAATCTTGGTTGCCACCCCTAGGCAACAACTGATTTGCTTTCTGTCTTCCTAAATTTGCCTTTTCTGGATACTTCATACAAATGAAATCGTACAGTACAGCCTTTTGAATCTACCTTCTTTCACTTAACAGTGTTTTTGAGGTTCATCCATGCTGCAGTATGTGTCAATAATGTCTTCCTTTGTAGAGCTGAATGGACTACAGTCAACTGCCTGGATACACTATCCATTCTGTAGTTGATGGTCAGTTGAATTGTTTCTAGCTCTTGCCTATGAGTAATTCTATGCTATTCATAATGCTATGAAATTCTTGTACAAGTCTTTTGTAGACATGTGTTTTTATTTCTCTTGGGTAGATTCCTAAAAGTGGAATTGTGTCATTGAACATTTATGTTTAACTTATTAAAATACTGCTAACCTATTTTTAGTGTGTTTGCATCACTGTACGTTTCTACCAGTAATATATGAGCATTCTTACTTCTCCACATCCTTGCCAAAACTGTGTTTTGATTACAGCCATTCAGGTGGCTATGTTATGCTGCCTCAGTGTAGTTCTTAATGTTCATTTTCTTAATGAAAAATGATACCCATGTCTTATCATGTACTTATTGGCTGTTTGATGTCTTCTTTGGTGAAATGTTTATTCAAGTTTTTTGCTGTATTTTAAATTGGATTATTATTATTATTTGTTGCATTACAGGAGGTTTAGTCTAGGTACAAGTCCTTTACCAGATATAAGGTCTGCAAACTTTTTCTGTATGAAAGAATTTAATTTTAAGTGGGGCCCTATTTCCATGTGTATCATATCTCTCCTATGATCTTCATTTAGATAGAAAGTACTGCTCAGAAGACAATTTAAAAGAGGCTCATTATCACTGTAGCTAATACTTTAGGTAGTTAGCATTTTTATGCTCCTATGATTTATTTGCCCTTTTTCTTTTTAAAGGCAGTTTAAATCTAATGAAAAACATCGATTCTAACTTATTAGAACTCATGCGTTCCAATTACTAGTGATTCTGTCAGAGTAATTGTATTTACTCTCCACATGTATCCAAAGCTATAACCATTATTCAAGACATTCTTTGAGGTTTGCTCATGGTGTGCATTCCAGGCGCGTGTGAACCACCTGCGCACAGAGTACGAATACAAACTCACACTGGTTTTCTCCGCTTCAGACTCGAAGTTCACACCCAGTTGCCGGTGGTAGTTGCGTTCCAGGGCAGGCCTTCCAGGGCCCTAGAGCCGGCTCTAGTCTAAGCTCAGAAATGAATTATCCGAGGAGACACGTGTGCTCACAAAGCAGGAGACGGCATTGGGCAGGGCTCCCGGGCGAGGGCAGCAGGGGGAGGAACCGGGAGGACGGCTCTGCCCGCGGCTCGCGGCCTCGGGTTTACCGTGAGCGGATTCGTTTCCGGGTTGTCGGTGGCCGATCATTCTGACCCAGGGTCCTTCCTGGGGGCGCCCTCACCGCTCAGCCGACATGGATTCCAGCAAGGAGGGTTCTGGGAGGACATACGGACTGGTGTGTCCTCTCTTTTGACCTTTCCCGATTCTTTCGGTTGGTAGTGACTTGTGAGTTCCGTGTTCCTTACCAGGACCTCCTGTTGTAAAATGACTCATGCAAATTGTTACTGTGGGTGCCCGGCCAGGGTGGGTGGTTTCAGTCAGTTTTCCCTAACAGTTGGGCAAACTCCAGTTGGCAAGATGAGTGTTTCATGGAAAATGGGATCTAGTGAGACAATAATAAAAAATATTCCTAAATATGCTTTTAAAAAACAACAGTAAGTAACAGTTCTAGACTTATCTGTGTCTAAAGGAACTAGGTTCATCAGCATTAAAATTTGCTGGGACAGGTAACTCTCCTCCTGAGTCACCTTCGCAGGTTGTCTGGGAGACATTGCTGCATTGACACAACCCAGTTGGGTGTATTCTCTCATGGTTTTATTTTTTGCAGACTGCTCCTCTTAAAAAAAAAAAAAATTGCAACTCACCCTTCCTGGCTTGAAATGAATGTCCTTTACACTTGAATATGCCTTTTGTTTCATTTTCAAAAGTCTTTCTAGAAGAAAACCTTGTATAAACACCTGGCATTTCACAAATTATTGTGTTGCTTAAGGGCACTTTTCCTGAGCCTTGTCTTTTATTCACACATTGAAAGGGCAGAGCATAAACAGATCACTTTTGTGTGCTGCTCCTCACATGATGTAAGAGGTGGAGCAGGGAGAATAATACATATTCTTTGATGTGTTCTTTTTGTTCTGTTGAAGGATCCATTTGAAAAAGGTGAATTCATAACTTTCGTATAGATATAAAACAAAACATGTTAAAGATTTCATTTAACCTGTTCTCAAAAAGGGCAGTATGCTAATGTTGCAGTGTTCAAAGAAGTCAAAGAATCTCAAATTGATATGAACAAAGACATGTTGAAATGAATTTACAAGAGGTGAAACTAGCTTTTTGGAGAGGAGGCAGGGACAATGCATGGTATTTCATTGGAGACATCCAATAAATTTTTCATATTCTAAATTTCTGTATAATCTTAAGCAAGGGTTGTCAAATGTTTTCTGTAATGACCCAGATAGTAAATATCTTAGGTTTCTGGACCTATGGTCTCCCTCTCCAATCTGCTGTTGTAACATGAAAGCATCCACAGACAATAAGTGAACAAGTGGATGTGATGATATTTCAATGAAACTTCACCTGTGATCACTGAAACCTGAATTTCATATTATTTTCTTGTCATAAAATATTATTCTTTCTTTAGAATTTTTTCCCCAGTCAGATTGGGATTATGAACTGAGTTTGGCTAACCTCTAATCTACAAGGAGTAACCTGAAAAGCTCATAACATTAGTACAGCTTTTACGAAGTATGTATTTTATGGTAATCAATGGCCATACACAGTAGCATAAATCAGTCTTCTGATCAATCTGTCTTAGCTAGCAATAAGAGAGCAACAATAAAACTCCATGCTAAAACAGAGAGAAAAAACAGACCAAGTAAAGATACTAGACTTTGTTGACTCAGGTTTTATCACTCTAGGTTATCATTCACTTTGGTTATAAGACTCAAAATTGCCTGAATCCTGAAATGATTCTCTTCCAGATAATCCTTACCAAATCGACTTGGAGTTCCAAACATACAGGGGAACTATAAATATAAGTATTTCCATTTTATTAAATAATATTTTTTAAATTGTACATGTAAAACAATCAAAAATCCTTGCGAATAAACTTTACCAACTCTCATCCACTTGGCTGAATAAACTGATTTCATAAGTAAGGAAGAGTTATAAAATTATAGTTTTATGTATTTATGTTTCTGTTATCTATTAATGTGATTTACAACTACTAGGGCCATCCTATATATTCTTGGGGGTCCATGAGTGCTTAATAGGTATTTTTATTTTTATGAATGATCTAATAAGATTATAAACATATTTTCTATTATCTGGGTTCCCATTTTATGACCAAGTACTGCTATACAGTTTTTATTTCTATACTTGCATTCATTTTTTTAGTGTGCTTTAGTCATTGTTTTAAAATGTGACGTTTACCATAACATTGGTCCAACCGTCAGCTTTGGCTCCTTGTAATGGGGTATAAAAATATATTCTAGAGCAAGAGTCAATGAAGTTTCTATAAAGGGCTAGAAAGTAAGTAGGTTAGGTTTTGACATCTCCATCATAGCTGTACAACTTGACAGTTATAGTGTGAAAGCTGCCAGAGACAATATGGAAATTAATGTGTTCCAATAAAACTTTATTTACAAAAAACAGGTAAACAGGTAATAAGTAAAATTTAGCACAAGGGCCTCAGTTTGCTAACTCCTATTCTAGAACATCTGATGATTCCCAAAAGTCTAAGAAAGAGCTATCTATAATTGTCTATTAATACTTTAACAAAATTATTCTATAAATTAGGTATGATAAATTTAGGAAGCTATTATTTGCTTGATAACATGATCCTTCCTTTATAGAAGTACAGTTTAAAATTAGATCATTACGGATGCTTTATGTTAAAATAAAGAATTCTAGGTTTTTAAAATTTGTTTTCAATTAAAACTCATTCTTGAAGAAAATTGACGTGCATTCTGCAAGTTTTTTTTACATAGACAATGGCTAGCTTTTCTTTTTGAGTCAACCATAAGCTGTACACATAATTGAGTAACCAAATGAATTGTCAACCATATCCTAGATATAAGACATTCCTTTTCATGCTCATCTTGCAAGTGAAGGATTTTTAGATATCAGCCAAATCAAAGCTGTTTGTATGAAGAAATTTCAATAGTTAAAGTGCATCGGTGGGTCACACTTTGACAGACCAGAAAGAAAGTTTAAAAATATATCAGTTCCCCAAAAATCTATTTGTTGGATGGCTGATTTGCACAGTTTATCAAAATTACCATTTCTTTTTGGTTATATCCAATCAATACTCAGTTGCTGAGTTGCTGAATTTTTATGAATGTGTTTATAAGTACACTGTTTTATTTACTATTTTTGATGAATCTACCAAATGTTTCATATCTCTTTTAAATTCCTTCTAAAGTCATTTTTGCTTTTATGTCTTTTAAAAGATCCTTTTAGTTGTCAAGTGACATTAATTTAGCTTATTTAATAATTTATAAATTTATAAAAATTCATATTGTAGGACTATGTTAATAGTTTTTAAGCATTTCTGTGAATTCTAGCTTATTGGAATTTTGTCTTCATAGCAGTATTTTTAGGAATTATTTGTTTGAAAGATAATTTTTAAAAGGTCATAGAATGACTTAGTTTTCTTTTGGTTATACTTAGAATATACTTATTAAAAATATGTAATCCATATTCAGAGGCAACCAAAATTTAGATTATGATTTGATTTATAAGGGCCATAAACATGACTTTGCCAATAAATGTTCCAAAGCAAATAAATTGATTCAAAATGTTATCTATTTTGCTAGTAATTAATTCTAGGTTTTTAAAATTTGTTTCCAATTAAGAGCTCATTCTTGAAGAAAACTGCTGTGCCTTCTACAAGTTATATCAAAACAATCATATCAAAATTATGGTTGATATGGCATTTGATGGAATAATTGTGAAATAAACTTACTTTAAGTCCAAAAGCATAAAAAAATGAGTTGCAAAGAATTGGAAAGAACTAAAAGAATTAAGTCAAAACCAATTTTATCACATGTGAAGTGCTGTAGTTTTAAATTTTAATTGATAGAAATAAAAAATTAAGGCTGATATATTTATAACAGGTTCAAAAAAGAATATATAGTCATTGACTATAATTTTTAAATTTATTAATATTCCTTGAAACAGTTGATACATTTGATAAATATTGGTGAAAATTAGTGGACTTTTGTCAAAATTGATGTTGAGTCTGGAGAGATGGCCAAGTTAAGGGAATGAAAATAACTTTCCTTGCCTTGAGAGGAAAACTTGATTGAAGACACTGGAATCAATATTTCTGTGAAGTGAAATGAACATTTTAAAGCTGGTGTTCACAGGTTTTCCACTGATACAAGAGACTAGTAAATGCTTTCTTTTATTTTTCACCTATATAAGTTCTAAGAAAAATTGAGTCACTTTCCTTGTTATTGTGTCAGTAGCTGTTTGTCTTGGTGACAAATACGCTTCCTGTTGTTGGAGGAAACCCTCGGACCCTTGTCCTTGCATAAGAATGGTCTGCAGGTGCTCTTTGTATCACAGAGTCCAAGGTCATTCTGCTCAGGGCACAACAGGCCCATAAATCAGAGAGAAGATGCTTGTGTTTTCCGACTTTATTTGGAAGGTCAGAAGGCCTAGAAGATGGTGAACTAGGGTCCCAAAGAACCGTCGTGCCCAGGTAAGAATTCAGTCTTCTTTTATACCAAACAAGGACGGGGTGTGGTTGGTTGTGTTAAACTTCTTGGTGTCAGAATTCTTTGCTCTTGAACCTATCCATTTAGATCAGGTCATGATGTTCTTTGACTGTGTGGATCACAATAAACTGTGGGAAATTCTGAAGGAGATGGGAATACCAGACCACCTGACCTGCCTCTTGAGAAACCTCTATGCAGGTCAGGAAGCAACAGTTAGAACTAGACATGGAACAACAGACTGGTTCCAAATAGGAAAAGGAGTACTTCAAGGCTGTATATTGTCACTCTGCTTATTGAACTTATATGCAGAGTACATCGTGAGAAACGCTGGGCTGAATGAAGCATAAGCTGGAATCAAGATTGTCGGGAGAAATATCAATAGTCTCTGATATGCAGATGACACTACCCTTATGGCAGAAAGTGAAGAAGAACTAAGGAGCCTCTTGATGAAAGTGAAAGAGGAGAGTGAAAAAGTTGGCTTAAAGCTCAACATTCAGAAAACTACAATCATGGCATCTGGTCCCATCACTTCATGGGAAATAGATGGGGAAACAAAGGAAACAGTGTCAGACTTTATTTTCTTGGGCTCCAAACTCACTGTGGATGGTGACTGCAGCCATGAAATCAAAATACTCTTGCTCCCTGGAAGAAAAACTATGACCAACCTAGACAGCATATTAAAAAGCAGAGACATTACTTTGCTGACAAAGGTCCGTTTAGTCAAAGCTTTGGTTTTTCCAGTGGTCATGTATGGATGTGAGAGTTGGACGGTGAAGAAACCTGAGTGGTGAAGAATTCATGCTTTTGAACTGTGGTGTTGGAGAAGACTCTTGAGAGTCCCTTGGACTGCAAGGAGATCCAATAAATCCATCCTAAAGGAGATCAGTCCTGAGTGTTCATTGGAAGGACTGATGTTGAAGCTGAAACTCCAATACTTTGGCCACCTAATGCGAAGAATTGACTCGTTTGAAAAGACTCTGATACTGGGAAAGATTGAGGGCAGGAGGAGAAGGGGACGACAGAGGATGAGATGGTTGGATGGCATCACTGACTCGATGGACATGAGTTTGGGTGGACTCCGGTAGTTGATGATGGACAGGGAGGCCTGGCGTGCTGCAGTCCATGGGGTCGCAAGAGAGTCAGATACAACTGAGTTACTGAGCTGACTGACAGATACTGTGTATTTCAGGCTATAGGCAACATTCTTCACAAGTAGCAAAAGTAATAGAGTAAAAAGTCCAAAGTAAAGGAAGCAAATCCAATATGGAGTCAGATTTGTTCTTCCATGTTACGATTGTATGTCCTCATCTTTGGATTCTAAATTCTTTTAGGTTCTGGCACTCCCGCCCAGTTAGAAGTCCCGTGGTTCCTTTATAGATGTTATGAATTTACCCTCATCCATATTCATTCTCTCTCTCTGTGTCTCTTTCTGTGTTTCCCTCTTGCTCTCCCTCTCCCATCTTACCAAGGGCCAAAGTTGAATGGATGCTTCCCAAAGTCTACCTTGGCTACTCCAGGCTGCTTGTTTTCAGTAGATCAAGGATGTTTTTTTAATCCCAGCAGAAGTGTTTGTAAAAGTGTAAACAACCCAGTGATATTAATTTGACCTCTGATGAGGTAAAAGGAATAAAATGTATAAAACTGGCTTCTCTGAAGGGATTCTTTTTTCCCCTGAACAACTCTGTGGGGGATAAGATGTGTCCAATCTATTTATAGCCAAAAAAATATTAACAGTGTGGAGAAGCAGTCTAAAGCTGTAATGGGGAAGGAAATAGGATGCTGTTGGAGATTAGCTATTTTCTCAAAGTAACACGTGGAAATAACAATGTGGCCATAATTCAGCTTTCCCAGTATGAACTGACTGTAGAGTTTAGGACAGGGCACCCAAATGCTTCCTGAAAACCTTACTTTCATGCCCCCACTTAAAATCTCTCAAACTCAGCCTTGTAAAGGTAGAGTGGCTTCTACAAATTTGCATGGCTTTATTTCAAATATGTTCTTTAAATATATACCATATATATAAATATATATAATGTTTTTGCTATTTATTAATAAGTGGCTGTCAGTACTTTGTCCGTAATTTTATAGAATTAGTTTCATTAACCCTGTGGACTCCTTTGAGGAATTGCTGTGATCATATCTTAAAACATTCAAAGAAACTGTTATAATAGTAACAAGCTGTCTTATATGTTAAAGGTACAAAGTTAAAACACAAATACACAATTCAAACAGCACAAACACAGGATGAAAAATTGAGTCCTCCTTGACTCCTTGCTGCTGCACACATGTGCATACACACACACGCTTGTCTGGTAACCCTGTTCCCCATCTACAAAGTCTTTAGTGTATAGCCTTACATGTCTTTGCTTTGCATTTGCATTTATGTATATAATGTAAATGTGTTCACTTTTTAATACCCTCTACAATTTTCCTGCTCAGCCTATTATGTTCCCACTGAAATTGTGTGAGGATATCCATTTTCCCATAAGCTTGCCATTTGTATTTTACCACCCTTCTGAATATTATGAACAGAAAGTGATATATCATTATGATTTTGACGTGTCTGACTAGTAATTGAATTGAAACTCTTTCACATGTATGGTTCAATAGCATAGTATTTTCTTATCATTTTATAGCTTAAACTAATAGGCAAATTTAGTCTATTTATACTTCCAGTTTTATTCAGGTATCACTGACATACGGCACTCTAAAAGTTTAAGGTTCACAGCATAATTATTTGACTTACATACATCATGAAATGATGACCACAATAAATTACGGAGTATTCATCATCTCGTACAGATATAGATACAGAGCTCCCCTGTGCTCAGATGGTAAAGAATCTACCTGCATTGCAGGAGATCCTTGGGTCAGGAAGATCCCCTGGAGAAGGGAATGGCTACCCACTTCAGTATTCTTTCCTGGAGAATTCCGTGGACTGAAGAGCCTGGTGGGCTACTGTCCATGAGGTCACAAAGAACCCAACATGACTGAGCAACTAACACATATATACATCAGTTAAGTTCAGTTGCTCAGTTGTGTCCAGCTCTTTGTGACCCCATGGACTGCAGCACACCAGGCCTCCCTGTCCATCACCAACTCCTGTAGTTTACTCAAACTCATGTCCATTGAGTCGGTGATGCCACCCAACCATCTCATCTGCTATTGTCCCCTTCTCTTCCCACCCTCAACCTTTCCCGGCATCAGGGTCTTTTCCAAGGAGTCAGTTCTTTGCATCAGGTGGCCACAGTATTGGAGTTTCAGCTTCAGCATCAGTCCTTTAAATGAACATTCAGGACTGATTTCCTTTAGGATGGACTGGTTGGATCTCCTTGCAGTCCAGGGGACTCTCAAAAGTCTTCTCCAACACCACAGTTCAAAAGCATCAATTCTTTGGCGCTCAGCTTTCTTTATGGTCCAACTCTCATATCCATACATGACTACTGAAAAAAACCATAGCTTTGACTAGACGGACCTTTGTTGGCAAAGTAATGTCTCTGCTTTTTAATAAGTTGTCTAAGTGGGTCATAACTTTTCTCCCAAGAAGCAAGTGTCTTTTAATTTTATGTCTTCAGTCACCATCTGCAGTGATTTGGGAGATATATGTATATATCATGTATACATATAGTTGCAAAATTAAAGAAATAGAAAACATTTTTCTTTTCATGAGAACTCAGGATTTTCTCTCTAACAACATTCACATATAATATACAGCAATGTTAATTATATTTATCATGGAATCTGGTGCATCCCTGGTGCTTCCTTATTTGTAACTTTTTACTACCTTTATCCAATTCCTTCTTCCACCACCTCCTGCCTCTGGTGACCACAAAGCTGGTCTCTTATAGAGTTTGTTTGTTTCTGAAGTATAATTGACCTACAACATTGTGTTAGTTCCTGTTGTTCAACATAGTGATTTGATATTTCTGTTCATGTAAAAATGATCCCCATAATAAGACTAGTTACCATCTGTCAGTGTACAAAGATTTACCTAATTATTTACTGTGTTCCCCACACCGCACATAGCAACCTCTCTCTATGTATGTGATTATTATAAGTTACTGATCTCTTAAGTTCAAACAGATTTTAACAATCTTGCGTTTTTATTCCCCACCCCCACATTTACTGTTTTGACATATTTTCCATCCTTTTGTTTTGTGTATCCCTTATCTCTTCATTGTGAATTTAGATTGTACCACCTTTATCTTTTAACCTTCCTACTAGCTTTATACCTAGTTGATTTACTTATTTAACTGTATATTTGCCTTTACTGATGAGATTTTTCATGTTTCTAGTTGTGGTCTTTTCTTTTTCACTTAGAGAAGTCTCAGACATTTCTTTTAAAGCTGGTTGGTGGTGCCGAGCTCTTTCAGCTTTTCTTTTTATGTAAAACTTTGCTCTCCCCATCAGACCTGTATGAAAGCTTTGTTGAGTAGAGTGTTCTTGGTTGCAGGTTTCCCCCTTTCATCACTTTAATATATTGTATCACTGCCTTCTGGCCTCCAGTGTCTATTGAAAAGTCAGGTGATAGCTTTATGCTAATTTCCTTACCAGTTGCTATTTCCTTGCACCTTTATTTTTAAAATTTCCCATTTTAATTACAGTCTGTCTTGGTGTAGAGCTATTTGAGTTGCTCGTGTTTGGGACTTTCTGTATTTCCTGTCTGTTTCCTATCTCAGGTGAAAGAAGTTTCTAACTATTATGTCTTCAAATGTGCTCTCTGCCCCTTTTTCGCTTTCTTTTCCACCTGGGATGCCTTTATTATGAATGTCTGTACACTTGACATTGTTGCAAAGTGACTTAACCGTCCACTTAGTTTTATTTCTGTTTCTTTTTCTTTTCAGCTTCAGTAATTTCCACTATTCTGTCTTCAGGTTTGTAAACCTTTCTCTGTATCATTTAATCTACTGTTGATTCCTTCTAGTGTATTTTTCATTTTAGGTATTGTATTCTTCTTCTCTGGTCTTTATATTTTCTCACTCTGTTAAAAGTGTCTAACTTCTCACTCTGTTCATCTAATCATTTCCTAAATTCTTTGAACGTATTTATGATTGTTACCTTGAATTCTTTATTGGGCAGATTCCTTATCTCTACTTCACTTATTTCTTCTTCTGGAAGTTTATCTTATATTTTCATTCGGAACACATTCCTCTGTCACCTCGTTTTGCCCAATTTGCTGTTTCTATTTCTATGTATCTCAACCTTGGAGAAGCGGCCGTATGCAGGAGACATCCTCTGCATTCCAGCAGTGCACATTTCTCTGGTCTTCAGAGGTGTGTGATCTAAGATTGCTCTACGTGTGGGCAGCATGGGGCCTTCTGCTGTAGCTGCCTGACAAGCGTCAGTGGTCTGGTAGGCATGACTGGTCCCCAGTCCAGATGGTTGCCTGGCCCTCCTTATGCAGAGGCTACTGGCCACTGTCTGTGGGACTGGGTCTCAAGGCTGCTGGCTGCATGACCCTGGGGGGTTTGAGGGGTAGTGCTGGCCCATTGAGGTGGAGGTGGGTTGTGGAGTGGGTGGTTGTGGGTTAGAGGTCCCAGATATATTGCTGGCTTACTGATGGGTGAGACCAGCTACTGACATGGCTGGAGGCTCCGAATGGGATTCCCCAGAGTGGTGTTGGCCTGCTGGTGGGTTGGGCTTAATCCCAGGGCAGTAGATGAGGAATCTAAAATGTCTTGGAGCTGGGGCTGGATTACTGGTGGGTGGGCATGGGAACCAGGAGTTGGTAGGAGCACTGGATCCTGGAATGAGAGGCTGCCTTTATGTGGTAGTCTTTGGCCTGGTGTCTGCCTACCAGTGGGCAGGGTCAGGGCCCAGAGTCTCAGGCTGCAGGGCTCTGGAGGTCCTAGCGTTGGTGTGTTGGCCTGCAGGGCTAGGTCCTGGGCCGTCTGGTAGACAGGACAGGGTCCTGGGACAACTGTGGGCACAGGGGCTCTTAAGGCAGCTGGCTGATTAGCGGGTCAGACTGTGTCCCCATCCAGAGAGTTGCTTGGCCTCAGCCTGCAGCGTTTGTGCCAGATGGCTGGTGGGCTGCCCTGGGTCCAGGTGTCAATAAGCTGCAGGGAGGACTCCAGAACGGCCCTTGTCAGCACCAGGGTCCACGTGGTAGTGCAAGCCCCCCGAAAGGCTACCTCGAGTGTCTCTGTCCTCAGAGTGAGCTCTGCTTACCTCCTGCCTCTCCAGGATCAACAGGTCGCTATGACCCAGGCTCCTTTCAATTTGCAGCTTCTGTCCTGGATCCCAGAGGGTGTGAGATTTTGTGTGCTTTTAATGAATGGAGTCACTTTTCTTTAGCCCTCTGGGTTTTCTGAGAGTGTGCTGGCCTTCAAAGGCAAATACTCTGGGGGCTTATATTCCCAGAGCAAGATCCCCAGGCTAGGAGCCCACTCAGGGGCTCAGACCCCTCACTCCTCAGGGAGAGCCTCTGCAACTGGAGCTGCCTTCCCGTTTGTGGGTCCCACACCCACCCAGGTGCATGAGTCCTGACTGCACCCCACTCCCGCCCTCGTGTTTGTCTCACTGTGGTTTCTTCCTTATATCTTTAGTCATAGAAGATCTTTTCTGCTAGAATCTGGCTTTTGTCATCAGTAGTTACTCTGTAGATAGTGGTGATTTTGGTGTGCCTGTGGGAGAAGGTGAGCTCAGGGTCTTCCTACTCTGCCCTCTTGGACATAATGTAGTATCTTTATTTTTTTTATTTAGATACTTACCTATTTGGCTGCTCTCGGTTTTAGTTATGGCGCATGGGATCTCCATTGCCCCATGCAGGATCATAGTTTTGACAGGTGAACTCTTGGTTGCAACATGTGGGATCTAGTTCCCTGACTGGGGACTGAAGCCAGGCCCCTGTATTGGGAGCATGGAATCATAGCCACAGGACCACAAGGAATTCCAAAGTCGTCTCTTTGCTTTTGTTTTTATTCTTTAATTGGAGGAAATTGCTTTACAATCTTGTGTTGGTTTCCACCATACATACAACAATGCAACTCAGCATGAGTATGCATATATCACCTCCCTCTTGAGCCTCCCTCCCCTCCCGCCGTCTTACCCCTCTAGGTCCATCACAGACTGCCGGGCTGAGATCCCTGTGTTACTTAGCAGCTTCTCAGCAGGTATCTGTTTTACACACGGTAGTGTGTGTATGTTGATGCTACTTTCTCCATTCATCCCTCTTTCCCCTTTCCGCATTGTATCTGCAAGTCCACTTTCTATATCTGCATCTCCATTCCTTCCCTGCAGATAGGCTGGTCAATACCATTGTTACATATTCCATATATATGCATTAATATGTGATATTTATTTTTCTCTTTATGAGTGACCTCACTGCGGATAACAGGTTCTAGATTCATCCACCTCACTAGAACTGGCTCAAATTCATTTTGTTTATGGCTGAAGAATATTTCATTGTATATAAGTACCACAACTTCTTTATCCATTCATCTGATGATAGACATCTAGGTTGCTTCCATGTCCTCCTGCTGCTAAGTCGCTTCAGTCGTGTCCGACTCTGTGCAACCCCATAGACAGCAGCCCACCAGGCTCCGCCGTCCCTGGGATTCTCCAGGCAAGAATACTGGAGTGGGTTGCCATTTCCTTCTCCATGTCCTAGCTATTGTAAGTGGAGCTGCAGCAAACACTGGGGTACACGTGTCTTTTCGAATTATGGTTTTCTTAGGATATATGCCCAGTAGTGGAATTGCTGGGTCATATGGTAGTTTCACTCTTGGTTTTTTAAGGAATCTCCATGCTGTTCCGCATAGTGGCTGCATCCCATCAACAGTGCCAGAGGATTCCCTTTTCTCCACGTTCTGTCATTTATTTTTGGAGATTTTTTGATGATGGCCATTCTGACTGGTGTGAGGTGATACCTCACTGTAGTTTTGATTTGCATTTCTCTAATAATGAGTGATGCTAAGCATCTTTTCATGTGTTTATTGGCTGTCTGTATGTCTTCTTTGGAGAAATGTCTGTTCAGGTTGGGCTGTTTGTTTTTCTGATATTGAGCCATATGAGCTGCTTATATATTTTGGAGATTAATTCGTTGCCAGTTGTTCCATTTGAAATTATTTTCTCCCATTTTGAGAGTGGCTTTTAATTTTGTTTATTGTTTCCTTTGCTGTGCAAAAGTGTCTAAGTTTAATTAGGTCCCATTTGTTTATTTTTGTTTTTATTTCCATTGCTCTAGGAGGTGGGTCAAAGAAGATCTTGTAATTTATGTCAGACAGTGTACTGCCTATGCTTTACTCTATGAGCTTTATAGTTTCCGGTCTTACATTTAAGTCTTTAATCCATTTTGATTTTATTTTTGTGTATGGTGTTAGGAAGTGTTCTAGTTTCATTCTTTTACATGTAGCTGTCCCGTTTTCCCAACACTACTTACTGAAGAGGCTAGCTTTTCTCCATTTTTTCCTATATTCTTGCCTCCTTTGTCTAAGATAAGGTGCCCATAAGTGTGTGAGTTTATCTCTGGGCTTTCGATCTTGTTCCATTGGTCTACATTTCTGTTTTTGTGCCAGTACCATACTGTCTTGATGACTGCAGCTTTGTAGTATAGTCTGAAGTCAGAAAGGTTGATTCCTCCAGTTCTGCTTTTCTTTCTCAAGATTGCTTTAGCTTTTCAGAATCTTTTCTGTTTCCTTACAAATTGTGAAATATTTTTTTGGTTCTAGTTCTGTGAAAAATACCACTGGCAGTTTGATAGGGATTGCATTGAATCTGTAGATTGCTTTGGGTAGTATAGTCATTTTCACAATATTGATTATTCCAATCCAAGAACATGGTATATCTCTCCATCTGTTTGTATCATTGTTTTTATTTCTTTTATCAGCGACTTATAATTTTCTGCATACAGATTTTTTGTCTCTTTAGGTAGGTTACTCCTAGTATTGTATTCTTTTCATTGCAATGGTGAATGTGATTGTTTCCTTAATTTCTCATTCTGGTTTTCATTGTTAGTGTATAGAAATGCAAGGAATTTCTGTGTTGTTAACTTTTTTTGTTGTTGTTAACTTTATATTCTGCAACTTTACTATATTCATTGCTTATCTCTAATAATTTTCTGGTGGCCTCTTTAAGGTTTTCTATGTATAGTATTATGTCATCTGCAAACAGTGAGAGTTTTACTTCTTTTTTTCCACTCGAGATTCCTTTCATTTCTTTTTCTTCTCTGATTGCTGTGGCTATTTGTTTATTCAACATAATCAAAATTATGCTGAATGATAGTGGTGAGAGTGAGCACCCTTGTCTTGCTTCTGATCCTAAAGGAAATGCTTTCAGTTTCTCACCATTGATAATTTTTACTGTGGGTTTGTCATTTATGCCCTTTATTATGTTGCATATGTGTGGCTCACACTGTAAAGAATCTGCCTCCAATGCAGGAGACCTGGGTTTGATCCCTGTTTTGGGAAGAAGCCCTGGAGAAGGGACTGGCTACCCACTCCACTATTCTTGCTGGAGAATTCCATGGACAGAGAAGCCTGGAGGAAAACAGTCCATATGGTCATAAAGAGTCAGACACAACTGAACGACTAACACATGCTCCTTCTATGCCTACTTTCTGGAGAGCTTTTAATCACAAGTGGGTGCTGAATTTTGTCAGAAGCTTTCTCTGCATCCATTGAGATGATCCTGTTGTTTTTATCTTTCAATTTGTTTATATGACATATCACATTGATTGATTTGTGTGTGTTGAAGAATTCTTGCATCCCTGGGATAAAGCCTGCTTGATCATTATGTATGATCTTTTCATGTGTTGTTGGATTCTCTTTGCTAGAATTTTGTTGAAGATTTTTGCATCTATGTTCATCAGTGATACTGGCCTGCAGTTTTCATTTTTTTGTGGTATCTTTGTCTGGTTTTGGTAGCAGGGTGATGGTGGCATTGTGGAATCAGTTTGGGAGTTTTCCTTTCTCTGCATTTTTCTGGAGCAGTGTGAGCAGGATAGGTGTTAGATTTTCTCTAAACTTCTGGTAGAATTTGCTGGCGAAGCCATCTGGCCCTGCTCTTTGTTTTTTGGAAGATTTTTGATTACAGTTTTGATTTCTGATTGATCTGTTCATATTTTCTATTTCTTCTTGGTTCAGTTTTGGACAGTTATACATTTCTAAGAATTTGTCCATTTCTTCCAGGTTGTCCAGTTTATTGGCATATAGTTGCTTGGAGTAGTCTCTTATGATCCTTTCTATTTCTGTGTTTCTTTATTAATATTCTATCTGGATGATCTGTTCATTGGTGTGAGTGGAGTTTTAAAGCCCCCCACTATTTTCCGCTTTAGTAAGTCTTAGCATTTCCCTAATGTGTTGAGGTACTTGTATGTTGGGTGCATATATAATTGTCATATCTTCTTCTTGGATCGATCCCTTGATTATTACATAATATCCTTCCTTGTCTCTTGTAATGGTCTTCATTTTAAAATCTATTTTATCCTGAGATGAGTATTGCTACTCCTGATTTTTTTTTTATTTCAATTTGCTTGGAATTTCTTTTTTCTAGCCCCTCACTTTCAATCTGTATGGGTCCCTAGATTTGAAGTGGGACTGTTGTAGACAGCATATATAGGGGGTCTTGTTTTTGTACCCATTCAACTAATCTATGTCTTTTGATTGGAGCATTTATTCTATTTACATTTAAGGTAATTATTGATATGTATAAGAGGAGCTAGGCCGGGCCGGGGGCCGGGGGTGGTGGCCAACAGGGGCTAGGCCGGGCTGGGGGCTGGGGGCCAGCGGCGGCGGCGAGAGGAATTACCCAAGGCCCAAGGTAAGAGAAACCCAAGTAAGACGGTAAGTGTTGCGAGAGGGCATCAGAGGACAGACACACTAAAACTAGAATTACAGAAAACTAGCTAAAATGATCACAAGGACCACAGCCTTGTCTATCTCAATGAAACTAAGCCATGCCGTGTGGGGCCACCCAAGACGGATGGGTCATGGTGGAGAGGTCTGACAGACTGTGGTCCACTGGAGAAGGGCATGGCAAACCACTTCAGTATTCTTGCCTTGAGAACCACATGAACAGTATGAAAAGGCAAAAAGATAGGACACTGAAAGACGAACTCCCCAGGTCAGTCGGTGCCCAATATACTAATGGAGATCAGTGGAGAAACAACTCCAGAAAGAATGATGGGATGGAGCCAAAGCAAAAACAATACCCAACTTGGATGTGACTGGTGATAGACGCAAAGTCCGATGCTGTAAAGAGCAATATTGCATAGGAACCTGGAATGTTAGGTCCATGAATCAAGGCAAATTGGAAGTGGTCAAACAGGAGATGGCAAGAGTGAACGTCGACATTCTAGGAATCAGCGAACTAAGATGGACTGGAATGGGTGAATTTAACTCAGATGACCGTTATCTCTACTACTGTGGGCAAGAATCCCTTAGAAGAAATGGAGTAGCCATCATGGTCAACAAAAGAGTCCAAAATGCAGTACTTGGATGCAATCTCAAAAACGATAGAATGATCTCTGTTCGTTTCCAAGGCAAACCATTCAATATCACGGTAATCCAAGTCTATGCCCCGACCAGTAACGCCGAAGAAGCTGAAGTTGAACGGTTCTATGAAGACCTACAAGACCTTCTAGAACTAACACCCAAAAAAGATGTCCTTTTCATTATAGGGGACTGGAATGCAAAAGTAGGAAGTCAAGAAACACCTGGCGTAACAGGCAAGTTTGGCCTTGGAGTACAGAATGAAGCAGGGCAAAGGATAATAGAGTTTTGCCACAAGAACGCACTGGTAATAGCAAACACCCTATTCCAACAACACAAGAGAAGACTCTACACGTGGACATCACCAGATGGTCAACACTGAAATCAGACTGATTATATTCCTTGCAACCAAAGATGGAGAAGCTCTGTACAGTCAGCAAAAACAAGACTGGGAGCAGACTGTGGCTCGGATCATGAACTCCTTATTGCCAAATTCAGACTTAAATTGAAGAAAGTAGGGAAAACCACTAGACCATTCAGGTATGACCTAGATCAAATCCCTTATGAGTATACACTGGAAGTGACAAATAGATTTAAGAGACTAGACCTGATAGACAGAGTGCCTGGTGAACTCTGGACAGAGGTTCGTGACATTGTACAGGAGACAGGGATCAAGAAAATCCCCATGGAAAAGAAATGCAAAAAAGCAAAATGGCTGTCTGAGGAGGCATTACAGATAGCTGGAAAGAGAAGAGAAGCGAAAAGCAAAGGAGAAAAGGAAAGATATTCCCATCTCAATGCAGAGTTCCAAAGAATAGCAAGGAGAGATAAGAAAGCCTTCCTGAGTGATCAGTGCAAAGAAATAGAGGAAAACAACAGATTGGGAAAGACTAGAGATCTCTTCAAGAAAATTAGAGATACCAAAGGAATATTCCATGCAAAGATAGGCTCAATAAAGGACAGAAATGGTATGGACCTAACAGAAGCAGAAGATATTAAGAAGAGGTGGCAAGAATACACAGAAGAACTGTACAAAAAAGATCTTCACGACCCAGATAATCACGATGGTGTGATCACTCACCTAGAGCCAGACATCCTGGAATGTGAAGTCAAGTGGGCCTTAGAAAGCATCACTACGAACAAAGCTAGTGGAGGTGATGGAATTCCAGTTGAGCTATTTCAAATCCACAAAGGTGATGCTGTGAAAGTGCTGCACTCGATATGCCAGCAAATTTGGAAAACTCAGCAGTGGCCACAGGATTGGAAGAGGTCAGTCTTCGTTCCAATCCCAAAGAAAGGCAATGCCAAAGAATGCTCAAACTACCGCACAATTGCACTCATTTCACATGCTAGTAAAGTAATGCTCAAAATTCTCCAAGCCAGGCTTCAGCAATATGTGAACCGTGAACTTCCAGATATTCAAGCTGGTTTTAGAAAAGGCGGAGGAACCAGAGATCAAATTGCCAACATCCGCTGGATCATCGAAAAAGCAAGAGAGTTCCAGAAAAACATCTATTTCTGCTTTATTGACTATGCCAAAGCCTTTGACTGTGTGGATCACAATAAACTGTGGAAAATTCTGAAAGAGATGGGAATACCAGACCATCTGACCTGTCTCTTGAGAAACCTGTATGCAGGTCAGGAAGCAACAGTTAGAACTGGACATGGAACAACAGACTGGTTCCAAATAGGAAAAGGAGTACGTCAAGGCTGTATATTGTCACCCTGCTTATTTAACTTATATGCAGATTACATCATGAGAAACCCTGGACTGGAAGAAACACAAGCTGGAATCAAGATTGCCGGGAGAAATATCAATAACCTCAGATATGCAGATGACACCACCCTTATGGCAGAAAGTGAAGAGGAACTAAAAAGCCTCTTGATGAAAATGAGAGAGGAGAGTGAAAAAGTTGGCTTAAAGCTCAACGTTCAGAAAGCTAAGATCATGGCATCTGGTCCCATCACTTCATGGGAAATAGATGGGGAAACAGTGGAAATAGTGTCAGACTTTATTTTTTGGGGCTCCAAAATCACTGCTGATGGTGATTGCAGCCATGAAATTAAAAGACGCTTACTCCTTGGAAGGAAGGTTATGGCCAACCTAGATAGCATATTTGAAAGCAGAGACATTACTTTGCCAACAAAATTCCGTCTAGTCAAGGCTATGGTTTTTCCAGTGGTCATGTATGGATGTGAGAGTTGGACGGTGAAGAAAGCTGAGCGCTGAAGAATTGATGCTTTTGAACTGTGGTGTTGGAGAAGACTCTTGAGAGTCCCTTGGACTGCAAGGAGATCCAATCAATCCATCCTAAAAGAGATCAATCCTGGGTGTTCATTGGAAGGTCTGATGTTGAAGCTGAAACTCCAATACTTTGGGCACCTCATGCGAAGGGTCGACTCATTGGAAAAGACCCTAATGCTGGGTAGGATTGGGGGCAGAAGGAAAAGGGGATGGCTGAGGGTGAGATGGTTGGATGGCATATCCGACTCAATGGACATGGGTTTGGGTGGACTCCGGGAGTTGGTGACGGACAGAGAGGCCTGGCGTGTTGCAATTCATGGAGTCGCAAAGAGTCAGACACGACTGAGCGACTGAACTGAACTGATAATCCTATTACCATTTACTTTATTGTTTGGGGTTTGTTTTTGTAGGCCTTTTCTTCCTCTGTGTTTCCTGTCTAAAAAAGTTTCTTTAGCATTTGGCAAAGAGCTGGTTTGGTAGTGCTTAATTCTCTTAACTTTTCCTTATCTGTCAAGCTTCTGATTTCTCCTTCAAATATGAATGAGATCCTTGCTGGAGAGAGTAATCTTGGTTGTATTTTTTTTTTTCAATCACTTTAAATACATCCTGTCACTGCCTTTTGGTCTGCAGCTTTTCTGTTGAAAGGTCAGCTGTTGAAAGACCAGCTTGAAAGATCATCCTTATGGGGATCCCCTTGTATGTAGTTACTTTTTTCTTGCTGCTTTTAATATTTATTCTTTGTGTTTAATTTTTGTTAGTTTGATGTATATGTGTCTTCACATGTTTCTCTTTGGGTTTATCCTGTTTGGGACTCTCTGATCTTCCTGGACTTAGGTGGCTATTTCCTTTCCCAAGTTAGGGAAGTTTTCGAGTATAATCTCCTCAAATATTTTCTTACACCCTTTGTTTTTCTCTTTTTCTTCTGGGATCCCTCTAATTCAGATGTTGATGTGTTTAATGTTGTCCAAGAGGTCTCTGAGACTGTTCTCACTTCTTTATATTTTTTTTCTTTATTCTTCGTGCTTCAGTTATTTCCACCATTCTATCTTCCAGCTCACTTATCCATTCCTCTGCCTGAGGTATTCTGCTATTGATTGCCTATAGTGTATTTTTAATCTCAATTATTATGTTGTGTCCATTGCTTATTTTCTATTCTGTGTTTTTTCTAAGCCCCTTGCTAAGACATTTTTTGTATCTTCTTGATCTGTGCATCTGTACTGTATATCTGTGCCTCCATTTTATTTCCAAGATTTTGGATCATCTTCACTATTGTTACTCTGAATTCTTTTTCAAGTACAGTGCCTATTTGTGAGGTTTTACCATGTTCCTTCATCTGCTGCATGCTTCGCTGTCTTTTCATTTTGTTTAATTTACTGTGTTTGAAGCCTCCTTTATGCAGCCTAGAAAGTCATAGTTCTCTCAGTTGTGGAGTCTATCCCCAGTGGGCAGGACTGGACCAGTGCCTTGTGAAGGTTTCCTGGTTTGGGGGGGGGGCTTGTGCCTGTATTCTGGTGAATGGATCTGGGTCTTGTCTCTTTGAGGGGCAGTGTCATGTCCAATAGTGTGTTTTGGGGTACCTATAGGTTTGGTATGGCTTTGGGCAGTTTGTCTATTTTGGGGCAGTTTTGTGTTCCTGTTTTGCTGAATGTTTGGCATGAGGCATCCAGCACTGGAGCTTGCTGGCCTTTGGAGGGGGGAGGGGTTGGTCTCAGTGTTGAGATGGAGGCCCTTGGGAGAGATGTCGTTGATTAATGTTTCCTGGGGTCAGAAGTTCTCTGGTGGCCCAAAGTCCTGGACTCGGGCCTCCCACTTTGGAGGTTCAAGCCCTACCTCTTACCATAGCACCAAGTTTTCACAGGCCACACAGCTCAGAAGGACAAACCCCAAGACTGATGGTGAAAGGAACACTGAACAGCCAAGAACACTCAAGTAACTCACACACAAAGAGACAAGAAAAGGGGGAAAGGATAAAAATAAGAGTCAAAAAAGAAGAGAACTATCAGGCCAATAAACAAATCCATTAGTGAAAATGAATACTAAAAACTAGACCAGCAAAAACACAAAATAAAAAACATGAAAAAAATTGCATTATAACTAAAAAGTACAGTAAAAATAGGAAAAAAAATAATAAAATGAATTTGCTTAAAAATCAGATGTTTTTAAACAGGAAAAAGTATGTTGTAAAAATTAAAGGAATAATAAAGAACATTAGAATAATATGAAAAGAAAAAAGAAAAAAAAAAACTGTGACAAACTTAGACAGCTTATTAAGAAGGACAGACATTACTTTGCTGACAAAGGTCCATATAGTCAAAGCTATGGTTTTTCCAGCGGTCATGTATGGATGTGAGAGTTGACCATAAAGATGGCTTAGTAACAAAGAACTGATGCTTTTGAACCGTGGTGTTGGAGAAGACTCTTGAGAGTCCCTTGGACTGCAAGGAGATCCAACCGATCAATCTCGGACACTGCCCTTCAGAGAGACAAGACCCAGATCCATCCAACAGAACATAGGCACTGGTTCTGTGCCTGGAAACCAGGAAATCTTCACAGGGTACTGGTCCAATCCCACCCACTGACCCCACAATTAACCGCAACTATGACTTTTTAGGCTACATAAAGGAGACTTCAATCACAGCCCAACAAAGGAAATCAGTCCTGAATATTCATTGGAAGGACTGATACTGAAGCTGAAACTCCAATTCTTTGGCCACCTGATGCAAAGAACTGACTCAGTGGAAAAGACCCTGATGCTGGGAAAGATTGAAGGCAGGAGGAGAAGGGGATGACAGAGGATGAGATGGTTGGATGGCATCACCGACTCGATGGACATGGGTTTGAGTAAACTCCGGGAGTTGGTGATGGACAGGGAGGCCTGGCGTGCTGCAGTCCGTGGGATTGCAGAGTCAGACACGACTGAGCGACTGGACTGAACTGGACCTGCTGTGGTCAGTGTGGGGGCAGCTCAGACTCAGATCTGGCCTTCCTCCAGCTTGTGTACTAGCTCCCAGAGTCCACAGCCTCAGGCTGATTATGAGGGTTTAATTTAATCCACTGCACCTGCGGCTGCAGGTGTGACGTCCCTTCCTCTCTTTTGCTCACACAGCCCCCGGTGCTGTGTGAGCACAGCGGACACAGCTGGGCGGCGTGTGGAGAGTGCCCGCCGCGGCCGAGACCTGTGGGAAGCCGCACAGTCTGAGGTGCGTCGGGCGCGTCCCCGAGGGTGTTGGCCTCGGGTCGTGGGTCTGTAGGCAGAGCCAGGCTTCACAGGCTCCCGGGAAGGGGCGGGCAGCCACCGGTGCCCACTCGGAGCTGGGGGGCAGCCGCCGTCGGGACCTCAGCCGCCCCGTCCTCTGACTCCGGCCCGCAGAGGTCCTGCCCTGACGGTGGTCAAGCGGCCCGCGTTCCCTCTCTGGCATGGCGCACGGCGGTCGGGTGTTGCCGGCCTCTGTCTCTAGCGTCAGCTGGGCTCGTCTGCCGCTGGAGTGACAGACCGCCGCTGGGGCGCTTGCGAAGGCGGGGCCCTGCTTTCTTCAGCACAGCGACCGCGCTCCTGTGGCGGGGACCGCCCGCCCCTCTGGCCGGCCGGGGCTCTTCTGGTTTCCATCTGTCGTCGTGCGAGCCCTCTCGGAGGGTCCCCGCTCCGGCCAACCCGGTCTCTCCCTGGGACCCAGCCCCCGAGGCCTGAGACGCCACACGAGGCCCCTCGCCACAGCGGGTGCGCCCGCCGCCTCTCCGCTGGGAGGCGCTCTTCAGCAGCGTCTCTGTGGTGACGTCTCTCCTTTTCGCTCCCTGAGCCCCTGTCGCTCGTGCTCCTCCGAGGCTCGCGGCCCTTCCCGCCCAGCCCCCTGGTCCCCACCGTGAGGGGCTTTCCAAGTGTGTGGAGACTTCTCCTCCCTCATGACTCCCTCCCTAGGGGGCAGGTCCCCATCCTAAAATCCTTTGTCTCTCTTTTTTAATCTTTATCTTTTGCCCTACCGCATGCTGAAGAGATTGGCTTGCCTGTTGGCAAGTCTGGGGTCTTCTGCCAGCGTTCAGAAGGTGTTCCCTAGGAGTCATTCCGCGTGCAGATGCTGTGTTTTTGATGTGTTTGTGAGAAGAAAGCTCCGCGCCATGTTGAAAGTCCCCCAGTCTCTTTGTTTCTACATGTCAATTTTATTTTATGGAGTTGACATAGGTAAATGGTTTTTTCTTTGGTTATCTCTTTTCTATTAAACCTCTCTAAGTTCTGTTGGTTTAATGTTAAAAGACTATTTATAGCTAATCATTATGTCTTATAACTTTTTTCTCATACTATCCAACTCTTGTCCACTGAGTTCAGTAGAAGGGCCCCCAGGCTTACTCTTCAGTTCAGTTTGGTTCAGTCGCTCAGTCGTGTCTGACTCTTTGCGACCCCATGGACTGCAGCACGTCAGGCCTCCCTGTCCTTCACCAACTCCTGGAGTTTACTCAAACTCATGTCCACTGAGTCGGTGATGCCATCCAACCATCTCATCCTCTGTTCTCCCCTTCTCCTCCTGTCTTCAATCTTTCCCAGCATCAGGGTCATTTCCGATGAGTCAGTTCTTCACATCAGGTGGCCAAAGAATTGGAGTTTCAGCTTCAGCATCAGTCCTTCCAATGAATATTCAGGACTGTTTTCCTTTAGGATGGACTGGTTGGATCTCCTTGCAGTCCAAGGGACTATCAAGAGTCTTCTCCAACACCACAGTTTAAAAGCATCAGTTCTTTGGCCTTCAGTTTTCTTTATAGTCCAGCTCTCACATCCATACATGACTACAGGAAAAACCATAGCCTTGGCTAGATGGACCATTGTTGGCAAAGTAATGTCCCTGGTTTTTGATATGCTGTCTAGGTTGGTCATAACTTTTCTTCCAAGGAGCAAGTGTCTTTTAATTTCATGGCTGCAGTCACCATCTGCAGTGATTTTGGAGCTCAAGAAAATAAAATCTGTCACTGTTTCTGCTTTTTCCTCGTCTGTTTGCCATGAAGTGATAGGACTGGATGCCATGATTTTAGTTTTTTGAATGCCGAGTTTTAAGCCAGCTTTTTCATTCTCCTCTTTCACTCTCATCAAGAGGCTCTTTAGTTCTTCTTCACTTTCTGCCATAAGGGGGGTGTCATCTGCATATCTGAGGTTATTGATATTTCTCCTGGCAATCTTGATTCCCGCTTACGCTTCATCCAGCCCAACGTTTCTCATGATGTACTCCTCATATAAGTTAAATAAGCAGGGTGACAATATACAGCCTTGACGTATTCCTTTTCCTATATGGAACCAGTCTGTTGTTCCATGTCCAGTTCTAACTGTTGCTTCTTGATCTGCATACAGATTTCTCAAGAGACAGGTCAGGTGGTCTGGTGTTCCCATCTCTTTCAGAATTTTCCACAGTTTGCTGTGATCCACACAGTCAAAGGCTTTAGTGTAGTCAATAAAGCAGAAGTAGATGTTTTTTCTCGAACTCTCTCACTTTTTTGGTGATCCAGTGTATGTTGGCAATTTGATCTCTGGTACCTCTGCCTTTTCTAAATCCAGCTTGAACATCTGGAAGTTCATGGTTCATGTATTGTTGAAGCCTGGCTTGGAGAATTTTGAGCATTACTTTACTAGCCTGTGAGATGAGTACAACTGTGTGTTAGTTTGAGCATTCTCTTACTCTTATGAGTCTCCAATTTTTGTCAGGGTCCACTCTGCTATTTAGCTTTCTATTATTTTTTTTTTTTTAATTTTCATCAGGTATTTACCCTTTTTTATAACTAGTTATTTATGTATGTTTTATAATTTAAGTTTTTTGTTCTCACTATCCTCTTGGATATTATTTAATTCTGAGAAATTTAACTCTACTCATTTTTAATCTTTCTCCTGTCTTTTGCTTGACCAGATTTTTTCAGATTTGTAAAAAGTTTGAAAATGTGAAAATGTTTTCAATTTGAAATTTTTTTCAAATTTTTTCATAATTTTTTTTTCAGAAAATTGAAAAAATTTGTCAATTTTTTTCAGCATTTTTTTTTTCTTCTTCGGTAGAGTAGGTTATTGCCTTTTTTCACGTTACTGGATTTCCTCTAAACATCTCAAATTGTACAGTCTAAGTAGTTTCAATGTATTTCCACAGACTGGATGAGTTTTATTTGTTTGTTTAGCAGTAAATACACACCTTAAAGATGAGAGTTTTCCTCTAGTTATTGTTCAGAGGAGACAATGGGCAGAATATTGACCTTCAACCAGCTTGTGGTTTCCTGAACGTCTCATGATGTGCTTTCCTTAGGAGTTTGTCTCCTATCCCAGTGCCTGTGCCCACTGTTGGAGGTGCCCTTGTCAGGGTTCCTCCTGTGATAGAATGTGCTTGTGTTAGATTTCAGTTTTATCCAGGGAGCAAAAAAAAAAAAAAAGTTATTCACCTAAATAGTCAGCTACTCTCATTGGTCTTACAACACACTATAATTTCTCTGTTAACTGCCTGTGATCCAATCTCCAAAGAACACCATTATCCCAGGATATTTAAAGATCTTTTCTGGTTAAGATAATCTGGCTGGATTTTGACATTAGTATATTTCCATCTGCTTTATATCTTCCAGGAAGTCTGTAATTGTCCCAGATTTCAGGTGCTCTTTTACTTTTATTTTTTCATTTGTCCTTTTCAAAGGAGTTTGAGGAGATGTGTTTATTTCACTCTTTTCTGTCCTGATTTGTGGCAGCCACATTTTCTTTATTATTGACATAAAATGCCTCTAATTACATGATGCATTCATTTTGAGTAACTGATTATGTTTTTCCAAGTTACTATTTTTCAGCTTTCTACGAAGTTGACTTGGGTGTGTGGTTGAATTTGTTACCATTATAGTTATTTTCACTCAGCCTGATTCCCATAAAAGAGATGACTTCTCATTTTGTTTTCAGTTCAAAATACTTATAGTAGGCATATTTAGAAATGATCTTCAAACTTGCTGGCATTTTCATCCAGTCAAATATTATTACAAAAGCCTTATTCCTTGCTTTTTTTTTTTTTTTTTTTACTGTTTTAAGTACAGGATTGTCACCACTTGTCATAAAAGATTTAAGGTTTCCATGTTATCTTTTAGGAAGATTCATTTATAGAGGCAATCAAACTCTGTCATTTTAAAGCATCAGTAACCAACTCAATGGACGTAAGTTTGAGCAAGATCCGGGAGACAGTGAAGGACAGAGAAGCCTGGTGTGCTGCAGTCCATGGGGTTGCAAAGAGTGGGACACAACTGAGTGACTGAATAACAACAAATGAGAAAAGGAGTTTCAATTTGAAAGCTGAGGCTGATCCCATACAAGGATGATTTTCATACCCTGTTTGACTAAAAGTTTTAGACTCTCATACATATGCCACTTTTAAATAGAGTAAAGAGAACATCTCCTAGTTCCAATATTTAATAAGTCCCCTCCTTACCAAACCTGTAATTTAGTGCTCAACACAAAGTATATGTGTGAAAATTGAATATTAATATAATTTAGTGGAGTTTCTGCAACAGAGAAAAATAAGAACCTGTCTTCTGTATTTCCATGGACACTAATGTTCCCTTGTTTTTTGTTTGTTTGTTTTGTATTTCAATTCTTTTATTTTTTTGCCTCTTTATTTTTTTAATTGAAGGATTCCTTGGTTTTGAGTCATATCATTCTCTTCCTTTCCTCCTTGTTTTTCTTTATCCTCTGTCTGCATATTTAATCTAACAAATATTTATTCAGTATCTCATAGGGACCAAGTGCTTTGTATCCCAAGAGATACAAAGGTGAATAAATAAGCCATGATTTTGACCTTGTCTTTGTGACTGTGCAAATTTAAGTGAGATTGTAGGTATGAAAAGTGCTATAAACTGTAAAGTGCTATATAAGGTGCCATAGAAGTATAGGTAGATGCAGAAGTGATTCAATTTAAATTTGAGGTACAGATTTAATGTTTTAAAATTAGCTCTAAAATCTTTCTGATTGTCGTCTTAAGTACCGAGTATTAAAGTGGAGATAATTTTGCTATTGCAAAAGAAGTCTCCTCAAAGAAAGAACTGTTTTACTAATGACATTTTGGTTTAACTTTAAAGCTTCAAACATTTCGGGGAATTTATTAAGTATTAGCACTCTTTTTTTGTAGTTTGTGTGTATGCATGTGTGTATGCAAAGATCCAATGAGACAGTATGTGTGACAGTGTTTAAAAAACTGTGAAGTGCTATATAAATATAAGGTGCTGTTACTGTGAAGGGAGATGATGTCAAGAGTGGAATTTGGATAGGGAGGGTGCAGAGCCAGGCTTCCGTGGCCATACTGGGACAGGAAAATGCAGTAGAGTAAGTTTAAGCAAACTTATGACTTCCTATACAGTATATTTGGAAGCACACTAGAATGGACCCCATTTCCAAAAGTATCTTCTTATCTATAAGCTGCTATGACATTTGAAATTTAGCTAGGGACATTGTTTTTGCTTGTTGCTAATAGTAGTTAATAGCATGCATTCAAAAGTAGTCTTTTTATAATGCAGGGGTTTAACATTTGAAAGCATTTTGCTGTATTTTTATTAGTTCTTGATAACATATTGAGCTAGGTCTTGGTGGTGGTATTTTTATCTTCATCATCTTTGTCCCTTTTTTATTGATGAGGGAGTAAGGATCAGCAGTTGAATAAAGTATTTATCCCATAATCAATGTGTGACAGACTTAACCCAGGCCAGTTTGTTCCAACCCATCTTGCAGGTTAAACCCCTGTTTGCTAAGCAACTATTTTAGATATAGAGAATTTCAAAGTCTGACAGTCCAGTTTCTTTACAGGGTTCCCACACATTGGTTGAAAAGACAAATCTTATGGGTTGGGAACAATTAGGGAAGGTCATAGACAGTGTTTGATTTTAAGTATTAAATTGCCTGGTAAGAGCTTTACTAATTTGGATAAGGAAGAAAGCAGTATGGGTTGGTTTAGGTCAGGAAATGCTTTGTTAAGAGGTGGGATTGTCTAGTTACTTTAAAAAGTTAGGTAAAAAAAAAAGAGTAGAAGGCCATTTCAGGGTAGTAAAGCATCATGAGGAAAACCATCATAACTGAAAGTGATAGTAAAATTAATGACATGATATGTTTTACGGGAAAATACCGGTAATTTCTATAATCAAATGTTTTTCCTGAGCCTCACCAGCTGTGAGAACACTTCAATCCTCTTTTGCCAGCTGGCGTCTCCCAGGGTGGCACCCCCACGCCTTTTCTCCTCTGTCATCACCTACCCTAGTACCCACTTACGAGCTGCTGCCTGACCTCCTGCAGTTCCAAGGCTCCAGTGTGTTCTGTCCTCCTCTGGTTGTGAAGAGAAGCCTTTTCCACCATATTCTGCCTTTTCAGAAGGAATCCCGCAGCAGAACTTCTTGGCTCTGGCCGTATAGGCTTCCCCCCCTTGATTCACATAGGGCTCTTCTTCAAGGCACATTGGAGCTGACAAAGTAGATGCATCAGAGATGGGTTCATATCTCATCTATTCTGCATCCCCATCAGAGACCCTCTCTTTGGACATTTGTTCTGTTGTTTGACAGTGGATCATCTGTTACCCTCTTTATATTGGTACAGTTCATCATAAGGGTATGATGCAATGTTTTACCTTGCACTACAAAAGTGAAAGGGAGAGATATTCCATCTGCCTGATAATTCCCCAGGAGCCAGAGCATAGCGTATAACCCAAGCTCAGCCAATCAGATATTGCAGTCTGAGACCCTGATTCTGGAGCAAGAGATCCAGGAGAGAAGAGTGAGTTAGGAACCAGGATGACTATGAAAGCATTAGTCGCTGAGTTGTGTCCAACCCTCTGCCACCTCAGGGACTGTAGCCCATTAGGTGCCTCTGTCTGTGGAATTCTCCAGGCAAGAATACTGGAGTGGGTTGCCATTGCCTTCCCCAGGGGATCTTCCCGACCCAGGGATCGAACCCAGGTCTCCTGCAGTGCAAGTAGATGCTTGGCCATCTGACCCACCAGGGAAACCCATAATGACTATAACAAGGTTCAGTATTGGTGCCAGTGGCTTATAGTAGTGGTGATACCTTTGCAGAAGCATCAATCTTATAATTGCCTCCTTGGTCCTCCAGCTCCGATATTCCAAGTCCTGCTCTTTTTTCAGTTTACATCTTTCTCTTTCTTTCTCGCAGATTCTGCCACATCTGATATCTTTCTAGCAAATGTTAGAAAGATAGAAAATTAGAGAATGTTCATTTGCTTTAAAAAATATCTAGCTCATTAGTTTATTTATTTTTTTGCAACAATGCACTCTGACTCAAAGCAAAAGACGCCGTTGCAGATTTGGCTTGTTGGACCCTGCTGACTTTTCTTTTCTTGTGCCAGGTTCTCCCTGGGAGGCCCCAAGTCTGTCCTTCGTTTAGCTGTCATCTTCCTCTACCGGCAGAAGTGGTAGGCTTCCAGATACCTAAACCTCGGGAAGACTAGCTCTACTTCTTTTCCGAATTTTCCGCTCACATGTATATTGGGAAAATGGTTGCTGCTGCTACTACTGCTAAGTCGCTTCAGTCGTGTCCGACTCTGTGCGACCCCATAGACGGCAGCCCACCAGGCTCCTCTGTCCCTGGGATTCTCCAGGCAAGAACACTGGAGTGGGGTGCCATTTCCTTCTCCAGTGCATGAAAGTGAAAAGTGAAAGTGAAGCCGCTCAGTCATGTCCGACTCTTCGAGACCCCATGGGCTGTAGCCCACCAGGCTCCTCCATGGGATTTTCCAGGCAGGAGTACTGGAGTGGGTTGCCATTGCCTTCTCCTGTTAGGCACTATTTAAGTTGTGGGGAGAGGGAAAGGACTACCTAATTTCCTGTGTTAGGCATTTTGATTCCTGTTCTGGTCCAGTTATCACTGATATTCTCAGTGAATGCTCATACTAGTGTCATCAAATGGACACAATGGAAGACTTTGAAATGAAAACAAAAATACCGAATTTCTTCAGTGGAAAACTAGGAAAACTTAAGTAATACATCCCTCCTGGTTATCTGATAATTTTCAGTTAATTGTCTTTGAGCCGTCTTTAATTGTCTTTGAGCCATCTACAACTCTGTCAATTGTAGGTCACTAATAGCAATGCAAATGATTCTTGTCTATAGATGTACAAATACATTATTTCCTGGTGAGGTAAAATTGGCTTTCTTTGCCCACTGTTGAAGAAGCCAGATTTTTATTCTATTTCTAAGTTTATTTTAGCATTTTTTGCTGCTTTTGTCTATGGTTCTTTGAGCTAGTTTTAACATCTGACTGTCTCGTCAATTAATAAATTAAATATTGTCTTGGACACCTGCATGCTGTGAATTCACATGACAGATTTTATCTTGTAAAATAATGATCCTTTAACAATCTCAGTTTATGAACTAGGAATATTACACTTTTGGCCCCTAGTGCTAAAGAATGGCAGGGGTAAAACTTAAGACCAGATTTTCCAACTTCAAATTCAACAATCTTTTTACAAGAAAGAAGGGAGAAGTAAAACAAGCAACCTACCTATCACTTTTGCCCCTGTAAATGTAGTGTTTTCATGAGCCTCTTGCTTCCAATGTCTTTATCCTTAATTTTGCTTTACAAACTACTGACGATTACTGTTCCGAAACATTGCTTTGTTCCTTTCTCTTTGGCCATTTCTCTCAATGGCTTCTAGGGTCAGTTAGAATATTTTGAACTATGGACTTTGGAATTTAATCCTCCCCATTCTAAGAACTGACCCATTGGAAAAAACCCTGATAATGGGAAACATTCAAGGCAAGAGGAGAAGGGGACCATATGGGATGAAGAGATGGTTAGATAGTATCACCGCCGCAGTGGACTCGAATTTGAGCAAACTCTGGGAGAGGGAAGGACAGGGCAGCTTGGCCGTGCCGCTGTCCATGGGGCTGCAGAGTCGGACACAGCGTAGTGACTGAACGGCATTGTCCTGCCCACGCATCCTCCAATATTATCTTATAGGCAGCACACCTTGTATTTACTCATCTTTGTTTCCTCTGTTGTGAGACCTTCTCCAAAATCCAATAAATCCTGAAAAGTCACTTTCAATCAAAGTTCCCTTCTCCCGTGAAGTTTTCCTGAATCTGCCTGTCTTGCAGTCATTGTCCTCTCCTCTAAAGTTACATTAAGAGCATGTGTCTGTCCAGCCATTTGACAGTCAGTCTTGAAGCTGTTGGGGGTCATGCGGGCTTTTATGAATCATGGTTTTAGAGGCAATATGGGGCAGTAGGTAAGAATATAGGCTTTAACGTGAGGCTGCCTCACTCCACATTTCAACTCTGCCGCTTCCTCCTTCTGCAACCTTAGGAAAGCCATATAACTTCTCAGCAGTTTGGCTTCTTCACTTCTAAGAGGATAATGAGATGTCCAATTAGATTATTGTGATGATTACCTGTGCTAATATATGTTGAGTGCTTATATAAATACTTTTGGTCCAAAATAAGTGTTGTGTAAAACTTTAAGATTATTATTGACATTATTACTGTTTTACTCATTCTTAACCTATTTTCTGGGTGGAATTTAAAGTTATTTGAGGAAGGAAAAAATGTTTTTCAGAAACTTGTTTATATTGCATGTCACAAATTTGATACTTGGCTTGGTATAGGGGAAACTGTCAAAGGTTTTGAATGGGGTTTTCTATGTCAAAGGCAGTGTTTAGACACCATGGGGCAACGTATTGGAAAAGTTACTGAATCAGCAGTTAATTCAGTAATTCCCAACAGGCGATAGCTTTTTATTCATTTCTAATTGATAAACATTTTTTCAGTATTTTCCATGTGCCAGACATAGAGATCTATCATAAAGATTCAGAGCAAATAAGTAACCCTTCCAGTCTTTAAGGCACTTAGCATCCAGTAGAGGAAAATTAGTAAGTACATGAACATGAAGTCCTATTTCTGCCCTGTATAAAGTGTTGCTGACCAGAGTTCTTGGCCTTTCCCAATCATCAGAAAGTTTAAGAGGCCAGACCAGAAATTCAGGAAAGGCTTTATTGGGGCCCCTGCTGCAGTAAGGGTTCCCTTTCTTGCTTCCCAAGGGGGGGAGGTGAGCTAGTTCCTTATAAGGGACGAGTGTAGGAGTGTGTCCAGGGGTCGGGCTGGAGCGGGGGTGCAGGTGATCTGCCGACCACTTAGGTGGTGCTGAGTGCAGGGGGCAGGCACAGTACCCTGCTCCCGCACCTCAGAAATATCAGTTGAATTTTTTCAATCCTTTTGTATCTTGTCCATAATGTGTCCCAACTGCACATGTACACAGTTATTTTTAGTCCCTTACAGTTTGTTTGTATTCTGTTGCTCTGGGAGATGTTTGTCCACGTGCAAGCACTGCTGCAAAGGGCCCAGGCCCCAGCCCATCACAGTAGGGTATGTATAAGCGCAGGAGACAGTGGGAAACGAGGGCAGGGACAAAATTGGTTTCTTCAAGGAGGTGATTCTTAAGTCAACCCGAAATAGAAGGCCTTGGAAGGTAAAGGTGTGGGAGTGTTCTAGCAAGTAGGGCAGATCTATAGAGGCCAGACCAACGTGGTGGCCGGGAGAACTGCAAGAGGATACGTCTTGACTGTGGCACCAATAAAGCTGGAGAAGTAACAGGGCTCCACTGCCATAAAAATAGCTTAGACCTTTTCCTGTGGCCAACAGAGAATGTGTGGAGATCTGAATCTCTGATAAATGATCAAGAAGATTTATAAACTATTGTGATTCTAAATTATGCTTAATTTTAATATTACATAAGGAGAGAAACATTGTGTGAGCACAGTCAGCGTGCTAGTGACCCCACAACAGAGTATCGCGAACAGTAATAACAACTAGTGCTAATTCCCACTCTCGAGTGGTGTTTTCATTGCGTTAACAGTTTGTTTTTTAGGGTAGCTCCTAGAATGTAGAATCCCAAGAGTATGTAGAATCCCAAGTAGTTTTTAAGATAAATTAACTGTATCATTAAGAACGTGGGGTCTGCAGAAATGAGACATGTTTCAGAAACTATAGAAGAGAGAGAGGTAGGATGAGAGGGGTCCCCAGCGAGGCCACTACTTGGAAGAGCAGAAAGGTGTTACCAAGCCCGTAACTGCTTGCCCCATGACAAGCCAGTGAACCGAGGGATGTGTTGGGTCAAGGAACAGTGACTTTATTTGGAAAGCCAGCAGACCAAGAATGTAGCATACTGAAGAACCATCTTGCCTGAGTTAGAATTTAGGCTTCCTTTATACTAACAGGGCAGGAGTTGTTGCAAACAGAAGTTCTTACAGCTGTCCATGTAGGTCTGTTCATGATGTTCCTATAAAACTCCAATAAGACAACTGTTATTTTCTGTTACCCAACTTTTTATCTCTGTATGAAAGGAAATGTGCTATTTATATCTTTGAGACTAGTCCTTGATAATGGGCTATTCTGTGTATTTCAGGCTATAGGCAACATTCTTAACTTGTAGCAAATGCAAAAGAATACAGAGGTTAAAATAAATAGGTCCAATATGGAATCAGATTTGTTCTTCCCTGTTGCAAAGTCACCAGAACCTCAAAACCATGGCTGGTGGCAGGTGATCATGTAATGAAGACTCACTGGCTGATCAACATTTGCCTATTATTGGCCTCACGTTTATGGCAGAAAATTATAAAATAGGAAATGCGGTGGGAAGCTGGACATTTTGGAAGCTGTTTTCATTCCTCTCTCAGTGTCTAACTTCCACCACGCTGCGCGTCCTTGCGCTCATCGTCCGTGTCATCCTGCTGATGTATTAAGTCTGAGAGTTGTTCATCACTAATCAGCTTGAAATAAATCATGTTATGTGTTGAACCGAGGTAAATTCTACCCTCTTTTATTCATCTGACAGGGGGGTTTTAGAACAGTAAGTTCTACAAATGTCAGCGCACAAACAAACCTTCATTATAGAAGCAGTTCACTAATATTGCATAAATCATGATGAGAAACAAAGGATGCCGCATCCTAAGAGGCAAACTTTTCAATCATCTAACAAAAGAATACTCCCTCAAATTTGTAAATATGTATTTGCAGCTTGCAATGTTAAAAGTTCTTGTAGCTGCTGGATAAAAATTGTTATTCATACAATTCATGCAGAAGTGTGCCTAAGTCGTTAGTTCCTGGAAACAGTTCACGTGTACATATTATGTATTTATAAATGTACATAAAATTTAAAAATTATGTTCATAAATATATATATATGTATTGAATTGCTCAATAGTGAATACTGAAAGTTTCTAACTATCAGGAACTGTCTCTTATCCTCATACGAAAGGCTGTCAGTGAGAATCTTACTGACGAATAGCAGATGTGGTGATAAGGCAAAGTCCTGTGTGATGTAATAGTACTGTTTCTATTTAAAAAGTGAGTAGTCAGGCTTCCCTGGTGGCTGCCAATGCAGGATACATAAGTTCGATCCCTGATCTGGGAGGATCCCACATGGTGCAGAACAGCTAAGCCCGCTCCCCACAAGTATTGGGCCTGTGCTCTAGCGCCCAGGGACCACTACTGCTGAGTCCATGGGCCACAACTAGAGAGCCCGCGAGCCACGCTTCACAGTGAGAGAAGTCACTGCAGTGAGAAGCCAGAGCACCACAACTAGAGAGGAGCCGCTGCTCACGGCAAGCGGAGAAAAGCCCGTGAAGCAACGAAGACCCAGCACAGCCAAAAATCAATCAATCAATCAATCAATATGTTAATTGATTTTTTAAAGATGAGCAGTCCTGTCTATTCTGATGCACTTGGTTTTATTTGGCTAATTTCATGAGCGTTGTTGTTCAGTCGCTAAGTCATGTCCAGCTCTTTGTGACCTCATGGACTGCACACGCCAGGCCTCCCTGGCCCTCACTACCTCCCAGAGTTTTCCCAGGTTAATGACCATTGAATCGTGATGCCATCCAACAATCTCACCCTCTGTTACTATCTTCTCCTTCTGCCTTCAATCTTTCTTAGCATCAAGGTTTTTTCCAGTGAATTGGCTGTTCGCATCACGTGGCCAAAGTATTGGAGCTTCAGCTTCAATATCAGTCCTTCCAGTGAATATTCAGGACTGATTTCACGATCTAGTGCCACAATTAATAATGAAGGAGTTCGGAGTAGGATCTCTTTAAAAACTATTTTACTATAAACTCTCATGTGATATAAATACTTTAGTATATATTTTTATTGTGGAACCGAGGAATATAATATCTTGTTCAATGCATTACTAAGGCCTCTTATTTTTTTAACAGCTACTTAATCAAATTATTCCTTACATTTTTCCAGAAACTAATTTGAAACCTCTTTCAGAGATACAAGTAACTGATTAAAAATAAAATCAGTTTCCCAGACTCATTCATAGTTGCCTAGGGGGATCGGAGGAGGAGAGGGATGGACTGGGAATTTGGGCTTACTAGATGCAGACTATTACGTATAGAATGGGTAAGCAACAGAGTCATAGTATAGTGCAGGGAACTATCTAATCTCCTGTGATAAACAATAATAAAAAAGAATATATATTAAAAATGTATATATGTATAAAACTGAGTCACTTTGCTCTTCAGCAGAAATTAGCCCAACATTATAGATCAACTATACTTCAATAAAATAATATAAAATCAGTTTCCACATTAAAATAAAAACTAAACAAAAAAATGAGTGAAGTAAATAAAAGTAGAAAATAAGATTAAGCCCCAAGGATTAGCTTGACAGAAAAGACCATCTTGAGAATTTGATAAATGTGGTTCAAAATTATATCCAGATCATATATTAAGCACAAATAACTTGTAATTTTTTTAGATATTTATTTCTAAAGATGATTTAGGAATAATTAAGAATAACATATTTAATAAATAAACTTTACTAAAATCTTATATTCTGAAAAAAATTGCGTCTGTCTTAAAATTTACTGAATACTTAAATAATATGGCACCCTAGGAAAGTTACAAGTTTTCATTACACAGACAGTTGAGTTTCCCACTTCATTTCCTTTCTGGAAGAATGATTAAATGGCGAGGTATAATCAGTGTTATACTTAGCTAGTGATCCTTTTCAGTTTTTCTTACGGTTTTTAGGCTTTTAAAGTGATATCAGTTCAGCTTCATCTTTGTCAACTCGTTATTTTGATAGGTTTGATTTAACTCTGCAGTATGTGCTAATGTTGGGCTTCCCTGGTGGCTCAGCTGGTAAAGAATCCACCTGCAATGCAGGAGACCTGGGTTCGATCCCTGGGTTGGAAAGATCCCCTGGAGGAGGGCATGGCAACCCACTCCAGTATTCTTGCCTGGAGAATCCCATGGACAGAGGAGCCTGGCGGGCTACGGTTCATGGGGTTGCAAAGCGTCGGACATAACCGAGTGACTCAGCACAGCGCAGCATGTATGTAATGTTACTCTGTAGAAACAGTGGTTTGGCGTTTTGTGAAGAGGCAATGACTGAGCGGTTTCACCTGTGTTGTAGATCTCGAGCAGTGGTCAACTTCTCCATGTAGAACCCAGGAGCAGGAGATTCAGAACCAAATCTATTCTCCTTCCCCACTCCTGGTTACAAATCACTTGAAATATGAACTATTAGTAGAACTTGCTTGAGGGCAGCAAGGCAAACCCCATCCGTATTCACTGGAACTCAGCTTTGATATTTAACCTCCCTAACCCCCCTTCCAGAAGCCACACATTCCCATTCCAAAACTGATTCTAAAGACATTTTTAACATAATGATGCAACTTGGTGGGCACCATGGCAACTTTACAGTGAGATTTGTTTTGACCTTCAGCTACATTTTTCAGCTTTGTGAGGCACCGTATCATCAAAGACAGCAGCCAGCAGTGTGACCCACAAGACAGCGGATCCTGTCCCATGAGGTCTTGTGTATTCATTGGGATTCTCAGTACTCTGTGGTCAAGAAATCTGATGTGGAGGCAATCTTCCCAAAATATGGCAAAATCGTGGGCTTCTCTGTTCATAAGGGCTTTGCCTTTGTTCACTGTGTTAATGAGAAAAATGCCCGTGCTGCTGTGGCAGGAGGGGATGGCAGGATGATGGCTGGTTTTAGATACTAACCGGGCCACAAAGCCCAAAGCGAACCCAGGAAAAGCAGTGTGAAATGACCTGCAGCGGAGACCGCAGCTCCTCTTTTGACGCGGACTGTGACTTTCACGGGCTTATAGTGACGAGAGGCACAGTCATCTAGCACCGTTTCTTCTCCTCCTGTTCCTCCCGTGGCAGCGCCCTCAGAACGCCCGCGTGCATCAAGAAACACCTCACGAAGGGGCAAAAGCCACTTCGATTCTAAGAGCGTTCAGTGGGGATCTTCGTCTAAGTCTGGACAGTGGAAAGGAGGTGACCGTCAGACCCTTAAGATGGAGTTGACCCAGTGAAACAGAAAGTGAATTCTCTGCTGGAAAGCCTAGAAACTCCTGAAAAGGAACGGAGCAGACGGGGGCAGAGAGGCAGGATGGAGCGTCAGGAGGCGCAGGGCAGCGGAGCTGAGACTCGTGTGAAGGTGGGGCCTGAGGGGCGCCGATGACTGCGGAGGAGGGGGCTGCTGGGAGATGGTGATGGCCACTGCAGGTGGTCACGGATGACGGGGAAGAGGCCGGAGAGTGGAGAATGACCCCAGAGAGAGCCTCCGTGGCCAGAGGGACTCTTGGGCACGTGGTGGGGTTTGGAAATCGTGTCCCATTTTTCTTTACTAGGCGCTTGTCTAAGACCAGCGTTTTCCCCCGACCCTCCCCCATGGCACTTTCAGAACACGCTCACCGGTCTCGCCTTCCTAGTGCTCCCATGTCCATCGATTCACACCGCCCTGCACCTCGTCCCATTGCCATGTCCTTTGGTGCTCCTAGTAGTTACAGTAAGTCTTAACTGGTAAGTTTTGCTTTGAATTTTGATACGTCTTTATGACGTAACAGTAAAAGGATATATGGTTTTCATCAACCGTCTCCAGAATAATCTCCTGTTACGCAGGAAGTGCAGTTCTTCCCATTTATCCAGTAGTTCAGTAGTTGCTTCCCTAACTGCAGAGATAATCTCCTTGGTTGATTAGCACCTCAAAGTGGCTCTGAGTCAGGGGTGTGTGTGTCAGCCCCACGTGACAGTACTACGTGGGCTGGCTCAGCACAGATGGAACGATGTGTTTTTTCAGATGCATCCTCTAGAAAAATAAGCAGTGTGATGGATTTAAGATTTGTTTTCTAAAGTTGATACTGTGCATTATTTCTGTGAACAGACTCATGTTTGGGACATGTATGTTTTCCCTCAAAATACACAAGTCCTGATTAAACCAGGAATCGGGAGTGAACAAAACCAAACAGGGCCGCCTGGTGGCTCAGACGGTAAAGCGTCTGCCCGCAACGCGGGAGACCTGGTCCGATCCCTCGGTCGGGAAGATCCCCTGGAGAAGGAAATGGCAACCCACTCCAGTACTCTTGCCTGGAAAATTCCACGGGTGGAGGAGCCTGGTAGGCTACAGCCCATGGGGTCGCAAAGAGTGGGACACGACTGAGCGACTTCACTCACTCACAAAACAAAACAAACAGTAGTTTGCCCTATAAGCTAAAAACAAAAAAAGCAAACAATAACCAAACAACTTTGAGAAGTTACTTTCCCAAACCATTAACTTGCACATCGAAATTTCATTGTTGAAATTCTTTCCCTAAAATTGTGCTGTTTAATCAACGTTTTTACCCTTAGGTTACAGTCAATAGGACTTCCCTGTAGCTCAAATGGTAAAGAATCTGCCTGCCATGCAGGAGACCATGGTTTGATCCCTAGGTCAGGAAGATCCCCTGGAGAAGGGAATGGTAACCCACTCCAGTACTCTTGCCTGGAGAATTCCATTGACTAGGAGCCTGGCGGGCTACAGTCCGGGGGGTCTCAAAGAGTGGGACACGACTGAGTGAGTAACACACGTAGAGACAATAGGTGTCTAGAATAGCGTCACGAGTGTACGCAAAAATATAATAGGGTTAGCAGTTATTCTCTTAGAAATGTATAGTACATACTCACATGCTGCTAACAACATTTTTATTACAATGCATTTAATTCCTCCCCAGTTCTTTGTTTCCATGTAATTAGTTTTCAAAATTTAAAATTCCACAAATGTTGTTTAAGGGCCAATTACGTTCCATTGTGTTATTTAATCTTAAATTCTCTCCCCAGAGGATATTAGCATGTTTGTTTTGCAGATAAGAAAATTAGCAAGGTTAAAGGATTGTAGTAAGTGACAGGGAGGTAAAGGTAATTGAATATAAAGCTTTTAACACTTGTAGCTCGGTTGGTAAAAAATCTGCCTGAAGTGCAGGAGACTGTGTTAGATCCCTGGGTCGGGAAGATCCCCTGGAGAAGGAAATGGCAACCCACTCCAGTATCCTTGCCTGGAAAATCCCATGGACAGAGGAGCCTGGTGGGCTGCAGTCCATGGGGGTCACAGAGAGTTGGGCACAACTGAGCATCTAATGCTTCACTTCACACTTCAGTATAGCATCCCACCAGCTGCTACAATGAGCACAATTTCTCATAGTTTGCCCTTAGTGGATAACCTGTTCAAATCTCAATTTTTATGTCAACACTCCTAGGCCACACACCTTAATTCAACCTGTTGGGGCCTTGAAGAGCTATGCCCCCTAATTCTATCTATTTAGTTCTCAGTACACGACAGAGTAAGTCCAGGATATCTGAACTCTCCCACACCAAAACACAAGTTTTCCCCTCACTAGGTTCCATTCTATTTTCCCTTTAAATGCTTCACTTAGATTGTTGCTTGGGATAACAATGGCCCTTTACACAAGGCCATTAGATGTCTGACACGACTGAAGCGACTTAGCATTAGCATTGGATGTTAATTTATGTTTCTGGGAAAACAATGCATTAAAATTCCTTTCTTTTCTAAAACAAAACTGGGAGGTCAGTCCATAGGGTTTGAAGGATGGATGCATCAGTAATTTTAAAGATAAAAACTGACTATCAATTTCATTAACATATCTCCTGTGCCAAATTAGTAAGTTAAGATAATTGGGTGAAAAGGAAACAATGTCTTTCCTGAGTTAGCTCCCTGAGCAGGGTGACCGTGTGTCCGGTCCTGCCCGGGGCACCCGTTGTCCTGTCACTCATCCTAGTTTAACATCTAACCAGACTTTTTAAGGACATGAGTTTATTATTTATTTTATGAAGATGAGCTGGGCTGTGTTTGACAGATTCCTGCTTTGTTTACAGCCTCGGCTGTAATCTGGTCTAGTAGCTTGTGAGACCCAGACGCAGTGAAGCACCAGGTGCAATGAAACTTCTAGTTAACTGTGAACGACAGTGACCAGCCGGCCTCTCTGTCCCCAATACTTTCCAGCTTCAGCTTCTCTTCAAAGCCTGCAAGTACTGTGCTTGCTAAAACAGAAAGCTCTCTGACCTCAAGACTAGGTACAGCTAACTCCTTCTGTGACAGATTCACAAAGCTGCCAGGACATAGGAAATGGGGGAAATTCTGTTTGCGGTTTGGTAAATGTGTACAGAAAACACGGTGAGTCATCAAATTCCTAGAGAGTAGTCTATAGTATTTTTGTCATTTATTGTATGGTTTATGTATGTATGCATACAACTGTATGCATGGTTCAGAAAGGCTTTTTTACTTTGGAATTAAACCCCTTTTACCAGCAATAACAGAGAAAAAAAAAAGAAATGATTGTTTAATGAGATGTTAGGTACCAGATTTGCAGTTCTTTTAAATATGTAATTTGTACAAAAAGTTTGTTGATATTTCCAATCCATTTTGGAGATTTCCATCCATTATATGTGTCACTAACCACAAGGCCACCAGAAGATGCGAATTTGCTGAAGAAGTACCCGAGTCCTCTTCAAATTCTGTTTGCTTCAAAATTAGTTAGAAATTTAGAATCAAAGTAATCAAAAGAATGGAGTGGTGAAAATATTCATATTTTGAAAAGGTGACAAACTAATTATTGCAGACAAAACTTGCAAATAGGAATATATTGAATTAGATCCTCACAAAAGGAAAAACTAAAGAAATGACAGAGCTCAACTTGTATAAAACACTTAGTTTTGGAATTTAGGAATTGCATTTTGAAATATCTTGAGTTATGGGAAATTATTTCCTTGGCACTTCTCCTTGATTGAATATATTTATGTATTTTGAAGTACTTAAATTTTTCTATACATTCAAAAGAATCATAATAGATATGACTTGATGTATTATATAAAAATGTCTGGCAAAGACATATTTTATATAAATGAAGGCACAAATCCCCAATAGCTATAAGAATATTTAATGTTTCAATTTAAAAATATTAAAATTGAAAATATATTTCATGTAGCATGAATTGCATTTTGCTTACCATGCACCTTAGCACTTACAGAGATAATTCTTCCCTTAAAAATTTTATGGTGTACCTAATTATTAGATGAAAGCATATCAAAACTTCAACTGGACATTACCTCACACTGGTCAGAATGGCCACCATAAAAAGTCTAAACAAGAAACGTTGGAGAGGGTGTGGAGAAAACGAAAAGCTTCTACACTGTTGGTGGGAATGTAAGTTAGTGCAGCCACTATGGGAAACAATATGGAGGTTTCTCAGAAAACTAAGACTAGAATTACCATATGATCCAGCAATGCCACTCCCGGGCAGATACCTGGACAAAGCTATAATTCAAAAAGATACATGTAGCTCGGTGCTCATAGCAGCACTATTCACAATGGCCAAAACATGGACACAACCTAAATGTCCGTGAAAGTGAAAGTGAAAGTCGCTCAGTAGTGTCCAACTCTTTGCAACCCCATGGATTCTGTATAATCCACAGCATTCTTCTGGCCAGAACACTGGAGTGGGTAGCCTTTCCCTTCTCCAGGGGATCTTCCCAACCCAGGGATTGCACCCAGGTCTCCCTCATTGCAGGTGGATTCTTTACCAGCTGAGCCACCAGGGAAGCCCTAATGTCAACAGACAGATGAATGGGTAAAAAAGATGTGGTGCATGTGTACAGTGGAATATTACTCAGCCGTAAAAAAGGATGATTTCACGCCATCTGCAGCAACATGGGTACAGCTAGAGAGTATTATACCGAGTGAAGTAAGTCTGAAAGAAAGACAAATACCACGTGATATCACTTAGATGTGATGTCTAAAATATGCCATGAGTGAACCTGTATGCAAAGCAGAAACAGAATCACAGACCTGCAGATCAGACTTGCAGTTGCCAAGCAGGGAGAGGGGGAGGGAGAGGGATGCACTGGGGATTTGGGGTTGGTAGATACAAACATTAACACTACATTCAGAGGGGCAGACAAAAGGCCCTACTGTATAGCGCATGGAGCTATATCCAAATTCTTGGGATAAACCATAATGGAAAAGACTATTTAAAAAAAAGAATATATATATGTAAAACAGAGGCACTTTGCTATACAGCAGAGATTGGCACAACACTGTAAATCAAATATACTTCAATAAAATAATTATGGTGTAACAAAAAAAGAGCAAACTGAAATGTCCATGTTTTTTATATATTATTTATAAACTTCATCTTGGAAGATGTCTGCAGGTAATTTTACAGAAAAAAAAAAAAAGACCATATAGAAAAGTGCATTCTTCAAATAATACTATGGATTAGAATCTGTCTAAAGTTCCTAAATATGTGCATAAATAATTTTCTGCTTATGTTGTTTCTAAACGTATTTCTCTTGGTAAAATTTTATAGAGCTTTATAAGCCTTTAAAAAAAGATTCCTAACGAATTCAGTGTATATTTTCTACAATCAAAAATAGTCTCTAATAAAATCAGTACAGTTATCAAAATCGAGAAATGAAGTATTTTGGTGTCATGTACTGCACAAGAAATGTGCTGTTTTTGTTTTTTAGAAAATTTTATTTTGAAAATAGTTATTGAATGTTTAATGCTGTTTAATGCTTCACCAGTATATGATTTATTTGTCTTTATAATTGATTTATTTATTCTTGGCTGCACTGGGTCTTCGTGGCTGTGTGTGGGCTTTCTCTAGGTGCAGAGAGTAGGGGCTGCTCTTTGCTGCAGTGCATGGACTCCTCGTGGCCGTGGCCCCCTTGTTGCAGAGCATAGGTGCTCGGACTCACGGGCTTCAGTGGCTGCCGCTCTTGGGCCCTCGAGTGGGGTCTCAGCAGTTGTCGTGCACAGGCTTAGTTGTTCTGCACCATATGGAATCCTCCCAGACCAAGGAGTGGGCCCTCATCCCCTGCACTGGCAGGCGGACTCTTATCCACTGACCATCTGGGAAGTCCACCTCACCAGCATATTAAAACATAGCTGTCCATAGTTAATTAGGTATTTTAAAAATTAAATAATTTAGTTATTTTTATTGGTCCCATTGACTGTTAAATATATTCTGATTTGCATGATAAATTGTATCGCTTCTTGCTCATGTCTAAAGGATACATGGAAGTTGATCAGATAAAAGCAGGGAGGAGAGGGCATTCCAGAAACCTGATTCTACTTGAGGCTGCTGTTCTCTATTTCTGTGTCTCCTCTTTGTCATTAGCGTTTGCCTTGGAAATGGAATTCCACCAGCTACCATGCTGTGGAGCCCGTCTCTCTCTGAAATGGGACGGTTTTAGAGGTGGTTGGACAGACGCCTTCAAAGATGTCAAGTACCAGTTGTCTTGAAATTGTAAATTGATAGTTTTAAACAATGGCACCTTATTCCACAAATAAAGGGTTCTAAAGAGGATTAAAAAAATAACCCTGTATTATCACACAAGTGATTGTAAGGTTTTCTTTCCTTTTAAAATTCATAATTTGGGTAAAATAAATTTTAAAAATATTTAATAAAAACATTTTTAACTGCTTGAGAGGACAAACTGGTATTGGGTAGGAGGGTCATACACAGTTGTCAATGGGGAATTGGAAGTGATCTTCACTTTGGGCATTATCAATGAAATTAAGTTGCTTTAATGAACGTCAAAAATAATGAAATATTCATTGAAATGCTCCAAATTCTTTGCACTTGGTCTTCTTAAGGCTCGTCAAAATGGAGGGCGAATATATATGTGTACAAGTAGAACAAGTAATGAGGTACTGTAAGTGTTTCCTAGCTCTATTAATAAGTAGATGGCCTAAAGAGATCAAAAGAGAGATCAAGAGAAGATAGTATTTAACCTATCCATCCACTCTTCTATCTGCCTGCCCATCCCCCTATCCACCACTCAGTTATTCATATGTTCAACTGACAGTTCATGGGTGCATATTTTTGACATATTTCCTTGGCAAAGAATTAAGAAAAACCTGACCCTGATCTTAAGGGGCTTTCAGTCTAATGCAGGGATTCAAATCGAGTAGGTATATTTCAGTGAGGCTAGGAGATTTCTGCTTATATGCTAATACTTTGGAGCAAGAAGAGTTATTTTCTGAGAACTTAGATATTTAATATCTTAATAGTTATACTTTATGCTAATAAAATGCTCATCCTTGGGTAAGTGTAATCTGCACTTAACTCTTCCACTTCATTTAAACAAATTTTTAAAGTATCTAGCAATTGTTTTATTTATTTATTGGCCATGCACATGAGATCTTAGTTCCTCAGTCAGGGATTGAACCCAAGCCCCTTGTGTTGGAAGCAGAGTCTTAACCACTGGACCTCCAGGGAAGGCCCCATTTAAACAGATTTTCACTGATTATTTATGAGACGGGCACAGGAGTACAGAGAAATCTGATAAAACAACATCCTTGAATATGAACAAAGAGGGTATAATAACAATAATAATACCCATAATTTGAAAATTACCCTGCTCACGCTCTGGGAAGACAGAGCTGCTGCTGCTGCTGCTAAGTCGCCTCAGTCGTGTCCGACTCTGTGCGACCCCATAGACGGCAGCCCACCAGGCTCCCCGGTCCCTGGGATTCTCCAGGCAAGAGCACTGGAGTGGGTTGCCATGTCCTTCTCCAATGCAGGAAAGTGAAAAGGGAAAGTGAAGTCGCTCAGTCGCGTCCGACTCTTTGTGACCCTATGGACTGTAGCCTACCAGGCTCCTCCGTCCATGGGATTTTCCAGGCAAGAGTAATGGAGTGGGGTGCCATTGCCTCCTCCAGGGAAGACAGAAAAGGGGCATCTAATATGACCCTGATCTGAGCTGGGGAGGGGCTGACAGTGTCAGGAAACACTTCTGGGGAGAAACTTGAGAGCTTGTTTGGAGGTTCTAGCAGGGGAGCACAGCTACTTGTATACCCTTGACCGAAGACCGATCCTTTTCTATTGGGGATGGTCCTGTTCGACCGAGCATGCTGCTTCGGGAGGGATGGACATGGAGCGGTGAGGGAGGAAGGGGACACCCGCCTAGCCAGCCAGATCAGCCGAATCAACCCTGGCGATCAATGGGGTGACAGATGTTGCAACCAGATCGCCCTCACATCCAGCTGGGGAGAATCTTTAAGAACGCATGAAAATTAACCATGTAAGAGAAGGAATCAAATTGCCAACATTCGTTGGATCATAGAAAAAGCAAGAGAGTTCCAGAAAAGCATCTACTTCTGCTTTATTGACTACGCCAAAGCCTTTGACTGTGTGGATCACAATAAACTGTGGAAAATTCTTAAAGACATGGGAATACCAGATCACCTGACCTGCCTCCTGAGAAATCTATATGCAGGTCAAGAAGCAACAGTTAGAACTGGACATGGAACAACAGACTGGTTCCAAATCAGGAAAGGAGTACGTCAAGGCCATATACTGTCACCCTGCTTATTTGACTTATGCGCAGAGCACATCGTGAGAAACGCTGGGCTGGATGAAGCGTCGAGTAGAGTTCCCTGTGCTATACAGTCAGTTCTCATCAGTTATCTGTTTTATGCATAGTAGGGTATATATATCAATCCCAGTTCATCCATGTCCTCTTCCCCCTTTTGGTGACCATACATTTGTTCTCTATGTCTGTTTCTCTATTTCTGCTTTGCAAATAGGTTCGTCTATGTTTTTTAGGTTCCTCGTGTATGCGTTAATGTGCCTTGTTTGCTTCTCTCTTTCTGACTTATACTTCACTCTGCATGACTCTAGGTCCATTCATGTTGCTACAAATGGCACAGTTTTGTTCCTTTTTATGGCTGAGTAATATTCCATTGTTATCATACCACATCTTTATCCATTCCTCTGTGGACATTTAGATTGCTTCCACGTCTTGGTTATTGTAAATAGTGGTGTTATGAACATTGGGATGCATATACCTTTGGGAATTGTTTTGTTTTTTTTTTTCTGGCTATATGCCCAGGAGGTTGGTTTTTTGAGGTGGGAATTCAAGATGCCTGAATTACCTCCAGGCTGATAGGTCTGGCAGATAAATGAATGTGCAAACCTGAATTCCTTGAAGAATTTGGTCTTTAAGGGAGCATTTGAGTGTTAGCTAACGTGAGGATGGAGGTGTATACACACATAACAAGGCAGTTGACAACTGAACCTTTGAGAACATACAAAAATAGAGGAGTAGAGATCAGGAGAGAAACGATCAAAGATGAGCAATGGTCAGGGGTGAGAGATGAGCTCGTGAAGTGTGATAGTGCATCTGCCAAAGAAGCTTTTCAGGAAGGAAGCTGTCTTAGTGACAATGCTGCAGAAAGCCATACTCAAATATGAAGTGAGACGTACGCCTCGGCATCGTGGTTAGTGGGAGAGAAAAATGTAAGACTTAAGTGGAGGCAGAGCTATTCTTCTCCGTAAACTGGATGGCTGGCTGCTCAAAAGGTTTGTGAGATGAGTGAAAGAATAAACAAGTAAATTACGTTGATTTATACTGAATAATAAACCTTTATTGAGAATATATTAAAGAAGCAGGTCTCTGTGCCTAGACTCTTACAATGATCGTTAGCTGGAGTATTATATCAAATATCATGTCTAAGCAAATAGAGATTATTAATGCTTCTCCCTTAATTACTTCATAGTGATATAAATCTGTTGATGTCTATGAAGTATTTTGAGACTCTCAGAAACAGGCATTGCAGGGATGTATTTTATGTTCCTTTTCATTCTAATATGCACAAATAGCTGAATTATGCCAGTGGCAAAACAAGTCCAATGTGTAAATCGACTCATTTAATTTATAAGTGATCATTTGTATGTTCTGAAATAGGCCAAGTTTTACCTACAATACTATGAATAGCTGTCTCCAAAAATGTAAAATGTAGATATAATACTCACCACCACCTTAATGCATTCTGGATACCAAAGAGGGGGGAAGTTGTCTTGCATGATATTTAAATGTAATTGATATGGACTTCAAAATTATTTTCTTTTACAGGTAGTTCAGGATATTCAATGTATTTAATATCAACTGGCAATTCTCCTAAGATTTTTTTAAGATAAGAAAATAGTTACAGATGAATTTAGTAAAATTCTAGCATGTATAGCCTTTGCCTGTTTATCTTTTTATTCCACAAGTTGAGAGTTAAATGCTAAATGCCAAAGAAATTAGTTTCTCTAAATTCAATCACAGTTTAAGAAAATTAGTCATTTACTCCTCTTGTTAATGCAGTGAGAAAGGAATGGTACAAAAGTTGGCTAGCTTGAAAAACTCTGTATTATGTTTTTACTCATAAGGGAATACTTTATTCTTTGTATTTTTTCTCCAGAGCTTTCACTGTTAGTGATTCACATGTCATTATTTTTATTCCTATTGTGCATTTGCAGTATAAAGCAAAATATTGTGAATGATTGGGTCAAAAATTATTGGATGCTACCAAAGAATAAATTCATTCTCTCTTTGTAGTTAAATTAACACCCTAACTCTATCTGGATGTATGTTTTCGATTTGAAAGACTGGAAAAAGTGATGTGTGATTGTCAATCAAGCCAATCTGACTTGCATGCTTGTCTGCACTAATGCTGCTACTGAGTATCACAAACTATACATAAGTAGAAATTGTAATCTTTATTTTCAGAAGTTTTCAAGAACCATATGCTGATCAATAAGAGAACCACTCAGTGCTGAACCCTCCAGAGACTCACACACACGTAGAAGGTTTCTAGGGTGGGAGAGATCCGTGGGCTCCAAGGGATTCAGAGGAGTCTTCATAAGGAAGGTGGTCTTCTTCCCGTTTTGCTTGTGTTGGTCATAGTCCCAAAGAGAAATCTATTTTCCCGACTGGTGCTAGAACCCTGTTTTTGGTGACTGGGAGACGGGGAAAGGGGGAGTAAATTTGTCACTCGGAGGAGCTCATAGTTAAAGCAAGGGATCAAGAAACATCAGATCTTCAACGTTTCTGGGCTGTAGCAGTGTTTTTTCCATCCTTTTCTTATTCAGAAAACACAACCACGGGTCTGCTTTGGGCAAAGTCATGTTTTTACTCAGTCTTTTGAGACTTGCAGTGGCAGAAAAATGCCTTCTTCATGGACTCATGGACACAATAAAGGAAGGAGAGTGGGATGAATGGAGAAAATAGCGTCGACATATATACACGATGTGCATACACACATATATACACTGTCATGTGTGAAATAGATAGCAGGTAAGAAGTTGCTTATAGCACAGGGAGCCCAGCCTGGTGCTGTGTGATGACGTAGAGGGCTGGGACAGAAGGAGGCTCAAAAAGAAGGAGATATTTGTATAATTACGGCTGGTTCACATTGTTGTATAGCAGAAACCAGCACAACATTGTAAAACAATGATCCCACAATTAAAAAATAAAGGATATGTGTATACATACACATTTGTTTTAAAAGAAAACCCATATTCCTTGTATATACATTTATATTCCTTCTCTTAGTTATCTTGGCAATAGCAAATTTTTCTTTAGTATAATATTTAAAGGAACATGCCTCTTTACTTAAAAAGATTCGCTGTGATCGCATCATAGGCAAACTAATAATCTCTCCTGTGTTTCAAACTTCGTTTACTAATGAAAATAAATCATTCAAATGTGTTTTTTTTTCCATTTAGGAGAATAATTTGTATCTCTTGGGCACAATGTCATTGTATTTCCTGAGGTCAGGGAAGTATATTCATTTAGAAAGCAATGGTGATATATTCAAGAAAATACATCAACCATTCAAAAATAGAGCAGGTTCCTGTAAGCAAAGCTAGTTTAACCTTTGGGAGTTTGAAAGGTCATTAACACTTACCCAGAGATTGACTGTTTCAATGAAAAACATTCAGACCAGTCATGTGGACTATCTCAAATACTCCCTCGCAGAAGTAAGCAAACGATTGTGTCTTCACATCTGCTCGCAATACAAAGTATGGATCTGTCTGCTGGATTCCAAGCAAAACGCAGCTTTGCTTAGGGAGATGCATTGTCAGTGGTTGCAGGAGACACGAGAGTAGTGAGGGCTGCCTGTTCATTCCAGGTGTCAAGGACAGAGGTCACAGACAGCCGCTGCGTACTTGCTAAGGACCCGCGCACAGCCGTCAGCGGGAGAGCTGCGGGCACCTGATGCCTTTCCGTCACGTGTCACCACTCTCCTGCAGCCTGGGCTGAACTGGAGCCAGAGCCTCAGGCTCTGAGACCCAGGAAGAAGCCCTGGTGAGACCCAGCTTGAGAGATTTGGCTTGGGAGATCTGCCTTCTAGGCCTCCCTTTGCCAAAAGTAACAGATCGGAGACACTTCACGTTCCTTTCTGGTCTTCTCTTGTTTGTACAGTACAGAGTTTGAACTAGGTGGTCTCTGAGATGTCTCTCTGTTCTAACAAAAGTCTATTTTAGAATTTCCCGTTTCTTCCTCAGAAAGCATTCTATGGGTGAAGAAACGTGCCATCACTTGTTAAAAACATTCACTTTTAACTGGAGGATAACTGATCTGCAACGTTGCGCTGGTCTCTGCCGTACAGCAGCGTGAATCAGCCGTAAGTGTGCATAGATCCTCTCCCTCTCGAGCCTCCCCTTGCCGCGCCCCCCATCCCATCCCACCCCCCAGGTTGTCACAGAGCACCAGGCTGAGCCCCCTGTGTTACACGGCAGCTTCCCCCAGCTGTCTGTTTCACACTCACACATGGTCGTGTATATACGTCACTGCTACACTCTGAACTCGTCTCACCCTCTCCTTCCCTGCTTTGTCCACAAATCCTTGCTCTACACCTGCATCCCTCTTGTTGTCCTGCAAATAGGTTCAACAGTACCATTTTCCGGATGCCATATATATGTGTTGATATATGACATCTGTTTTTCTCTTTCTGACCGACTTCACTCTGGATGACCGGCTCCAGGTTCATCCACCTCACCACCTTTTAAAATGGAGAGAAGGCAGCAAGGAATCGCCTGGACACTGGGCTCTCATTTGTGATTCCTTTCTCCTTCTACTTGCTTTCTTTTCCCATGATCTTATTTTCTCTAAAGTGACATTACCCAAATGCACGAAATGAAATTATGTCTTTGCAGACCATATGCCCAGCTCTGTGATGATTCATGTCTTGGTTATTACACAGGGCTTAGTTGACAGTAATGCAGGAAGCCTACCACTGGCTGAATAAAACCTTCTACTTGTCCTTCCAATTTTATGTGAAGTCTAAGAGAGGACTCATTTGAATACTTTGCCTTTTGTGTAATCCAGTGCTTTTCACATTGCTTTCTTCAAGCTTGTTTTTTCTACCCCTGAAATTCTACTGGGGTGGGTTCTGACATGTTGAGAAATAGCTCCTGTAGTGTTGCAGTAGATTGAGTTTCATGTACCTATCGGTTAAAAAGTGATTTAAAAAAAAAACAAAAAACAGACATATCCAAAGAGGAGTGATTCGGGTTTCCCAGGGAGTCAGACAAGAGATACAAAGGCAAGACTCTGGTGATAGATTCCTTAGACAGCAGTGCCTGGATGGAGCCCCTTTACTGCCGGACCCTGGAAACACTGAGGCTTTAGTTTTTAGTACTGACAGCTTCCTCTTTCACAGCTATATGCATCCAGAGTCATCTCAGGAAAACATTTCCCCTGCTGCCCAATATTCAAATCCTGAATTGGCCAAAAAGTTCATTCAGGTTATGGAAAAACTCAAATGAACTCTTTGGCCAACCCACCATTTTTATTTCAAAAATGCCTGGTTAATGTCAGTATTCTCAGTCTTCATCTAGATTCCCCGTCCTCCAGTATGGCCATAGTGCTCAATGTTCTCCGACCACACTTTTAAATCACTTACTCTACACACTTTGCCCCATGCCCACCAGTCTCAAGGTACACAGGAGTGAGATGCCATGGGTGGAAAAGACGCTCACAACGATGTATCGGGGAGAGGGGTAAAAAAGCAAGAAGAAATCTCTGGCATAGCAGTCACAGCACGATGTCATGAGGAAGTGCATGGCGTATTTCCAAACAGGCCTTCTAAATACCAAGTACTCTGATGTAAAGACTGAGAGCTTACCTCTGGTACTCAGGGCAGGCTCTGTAGAGGAGTCGGGGCTCGGGGGAGCATGAAAAGTCACAAAGGAGCGTGGCGACCAGAGCATGCGGGCTGGTGTGAATGAAGGCAGCGTTTCCCAGGGGCTCTGCACCCGTGCCGAGAGGCACAATGTACAGATGTAACATCAAGTTTAGTAAGTTCCATACATACGAACCTTCAAATTGTGAACTTTCAAAGATGTGAACGCGTGTTTGCATGTCCATTGATGTTGGTTCACACATCTGGTATACCTTCCCATGTGCACGCATCCTTGCCAGGTGCTTGTGCTTTTGTGTACTTTACTGTACAGTACTGTATAGAGTAACCCACCCAGTATTCTTGCCTGGAGAATCCCCACGAACAGAGGAGCCTGGTGGGCCACACTCCATGGAAGGGGTCGCAAAGAGTCAGATTCGACTGAGCAGTTACGTGTGCAGTGTGCACTGTGTGGAGTACTAGTACAATATCTACTTCAAGCCCAGGATGTCCAGAAGCAAGCGTAAAACAGTGGTGATGACGCTGATACTACTGTACTTTTCAAGGTCCTGTGCTATAAGATTAAAAGTATTTCCCATAACTTTTGTGTTTGCTTTTTGTGTATTGTTTGTGTGAAAAGTATTATAAACCTAGCACAGTACAGTACTATATAGGCGATTGTGTTAGTCCGTACCTAGGCTAACTTTGTTGGACTTATAAACAAATTGGACTTATGAATGTGACCTTGGAACAGAACTTGTTTGTATGTAGGGGGCTTACTCTAATATTGAACAACACAGTGAGAAAGTTTTCAATCGGCTTTCAATACTTTACTGGGAAACAAAGGTGAACACATCTTTAACCACTGACTAAACCTGCTGGTTAGCCAGTCTCCCTTCCTTGCCCCATTCTATAACCTCTACTTGGAGGGCCCCAGTCCCAAAGAGGATGCCAGAGAATAGTGACTGCATTTCAGTTAAATAGCTTTCAGCTTGCATCTGTTTTTCAGTTCCCTTCTTCTTAGGGAAAGTCATGTTGGATTCCCATTTAAAATTGTGGTATAAAATATTTTAATCAAAGAAATGTATTTAAGGGAGAACTTAGATAAGGAAAAGTAGAGAAAACATGTTAGGTAAATAGAGCAGAAATTGTTTGGGTGATACATGAATGAATTGGGGAGAATGTGACTTTCAATAAGTTATTTTTGACTTGGTAAGTACCTCTATGTGATTAACAAGGACAGTCCTGATGGAAAGTAGCCAGAATAAAGATGAGAAGAGGTGGTTGTGAGCAGGTCAGGATCAGAGGATGTGAGATTCATGAACTTTATTCATGTTATGTCTTCCATAGGATTCCAAACCACTTCCTTTATCCACATTTAATAACTAGGGTTTATTGATTCCTTAAGATGCCAGATATATTATCTTCCATATAATTGTCAATTTTTTCATCATAACTACCCTAAGAGGAAGGTGTTAGTCTTACTAAAGGCACACAGCTAACAGGTCTGGAACTCAGATGTACAGACTCTTTTCCTTCTTTGTGCCTAGAAACCATATTCACCTCCTATCCCCAAAGAGCACTGACTTTTTCTGTCTAAGTCTACCTTTCGAGCACAGGGTCAATTTCCTCTTTAGTTTATCTGCATCTATCACTATACATTTCTGGGTAGTACTTTTAAGTGTTTTACTAGCCATCTATGAACTAGGTTGTATGTAGTTCACAGATGTCCCAAGGCATCCAGCACTGTACTTTGTTCATGGTCAAGGCTCATCAGTTCAGCTCAGTTGTGTCCGACTCTTTGCAACCCCATGGACTGCAGTATGCCAGGCCTCCCTGTCCATCACCAACTCCCAGAGCTTGCTCAAACTCATGTTCATCATGTCCGTGATGCCATCCAACCATCTCATCCTCTGTTGTCCCCTTCTCTTCCTGCCTTCAATCTTGCCCATCATCAGGGTCTTTTCAAATGAGTCAATTCTGTGCATCAGGTGGTCAAAGTATTGGAGCTTCAGCTTCAGCATCAGTCCTTCCAATGAATATTCAGAACTGATTTCCTTTAGGAGTGACTGATTTGATCTCTGCTATCCAAGGGACTCTCAAGAGTCTTCTCCACCACCACAGTTCAAAAGCATCAATTCTTCGGCTCTCAGCTTTCTTTATGGTCCAACTCTCACATCCGTACATGACTATTGGAAAAACCATACGTTTGACTAGATGGTCCTTTGTTGGTAAAGTAATGTCTCTACTTTTTAATATGTTTTCTAGGTTGGTCATAGCTTTACTTCCAAGGAGCAAGCGTCTTTTAATTTCATGGTTCAATCACCATCCTCCGTGATTTTGGAGCTGAAAAAAATAAAGTCTGTCACTGATTCCATTGTTTCCCCATCTATTTGCCATGAAGTGATGGGACCAGATGCCATGATCTTAGTTTTTTGAATGTTGAGTTTTAAGCCAGCTTTTTCACTCTCCTCTTTCACTTTCATCAAGAGGCTCTTTTAGTTCCTCTTTGCTTTCTGCCATAAGGGTGGTGTCATCTGCATATTTGAGATTATTGATATTTCTCCCGGCAATCTTGTCCTCTGCATATAAATAAGAATAATCAAGATGAGAATATACAGCCTTAATGTTCTACTTTCCCAATTTGGAACAAGTCCATTATTCCATGTCTGATTCTACTGTTGTTTCCTGACCTGCATACAGATTTCTCAGGAGACTGGTAAGGTGGTCTGATATTCCCATCTCTTTAAAAATTTTCCAGTTTGCTGTGATCCACACAGTCAAAGGCTTTAGCATAGTCAATGAAGCAGAAGTAGATGTTTTTCTGGAATTCTCTTGCTTTTTCTATGATCCAACGAATGTTGGCAATTTGATTTCTGGTTCCTCTGCCTTTTCTAAAACCAGCTTGAACATCTGGAAGTTCATGGTTCACGTATTGCTGAAGCCTAGCTTGGAGAATTCTGAGCATTACTTTGCTAGTGTGTGAGATGAGTGCAGTTGTGCGGTAGTTTGAACATTGTTTGGCATTGCCTTTCTTTGGGATTGGAATGAAAACTGACCTTTTCCAGTCCTGTGGCCACTGCTGAATTTTCCAGATTTGCTGGACATTTTCATGCTCTGCCATGGCTTGTCATAGAAGTACAGTTGCATCAGCTCCAAGTGGAAGTGTGAACAGGGGCTTTGGCAAAGATAACTCAAGACCTACCTGGAAAGGCTTTGCTTTGTCAGATCCCAAGAATCTAGTTAATTAATTTTCAGCAAATCAGCAACTCTTTTGATTTGTTAAATCATTTTGAATTTTTTTTTATAGCTGGATTTTGTAACTAGTGAGTTCAATAGAACCAAAAAGGATACCTGGTAATTATAGACTTTTAGACCTCAGGAGAGAATTTTAAAGAGTATATATCCAGCTTATTCATTTTGTCAGTGGGGAAGGTCAAGACTTAAGGGAGTTTTGGGAGTTGCTTGAGGCCACGGAGAATGTTAAGGGCAGGCCTTTAACTGAAGACCTCTCTTGATTCCTAGTCAATTATCTTCTGTGTTGATGACTTTGAGCTTGAAGGTCATGCACTCCTTCTTCCCATTCAATAGACAAATCTCTACAGTATCTCTCACTGCTGTCACCTGGGGCTCCTTGTGAGCATGGAACAGGACCTCGTTATCTTTGGAAACAATCCACCCCCTTTAAATAGCATGTTTTCCTCTGTCTTACCCACTAGAACCTTGCAGTCCTCTCTGTTGCACGCTTAGTTTTCTAAGGCTCCCTTAGAAAACAAAACAGTCCTCATTTCTTAAAACAGTCCTCATTTCTATCCAACACACTCCTTCTGTGATCCTATCAGTTTTAGGATTTTAAATCTATAAACTGAGAATTTCACTCTATAAACTGTATCTCTAGACCAGCCCTCTCCTTTGAACTCTAGACTCGTGTATAACTACTTATTGAATGCCTTTTTTTAGATGTCTAGTAGGCATCCCAGATTCAATACCCAGAAGCAAAATCTTGATTGTACCTTCCCACCAAAAAGCTCTCCCCATCCCCTAATCTTAATGTCATGAAATGATACTTTTTCCTGTTGCCTTGGCCAATAAGTTGAAGTCATCCTTATGTTTCCTATTTTCTTTCACTGTCTGTCTAAACCATCAACTATCCTATTGGCTGTATTTTAAAATAACACAACATTGTTATCAACCATGCTCCAGTACAAAATAAAATAAAAACTATAAAAGAACCAGAAAAAGAATATATATAGATATATATGTACAGACACCCATACAGGCACATCTCTGATTCACTTTGCTATACACCAGACACGAACCCAACATTATAAATCAACTACACTTCAATTTAAAAAAATTGCCTTTTGATGAATAGAAGTTTTTTTTTTGTTCTTACCACTGTTAAATACATCAAATTTTTCTTTAAAAAAATAAAATTACTTCCAGAATTCCACACTTACCAACCCCGGCGGTCCCATCGTAGTTCAGGCTCCATGCTTCTTGCAGAGACAGCTAGCCCTGCCCCTCGCGGCTCCTCAACAGTCTCTTCTCCCAGCAGTGACTGGAGCATAACCCAGACTCCTCCTGGTGGGCTGCAAGCTCCTCACCAGGATCTGAAAGCCCCTGCTTTCCTATGAGTTTGTCTCCTACGCGTCTCCCGCCCACTCAGTCTTTTCTAGGCACCTTCCAACATGCCTCAGCACCGTCACCCTGGGGCTTGCTGTTGTCTCTAATTAAAACAATCTTCCCTCAAGAAAGTATACCAGTTACTGAGACGTTTCACTGTCAATATTAAATTGGTTACCTTGTTATCCTTTGTTCTTGGCTGAGGTAGCATTTAATTGAGGATCAGGGTTCTGATAATTAAAAAATGGTGGTGATTTTAAGGTTATAATGATGATCCATGACCTAAAGTTTTCTCTTTTTAAGAACATATTGGAAGTGTTTCTCCAGTCAAAATTATCTATACATTGTTGTTGTTCAGTTGCTCAGTCATATCTGACTCTTTGCGACCCCACAGACTGAAGCACACCAGGCCTCCCTGTCCATCACCAACTCCCAGAGTCTGCTCTAACTCACGTCCACTGAGTCGGTGATGCCATCCAACCATCTCATCCTGTCATCCCGTTCTCCTCCTGCCCTCAATCTTTCCCAGCATCAGGGTCTTTTCTAATGAGTCGGCTTGTCGCATGAGGTGGCTTCAGCTTCAGCATCAGTCCTTCCAATGAATGTTCAGGGTTGATTTCCCTTAGGATTGACTGGTTTGATCTCCTTGCTGTCCAAGGGACTCTTGAGAGTCTTCTCCAACACCACAGTTCGAAAACATCAATTCTTTGGCACTCAGCCTTTTTTATGGTACAGCTCTCACGTCCATACATGACTACTGGAAAAACCATAACTTTGACTATATGGATCTTTGTCAGCAAAGTGATGTCTCTGCCTTTTAATATGCTGTTTAGGTTGGTCATACTTTTTCTTCCAAGGAGTAAGCATCTTTCAATTTCATGGCTGTAGTCACCATCTGCAGTGATTTTGGAGCCCAAGAAAATAAAGTCTGTCACTGTTTCCACTGTTTCCCCATCTATTTGCCATGAAGTGATGGGACTGGATGCCATGATCTTAGTTTTTTGAATGCTGAGTTTTAAGCCAGCTTTTTCATTCTCCTCTTTTACCCTCATCAAGAGGCTCTTTAGTTCCTCTTCGCTTTCTGCCATAAGGGTAGTGTCATCTGCATATCTGAGGTTATTGATATTTCTCCCGGCAATCTTGATTCCAGCTTGTGCTTCATCCAGCCCGGCATTTCTCATGATGTACTCTGCATATAAGTTAAATAAGCAGGGTAACAATATACAGCCTTGATGTAGTCTTTTCCCAGTTTTGAACCAGTCCTTGCTTCATGTCCGATTCTAACTGTTGCTTCTTGACCTGCATACAGGTTTCTCAGGAGGCAGATAAGGTGAGCTGGTATTCCCATCTCTTTAAGAATTTTCCACAGTTTATGGTGATCCACACAGTCAAAAGACTTTATTGCAGTCAATGAAGCAGAATAGATGTTTTTTTCTTGAATTATCTTGCTTTTTCTATGATCCAGCAGATGTTGGCAATCTGGTCTCTGGTTCCTCTGCCTTTTCTAAATCCAACTTGTACATCTGCAAGTTTTCAGTTCACATATTGTTGAAGCCTAGCTTGAAGGATTTTGATCTTTGCTTATGGGAGTCTAATAATGAATTGATATCTGAATTCCATAGTATATCAGGAAATTACCTTAAGGCAAAATCATATCTTTACCAATGCTGTGAAAATGTAGCATGCAATAACTGTCCTGTCACTTTTTATTCTGGGGATACAAATGAGAATTAAATTAAATTATAAGAAGGTAGATGGCAGTAAGTGTGAGGGATAATTTAGATAAGGAAAAATCAACTCAGTTATTTTAGAAACCAGATAACATTTTCTAGATGATTGTATCAACTTTCCTGACTATTCAGTATTAAAATATAACTATTCAGTTGATTATAAAATAAGCCAAACTTCTACCCGGAGAAGAAAGCACTGTTCCTTCTGACATGCCCATACTCACTCACATCTCTCCTCCTCTTATTAGAGAAACGTTCGCTGGTCACTCCTCTCACATATATTATCCCAATAGTTTGATTAATTTGTCTTCATACCATTTATCACTATACGACAAACTATGCATTTATCTGTTATTTCATCCTTTGCATATCCCACAAAGATGCAAGCTCAGTGAGAGCTGGAATTTTATTTTATTTTTGTGGTTTCCTGCAGTTTCCTCAGCCTCTCTCACGGTATCTGCAAAATAAAGGTGCAATCAATAAGTATTTGTTAAATGAGTTTCTCCTTTACTTTGCCATCGAGCCAGGTCTTATGCTTGTATCATGTTGTTTCTGGAACCCTTGTGCAAGCGTTTGCCTTTATTCCTAGAAATATCATAATTTTAGTTTGGGACCATGAGGCAAAGTTGGCAAAGTCTTTGGGAATCTGGATTTTTGCTGTCCTGTGTTAATTGATGATGATTATTAATATTAACTACAGCTACTATTTACTGACTACATATGCAGCTATCACCCTGCCAGATATTTTACAATATTATTTCCCTTCATCCTTACGATGACACTGTGGGAAATGCTGCTGTCATCCTCATTTTATACGTAAAGATTAAAGCCTGGAGAGTTAAGCAACTTGATCATCCAGCCAGGGGATGGCAGAGGAGGGCCTCTTCAAAGCCATGTGCCTGGATTCAAACACAGTGTTGTGATACAGAGCGTCGCCTCCGCAAGCGCATGGATCTGGACTGGCACTCACTCACACAGCTGTGTGACACTGACTGGGTCGTTTCTCTCCCTTGACCTTCCCTGTTCCACACACGGAGACTCCATGGGGCTGTTGTGATGATTAGATGACTCTGTTTCCATGCTCCGTGCAGTTCTGGCACAGAGTTAAAATTCAGTAAGTGTTGTCATGATGACAACATAATAGGACTAAAAATGATGAATGAATTTTGCTCCTACTAGGCAATGCATGTCCTCTTAATGTTCTTTCATCCCACATCTATCTATACAGTAAGGATGTATCTATGCATGCAGATGAGTTCCATTCCAAGAGCACACTCATAAGTCTAATTTGTTCATTAAGTCCAACAAACTTCGCCTCGGTACACAACTAACACAATCGACTATTGAGTACTGTACTGTAATATGCTTGTAACACTTTTCACACAAATAATACATTAAAACAAAAGTTAAAACCTTTTTAATTTTACGGGACCTTGAAAAGTGCAGTGAGTGGTGCACTCTAACAGGCGGCATGTACGGTGGCAAATCCGCGTCTTTGAAAGTCTGACTTTGAAGGGTCACGTGGAGGGGACTCACTCTGTTGCTTCCCCTTCAGTCTGTGTATCTAAAAACTGGGATAATGGCATCTTACAATGAACTACTGACTAAAAGTGTTGAGGGATGTATAGGTAAAGACAAAACTTCAGACAGTCAGAGATGTCCTTCTGAAACTACCTGAGCTTTGTTTAACTGCAAGAGGGTCCTGGTTAGTATGGCACCTTCCAGGGACATGATTTCCTCTCACCAGTCTGTTCTGCCCAGGTTCTAAAAGGCTAGCACTGCTTTACTTTCTTTCCCAAAGGATCCTACTTGGGCTAAATGACTTGTTAGGAAATCCAAGAAGAAACTGACATCTACAGCCTTGGGCAGGCTCGTCTCTGATTAGCCCTCTTCTGAGCAGTGCTGGAGGTGGCCCAGGTGCTTGGCACTTTTAGAAGAAATGAACAGCACTAAGCTGAGCTTCCTGTGCTTTATATCAGCTTCCCAGTAGCTGGAGGTTTTACACACGGTACTGTACGTAGGCAATCCTAATCTCCCCATCTGCCCCTCCCTCTCCTTTCCCCCATGTCCGCATGTCCATTCCCTACATCTGCCGTACACTGAAAAAAGAAAAATCCCCTTTTATCTGCACAATAAGTATATATGGATGCCGCTCCTGTTTTCTAGAGACAATAGTGCTGAATGGGTTTCGGTCGGTGCCGAGGCTGCCCGCCCCGCCCCGGCCCCAGACAGGCCCCTGCGCTGCCCGCAGCCTTGGCCTGGCCGTGGCCCCCGCCCGCAGCCCCCAGAGCCGCGGCGCGCACGCAGCATCAGCTGCCCATCCGGCCCGCTTGCCCCTTCACCCGCGAGAATGGCGAGAATGGAGACGAGCGGAGGCCAGCTACTCCAGGGCAGGGCAGACCCTGTCCCCCGCGGCCGGATCGGCGCCCGCCTCTGCCTTGTGCGCCCCGAGCCCCGCAGGAGCGTAGCTCCCTTGCATCCTGCCTCGGCTTCCGGGTACTGCAGGCGCTCCTTCCTCACGGTTTGTGCTGATGCTGAGCCTCTCTGTGTCATTTCCTGCAGGGTTTCCACAAGCAGCTTGGGTCCCGGCCCATCCCGTGGCTGCTCCAGCTCTGGCCGCTGAACCCATATAATTGCCCCCCCGTGGGAGGTGCCTTGCCCAGGAGGTGAGCGCCCTCCCCAACCCTCCCCTCCGCCTGTGGGCCAGGATCAGTGACTCACCCAACGAAGCCAGGCCCTGTGACCCCAGACAGGACACCTCTGGTTATGGCTCAACCCTCTAGAGCCCCCGGAGATGACCCAGGAGAGCCACGGGGTTGAGGTGAAGCCTCCCCAGAAACGAGGTCCTTCCTGCGCTGTCTGTCCCTTCCCAACCCTCCTCTCCTTCTTGCGTAGGTTTTCCCTGATGATCCGCCTTCAGTAGATCAGGTGTGTCCCAATCCTTGTCTCAGGTTCTGCATTGAGCAACCTGTCTTCAGAAATGTTCCCAGGGCACAGAGCTAGAAGATAAGCTGGCGATTGTACGGTTCTGAAGTGTAAAAGTAAAGTGAAAGTCGTTCAGTCTTGTCCAACTCTTTGCGACTCCATGGACTTAGTCCATGGAATTCTCCAGGCCAGAATAGCCTTTCCCTTCTCCAGGGGATCTTCCCAACCCAGGGATTGAGTCCAGGTCTCCCGCAATGCAGACAGAATCTTTACCAGCTGAGCCACCAAGGAAGCCCAGGAATACTGAAGTGGGTAGCCTTTCCCTTCTCCAGCAGATCTTCCCAACTCAGGGATCAAACCTGGGTCTCCTGCATTGCAGGGAGATTCTTTACCAACTGAGCTACCAGGGAATCTGACCCCAAATTCCCCCCACCCTTTTTTTTCTTAATGAAGCATAGTTGATTCATAATGTTGTGTTAATTTAAGGTGTACAATAAAATGATTCAGTTATTTCAGATTCCTTTCTGCTATAGGTTGTTACCCAATATTGAATATAGTTCCCTGTGCTATATAATAGGTCCTTGTTTTTGTCTCTTTTGTATACAGCAGTGTGTGTATGTTAATCCCAGACTCCTAATTTATCCCTCACCACCTCGCTTCTTGCCCATTTGGTAACCCTAAGTTTCTTTTCTATGTCTATGAGTCCTTTTCTGTTTTATAAAGAAGTTCATTTGCATCATTTTAAAAGATTCCACATGTAAGTATTTCACGTGGCGTCTGTCCTTCCCTGTCTGCCTTGACTTGGTGTGATCACCTAGGTCCACACGCCCTGTCCTCCTCACCACCACTGTCTTCCAGTTGCGGCGATCTCCTACCTTCCACACGCTCTTTCTAATGTAGAGTGCCGTCTGTGCTGAGAATACTGGTGTGGACGAGGGTCTGGCGTTGGTCCGGGGTGAAGTTTGTGATTACTGGTTCAACGATGTCTGAGGCCCGTGCCCACTGGTAGCAGAGGCTCATATGCCCGCTGTCTGTCCTGTGGAGGCTCACACACCCTTTGCTTTACTGCCTGGAGCTGTATCTCTTCCTCCCGTCTCTCCAAAGAGCGTGGACCAGCATCCCGGTTGCAGCTCTGCCGTCCCAGTGAGTCTGCTGTTTGGCCGAATCACGCGGCTCCTCTCCAGGCGTGTTTATTTAGGGTAGGTTCGTTCTCCACACCCTGGGAAGTGTGCACTGGTGTTCACCGAGATGCAGAAACTAAGCTGACAACTTGACACTTGCATGCCTTTTAGGTAAATCATAGTTATTACGGGGGTGCTGGGGGCCGTAGCAGCAGGTCTGTTTGTAACTCTCAGCACTCCATGCTGGCATGAGATGGGATTCTGTGCGGGGGGACGGGGGTAATTGGAAGGCTGAGACGGCCCAGGAGAGCTAGGAGGACCTCCATTTGTGGGTTGTGTGTGTCAGTCCTGAAAGATACTTGGGCCAACACTGTGAAAGCTGCTTGTTTCAGCCCCTCCTGTTTTCAGGTGCTCTAACACAGAGTGAGCGATTCAGCAGATGAGTCAATACGTCTTGCAGTTAATTGTCTCTTTTCCGTGATCCGAACATGTATTTTGGTTTTGCGGTTGGTCCTTTGACCATCACATACCGATCCCGTTGGGGGGTTTCTCAGCCTAGTCAATGCTCCCTGGTCACCCTAAGTGACTCCTGTTTTCTCATTTAATAGCAATTACCTGACAGTCACACAGCTTTTCTGTCTGTCTCAAAAAACAAACAAAAAACGAAGGGATTAGTGTTCTAGTTAGTTCCTTTTAGCTCCTTTCTTCAGAGAGGCGGTGTCGGCCCTTCAGGAGGTGATTCCATGCCAGTTTTCTCACCTCTTCTTTGTGGCTAGATAGAATACAGCTGTCGCTCATTCGGTCACATTTTTAGCTGTCCCACCGTTAGATGAAATTATGAGCCGTCCCTACCTAGTGCCAGCAACTGCAAATAGCAATACGCCTTTGAAGGCAGCAGAACCCAACTGGGAATTGAGAAATTAATAGGAATTTACAATAATGGGCATGCTTGCAATGAACCATTTATGGGTTCGGAAACCTAGCTCCTCTGGTAATTTGAAAGGGCAGTTTTGCTAATAAAACTTGTCCAAGTTGAGTGAACCTGTTGAATCTACCTGTCATTCATAAAACAACTTGAGTGATCATTTTCCCACCAGATTTTGCTCTTTCCTTCAGCTTGCTGGCTCTTAGAGCCAATTTTCTCCACTGAAGGCAGGGAATAGGGGAGAAAAACTAAAAAAAGATTATAGCGCCAGCAGAGGCAGGCTGGGCTCTGTCTACGTTGGGGATGAAGCTTGCTTACTTATCACACAGGAAACTTTGGATGAACTTCAGGTGGCGCCACATTGAGTTGAAAGGGCAAATATTCGTAACAGAAATTCCCAATGATGGTCAATATTTACCAACAGTTCTTGATGAACTTGCAGATCTGTGATCCCCACACCTCTGACCAATGTGGGTTTTAACTTCAGGAAAACGAACAACTGTCACCGAAGCCTCCAAACTTTGAACAATCTTCGTAATTTCCCAGACCAGTGAAGTCTGTTCGATTGCCCACCACTTTCACGGCCGTGCTCTTAGCCCCTTTTGGAGAACCTCCTTTGCCACGTGGAATAGAAATGCTTGTCCTCAAGGATAC